>NC_132853.1:62369201-63113367 GCF_048164855.1 Canis lupus baileyi | reverse complement strand
CAGGGTTTGGTTTCAAATCTCGTTTGTCTGATATAAGTATGGGTCCTCCAGCTTTCTTTTGATATCCATTAGCGTGATATATGATTTTCCATCCCCTGACTTTCAATCTGTTGGTGTCTATAGGTCTAAGGTGAGCATCCTTTAGGCAGCGTACAGATGGATGTTGTTTTTTAATAATAATATTATTTATGATAGTGAGAGTGAGAGAGAGAGAGAGAGAGAGGCAGAAAATTAGGCAGAGAGAGAAACAGGCTCCCCACCAGGAGCCCAATATGGGACTCGATCCCAGACTCCAGGATCACACCCTGAGTCAAAGGCAGAGGCTCAACCCCTGAGTCACCCAGGCATCCCGGATACTGCTTTTTAAGCCACTCTGATACCCTATATGTTTTGATTGAAGCATTTAGTCTATCAGCATTCAGAGTGATTATTCAAAGATATGAACTTTGTGCATTTGTGTTACCGGAAGAGTTGGTTTTTCTGGTGACGTTCTCTGGGCCTTTCTAGTCTTTGTTGCTTTTGATCTCTTTTTTTCCCCCACTAGAAGAGTCCCTCTTAAAATTCCTTACTGGACTGGTTAAGTGGTCATGAACTCCTTTATATGTTGCCTGTCTGGGAAAATCTTTATCTCTCTTTCTCTCCTGAATGACACACTTGCTGAAGAAAGAATTCATACAAATTGGACTCCAATAAAAAGAAATTTAAAAACAAAAAATAAATTCTTGCTAAAATGATTGAGGAAAATGGCATTTAGGAGGAAAACCAGAAGCAGAAAGATAGGAGGATAGATTTCACTCTCCGTAGCCTTCACAGGGACCTGGTATCCTTTCCTAGGAGGGCCCCCCTTCGAAGGATGCTTCCTGCCCCTCTGCCCTCTTTGTTGGAACACAGCAGGCACATCTCCATGCCTCCAGCACCTCTGCAGTCATGGCTTATAGCGTTTTCCATGTATCCTATTGGGGACCACAGCGTAGTGTATGTAACCATCTGGATGCTGTTTGACAACATTGGGGGGATTCTGTCTTTTGTTGGTTTTGAGGTGCGTGTGTGTCTATCACATGCAGCTATCCCGTGCAGCTGTCGGATCCTCTGGCTGGGTCATCCAAAACCCCAAAATCGTTGGCAGAATATCATTTCTGGTGCTGGCTCTGGGCGGCTAGCTGGGCTCTCCTGGCTACGCCGGGGCTCACTCGTGCAGGACTTTCAGCTGGAGGGTCAGCTGAGCTGGAAGTTCCGGCTTGGCCACATTCCCATATCCAGCAGTGGGTTCGGCCTCCCCTGGAAGGCATGTGGGGACGTCAGCTGTGTTTGCCTGGCGGCGCCCCTGCAGGGGCTGGTTGGGGCCTTGGTGGTGCCCACTCCTCCTGTCTGGGGGTCTCTCCATGCCCCATGCAAAGAGTTCTGGGAGACACAGAAATGGGCTGGCTGTGCATTTTCGCACCACATCACTTTATTGACTTTCTACAGCAATCGGGCCCAGAGCCGTGGGTGCGTGCCTTCCCCTGGGGAAGGAGACCTTCCTGTCCTTTAAGTGGGGGCAAGAATCAAACGGGGTGGGTGGGCTGGTGCTGGAGTTCCCCACCTGGGAGCATGTGTGGACTCCGGGTGGGGGCGTGTGTCCTGAGGTTTCAGCCTGAGTGACGATTCTGAGGACAGCAGAGCTGACCTGGACCTGCAGCTCATGGGCTCCTGTGCTGGGTCCCCGCAGGGCAGCTGGACCCCGGCCTCGGGCCCTCTGGAGCCCCAGCACCTGGAGGAGCCTGACTTATCGTGTGGGTGTGGGTGTGGCCCACCAGCTTACCCCTCCACTCCCCACACTGGTGTGACCCCGGATCCCCAGGGCTGCCCTAGATAAGCGACCTGTATCTGTGGGGCATGCCCAGGGCCCAGGAGGCCACATCCAGCTTTGAGAGGGCTCACTCAGCCTGGGGCCAGAATCCAGGGTTGGCCAGGGCTATGGGGGCCTGATTCCATTAGTCTTTGAGCTGGGACTGGTGGGGCCTCAAATCAACCCAGCCCCCACAGAGCATGGGCCCAAGTCAGCCCAGGTCCCTCTGGGTTAGGGGCTGCTGTACTGTGCAGGGTGTCCCACCCTCCAGGAGGGACCGTGGATGGAGGCAGGGCACAGTGTGTGCTCTGCACCACTCTCCTGTACACAAACTGTCTGGGGCTCCCTGCCTTCCCTCCTCCCTGCAACCCCTGGGTACTCAATGGGACACCCGGGCTTCTGATGGGAGCAGGGTATCCAGAGAACCCCAGGGAGTTTGAGCATGTCCCACAGGGTGCAGCTGCACTGGGTCCTTGTTAGGGGCCAATGGTGTGGGGGTGGATGGTGTGTGGGCATGGGTATGACGGTGGTGGGGTGTGGGGGATGGTGTAAGGGGGATGGTGTTGGGGTATAGTGTGGGTGGGGATTGTGTGAGGCTGTGTGTGTAAGGAAGATTGTGTAGGGGCTATGCCACGGGGGATGATGATGTTAGGGGATGGTGTGGGTCTGGGGGATGGGAGGATGGTGTGGGGGGCTGGTGAACACAGGGCATCCCCTTTCTCTAAGATGCACACGGAGACATCTACAGATAAAGGCGACCCCAGTCTGGGGTATGCTGTGTCACCTTCCCCTGGGGCCCCGTGTGGTGAGTGCAGGGCCCTGGCTGGACCAGGGGCATTATCTGGGGGTCATCATACTATGTATGTTTACAAATTGCAAATTGTCTCAAATTGAATGCATAGAATTTAGAAATATATAAAGTGCTGATGGTGGATATCACCCTGACCCTTCCGACCCTCATCAGATCGATGTGTGTCCTCCTCCAGTCACGGCCATGCACCCTGCCCCCAGGTCCCCTTACTTGCCCCATGGCCTCCACCCCAGCCCCCTGCTTTTCAGGGGCTGTCCCTCACCCCTTTGGGGTTCAGCTCACATGGCAATCCCTGGAGGCCCCGTCCTAGTGGCCTCCTCATCCGTGAGACCCCGAGGGTGGGGGCACGGTGTTCATCCCAAACAACCTACAATGCAGCTGTGTGTTGTTGGCTGCTGTTCTTCCCCCGGGCTCTGAAGCCCGGTGTTCCCTACCCAGAAACCCCCGGTCCTCCTGGGTCCCGATCCCCCTGGCCCCTCAGCCTCACCCTACCCCATAGTAGTCCCAAAACATGACGTGACTGCTGAACATCCTGTTGACATCCAGGTCCCCCAGCGTGATGTCCCTAGAGGAGACCAGGGCTTCCTCCTTCATTTCCTGTGGGAAAACCGGGGAGGAGGAGCTGACGTCAGGGACACAGACCCCAACCTGTCTGTCCTGGGCAGGGAGCCCTGGGGCCACCATGGGAGTGTGTACTGCCAAAACCTCCTTCCTTCCTCTGGGAGGCCAGGGATGGCAGGAGTGCCCACCATGCCCATGGGACCTGTGTGACGGCCTGTGCCCAGGTGTTGTAGGCAGGGAGGTGACTGTCACCCTGGGTGGCAGGGGATAGAGGTTCAGCCAAGGTGGGAGGGGACATGGGGGTGTTGTGCTCAAGATTGCGAATCTGAGAAACCACTAAGGAGCTGACACCAATGCAAACACACAAGGGTTGATTTCCAAACTTGAGCTTGCGTCCAAGTACACCCAACACAGCGGAGTAGGGACTTGGACCCCGAGGTGGGTTTTAGCTTAGTTTTAAGGGCTTGTCTCAGGGTCCTCCAGAAGGGGTGGAGCAATTCCTCAAGTTCTGTTTACATTTTGATATGGGGCCTTCAAGGGTATTGAGCTCTGCTCTCATTCTAATAGGCCAGCCGTTGGCATGGGCTCAGTTTCATTCTATTGTGGGGAATTCTAGGACATTAAGCTGTAAACTTTTGTTTTTTTTTTCCTGTAACTGAAGTAATGTAAATTTCAGGTCTTCTTCACAGGGGCCTGGGATGGCTGGACTTGTTCGAACACTGAACTTAAAGTAGAAAGGCCTTCATTTTCTCGGCCTCCTTGCATCCAGTACCATCCTATCTAGCTCTTTCCCCTTCCCTGGAGCTCCTAAGAGAGCAATTGCAAATGACCTCAGCTTGGCAGCATGTGTTGGGAGAAAGGCCCAGGGATTTGGGATCAGGAAGACCTGGGTTGTGGGCGTCCCAGCTGTGCAGCAGGATTCCATGCTGCAGACTCTTATTCCCTAAGGCTATCTTGACAACTGACTTTGTACATAGAAAAGCTCTCCTTTATCTTTAAAAGATGAGGAGCGAGTCAAAGTTTTTTTTCTCTGCCCATCTAATTGCTCAGATTCCAATCTGAGACATATTTCCTGTTAATAAGGATAATTTACTATCCGTAGTACTATGGTTAAAATATTCTGACACAAGTAATTCAGAGGGATGAGGGTTTCTCATCTCTTTCTTCACAGCTCAGTCACTCATCAGGAAATGCATCTTTATGGATTTGGAAAGAACTGAGAGATATTATTACAATGGTCCTATTATTATGTGAAGGATTCTTCCCTGAGATTCTTCCCCTATTTCAACTGACACTTAAACACTGTGAACTCTTTGGAAGACAAATGTCAAGGAAATACATGTTATGCATAGCTAATTTTAAATGCACTTGCAATATGGTGTCTATTATAATAGAATTATTTTTATCTGATATTTGCTATTTATTATCCGTTCCTGCTTTTCAGGTTGAGGAGGCATTATACGTTCATAAGTGTTGTTCTTTCCTTCTGATATAAAATTATTTCTTTGTTCACACCGAAGGAACTCTATAAGAATAAGGCAATAGTTAATTCAACAATTCTTAAAATGTCTTCAAACTTGGAGCCTGATTCATTTAAGTCAATTTTCAAAATAAATCTTATTTATTAGGAAAAAAACAAAGATTTAGAGGGAAATTGAAAAGATAGTACAGAGCATTCGCATGCACTGGCACTCAATTTCTCCAATTATTGATATCTTATATTAGTACGGTACAAATAGGAACTAATGAATCAATATTAAAATATTCGCATTAACCAAAGTCCATACTTTATTCAGATTTCCTTAGCTTTTGCTAAGTTACCATCCCTCATATCACATTCCATTTGTGCTCCTGTTTTCTTAGGCTCCTCTGGATTGTAACAGTCTTTCAGCCTTTCCTTGTTGTTGTTGAATGGAACACTTTGAGAAGTAGAGTATTTTGTAAAATTTCCCTCAGTTGGGACATGTCTGTTGTTTATCTCATGATTGAACTGTTTTTGTGGATTATATACAGAGATATACTGCTATTTTTATTATATCATATAAAGGATAGATACTATCAACATGATTTATCAGTCTTGGTATCGATCTGATCGATAGTGTGAGGTAGTGTTTGTCAGCTTTCTCCGTAGTAAAGTGATTTATTATTATTATTATTATTATTATTATTATTATTATATTATCATTCTTATTTTAGGTTTTTCATAATATATTTTGCAGAAGGAAGTTACTATGTGTATTGCACACAAAAAAGTGTGAAGATATGCTCATGAACGTGAGTGTGGTATGTCTGCACGAATTGTTTGAAATTCTTCTACATGGGAGATTTCTCTTTCTTGTGGGTTTCTTTGTTTCTTTTTCAAAGATGTTATTTATTTATATGAGAGAGAGAGAGAGAGGAGAAAAAGCAAGAGCGAGAGGGGCAGAGGGAGAGGGAGAAGCAGGTTCCCTGCTAAACAGGGAGTCTGCCTTGGGACCTGGATCATGATCTGAGCCTAAGGCAGAAGCTTAACTGACTGAGCCAACCAGGTGCCAATCTATCTTTTTTTCTTTCTTTCTTTCTTTCTTTCTTTCTTTCTTTCTTTCTTTCTTTCTTTCTTTCTTTCTTTTTCTTTCATTTCTTTCTTCTTTCTTTCTTTCTTTTTTTTAATGTTTGTTTATTTTTTTAAATTTTTATTTATTTATGATAGTCACAGAGAGAGAGAGAGAGGCAGAGACACAGGCAGAGGGAGAAGCAGGCTCCATGCACTGGGAGCCTGACGTGGGATTCTATCCCGGGTCTCCAGGATCGCACCCTGGGCCAAAGGCAGGCGCTAAACCATTGCGCCACCCAGGGATCCCTCTTTCTTTCTTTTATTTTAATAATAATTTTATTTTTTATTGGTGTTCAATTTGCCAGCATACAGAATAACACCCAGTGCTCATCCCGGCAAGTGCCCCCCTCAGTGCCCATCACCCATTCACCCCCACCGCCCGCCCTCCTCCCCACCCATCACCCCTAGTTCATTTCCCTGAGTTAGGAGTCTTTATATTCTGTCTCCCTTTCTGATATTTCCCACATATTTCTTCTCCGTTCCCTTATATTCCCTTTCACTATTATCTATATTCCCCAAATGAATGAGAACATACAATGTTTGTCCTTCTCCGATTGAGTTACTTCACTCAGCATAATACCTTCCAGTTCCATTCACGTTGAAGCAAATGGTGGGTATTTGTCGTTTCTAATGGCTGAGCAAGGCCCACCTGTTCTCTCTCTTCATCTTCTGAGTCTCCTAAAATATGAATGTTATTGTTTTAATAAGTGGCTGACTTCCCTACGTCTGTCTCTGTGGTCCATAACCTTTCTTGTTTTTATGGCTTCTACGTGGGACTGCATCTCAGTTATAGCATTTTTAACGTTGGCCTGACTAGATTTTAGTTCTTTTATTTCTACTGTAAGGGATTCTCTAGTTTTCTTCTGTGCTCTTTTTCCAGCCCAGCTGCTATCTTTATAATAATTGTTTTAAACTGTAGTTAGACATCATATATGTGTATTGATGGACTTCCTGGCTGTGAGTACTACCTCATATTATTTTATAGAGGTGAATTTCTCCATCTCATTACCTTTTCCAGAAAAGAAAGAGGGAAGAAAAAGAAAAACCATGGAAAACAATAACAACTGCCCTCCAAAAAAAAAAACCAAAAACACACCAGATTATTTTGGCCTGCATTTTAAAAGACTCTAAATCCCAAAATATGAAACACAATTAAAGTACCATGAAAATAAAAATAAGAAATATATAAGGTACATACATAAAAATTAAAATAAGGCAATTAATAAAAAAATAAAAAAAAATAAATGAAAATAAAGCACAAAGTACAAAGGAAGCTAGATCCTACTTTCCAGGCAGAGCTGAATCTCTGCATCTTCTGTGGTCCGACAACTTGGTGGCAGTGAGTGGTCTGTGCAGGGTCTGGGGATGGGCTCTGGCGCTGATTATCAGGTGCACATCTGCTTGGTAGATGCAACTGCGGGATCAGAGGCAGGGTGGACATCAGCACCTCTGGCCTCCAGTGGGCGGTGCAGTGCTGCTCCCTGAGACCCCCCTGGTGGGCAGGATGCGGGTGGGGTCTCTGGGTCCTCTGGATCTGGGACTGAGCATCCTTCCCCCCCAGTCTGCATGGGCTTCCACAGAAGAGCTCCCAAGTCCCCGGGTCTCCGCCGATTCTCTCAGAACCCTGCGTTTACTCTACCTGTGTCCGAGCTTCTTTTGGTTTTGTTTTTTTATCTCAGAGAAGCTGACACTGATGCAAACACAGGAGGGTTTATTTACAAGCTCGAGCTTGTGTCCAAGTATACCCAACAGAGTGAAGCAGGGACTTGGAGATGGGTTTTAGCTTACTTTTAAGGGCTGGTCTTGGGGACCTCCAGAAGGGCTGGAGCAATTCCTCAAGTTCTGTTTACATTTTGATATGGGACATTCAAGGGCATTGAGCTCTGTTCTCATTCTAATAGAGGCTTCCTGTCCTTGGCCTGGGCTCAGTTTTGATTCTATTGTGGGGCTTTCTAGGTCATTAAGCTGTAAACTTTTGTTTTTTTTTCCTGTAACTGAAGTAATGTAAATTTCAGCTCTTCTTCACAGGGACCTGGGATGGGTGGACTTGTGCTAAAGCTGAATTTAAATTGGAATGGCCTTAATTTTCTTGGCCTCCACGCTTCCCATCCCATCCTATCTAGCTCCTTCCGCCTTCCCCAGAGCTCCTAAGAGAGCAATTGCAAATGACCTCAGCTTGGCAGCCTTTGTTGGGGGACAGGTCCAGGGATTTGGGATCAGGAAGACCTGGGGCGTGGGCTTCCCAGCTGTGCAGCAGGATTCCATGCTGCAGACTCTTATTCCATAAGGCTATCTTGACAACTGACTTTGTACATAGAAAAGCTCTCCTTTATCTTTAAAAGATGAGGAGCGAGTCAAAGCTTTTTTTCTCTGCGCATCTAATTGCTCAGATTCCAATCTGAGACATATTTCCTGTTAATAAGGATAATTTACTATCCGTGGTACTATGGTTAAAATATTCTGACACAAGTAATTCAGAGGGATGAGGGCTTCTCATCTCTTTCTTCACAGCTCAGTCACTCATCAGGAAATGCATCTTTATGGATTTAGAAAGAACTGAGAGACATTATTACCAATGGTCCTATTATTTATGTGAAGGATCCTTCCCTGAGATTCTTCCCCTGTTTCAACTGACACTGAAACACTTTGAACTCTTTGGAAGACAAATGTCAAGGAAATAAATGTTATGCGTTGCTAATTTTAAATGCACTTGCAATATGGTGTCTATTATACTAGAATTATTTTTATCTGATTTTTGCTATTTATTATCTGTTCCTGCTTTTCAGGTTGAGGAGGCATTATACGTGTTCATAAGTGTCTTTCTTTCCTTCTGATATGAAATTCTTACTTTGTTTCCATCAAAGGAACTCTTTAAGAATAAGGCAATAGTTAATTCAACTATTCTTAAAATGTCTTCACACTTGGAGCCTGATTCATTTAAGTCAATTTTCAAAATAAATCTTATTTATTAGGAAAAAAACAAAGATTTATAGGGATATTGAGAAGATAGTACAGAGCATTCTCATGCACTTGCACTCAATTTCTCCAATTATTGATACCTTATATTAGTACGGTACAAATATTAGCTAATGAATCAATATTAAAAACTTTGCATCCAAAAAAGACCAAAAAAAGACCCGGGATCGAATCCCACCTCGGGCTCCCGGTGCATGGAGCCTGCTTCTCCCTCTGCCTGTGTCTCTGCCTCTCACTCTCTCTGTGACTATCACAAATAAATAAATAAATACCTTAAAAAATTTTTTTCAAAAAAGACCAAAAAAAAAAAAAAAAAGAAAAAAAAGGCCATAGTTTATTCAGATTTCCTTAGTTTTTGCTAAGTTACAATCCCTCATATCACATTCCATTTGTCCTCCTCTTTCCTTAGGCTCATCTGGATTGTGACAGTCTTTCTGCCTTTCCTTGTTGTTGTTGAACTGGAACACTTTGAGAAGTAGAGTATTTTGTAAAATTTCCCTCAGTTGGGACATGTCTGTTGTTTATCTCATGACTGAACTGTTTTTGTGGATTATATACAGAGACATACTGCCATTTTCATTATATCATATAAAGGATAGATACTATCAACATGATTTATCAGTCTTGGTATCGATCTGATCATCTTGCTGAGGTAGTGTTTGTCAGCTTTCTCAGTAGTAAACTCATTCTTTATTATTATTAATTATTATTATTATATTATCAATATTATTTTAACTTTTTCATATTATATTTTGTAGAGGAAGTTACTATGTGTATTCCACACAGAAGAGTGGGAAGCTATGCTCATGAACTTGAGGGTGGAATGTCTTCACAAATTGTTTGAAATTCTTCTACATGGGTGATTTCTCTTCCTTGTGGGTTTGCTTGTTTGCTTCTTTTTCAAAGATGTTTTTTATTTATTTGAAAGAGTGAGGAGAGATAAAGCATGAGCGAGAGAGGCAGAGGGAGAGGGAGAAGCAGGTTCCCTGCTGAACAGGGAGCCTGCCTTGGGACCTGGATCATGATCTGAGCCTAAGGCAGAAGCTTAACTGACAGAGCCACACAGGTGCCACTCTTTCTTTCTTTCTTTCTTTCTTTTTTCTTTCTTTTTTTCTTTCTTTTTTTTTCTTTCTTTTTTTCTTTCTTTCTTCCTTCCTTCCTTCCTTCCTTCCTTCCTTCCTTCCTTCCTTCCTTCCTTCCTTCCTTTCTTTCTTTCTTTCTTTCTTTCTTTCTTTCTTTCTTTCTTTCTTTCTTTCTTTCTTTCTTTCTTTCTTCTTTCTTCTCAAGCCAGCAACTTCTGAGGAATTCCTCCCTCAGATGGGAGCTACATACTAACATCCAAACCAGAGTACCTAGCTGAAAGCTCTCTCTCTGGGGAAATTCTCTTTCAGAGATGAGCTGAAACGTGGTCCTGCCATGTTCCACACTGCCTGCAGATACAGTTACGAGCATCCTCAATAGACATGTTTGTCAGAAGCTCATGGGACGCAAGGGGCAAGCTGCAGGCTTCAACATTGTGTCTCCAGGTGTAGTAAAGCGGTATTCATGGAACATCCTGAATTACAATGCTGCCACATTCTCATGGCCATTAGAATGCAGTTAGTAGAAAGCTGGCTTCAGGCATGCCTCCTTTTGAAAGTTGAGCTCAGGGCAGAACCCTCTCGCATCCTGCCTGCCCTTAGTCCTAGCTGCTAACATCCTTATGTTAGGTGTTGAGAGAGGTTGGAGAAAAGCAAGTGGAAGTGTCAGGACTGTCCTCACGTGTATCTGAGATCAATACAGCGATTGCCAACGTCCTTATTCAATTAGAGTGTAGCTCCGGTATACCTCGCCTCGATAAGTGTCTAGCAGACATCGGCCTGCAAAGCATACACACTTCTGAGAGTTCAGTTTATGTCCTCTAACTTCTCCATCCTGACTGGCTGTATGTTCCACTTCCACAGCATTTCATTGTATGCAGGACAGTAGCGGAGTGAAAACCAAGTGTCTGACTTGTCAATTTCGCGCCTAACGTACAGCTGCCTGCAAGGCATGCACACTCCTTTGGATTGAGCTTATGGCTTATGCCTCCCACATGCTGACCATCCGCACACTTCAGTTCCAAAGGATTTCTTTCAATATGGGACGCAAGTTTTGCGAGAGGCAAATGTGTCTTAGTTCAATCCTGCGACTTCTGAGGAATTCCTCCCTCAGATGGGAGCTACATACTAACTTCCAATCCTGAGTACCTAGCTGAAACCTCTCTCTCTGGGGAATTTCCTTCTGCGAGATGAGCTGACACGCGGTCCTTCCCAGTTCCACACTGCCTGCAGATGCTGTTATGAACATCCTCACTAGACATGTTTGTCAGAAGCTCTTGGGATGCAAGGGCCAGCTGTAGGCTTCAATGGTTGTGCCTCCAGGTGCAGTAGAGCAGTATTCATGGAAGGTAGCGCTTTACAATTCTGCTACATTCTCACGGCCATCAGAACGAGCTAGTAGAAAGCTGGCTTCTAGGCATGCTTCCTATTGAGAGCTGAGCTCAGTGCCGGACCCTCCCACATCCTTCCCGCCCGTAGAAATAACTGCTAATATCCTTATGTTAGGTGCTGGGTGAGGGCGGCGAAATGCATGTGGAAGTGTCAGGCCTGTACTCACGATTATCTGAGTTGAATACAGCGATTTGAAACGGCCTTCCTCAAAGAGTGTAGCTAGTTTCTAACTCCCATGTATGAGTGGGTAGCAGACATCTGCCTTCCAGGCATACACACTTTTGAGAGTTGAGCTTATGGCCTGTGCTTCCCACATCCTGCCTGCAGGTACATTTTGCAGCTAACAGGCATAGGCTCGATGCGTGACTGAAGTGTTGTGAGGGGTAAGTGGAAAGTCCCGGCACACAAGACTAGTGCCTCCAAGCTCAATCCAGCGATTTCCTAGTAATTCCTGTCTTAGACAAATGCTACATACTAAGTTCCATACGTGAGAATCTAGCTGAACCCCGAGTCCAAAAGCATCTCTCTTCTGAGATTTGAGCTCCCACCCAGTCCCTCACAGTTCCACACTGCCCGCAGAATGAGTTTTGAACATCTTCACCAGAGACGTTTTTCAGAAGCTTGTGAGATGCAAGTGGAATAATGCAGGCCTGGAAGGTGTCTCCAGGTGCAGTAGAGTGGTATTCTTCAAACCTCCTGAGGTAGAAGACTGCTATGGTCTCACGGCCATTAGAACGCAGCTATTTGAATGCTGGCTTCTAGGCATGGTCTTTTGTGAGAGCTGAGCTCAGGGCAGGACCCTCCCGCATCTTGCCTGCCCATTGTCATAGCTGCTAACATCCTTACGTGAAGTGCTGGAAGAGATTGGAGAAATGCGAGTGGAAGTGTCAGGACTGTACTCACGTGTACCTGAGTTCAATACAGCGATTGCCAATGTCCTTAATCAATTAGAGTGTTGCTCGTGTATACCTCACCTCGATGAGTGTCTAGCAGACATCGGCCTGCAAATCATACAGACTTCTGAGAGCTGAGCTTATGGCCTGTACCTCCGCATCATGACTGCCTGTACGTTCCACTTCCACAGCATTTTGATGTAAGCGGGAGAGTAACCGAGTGAAAACCAAGTGTCTGCCTTGTCAATTTCGCACCTAGCAGACAGGTGCCTCCCAGGCATGCACACTCCTTTGGATTGAGCTTATGGCTTGTACCTCCCACATGATTACCGCCTGTATATTTCACTTTCAAAGGATTTCCTTCCTTGCGATATGGGTCGCAAGTTTTGCGAGAGGCAAGTGTCGCTTAGTTCAATCCAGCGACTTCTGGGGAATTCCTCCCTCAGGTGGGAGCTACATACTAACTTCCAAACCTGAGTTACTAGCTGAAAGCTCTCTCTCTGGGGAACTTCCCTCTCAGAGATGAGCTGAATAGTGGTCCTTCCCAGTTCCACGCTGCCTGCAGGTGCAGTTACGAACATCCTCACTAGACATGTTTGTCAGAAGCTCATAGGACGCAAGGGCCAGCTGCAGGCTTCAATGGTTGTGTCTCCAGGTGCAGTAGAGCGGTATTCATGGAATGTCCCATCTTATAATGCTGTTACGTTCTCACGGCCATCGGAAAGAGCTAGTAGAATACTGGCTTCTAGGCATGCCTCCTTTTGAGAGCTGAGCTCAGGGCAGGACCGTCCCACATCCTGGCTGCCTGTAGTCGTAGCTACTAACATCCTTATGTTAGGTGTTGGCAGAGGTTGGAGAAATGCAAGTGGAAGTGTCAGGACTCTACTCACGTGTTCTGAGTTCAATACAGGGATTGCCAACGTCCTTGTTCAATTAGAGTGCAACTCGGGTATACCTCGCCTCCATAAGTGTCTGGCAGACATCGACCTGCAAAGCATACACACTTCTGAGAGTTGAGCTTATGGCCTGTACCTCCTCCATCCTGACTGCCTGTACGTTTCGCTTCTACAGCATTTCGTTATATGCGGTAGAGTAGTGGAGTGAGAACCAAGTGTCTGCCTTGTCAATTTCCTGCCTAGAGGACAGCTGCCTCCAAGGCATGAACACTCCCATGGATTGAACTTAGGACTTGAACCTCCAAATGCTGACCGCCTGTACGCTTCGCTTCCAAACGATTTCTTTCAATACGGGACGCAAGTTTTGTGAGAGTCAAATGTGTCTTAGTTCAATCCACAACTTCTGAGGAATTCCTCCCTCAGATGAGAGCTACATACTAACTTCCAAACCCGATTACCTAGCTGAAAGTTCTCTCTCTGGGGAACTTCCCTCTCGGAGGTGAGCTGAAACGAGGTCCTTCCAGTTCCTCAATGCCTGTAGATACAGTTACGAACATCCTCACTAAACATGTTTGTCAGAAGCTCATGGGACACAAGGGGCAAGCTGCAGGCTTCAAGGTTGTGTCTCCAGGTGCAGTAAAGTGGTATTCATGGAACATCCAGAATTACAATGATGCCACTTTCCCATGGCATCAGAACGCAGTTAGTAGAAAGCTGGCTTCGAGGCATGCCTCGTTTTGAAAGCTGAGCTCAGAGCAGGACCCTCCCGCATCCTGCCTGCTCATAGTCGTAGCTGCTAACATCCTTATGTTAGGTGCTGGGAGAGGTTGGAGAAATGCAAGTGGAAGTGTCAGGACTATACTCACGTGCATCTGACTTCAATACAGCGATTGCCACGTCCTTGTTCAATTAGAGTGTAGCTCAGGTATACCTCGCCTCGATAAGTGTCTAGCAGACATCGGCCTGCAAAGCATACACACTTCTGAGAGTTGAGCTTATGGCCTGTACCTCCCCCATCCTGACTGCCTGTATGTTCCGCTTCCACAGCATTTCGTTGTATGCGGGAGAGTAGCAGAGTGAGAACCAAGTGTCTGCCTTGTCAATTTTGCACCTAGTGGACAGCTGCCTCCAAGGCATGCACACTCCTTTGGATTGAGCTTAGGACTTGAACCCTCCACATGCTGACCGCCTGTATGCTTCGCTTCCAAATGATTTCGTTCGATACGGGACGCAAGTTTTGAGAGGCAAATGTGTCTTAGTTCAATCCAGCAACCTCTGAGGAAGTCCTCCCTCAGATGGGAGCTCCATACTAACTTCCAAACCTGAGTACCTAGCTGAAAGCTCTCTCTGGGGAACTTTCCTCTCGGAGATGAGCTGAAACGTGGTCCTTCCCAGTTCCACACTGCCTGCAGATACAGTTACGAACATCCTCACTAGACATGTTTTTCGAAGCTCGTGGGATGCAAGAGGCAACCTGCAGGCTTCAAGGTTGTGTCTCCAGGTGCAGTAAAGCGGTATTCATGGAACATCCTGAATTACAATGCTGCTATGTTCTCATGGCCATCAGAATGCAGTTAGTAGAAAGCTGGCTTCGAATCATGCCTCCTTTGAAAAGCTGAGCTCAAGGCAGGAACCTCCCACATCCTGCTTGCCCGTAGTCATAGCTGCTAATATCCTTATGTTAGGTGCTGGGAGACAGCGGCGAAATGCATGAGGAAGTGTCAGGCCTGTACTCACGATTATCTGAGTTGAATACAGCGATTTCAAATGGCCTTCTTCAAAGAGTGTAGCTAGTTTCTAACTCCCATGTACGAGTGGGTAGCAGACATTTGCCTCCCAGGTGTACACACTTTTGAGACTTGAGCTCATGGCCTGTACTTCCCACATCCTGCCTGCAGGTACACTTCGCTGCTAACAGGCAGGCTCGAGGCGAGACTGAAGGGAAGTGAGAAGTAACTGGAAAGTCCCGGCACATAAGACTAGTGTCTCCGAGCTCAATCCAGCGATTTCCTAGTAATTCCTGTCTTAGACAGGTGCTACCTACTTAGTTCCATACGTGAGAAGCTAGCTGTACCCTGGGTGCAAAAGCATCTCTCTTCCGAGAGTTGAGCTCACACCCAGTCCCTCACAGTTCCACACTGCCTGCAGAATGAGTTTTGAACAACTTCACCAGAGACGTTTGTCAGAAGCTTGTGAGACGCAAGTGGAATAATGCAGGCCTGGAAGGTGTCTCCAGGTGCAGTAGAGTGGTATTCTTCAAACCTCCTGAGTTAGAAGACTGCTATTGTCTCACAGCCATTAGAACGTAGCTAGTTGAAAGCTGGCTTCTAGGCATGGTCTTTTGTGAGAGCTGAGCTCAGGGCAGGACCCTCCCACATCCTGCCTGCCCATAGTCATAGCTGCTAACATCCTTAAGTGAAGTGCTGGGAGAGGTTGGAGAAATGCAAATGGAAGTGTCAGGACTGTACTCACGTGTATTAAGTTCAATACAGGGATTGCTAACATCCTTGTTCAATTAGACTGTAGCTCGGGTATACCTCGCCTCGATAAGTGTCTAGCAGACATCGGACTGCAAAGTATACACACTTCTGAGAGTTGAGCTTATGGCCTGTACCTCCCCCATCCTGACTGCCTGTACGTTTCGCTTCCACAGCATTTCGTTGTATGCCGAAGAGTAGAGGCGAGAAAAGCAAGTATCTGCCTTGTCAATTTCGGGCCTAGCGGACAGCTGCCTCCAAGTCATGCACACTCCTTTTGATTGAGCTTAGGACTTGAACATCCCACATGCAGACCGCCTGTACGCTTCGCTTGAAAAGGATTTTGTTCGATACGGGACGCGTTTTGCGAGAGGCAAATGTGTCTCCGGGCCTCGTCTCCGGGCCTCTGTGGTCTGACAACTTGGTGGCAGCGAGTGGTCTTTGTAAGGTCTGGGAATGGGATGTGGCACTGATTGTCAGGTGCACATCTGCCTGGTAGGTGCACTTGCGCGGATCAGAGACGGGGTGGGCATCAGCACCTCTGGCCTCCAGCGGGCAGTGCTGTGCTGCTCCCTAAGACTGGGGCTGATGGGGGGAGCCCGGTGGGGACGCTGGGTCCTCTGGTGCTGAGGATTCCACCCCCTAGTCTGCACGCTCATCACAGAAGAGCCGCCAAGCCCCCGGGTCTCTGCCGCTTCTCTCAGAACCCTGCTTTCACTCTGCCCGTGTCCAAGTTTCTTTTGGTTTTGTTTTTATCTCAGACTGTTGTGCCCATGATTGCGAATATGAGAAACCACCAAGAAGCCGATTCCAATGCAAACACACGAGGGATTATTTACAAGCTTGATCTTGTGTCCAAGTATACCCAATACAGCAGAGCAGGGACTTGGACCCCGAGGTGGGTTTTAGCTTAGTTTTAAGGGCTGGTCTGGGGACCTCCAGAAGGGCTGGAGCAATTCCTCTATTCTGTTTACATTTTGATATGGGGCCTTCATGGGCATTGATCCCTGTTCTCATTCTAATAGGGGCTTCCTGCCCTTGGCCTGGGCTCAGTTTTGATTCAATTGTGGAGCTTTCTAGGACATTAAGCTGTTAACAGCAAAGGTTCCACACCTGGAAGGGGGACGTCACACTGTCCCTATTTGCTGAAGACGCAGTACTAGAAACAGGGAACTGGGGAACTTCCCTCTCAGAGATGAGCTCAAACGTGGTCCTCCCCAGTTCCACACTGCCTGCAGATACGGTTATAACATCCTCACTAGACATGTTGTCAGAAGCTCATGGGACGCAAGGGGCCAGCTGCAGGCTGCAAGGTTGTGTCTCCAGGTGCAGTAAAGCGGTGTTCATGGAACATCCTGAATTACAATGCTGCCACGTTCTCATAGCCATCAGAACGCAGTTAGTAGAAAGCTGGCTTCGAAGCAGGCCTCCTTTTGAAAGCTGAGCTCAGGGCAGGACCCTCCCGCATCCTGCCTGCCCGTAGTCGTTGCTGCTAACTTCCTTATGTTAGGTGCTGGCAGAGGTTTGAGAAATGCAACTGGAAGTGTCAGGACTGTACTGACGTGTATCTGAGTTCAATTCAGCGATTGCCAACATACTGAACAATACGTTCCACCAAAACCTGTTAGAACTAAGGAGTGAGTTCAGTAAAGTCACGGGACACAAACTGACCCTACAGATCAGAATAGCCTTGGTGTGTCCTGACAATGAGCACTCAGGAAGGAAAAGAAGGACATGACGCCATTCTCAGGAGCATCAAGGACAATAAATAATGAGACTGAACCAAAGGAGCACAAGACTTGTTCACTGAGCCATACCAGGCTCTGGGAGGTCGTCCTGGGCTCGTGGGGTGGGAGCCTCATCTTGTGAAAATGTGCGCAGTTCCTGTAGCCACCCTCAGTTTCAATGTCATTCCTATCAAAATCATGGTGGCAGATCTTAGAAATAGGAAAAAAAAATCGCATAACATCCAACCCCCACAACAAATGACCCCGGACAGCAAATCAGTATTGGAGAAGCATGACAGAGTGGGACGCAGCACTTTCCTATTTCAAAAGATGTCACAGAGACACAGGATAAAGCAGTGTGGTTCTCGGGCCCCCGGCTGGCTCCGTCGGTTAAGCATCTGACTTCTGACCTCACCTCCGGTCCTGATCTCAGGGGTCGTGAGTTCTAGCCCTGTGCTGGGCCATGGACGAGGCGTGGAGCCTACTTAGACAAGCCAGACCCATGGGGGGGGGGGGTCCCGGCATAAGCTGAATGTGCAAAACAGAGAGTCCAGAAGGAAATGTGCTCTGATACAACTGATTTTTTTAACTTAATTTAAACCCAATTAATTAACGTATAGTGTATTATACTTTCAGAGGAAGAATTCAGGGATTCACCAGTTGGAGATAACAGTTGTGCTCGTGACATCACATGACCTCCTTCATGCCGTTCCCCTGTTATCCGCCCCCTCCAGCTACCCTCAGTTTGTTTCCTATCATTAAGAGTCTGTATTTCCTGTATCTGTTTTCATCTTTTTTGTTTTTATTTCCCTTCACAGTTGTTCATCTGCTTACTTCTTTAATTCCACCTATGAATGAAACCACACGGTCATTCTCTTTCCCGAGTGACTTACTTCACTTAACATGATCCCTTTAGTTCTATCCACATCATTGCAAATGGCAAGATTTCCTTCTCTTTGATAGCTGAGTTCCATTCCTCTCTCTATGACCATTATCTATCTCCCATCCTCTTTATCCATCATCTGGCAGAGGGCAACGAGGCTCCTCCCACAGTGTGGCTACTGTGGACCCGGCTGCTGTGGACATTGGGGTGCAGGTGTCCCAAATCTCATTGCATCTGTATCTTCGGAGTGAGCTCCAGGCCGTTCACCTGCTGGTCACAAGGTGGCTCTATTTGTAACTTCCTGAGGGGCCTCCACACTGTTTCCAGGGCGGCTGCACCAACCCACGGTCCCGACCACAGTGGAAGAGGGTTGAGTGAGTTTTGCAGGATGTGGTAAAAGTCTGGTCCACATTTCCTTTCACGTCCTGTGGGCTCCAATCCCTTGTCCTTAAGTATTTCTGGGGAAGCCGGGTGTTGGGCTCCTTCTCAGTGAGATGTTTCCAAAGCTAACAGGCCCCAGCTGGAGCCTGAAAGGAGACAGGTGCGGCCCCTAGAGCACCTGCTGCCTCCTGCACAGTCTCCTGTAGCGCCTGAGCATCCCGCAGGGGGCGCCCGAGCCCAGGCCCCGCCCATGGCACGCGCATGTGCAGTAGGCCTCCTCTGCCTGCACTAACAGGAGCCAGCCTGTACTGGGGAGGCCTGTGGAAGACATGGGAACGCGTCTATGCTGATGAGCTGCAGGCTCCTCAGGACCCGTGGGGAGGCTTCAGGAAGAAGTGGGCCCACATTCATGCTGACAGGAACCCTGAGCACCTCAGGACCCGCGGGGAGGTTTCAGGAAATTGTGGGCCCGCATCCATGCTGACAGGCGCCCCTGAGCAGCCTCACGACCCGCGGGGAAACTTCAGGAAGATATGGGCCCCCACCCACGCTGACAGGAGCCTCTGAGCTGCCTCAGGACCTGTGGGGAGGCTTCAGGAAGATGTGGCGATGCGTTCACTCTGGCAGGAGCTCCCGGGCCCCTCAGGACATAAGTTGAGGCTTCTGGAAGCTGGGGGCCGCATTCATGGTTACAGGAACCCTGGCCTCCTAAGAACCCTCGGCGACGCTTTGGGAGGACTTGGGGCCACATGGACACAACAGGACGCTGACTTCCTCAGGACCCCTGGTGTAGACTTGGGGAAATATGTGGATGCGTCCATGTGGACAGAAGACCCCAGCCTTGTCAGAGCCTGTGGTGAGGTTAAGAAAAATATGGGTGCCGCATCCACAGTGACAGGAGTCTCCAGCCTCCTCAGGACCCACTGTGAAGTTTTGGGAAGATTTGGGGCCACATCCATGCTGACAGGAGCCCCCAGCCTCCTCAGGTCTTATGGTGAGGCTTGAGGAAAATGTGGGGCCACGTCAATGCTGACAGGAACCCTGTCTTCCTCAGGACCTGCACTTTGGCTTCGAGACATAAGGAGCTGCGTGTATGCTGACAGGAGCCCACAGCCTCCTCAGGACCCGCGGTGAGTTTTCTGGGGGACGTGGGGTCATGTCCAGGGTGACAGGAGCCCCCGGCCTCCTGAGGACCTGCTGTGATGCTTCCAGAGGATGTGAGGCATAGTCAACAGTGACAGGAGACCCAGTGTCCTCAGGACCCGCTGACTATGCCTCAGGAACACGTGGGGTCACGTCCGCACTCACAGGAGCCTGGCTTCCTCAGGACCCCTTGGAGGAATCTGGAGGAGCCTTTGGGGACCACGTCCACATCCGAAAGGACTCCTCAGAACCACAGGGTAAGTGAAAGGGCAGAATGAATGGTAGGGTTAGGGGAGGGGAGGAAGTTGGTGGTTAGCCTTAGGTTAGATGTTAGGGGTTAGTGATTATGCTTATGGTTTCAAATTAGAGGTTAGGTGAGGCATAAGGGTATTGGTCAGTGTTAAGAGTTAGGATGGGGGTTAGGGTAAGGGACAGGATTTAGTGTTAGGGTTAGGGTTTAGGCTCTAGGGATTAGGGCAGGAGGTTAGGAGTTGGGGTTAGGGTTATGGTTAGAGTTAGGGTTGGGCTTAGGTTTGCAGTTAGGGTTAGGGGTTAGGGTGTGAGTTATGGTTAGGGGTTAGAGTTAGGGGTTAGAGTTAAGGGTTAGAGTTAAAGTTAGGGCTAGGTTTAGGGTTAGAGTGAGGGTTAGGATTAGGATGGGGTTAGGGCTAGGGTTAGGGTAGTGTTTGGTTAGGGGTTAGGGTTAGGGTCAGGTCAGGGTCAGGGTATGGTTTTGGAAAAGGGTAAGATATAGGGTTAGGGAGTGGGTTAAGGGTTGATTTTAGGGTACGGGTTAGGGTACAGTTTGTGGTATGAGATAGGATTAGTATTAGAGGGTTATGGTTAGGGTACAGGTTAAGGTTAGGAATAGGATTTGAATAACTTATTTTAAGGTTAGGGTTAGAGGTTAGGGTTTGGGTTAGATTGAAGGTAGGGGTCAGGGTTAAGGAAACCTAAGTTTAGGTGAACCTACGTTTAGGAGTTAGGGTGAGGGTTGGCAGAAAGATTCAGCGAATGTGTTTTGGTCTTGGGGTTTGTGTTTGGTTTTCGATTAGTGATGGGTCTCGTTTAATGGTTAGGTTAACATTAGGATTAAGTGTAGGTTTAGGGTTATGTCTGTGTATGGTTAGAGTTTGGGTCTTGGCATGTGCCTGCACTGGGACTCCTAGCATCTTGGGCCATTTAGTTTTATGCACTCTGTTTAGGTTTTGGATTCAAAGATAGCCTGACTCCAGCAAGTCAGTGGCCTCCCCAGAGAATCAAAATCCAGGCTTCTGCTGGGGTGAGAATAGACATGGCAGGCTTCTCCCGAGCTGAGCTAAGGAAGGGATTTATGGCTCTAAAGACTCTTTATTTGGATTTTCAGTTGCCTTTCTGATTTTTTCTCTAGTGCGTACCTGTTTCATCAATACTACCTATTATTATTTTAAAGTTTTACTTGAATTCCTCTTTGTATACACAGAATGATATAGTTTCAGGTTTACCACATAGTGATTCAACTCTTGGATACAACGCCTGGTACTGGTCACAGGTGCCCTCCACTATCCCCATCGCCTGATTCCCCATCCCCCTCACCTTCCTCTGGTATTTATTAGTTGATTCTCTGTGGTTAAGAGTGTGTTTTTTTGTTTGCTTCTCTCATCCCCCCCTCTGCCCCTTTGCCAATTTGTCTGGTTTCTTAAAATTCACATGTGAATGCAATTGTATGGTATTTGGTATCTTCTTTCTCTGACTGAGTTCATTGAGCATAAGTCCTTTCCACTTCTCCCACGTCATTGTAAATGGCTTCATTTCATCGCTTCTGATGACCGAGTGATGTCGCAGTGGGTATATTTACCACATCGTCTCTGCCCATTCATCAGTCGATGGACATCTGGGCTGTATCCACAGTTTGGCTGTTGTTGATAACGCTGCTAGAAACACTGGGCTGCGTGTCCCACTTGGAATCTACTAAACGACTTTTGTATCTTCAGGGTAAATACCTAGCTCTAGAATTTTGGAATCGTAGGTTAGCTCTATTTTTAACTTCTTTTTTTAAATTTTTTTAATGATAGTCACAGAGAGAGAGGCAGAGACACAGGCAGAAGGAGAAGCAGGCTCCGTGCACTGTGAGTCCGACGTGGGTTTCGATCCCGGGTCACCAGGATCGCGACATGGGCCAAAGGCAGGTGCCAAACCGCTGCACCACCCAGGGATCCCCTATTTTTAACGTCTCGAGGACCCCCCACAGTGTTTTCCACAGTGGCTGCACCTGTTCGCATGCCCACCAGGAGTGTAAGGGGGCTCCCTCTTCTCTATAGCCTCAACAACACCTGTTGTTTCTTCTGTTGTTAATTTTAGCCATTCTGACGGCTGTCAGGTGACGTCTTATTCTGGTTTTCATTTGCATTTCCCTGATGATGGGTGACGCTGAGTGTCTTTCGGTGTCTGGTTGCCATCTGGATGTCTTGACAGATACAAAGTCCATTCATCTCTTCTGCCCATCTGCAGTTGGATAATTTGTGTTTAGGATGCTGAGATTTATATTTGCTTTACGTATTTTGCATACTGTTTATTAGATGTGTTGTTTACAAATATCTCCTCTCATTTTGTATGTTGCCTTTTAGCGTTGGTTGTTTCTTTCACTTTGCAGAAGCTTTTGAATATGATGAAGTCCCAATAATATTTTTGCTTTTGTTTCCCTCAACTCAGAGGCATATCTAGAAAGAAGATCCAATGGCCAACGTCAAAGACGTTGCTGCCTACCTGTTCTTCTTTGTATATGGTTTCAGGTCTCACATTTAAGTCTTTCATCCATTTTGAATTTATTTTTTATATATATGGTGTAAGACAGTGGTCCAGTTTCATTCTTCTGCATGTGACTGCCTGGTTTTCCCAACACCATTTGTTCTTATCCTGGGGTCAGGGTTAGGGTTTTTTGAAGAGACTGTCTTTGTGCCATTGGATATTCCTTGCTGCCTTGTTGTCGATTAATGGATCATAGAGTTACAGGTTTGTATCTTGTTTCGGCATTCCATTCCATTCTATTCTATTGATCGAAGAATCTCCTGTTGGGAGATTCTTGATTGCTGATTCAATTTCGTTGCTGGTTTTCTGTCTGTTCAAGTTTCTTATTTCACCTTTTTCATTTTTGCTATGTTATATATTTCCAGGAATTGATCTATTTCTTCCAGGTTCTACGTTGCTGGCATATAATTTTTCATAATGTTCTCTTATAAACGTTTCTATTTCTCTAGTGTTGGTTGTTATTTCTCTTTTCTCATTTGTGATTTTATTTGGGTCCTTTCTCATCTTTTTATCTTTTTTCTTTTTTAAAGATTTTATTTATGTATTCATGCGAGACACAGAGAGGCAGGGGTATAGGCAAGGGGAAAATGAGGCTCCATGCAGGGAGCCTGATGTGGGACATGATTCCCCAGGACCTCAGGATCATGACGTGAGCCAAAGCAGATGCTCAACCACTGAAGCACCCAGATTCCTTGCTGATTCAATTCCTTTGCTAGTTATGGGTCTATTCACATTTTCTATTTCTTCCTCTTTCAGTTTTGCTCATTCGCACATTTCTAGGGATCTCTCCAATTCTTCCTGGTCTCCCAGTTTGTTAGCGTATAATCTTTCATAGTATTCTCTTATAATTGTCTTATTTTCTGGTGTTGATTGTGATCTCTCTTCTCTCTTTTGTGATTTTATTTATTTAGTTCTTTTCTGTTTTCTTGTTGATAAGGCTGGCTAGGGCTTGATCCATTTCCTTAGTTATTTTGAAGCACCAGTACTTAGTTTCATTATTCCATTCTATTGTTTTGTTGTTTCTGTATTGTTTATTTCTGCTCTCATCTTTATTTTTCCCTTCTTCTGTAGGCTTTAGGCTTTGTTTCCTATTCCTTTTCCAGCTCCTTTAGGTGTAGTGTTGGGTTGTGTATTGGAGACTTCTTGTTTCTTGAGGTAGGCCTGCATTGCTATCTACTTCCCTCTAAGGACAGTCTTTGCTACATCCTAGAGGTTTGAGAAACATGTTTTCATTTTAATTTTTTTAAATTTCCTAATTTCCTGGTTGCTCCATTCCTTCTCTAGTAGGATGATCATAATCTCCCCGAATTTTTGGTCTGTACAAATTTTTTCTTACTGTCGTCTTTGAGTTTCATAGCGTTGTGGTCCGAAAATGTACATGGTGTGATACCATCCTTCTTGTACCTGTTGTACCTTTTGAGGGCTGATTTGTGGCCCATGATATGATCTGTTCTGGAGAATGTACCATGTGCACTTGAAAGGAATGTGTATTCTGCTTTAGGAAGAAATGTTCAGACTATATCTATTGAGTCCCTTTGATCCAGTGTGTCAAGGCTATTGTTCCCCTGTTCATTTCTTCATAGACGATCGGTCCATTGTCATAATTGGGTGTTAAAATCCCCTGTCATTGTTTTATTATCAGTGTGTTCCTGTACGTTTGTTGTTAATTGGTTTCTATATTTCGGTACTCCCATGTTGGCAGCATAAATATGTAGTTATTTGATCTTTTTTTTAAAACAAATTTATTTTTTATTGGTGTTCAATTGACCAACATACATAATAACACGCAGTGCTCATCCCGTCAAGTGTCCCCCTCAGTGCCGTCACCCATTCAGCCCCATCCCCCATTCTCCTCCCCTTCCAGCTCCCCTAGTTCTTTTCCCAGAGTTAAGAGTCTTTATGATCTCTCTCCCTTTCTGATATTTCCCAAACGTTTCTTCTCCATTCCCTTATATTCCCTTTCACTGTTATTTATATTCCCCTAAGGAATGAGAACATACACTGTTTGTCCTTCTCCGATTGACTTACTTCACTCAGCATAATACCCTCCAGTTCCATCCCCATTGAAGCAAATGATGGGTATTTGTCGTTTCTAATGGCTGAGTAATATTCCATTGTATACATAAACCACATCTTTATCCATTCATATTTCAATGGACACTGAGGCTCCTTCCACAGTTTGGCTATTGTGGACATTCTGCTATAAACATTGGGGTGCAGGTGTCCCGGCGTTTCATTACATCTGAATCTTTGGGGGAAAACCCCAATAGTGCAATTGCTGAGTCGTTGGGCAAGTCTATTTTTAACTCTGAGGAACCTCCACACAGTGTTCCAGAGTGACTGCACCAGTTCACATTCCCACCAGCAGTGTAAGAGGGTTCCCTTTTCTCCGCATCCTCTCCAACATTTGTGGTTTCCTGCCTTGTTAATTTTCCCCATTCTTACTGGTGTGAGGTGGTAACTCATTGTGGTTTGGATTTGTATATCCCTAAGGGCAAGTGATGCAGAGCATTTTTTCATGTTCATGTTGGCCATGTCAATGTCTTCCTCGGTGAGATTTCTCTTCATGTCTTTTGCCCATTTCATGATTGGATTGTTTGTCTCTTTGGTGTTGATTTTAAGAAGTTCTTTATAGATCTTGGAAACTAGCCCTTTATCTGAAACGTCTTTTGCATATATCTTCTCCCACGCTGTAGTTGTCTTTTAGTTTTGTTTACTGTATTCTTTGCTGTGCAAAAGCTTCTTATCTTGATGAAGTCACAATAGTTCATTTTTGCTTTTGTTTCTTTTGCCTTCATGCATGTACCTTGCAAGAAGTTGCTGTGGCCAAGTTTAAAACGGGTGTTGCCTGTGTTCTCCTCTAGGATTTTGATGGACTCTTGTCTCACATTTAGATCTTTCATCCATTTTGAGTTTATCTTTGTTCATGGTGAAAGAGAGTGGTCTAGTTTCATTCTTTTGAAGGTGGATATCCAATTTTCCTAGCACCATCTATTGAAGAGACTGTCTTTCTTCCAATGGATAGTCTTTCCTCCTTTATCGAGTATTAGTTGACCGTAAATTTCAAGGTCCACTTCTGGGTTCTCTATTCTGTTCCATTGATCTATGTGTGTGTTTTTGTGCCAGTACCACACTGTCTTCATGACCACAGTTTTGTAGTACAAGCTGAAATCTGGCATTGTGATGCCCCCAGATATGGTTTTCTTTTTTAAAATTCCCCTGGCTATTCACGGTCTTTTCTGATTCCACACCAATCTTAAAATAATTTGTTCTAACTCTCTGAAGAAAGTCCATGGTATTTTGATAGGGATTGCATTAAACGTGTACATTGCCTGGGTACCATTGACATTTTCACAAAATTAATTCTGCCAATCCATGAGCATGGAATATTTTTCCATCTCTTTGTGTGTTCCTCAATTTCTTTCAGAAGTTTTCTATAGTTTTTAGGGTATAGATCATTTACCTCCTTGGTTAGGTTTATTCCTAGGTATCTTATGATTTGGGTGCAAATGTAAATGAATTGACTCCTTAATTTCTCTTTCTTCAGTCTCATTGTTAGTGTATAGAAATGCCATTGATTTCTGGGCATTGATTTTGTATCCTGCCATGCTACCAAATTGCTGTATGAGTTCTAGCAATCTTGTGGGGGAGGGTTTTGGGTTTTCTAGGTAGAGTATCATGTCATCAGCGAAGTGGGAGAGTTTGACTTCTTCTTTTCCAATTTGAATGCCTTTAGTGTCTTTTTGTTGTCTGATTGCTGAGGCTAGGATTTCCTCTACTATGTTGAATAGCAGTGGTGAGAGTGGACATCCCTGTCTTGTTCCTGATCTTAGGGGAAAGGCTCCCAGTGCTTCTCCATTGAGAATGATATTTGCTGTGGGCTTTTCGTAGATGGCTTTTAAGATGTCGAGGAATGTTCCCTCTATCCCTATGCTCTGAAGTGTTTTGATCAGGAATGGATGCTGTATTTTGTCAAATGCTTTCTCTGCATCTAATGAGAGGATCATATGTTTCTTGGTTTTTCTCTTGCTGATATGATGAATCACATTGATTGTTTTACGAGTGTTGAACCATCCCTGTGTCCAGGGGATAAATCCTACTTGGTCATGGTGACTAATATTCTTAATGTATTGTTGGATCCTATTGGCTAGTATCTTGTTGAGAATTTTTGCATCCCTGTTCATCAGGGATATTGGTCTGTATCCTCTTTTTGGTGGGGTCTTTGTCTGGTTTTGGAGTTAATGTGATGCTGGCTTCATAGAACGAATTTGGAAGTACTCCATCTCTTTCTTTCTTTCCAAACAGCTTTAGTAGGATAGGTATGGTTTCTTCTTTAAACGTTTGATAGAATTCCCCTGGGAAGCCATCTGGCCCAGGACTTTTGTGACTTGGGAGGTTTTTGATGACTGCTTCAATTTCCTGACTGGTTATTTTCCTGTTTAGGTTTTCTATTTCTTCCTGTTCCAGTTTTGGTTGTTTGTGTCTTTCCAGGAATGCGTCCATTTCTTCTAGATTGCCTAATTTATTTCTGTATAGCTGTTCATAATGTTTTTAAAATCGTTTGTATTTCCTTGTGTTGGTAGTGATCTCTTCTTTCTCATTCATGATTTTATTAATTTGAGGCTTTTCTCTCTTCTTTTTAATAAGACTGGCTAAAGGTTTATGTATGTTATTAATTCTTTCAAAGAACCAACTCCTGGTTTTGTTGATCTGTTCCGCATTTCTTGTGGTCTCAATTTCCTTGAGGTCTGCTCAAATTTTAATTAAATCTCTTATTCTGTTGGGTGTAGGATCTAGCTGCTGTTTTTTTCTCTAGCTCCTTTATGAGTAAGGTTAGCTTTTGTATTTGAGTTCTTTCCAGTTTTTGAATGGATGCTTGTATTGTGATGTATTTCCCCCTTAGGACTGCTTTTGCTGCATCCCAAAGATTTTGAACGTTTGTATCTTCATTCTCATTAGTTTCCATGAATCTTTTGAATTCTTCCTCAATTTCCTGGTTGACCCTTTCATCTTTTAGCAGGATGGTCCTTAACCTTCCCGTGTTTGAAGTCCTTCCAAACTTCTTGTTGTGATTTAGTTCTAATTTCAAGGCATTATGGTCTGAGAATATGCAAGGGATGATCTGAATCTTTTGGTATCGGTTCAGACGTGATTTGTGATCCAGTATGTGGTCTATTCTGGAGAAAGTTCCATGTGCACTTGAGAAGAATGTTTATTCAGTTCAGTTTGGATGTAAAGTTCTGTAGATATCTGTGAAATCCATGTGGTCCAGTGTATCATTTAAAGCTCTCGTTTCTTTGGAGATGTTGTGCTTAGAAGACCTATCGAGTATAGAAAGAGCTAGATTGAAGTCACCAAGTATAAGTGTATTATTATCTAAGTATTTCTTCACTTTGGTTAATAATTGATTTATATATTTGGCAGCTCCCACATTCGGAGCATATATATTGAGGATTGTTAAGTCCTCTTGTTGAATAGATCCTTTAAGTATGATATAGTGTCCCTCTTCATCTCTCACTACAGACTTTGGGGTAAATTTTAGTTTATCTGATATAAGGATGGCTACCCCTGCTTTCTTTTGAGGACCATTTGAATGGTAAATGGTTCTCCAACATTTTATTTTCAGATTGTAGGTGTCCTTCTGTCTAATATGAGTCTCTTGTAGACAGCAAATAGATGGGTCCTGCTTTTTTATCCAGTCTGAAACCCTGCGCCTTTGAAGGGGTCATTAAGCCCATTCACGTTCAGAGTTACTATCGACAGATATGAGTTTAGTGTCATCATGATATCTACTCAGTCCTTGTTTTTGTGGATTGTTCCACTGAACTTCTTCTTAAAGGGGAATTTTAAGAGTCCCCCTTAAAATTTCTTGCAGAGCTGGTTTGGAGGTCACATATTCTTTCAGTTCCTGCCTGTCTTGGAAGCTCTTTATCTCTCCTTCCATTTTGAATGAGAGCCTTGCTGGATAAAGTATTCTTGGTTGCATGTTCTTCTCATGGAGGACCCTGAATATATCCTGCCAGCCCTTTCTGGGCTGCCAGGTCGCTGTGGAGAGGTCTGCTCCTCCCCATAAAGGTCAGGATTCCTTGTCTCTTGCTGCTTTAAGGATCTTCTCTTTATCTTTGGAATTTGCAGGCTTCACTATTAAATGTCGAGGTGTTGGATGGTTTTTATTGATTTTTAGGGGGGATCTGAATGCCTGTTTCCCTTCCCAGATAAGGAAAGTTTTCAGCTATGATTTGTTCAAATACATATTCTGGCCCTCTGTCCCTTTTGGCGCCCTCTGGACCCCCAATTACACATAGGTTTTTCTTCCTCAGACTGTCGTTTATTTCCCTTAATCTGTCTTCCTGGTCTTTTAATTGTCTCTTTTTGCTGAGTTTCCCTCTTTGCCATCAACTTGTCTTCTATGTCACTCACTTGTTTTTCCACCTCGTTAACCCTCGTCGTTAGGACTTCTAGTTTGGATTGCATCTCATTCAATTGATTTTTACTTTCTGCCTGATTGTATCTAAATTCTGCAGTAATGAAGTCTCTTGAGTCCTTTATGCTTTTTTCTAGGGCCACCAGTAGCTGTATAATAGTGCTTCTGAATTGGTTTTTTGACATTGAATTGTAATCCAGTTTGTAACTCTGTGGGAGAGAGGACTGTTTCTTTCTTTTGAGGTGAGGTTTTCCTTCTAGTCATTTTGCTCAGTGCAGAGTGGCCAAAAACAAGTTGTATTGGGAAAAGGAGAAAAAGAGAGGAGAGAAAGAAAGAAAGAGAATAGAAAAAGAAAAAAGGAAAAAGGAAGAAAAAAGCAAAAAAGAGAATAAAAGGAGAAAGAAAAAGAAAGAAAGGGGGGAAGGGTGGGGGAAGCAATCAGAATTTTAAAAAAATGGGGGAGTATCTTCTGATTCTGTATACTTTAAGTCCCTTGACTTCCCCTGGAACTTGTCCTTCTAGCTGGTCTTCTGGGTGGGAGGGGCCTGTTTTCACGTGTTAGCCCTTGGGGGAGCTCATCTCCCCCTGCCTGGTGAAGCGCTCAGTTAGGGTTATATACCCCGTGACGCCCAAGGAGGAACAACCTCAATGGCAGCGGCCAGGTCTGAACACCTGTATTCAGCCCCCACAGTAACTCTGGAGCAGTCCATCTGCAGGGCCTGGAGGCTCTGGTGCAGGGGTGCTGATCTGCTCAGCTCTGGGCAGGAGCATCCTTCCTGTCCTGGGCTCGCTGGGCCTCTGCCTGTCCCGGGGGAGGCCGAATCCTGGGCTGTGTCCCGGCCCCCTGTGCTCCGGGACCTGCGCTGTTGGATTCTCGCTCCCAGTCGGGTAGGCACCTCTCCACGGAGCCGCTGACACCCCTCTGAGCTGCTCCTGGAGCCCACAGCCCCCTCCACACAGAGCCTCTTCCTCTGCCCTAGGCGCCGCCACCTAGCTGCTCCCAGGGACCCGCAGCCCCCTCCGCACAGAGCCGCTACCCAAGCCCCTCAGAGCTGCTCCTGCTTCAATACATGTGCCCTGCAGCCTGTAGGGAGCTCGGTGCACTCTCCTGGGAGTGCAGGTGCCTGTTTGTGTCCCATGGAGCCCAAGGGTGTCCCCGCCCTCCTGGGGTCTTGTTCTGAATCCCTGCAGGCGCCATTCCCCCCTGGAAGAATAGTGCAGCTCCTGCTTCTCTGGGACAGAGCTCTCCTGACCGGGGGGCACTCGCCCTGGCCTTAGCCCGGCTCCTCGTGGGGCCCCTCCCGCTTGGATGCCTTTTGTTTCATTATTTCCTTTTCCCCGTCTTCCTACCTTGATAGAAGCGTCAACTTTTCTCACTGTAGCATTCTATCTGGTCTCTGTTTAAATCTCAGGCTGAATTCCTAGATTTTCAGGATGATTTGAAGTTTATCTAGGTAATTTGGTCAGGACAGGTGACTTGGGGACCCTACTCTTTCGCCATCTTGCCCCTCCTCCTGTATGTTGCTTTTTAGCTTTGGTTGTTTCCTTCACTTTGCAGAAGCTTTTCAATTTGACGAAATCCCAATAGTATTTTTGCTTCTGTTTCCCTCACCTCAGAGGCATATCCTGAAAGAAGATCCAATGGCCAATGTCAAAGACTTTGCTGCCTATCTTTTCTTCTTTGTATGGTTTCAGGTCTCACATTTAGGTCTTTCATCCATTTTGAATTTATTTTTTATATATATGGTGTAAGAAAGTGGTCCGTTTGATTCTTCTGCATGTGGCTGCCTGTTTTTCCCAACACCATTTGTTCTTATCCTGGGGTCAGGTTTAGGGTTTCTTGAAGAGACTGTCTTTGTGCCATTGAATATTCCTTCCTGCCTTGTTGTCCATTAATGGATTATAGAGTTACAGGTTTGTATCTTGTTTTGGCTTTCCATTCTGTTCTATTGATCTAAGCATCTCCTTTTGGGAGATCCCTGATTGCTGATTCAATTTCTCTGCTGGTTATCAGTCTGTTCAAGTTTCTTATTTCTTCATTTTTCATTTTTGCTATGTTATATATTTCTAGGAATTGATCTATTTCTTCCAGGTTCTAGGTTGCTGGCATATACTTTTTCATCATATTCTCTTATTATCGTTTGTATTTCTGTAGTGTTGGTTGTTATTTCTCTTTTCTCATTCGTGATTTTATTTGGGTCTTCTCATCTTTTTATGTTTTTCTTTTTTTAAAGATTTTATTTATGTATTCATGAGGGACACAGAGAGGCAGAGGTATAGGCAGAGGGAAAATGAGGCTCCATGTGGGGAGCCTGATGTGGGACTTGATCCACCAGAATCCTGGGATCATGACCTGAGCCAAAGCACATGCTCAACCACTGAGGCACCCACTGCCTTGCTGATTCAATTCCTTTGCTAGTTATGGGTCTGTTCACATTTTCTATTTCTTCCTATTTCAGTTTTGCTCGTGCACATTTCTAGGGATTTGTCCATTTCTTCCCGGTCTCCCAGTTTGTTAGCATATAATCTTTCATAGTATTCCCTTATAATTGTCTTATTTTTCTGGTGTTGATTGTGATCACTCTTCTCTCTTTTGTGATTTTATTTATTTAGGTGTTTTCACTTTTCTCATTCCTAAGGCTGGATAGGTTTTGATCCATTTTATTAATTATTTTGAAGAAATAGCTCTTAGTTTCATTATTCCATTCTAATGTTTTTTTATTTCTGTATTGTTTATTTCTGCTCTCATCTTTATTTTTTCCCTTCTTCTGTAGGCTGTAGGCTTTGTTTGCTATTCCTTTTCCAGCTCCTTTAGGTGTAGGGTTAGGTTGTGTATTGGAGACTTCTTGTTTCTTGAGGTAGGTCTGTATTGCTATGTACTTTCCTCTTTGGACTGCCTTTTCTACATCCCAGAGGTTTGGAGAAACATGTTTTCATTTCCATTTGTTTTAAATTTCCTCTTTAATTTCCTGGTTGCTCCATTCATTCTCTAGTAGGATGTTCATAATCTCCACGTATTTTTGGTCTGTCCAAATTTTTTCTTACTGTTGACTTCGAGTTTCATAGCATCGTGGTCTGAAAAGGTACAGGGTGTGATATCAAACTTCTTGTACCTGTTATACCTGTTGAGGGGTGATTTGTGGCCCATGATATGATCTGTTCTGGAGAATGTCCCATGTGCACTTGAAAGGAATGTGTATTCTGCTTTAAGAAGAAATGTTCAGACTATATCTGTTGAGTCCCTGTGGTCCAGTGTGTCTAGGCTATTGTTCCCCTGTATATTTTCTGCATAGACGATCAGTCCATTGCCATTACTGGGTAGGTGTTAAAATCCCCTGTCATTGTATCATTATCAGTGAGTTTCTGTACGTTTATTGGTAATTGGGTTCCATATTTAGGTACTGACATGTTGGCAGCATAAATATTTAGTTGTTTGATCCTGATTGAGAGTCTTTTTAATTATGAAATAATGCCCTCCTTCATCTCTTCTTACAGTATTTTTTCTTTCTTTTTGAGATTTAAATATTTTATTTATTTATTCATGAGAGATACACAGAGGAGAAGAGGCAGAAACATAGGCAGAGGGAGAGACAGGCTCCCCAAAGGGAGGCTGATGTGGGACTCGATCCTGGGATCCCAGGATCACCCCCTGAGCTGAAGGCAGATGCTCAACTACTGAGTCACCAGGTGTCCCCCAGTGTTTGGTTTCAAATCTAGTTTGTCTAATATAAGTATTGGTCCTCCAGCTTTCTTTTCATAACCATTAGCGTGATAGATGATTTTCCATCCCCTGACTTTCAAACTGCTGGTGTCTATAGGTCTAATGTGAGCATCTACTAGGCAGCATACTGATGGATCTTGTTTTTTTAATAACAATTTTATTTTTGAGAACATGAGAGAGTAGAGAGAGAGAGAGAGAGAGAGGCAGAAAATTAGGCAGAGAGAGAAGCATGCTCCCCACCAGGAGCACAATATGGGACTCGATCCCAGACTCCAGGATCACACCCTGAGTCAAAGGCAGAGGCTCAACCCCTGAGCCACCCAGGCATCCTGGATACTGTTTTTTAAGCCACTCTGATACCCTATATCTTTTGATTGGAGCATTTAGTATCAGTATTCAGAGTGCTTATTCAAAGATATGAACTTGTGCCTTGTTGTTAGTGGTAGAGTTGGTGTTTCTGGTGACGTTCTCTGGTCCTTTCTAGTCTTTGTTGTTTTTGGTATCTTTTTTTCCCCCCACTAGAAGAGTCCCTCTTAAAATTCCTTACTGGACTGGTTTAGTGGTCATGAACTCCTTTATACTTTGCCTGTCAGGGAAAATCTTTCTCTCCTTCCCTCCTGAATGACACACTTCCTGAAGAAAGAATTCATACAAATTGGACTCCAATAAAAAGAAATTTAAAAACATAAAATAAATTGTTGCTCGTATGACTGACGAAAATGGCATTTAGGAGGACAACCAGAAGCTGAAAGGAAGGAGGACAGATTTCATCATCCTTAGCCTTCACAGGGACCTGGTGTCCTTTCCGAAGGCCCCCCCTCCTCCATAGGATGCTTCCTGCCCCTCTGTGCTCCTTTTTGGAACCCAGCAGGCACATCTCCGTGCCTCCAGCACCTCTGCAGTCGTGGTTTATAGCGTCTTCCATGTATCCTATTGGGGACCACGGCGTCATGTATGTAACCATCCAGATGCTGTTAGCATTGGGGTGATTCTGACTTTTGTTCGTTGGGTGTGTGTGTGTGTCTATCATATGAATCTATCACATGTAGCTATCGGATCCTCTGGCTGGGTAGCCCAAACACCAAAATGGTTGGTAGAACATCATTTCTTGTGCTGGCGCTGGGTGGCTAGCTGGGCTTTCCTGGCTGATCCGGGGCTCGCTCCTGCTGTGAATTTCAGCTGGATGTTCAGCTGAGGTGGAAGGTTGGCTCGGCCAAATTACCATGTCTGACAGTGGGTCTCGCCGAGCGCCGGCTGCTTCCATTCTCGCCGATGCCTCTCCAGCAGGTAGTCAGACCTCAGGACAACCCTGGGGAGAGCTCCTGAGGAGTCGGGTACCAGTGGCGGGGAGCCCTGGGGCTGCCTGTGTGTGGAGGTCAGGGTGGGGATGGGGCTGGGGTTCTTTGGTCCCCTGTGCTGCCTGGCTTTCAGGCCGAACCCCATGCTCACCCAGCCCCTACTCACTAGGGCAAGAAGGGTGCCCTCCACACGCTCGTGTGAGAGATCCAGCACCACAAGGTGTGCATGCTGAGTCCACCTGGTGAGCATTGCCCAGGTGGGTGAGCTGCAAGTTGGGACACAGGAAATTTAATAAAAATCCCCTACCCCTGGACAAGCAGTGCAGGACTGATTCCATTTTGTGCTACACCCACCACCTCCCCTATGACCCCCACATGACCTGCTTATGGCTTAAGGCGCTGCCCCACCCGAGTCAAACCGCTGGGCACACCCTAATTGGAAATCGGCTCATAACAATGTAACCCTGCTTTGTGCCCCCCAAAACTGTGAGCCAATTCTGACCAAAGTAATAGGCCAGCTCAAGTGGATACTATAGGGTAAGGTGTAATTCAATCAGCCACTTGAGTGTGGATGAACATGACTGTGCAAATTTCTGCATATCCCACGGTCCACTGCCCCTATAAAGCTGCTATGCCTCTTAGTCTCAGGGTCCAAGTCCCTGCTCCCCTGTGTCGGGTGCACTTAGACCCAAGCTACAGCTTGTAGAGAAACCCTCGGGAGTTTGCATCGGTGTCAGCTCATCGGTGGTTTCTCAGATTCGCAGTCTTGGGCACAACACAAGGGCCTGCTGTCCTGATATCCCTTCCACGGCCACTCTGAGCACCCCACAGGCCTTCAGTGCCCCAGGCACACTGGCATGGGGATGCAGGGAGGGGAGTACCTGCCCCGGAATTGGGCCAGCCTTGGCCCCCTGGACAGAGGGAGCACAGACCTCCCAGGTCGCTTTTCACAGACCCTGGTGACCTGAGGCTCCCTGGCTGTCACTCTGTCCCAGGCCCTCCTGGCCCATGGGGCACAGGCTGAGTCCCAGTATAGTGTGTGGGGTCCTGACGCTGGCATCTCCGCCCCTGGAAGGCACATGGGGACGTCAGCTGTGCCTAGCAGTGCCCATGCAGGGGCTGTTGGGACCTGGGTGGTGCCCCCTCCTCCTCTCAGTGGGTCTCTCCACGCCCCGTACACAGAGTTCTGGGAGACACAGAAACGGGCTGGCTGTGCATTTTCACACCACAATACTTTATTGACATTCTACAGCAAACGGGCTCAGAGCCAAGGGTGCATGCCTTCCCCTGGAAAGGGAGACCATTCTGTCCTTTAGGGGAGGGCAAGAATCACATGGGTGGGGGGGCAAGTGCTGGAGTCCCCCACCGGGGAGCATGTGTGGACTCCGGGTGGGGGCGGGTGTCCTGAGGTTTCAGAATGAGAGACGGTTGTGAGGACAGCAGAGCTGACCGTGACTTGCAGCTCATGGGTTCCTGCGCTGGGTCCCCGCAGGGCAGTTGGAGCCCAGTCGTGGGGCCCCTGTGGCCCCAGCACCTGGAGGAGCCTGCCTCCTGGTGTGGGTGCGGTAGGGTCCACTGGCCTACCTCTGCTCTCCCCAACCTTGGGTGTCCTGGGATTCCCAGGGCTGCCCTAAGTCAGCGACCTGGATCTGTGGGGTACCCCCAGGGCTCAGGAGGCCACATCCAGCTGTGAGAAGGCTCGCTCAGTGTAGAGCCAGAATCCAGGGCTGGACAGGGCCATGGGGGTCTGGATCCCATTAGTCTTTTTGTTGGGCCTGGGGCGGGGTTGCAAATCACCCCCACCTTCACAGAGCCTGGGGCCAGGCCAGCCCAGATCTCCCTGGGTTATGGGCTGGTGTCCTGTGAAGGGTGTGCCGCCCTCCAGGAGGGACAGTGCATCCTATGCACCACTCACCTGCACACACCCTGTCGGGGGCTCCTTGTCTTCACTCCTCCCTGCAACCCCTAGGTACTCTATGGGACCCCCAGGCTTCTGATGGGAGCAGGGTATTGAGAGATCCCCGGGGAGGCTGAGCATGTCCCACAGGGTGCACCTGCACCGGGTCCTTGCTGGGGGCTGATGGTGTGTGGTTGCATGGTGTGGGGGCAGGGGTATGATATTGGTGGAGTGTGGGGGATGGTGTGGGGGGGATGGTGTTGTGGTATAGAGTGGGTGGGGATTATGTGGGGCTGTGTGGGTTTGAGGGGGATGGTGTAGGTGGGATCCCATTGAGGTAGATGATGTAGGTGGATGGAGTGGCAGTGGGGAATGAGGGAGATGTCGTGGGGGGCCTGCGGACACAGGGCATCCCCTTCCTCTAAGATGCACAAGGAGACGTCTACACTTAAAGGCAACTCCAGTCTGGGGTTTGCTGTGACACCTGTCCCTGGGGCGGGGTGTGGTCAGTGCAGGACCCTGGCTGGACCAGGGGCATTATCTGGGGTTCATCATACTATGTGTGTTTTCAAATTGCAAAATGTCTCAAATTAAATGCATAGAACTTAGAAATATATAAATCACCGAGAGTGGGTGTCACTCTGACCCGTCCGACCCTCATGGGATCGATGTGTGTCCTGCTCCAGCCATGGCCATGCCGCCTGGCACCCAGGTCCAGTTCCTGCCCCCAACGTCCCCCACCCCATCCCCTGCTACTCAGAGGACTGTCCCTCTCCCCTTTGGGGTTCAGCTCCCATGGCAAGCCCTGGAGACCCCATCCTAGTGGCCTCCTCATGTCCGAGGCCCCGGGGGTGGGGGCACAGAGGTCATCCCCAACACCCTACCATGGAGCGGTGTGTTGTTGGCTTCTGTTCTGCCCCCTGACTCAGAAGCCTCGTTTTCCCTACCCAGAATCCCCTGGTCCTCCACTGGGTCCTGATCGCCCCTGGCCCCTCAACCTCACCCTACCCCGTAGTAGTCCCAAAATATGATGTGACTGCTGAACGTCCTGTTGACGTCCAGGTCCACCTGCATGATGTCCCTGGAGGAGACCAGGTCCTCCTCTTTCATTTCCTGCGAGAAAACCTGGGAGGAGGAGCTGGCATCAGGGACACAGACCCCGACCTGTCACCAGGTGCTCTCCTGGGCAGGGAGCCCTGGGGCCACCATGGGAGTGTGTCCTGCCGAAACCTCCTTCCATCCCCTGGGAGGCCAGGGACGGGGGGAGTGTCCACCGTGCCCTTGGAACTGTGTGAGGGCCTGTGCCCAGCTGTGGTGGGTGGGGAGGTGACTGAGGGTCAGCCTGGGTGGGAGGGGACAGGAGGTCAGTCCAGGTGGGGAGGGTTCATGCGGGTGTTGTGTCCAAGATTGCGAATCCGAGAAACCACTAAGGAGCCGACACTTATGCAAACACACGTGGGTTGTTTTACAAACTCAAGCAAGGGTCCAGGTATACCCCACACAGTGGACCAGGGACTTGGACCCCGAGGAGGGTTTTAGCTTAGTTTTAAGGGCTGGTTGGGGACCTCCAGAAGGGCTGGAGCAATTCCTCAAGTTCTGTTTACATTTTGATATGGGTCCTTCAAGGGCATTGAGCTCTCTTCTCATTCTAATTGGAGCTTCCAGCCCTTGGCTTAGGCTCAGTTTTTATTCTATTGTGGGGCTTTCTAAGACATTAAGCTGTCAACTTTTGTTTTATTCCAGTAACTGAAGTAATGTAAATTTCAGCTCTTCTTCACAGGAGCCTGGGATTGCTGGGCCTGTGCTAATACTGAACTTAAAGTAGAATGGCCGTAATGTTCTCGGCCTCCAGGCATCCCGTCCTGTCCTATCTAGCTCAAGCCCCCCTCCCTGGAGCTCCTAGGAGAGAAATTGCAAATGACCTCAGCCTTGCAGCCTGTGTTCAGCAACAGGCCCAGGGATTTCGGATCAGGAAGACCTGGGGCGCGGGCATCCCCACAGTGCAGCAGGATTCCATGCTGCAGAATCTTATTCCCTAAGGCTATCTTGACAACTGACTTTGTACACAGAAAAGTTCTCCTTTGTCTTTAAAAGTGCAGGAGCGAGTTAAAGCATTTTTTCTCTGCCCATCTGATTGCTCAGATTCTAATCTGAGACGTATTTCCTGTTAATAAGGATAATTTACTATCCGTAGTACTATGGTTAAAATATTCTGACACAAGTAATTCAGAGGGATGAGGCTTTCTCATCTATTTCTTCACAGCTCAGTCATTCATCAGGAAATGAATCTTTATGGATTTGGAAATAATTGAGACATTAGTACCAATGGTCCTATTATTAAGTGACGGATTCTTCCGTGAGATTCTTCCCCTGTTTCAACTGACACTGAAACACTGTGAACTCTTTGGAAGACAAATGTCAAGGAAATAAATGTTATACATTGCTAATTTTAAATGCACTTGCAATATGGTGTCTATTATAATAGAAGTATTTTTATCTGATTTTTGCTATTTATTATCCTTTCCTGCTTTTCAGGTTGAAGAGGCATTATACATGTTCATAAGTGTTTTTCTTTCCTTCTGATATAAAATTCTTACTATGTTCCCATGGAAGGAACTCCTTACGAATAAGGCAAAAGTTAATTCAACGATTCTTAAAATGTCTTCACACTGGAGCCTGATTCATTTAAGTCAATTTTCAAATTAAATCTTATTTCTTAGAAAGAAAACAAAGTTTTATAGGGAAATTGAGAAGATAGTACAGAGCATTTGCATGCACTTGCACTCAATTTCTCCAATTATTGATATCTTATATCAGTACGGTACAAATATTAGCTAGTGAATCAATATTAAAATATTCGCAATAACCAAAGACCATACTTTATTCAGATTTCCTTAGTTTTTGCTAAGTCACCATCCCTTCTATCACACTCCATTTGTCCTCATGTGCTTTTAGTCTCCTCTGGATTGTGACAGTCTTTCAGCCTTTCCTTTTGGTGAACTGGAACACTTTGAGAAGTAGAGTATTTTGTAAAATTTCCCTCAGTTGAGACATGTCTGTTGTTTATCTCATGATTGAACTGTTTTTGTGGATTATATACAGGGATATACTGCCATTTTTATTATATCATATGAAGGATAGATACTATCAACATGATTTATCATTCTTGGTATCGATCTGATCATCTTGCTGAGGTAGTGTTAGGTTTCTCTGTAGTAAAGTGATTCTTTATTGTTATTAATATTATTATTATTATATTATCATTATTAAGTTTTTCATAATATATTTTGTAGAAGGAAGTTACTATGTGTATTCCACACATAAGAGTGGGAAGCTATGCTCATGAACTTGAGTGTGGAATGTCTGCACAAATTGTTTGAAAATCTTCTACATGGGAGATTTCTCATCCCTCTGGGTTTGTTTGTTTGTTTCTTTTTCAAAGATTCTATTTATTTATTTGAGAGAGAGAGGAGTGAAAAACATGTGCTAGAGGGGCAGAGGGAGAGGGAGAAGCAGGTTCCCTGCTGAACAGGGAGCCTTCCTTGGGACCTGGATCATGATCTGACCCTAAGGCAGAAGCTTAACAGACTAGGACACCCAGGTGCCACTCTTTCTTTCTTTCTTTCTTTCTTTCTTTCTTTCTTTCTTTCTTTCTTTCTTTCTTTCTTTCTTTTTTCTTTTTCTTAATAATAAATTTACTTTTTTATTGGTGTTCAATTTGCCAATATACAGAATAACACCCAGTGCTCATCGCGTCAAGTGCCCCCCTCAGTGCCCGTCACACATTCACCCCCACCCCCGCCCTCCTCACCTTACATCACCCCTAGTTCATTTCCCAGAGTTAGGAGTCTTTATGTTCTGTCTCCCTTTCTGATATTTCCCACACATTTCTTCTCCCTTCCCTTATATTCCCTTTCACTATTATCTATATTCCCCAAGTGAATGAGAACATACAATATTTGTCCTTCTCTGATTGACTTACTTCACTCAGGATAATACCCTCCAGTTCCATCCACATTGAAGGAAATGGTAGGTATTTGTTATTTCTAATGGCTGAGCAAGGCCCACCTTTTCTCTCTCTTCATCTTCTGAGTCTCCCATGATATGAATGTTATTGTTTTAATAAGTGGCTGAGTTCCGAAGTCTTCCTTTGTGGTCCATAACCTTCCTTGTTTTTAAGGCTTCTTCTTGGGACTGCATCTCAGTTATAGCATTTTGAGTACTACCTCATGTTTTTCTATGGAGGTGAATTTCTCCATCTCATTATTTTTTCCAGAAATAGAAAGAAGGAAGAAGGAAGAAAAAGAAAAACCAAGAAAAACAATAACAACTGCCCTCCCCAAAGAAAACCCACCAGATTATTTTGGCCTGGTTGTTAAAAGATTCTAAATCCCAAAATCAGAAACACAATTAAAGTACCATGAAACTAAAAATAAGAAATATATAAGGTACATACATAAAAATTAAAATAAGGCAATTTATAAAATAGAATCAAAGAAATTAAATGAAAATAAAGCACAAAGTACAAAGGAAGCTAGACCCTACTTTCCAAGCAGAGCTGAATCTCTGCAGACTCTGTGATCCGACACCTTGGTGGCAGGAAGTGGTCTGTGCGGGGTCTGAGGATTGGCCATGGCGGTGATGTCAGGTGCACATCTGACTGCTGGGTCAGAGGCGGGTTGGGTGTCAGCCCTTCTGGCCTCCAGTGGGCAGTGCTGTGCTGCTCCCTGAGACTTGTTGCTAATGGGCGGGATGCGGGTGGGGAGGCTGTGTCCTCTGGCTCTGGGGCTGAGCATTCCACCCCCCAGTCTGCATGTCCTCCACAGAAGATTCCCCAAGCCCCCGGGTCTCCGCCGCTTCTCTCAGAACCCTGCTTTCACTCTGCCCGCATCCGAGCTCCTTTTGGTTTTGTTTTTTTATCTCAGACTGTTGTGCCCAAGATTGCGAATCTGAGAAACCACCGAGAAGCCGATTCCGATGCAAACACACGTGGGATTATTTACAAGCTGGATCTTGTGTCGAAGTATACCCAACACAGCGGAGCAGGGACTTGGTCCCCGAGGAGGGTTTTAGCTTAGTTTTAAGGGCTGGACTCGGGGACCTCCAGAAGGGCTGGAGCAATTCCTCAAGTTCTGTTTACATTTTGATATGGGGCCTTCAAGGGCATTTAGCTCTGTTCTCATTCTAATAATGGCTTCCTGCCCTTGGCCTGGGCTCAGTTTTGATTCAATTGTCTGGCTTTCTAGGACATTAAGCTGTAAACAGCAAAGGTTCCACACCTGTAAGGGGGATGTCACACTGTCCCTATATGCTGAAGACATGTACTAGAAACAGGAAACCCGAGAGCCTCCACCAAAACCTGTTAGAACTAAGGAGTGAGTTCAGTAAAGTCACGGGACACAAACTGACCCTACAGAGCAGAGTAGCCTTGCTGTGTCCCGACAATGAGCACTCAGGAAGGAAATGAAGGACGTGACTCCCTTCTCAGGAGCATCAAGGAGAATAAATAATGAGACTGAACCAAAGGAGCACAAGACTTGTGCCCTGATCCAAACCATGCTGTGGGAGGCCGTCCTGGTCTTGTAGGGTAGGACTCTCATCTTGTGAAAATGTCCACAGTTCCTGAAGCCACCCTCAGTTTCAATGTCATTCCTATCAAAATCATGGTGGCAGAACTTGAAATAGGAAAAAAAACCCCATAACCTCCATCCCCCTCAACAAATGCCCCGAACAGCAAATCAGTATTGGAGAAGCATGACAGAGTGGGACCCAGCACTTTCCTATTTCAAATGATAACACAGAGACACAGGATAAAGCAGTGTGGTTCTCGGGCCCCCGGCTGGCTCCATCGGTTAAGCATCCGACTCCTGACCTCACCTCTGGTCCTGATCTCAGGGGTCTTGAGTTCTAGCCCTGGGCTGGAACATGGACGAGGCGTGGAGCCTACTTAGACAAACCAGACCCACGGGGGGGTGGTCCCGGCATAAGCTGAATGAGCAAACAAGGATTCCAGAAGGAAATGTGCTATGATACAACTGATTTTTTTTAACTTAATTTAATTTAAACCCAATTAATTAACATATAGTGTATTATACTTTCAGAGGAAGAATTCAGGGATTCACCAGTTGGAGATAACAGCAGTACCCGTGACATCACGTGCCCTCCTTCATGCCGGTCCCCTGTTATCCCCTCCCCTCCAGGGACCCTCAGTTCCTTTCCTATCGTTAATAGACTGTATTTCCTGCATCTGTTTTCATCTTATTTTTTTTCTTTCCCTTCACAGTAGTTCATCTGCTTTGCTTCTATAATTCCATCTATGAATGACACCACACGGTCATTCTCTTTCCCGACTGACTTACTTCACTTAACATGATCCCTTTAGTTCTATCCACATCATTGCAAATGGCAAGATTTCCTTCTCTTTGATAGCTGAGTACCATTCCTCTCTCTATGACCATCATCTATCTCCCATCCTCTTTATCCATCATCTGCCCGAGGGCACTGAGGCTCCTCCCACAGTCTGGCTACTGTGGACCCGGCTGCTGTGGACATTGTGGTGCAGGTGTCCCGAGTCTCACTGCATCTGTATCTTCGGAGTGAGCTCCAGGCCGTTCACCTGCTGGTCGCAGGGCGGCTCTATTTGTAACTTCCTGAGGGGCCTCCACACTGTTTCCAGAGCGGTTGCACCAACCCGCGGTCCCGCCCACAGTGGAAGAGGGGTGAGTGAGATTTGCAGGAAGTGGTAAAAGTCTGGTCCACATTTCATTTCGCGTCCTCTGGACTCCAATTCCTGTCCTTAAGTATTTCTGGGGAACCCGGGTGTTGGGCTCCTTCTCAGTGAGATGTTTCTGAAGCTAACAGCCCCAGCTGGAGCCTGAAAGGAGGCAGGTGGGGCCCATGGAGCACCCGCTGCCTCCTGCACAGCCTCCTGCAGCGCCTGAGTGTCCCACAGGGGGCGCCCGAGACCAGGACCCTCCCAAGGGGCGCAGATGTGCAATAGGCCTCCTCTGCCTGCACTAACAGGAGCCAGCCTGTGCTGGGGAGGCCTGAGGATGACGTGGGGACGTGTCTAGGCTGATGAGCTGCAGCCTCCTCAGGACCCGCGGGGAGTCTTCAGGGGGAAATTGGGCCGCGTTCCTGCTGACAGGAGCCCCGGTCTCCTCAGGACACGTGGTGAGTCTTTTGGAAAATGTGGGCCCGCATCCACCCTGACATGAGCCCCTGGGCCGCCTCAGGACCTGCGGGGAGGCTTCAGGAAATGTGGGCTCTCATCCACGCTGACAGGAGCCCTGAGCCACCTCAGGACCTGCGTCGAGGCTTCAGGAAATTGTGGGCCCGCATCCACGCTGACAGGAGCCCCTGAGCAGCCTCAGGACCTGCAGGGAGGCTTCAGGAAGATATGGGCCCTCATCCACACTGACAGGAGCCCCTGAGCCGTCTCAGGTCCTGCGAGGAGGCTTCAGGAAGATGTGGCGCTGCGTCCACTCTGGCAGGAGCTCCCGGGCCCCTCAGGACATAAGTTGAGGCTTCTGGAAGCTGGGGGCCGCATTCATGGTTACAGGAGCCCCGGCCTCCTCAGAACCCTCGGTGACGCTTCAGGAGGACTTGGGGCCACATAGACACAACAGGACGCTGACTTCCTCAGGACCCCTAGTGTAGACTTTGGTAAATATGGAGATGCATCTATGCGGACAGAAGACCCCAGCCTTGTCAGAGCCTGTGGTGAGGCCTAAGAAAGATGGGGATGCCGAATCCACACTGACAGGATTCTCCGGCCTCCTCAGGATGCACTGTGAAGGGTTGGGATGATTTGCAGCCACGTCCATGCTGACAGGAGCCCCCAGCCTCCTCAGATCTTATGGTGAGGCTGAGAAAAATGTGGGGCCACATCAAGACTGAGAGGACCCCCGTCCTCCTCAGGACCTGCACTTTGGCTTCAGGACACATGGGGCTGCGTCTAGGCTGACAGGAACCCACAGCCTCCTCAGGACCTGCAGTGAGTTTTCAGGAGACGTGGGGCCATGTCCAGGCTGACAGGAGCCCCTGGCCTCCTGAGAACCTGCTGTGAGGCTTCCAGAGGATGTGAGGCATACTCCATGGTGACAGGAGACCCGGCATACTCAGGACCCGCTGACTATGACTCTGGAACACGTGGGGCCACGTCCGCACTCACAGGATCCCGGCTTCCTCAGGAATCCCTGGAGGACTCTGGAGGCGCCAATGGGGGCCACATCCATGTCAGAAGGGACTCCTCAGAATCATAGAGTAAGTGAATAGGTAGAATGAATGGTAGGGTCAGGGGAGGGGAGGCAGTTGGTGGTTAGGCTTAGGTTAGATGTTAGGGGTTAGTGAATATGCTTATGGTTATGGATTAGAGGTTAGGGTATGGGATAAGTGTAAGGGTCAGTGGTTAGGAGTTAGGATGGGGGTTTGGGTTAGGGACAGGAGTTAGAGTTAGGGTTAGGGTTTAGACTTTAGGATTTAGGGCAGGAGGTTAGGAGTTGGGGGTTTGGATTAGAGTTAGAGTTAGGGTTGGGCTAGGTTTGCAGTTAGGGTTAGGGGTTAGGATGTGGGTTAGAGTTAACGTTAGGGGTTAGAGTTAAAGTTAGGGCTATGTTTAGGGTTAGGGCGAGGGTTTGGTTTAGTGTTTGTTTAGGGGTTAGGGTTAGGGTCAGGTCAGGGTCAGGGTACAGTTTTGGGAAAGGGTAAGAGAGGGATAGGCAGTGGGTTAGGGATTAGTTTTAGGGTACGGGTTAGGGTACACTTTGGGGTATGAGATAGGATTAGTATTAGAGGGTTAGGGTTAGGGTAGAGGTTAGGGTTAGGAATAGGATTTGAGTACATTAAGTTAAGGTTATTGTTAGAGGTTAGCATTAGGGTTAGATTTAAGGTAAGGGTCAGGGTTAAGGGTTTAGAATAGGTTTAAGAGTTAGGGTGAGGGTTGGCAGGAATATTCAGTGAATGTGTTTTGGTCTTGGGGTTTGTGTTTGGTTTTTGATTAGTGATAGTTCTTGTTTTAGGGTTAGGTTAACATTAGGCTTAAGTGTAGGGTTAGGTATGTTTGTGTATGGTTAGAATTTGTGTCTTGTCATGTGCCTGCACTGGGACTCCTAGCATCTTGGGCAGTTTAGTTTTATGCACTCTATTTAGGTTTTGGGTTCAAAGATAGCCTGACTCCACCAAGTCAGTGGCCTCCTCAGAGAATCAGTATCCAGGCTTCTGCTGGGGTCAGAATAGGCATGGCAGGCTTCTCCTGAGCTGAGCTAAGGAGGGGATTTGTGGCTCTAAAGACTCTCTGTTTGGATTATCAGTTACATTTCTGATTTTATCTCTTCTGCGCACATGTTTCCTGTATACTAACAACTATTATTTTAAAGTTTTACTTGAATTCCTCTTTGTAAACACAGTATGATATAGTTTCAGATTTACCCCATAGTGATTCAACCCTTGAATACAACGCCTGGTACTGGTCAGAGTTGACTTCCACTATCCCCATCCCCTGATTCCCCATCCCCCCCCACTTTCCCCTGGTATTTATTAGTTTATTCTCTGTGGTTAAGAGTGTGTTTCTTGGTTTGCATCTCTCATCCCCTCCTTCGCCCCTTTGCCAGTTTGTTTGGTTTCTTAAAAATTCACATGTGAATGCAATTGTATGGTATTTGGTATCTTTCTCTGACTGAGTTCCTTGAGCATAAGTCCTTTCCACTTCACCCACGTCATTGTAAATGGCTTCATTTCATCCCTTCTGATGACCAAGTGATGTCGCAGTGTGTATATTTAGCACATTGTCTCTGCCCATTCATCTGTCTATGGATATCTGGGCTGTATACACAGTTCTGCTGTTGTTGATAATGCTGCTACCAACACTGGGCTGCGTGTTCCTCTTCCAATCTACTAAACTACTTTTGTATCCTCGGGGTAAATACCTAACTGTGCAATTTTGGAATCGTAGGGTAGCTCTATTTTTAACTTTTAATTTTTTTTTTGTGATAGTCACAGAGAGAGAGGCAGAGACACAGGCAGAGGGAGAAGCAGGCTACATGCACTGGGAGCCCGATGTGGGATTCGATCCCGGGTCTCCAGGATCACGCCCTGGGCTAAAGCCAGGCGCCAAACCGTTGTGCCACCCAGGGATCCCCTATTTTTAACTTCTTGAGGACCCTCCAGACTGTTTTACACAGTGGCTGCACCTTTTTTTATGTATTAATGAGAGACACATAGAGGCAGAGGTATAGGCAGAGGGAAAATGAGGCTCCATGCGGGGAGCCTGATGTGGGACGTTATCCCCCATGACCCCGGGATCATGACCTGAGCCAAAGAAGATGCTCAACCACTGAGGCACCCAGGTGCCTTGCTGATTCAATTTCTTTGCTCATTATGGGTCTGTTCATATTTTCTATTTCTTCCTATTTCAGTTTTGCTCATTTGCATATTTCTATGGATTTGTCCATTTATTCCAGGTCTCCAAGTTTGTTAGCGTATAATCTTGCATAGTATTCCCTTATAATTGTCTACTTTTTCTGGTGTTGATTGTGATCTCTCTTCTCTCATTTGTGATTTTATTTATTTAGGTTTTGTCTTTTCTCGTTGATAAGCCTAGCTAGGGCTTGATCCATTTTATTAATTATTATGAAGAACCAGCTCTTAGTTTGGTTATTCCATTCTACTGTTTTGTTTTTTCTGCATTCTTTATTTCTGCTCTCATCTTTATTTTTTCCCTTCTTCTTAGGCTTTAGGCTTTGATTGCTATTCCTTTTCCAGCTCCTTTAGGGGTAGGGTTCGGTTGTTTATTGGAGACTTCTTGTTTCTTGACGTAGGCCTGTACTGCTATGTACTTCCCTCTTAGGATTGCCTTTCTACATCCCAGACGTTTGGAGAAACATGTTTTCATTTTCATTTGTTTTAAGTTTCCTCTTTAATTTCCTGGTTGCTCCATTCATTCTCTAGTAGGATGTTCATAATCTCCATGTAATTTTCGTCTGTCCAATTTTCTTTCTTACTCTCGACTTCGAGTTTCATAGCGTCATTGTCCCAAAATGTACAGGGTGTGATATCAACCTTCTTGTGCCTGTTGTACCTGTTGAGAGCTGATTTGTGGCCCATGATATGATCTGTTCTGCAGAATGTCCCATGTGTACTTGAAAGGAATGTGTATTCTGCTTTAGGTTGAAATGTTCAGACTATATCTGTTGAGTCCCTGTGGTCCAGTGTGTTAAGGCTATTGTTCCCCTGTTGATCTTCTGCATAGACGATCGGTCCATTGCCATAAGTGTGTGGGTGTTAAAATCCCCTGTCATTGTATTATTATAGTGAGTTCCTGTACGTTTGTTGTTAATTGGTTTCTATATTTAGGTACTCCCATGTTGGCAGCATAAATATTTAGTTATTTGAACTTTTTTAAAAATAAATTTATTTTATTGGTATTCAATTTACCAACAAACAATAACACCCAGTGCTCATCCAGGCAAGTGCCCCCCTCAGTGCCTGTCACTCATTCACCCGCACCCCCTGCCCTCCTCCCCTTCCAGCTCCCTAGTTCCTTTCTCAGAGTTAGGAGTCTTTATATTCTGTCTTCCATTCTGATATTTCCCACACATTTCTTCTCTATTCCCTTATATTCCCTTTCACTATTATTTATATTAACCAATTGAATGAGCACATATGTTTGTCCTTCTCTGATTGACTTACTTCACTCAGCATAATAACCTCCAGTTCCATCCACGTTGAAGCAAATGGTGGGTATTTGTCGTTTCTTTTTTTTTTTTTTTTTAATTTATTTTTTATTGGTGTTCAATTTACTAACATACAGAATAACACCCAGTGCCCGTCACCCATTCACTCCCACCCCCCGCCCTCCTCCCCTTCTACCACCCCTAGCTCGTTTCCCAGAGTTAGCAGTCTTTACGTTCTGTCTCCCTTTCTGATATTTCCCACACATTTCTTCTCCCTTCCCTTATTTTCCCTTTCACTATTATTTATATTCCCGAAATGAATGAGAACATATAATGTTTGTCCTTCTCCGACTGACTTACTTCACTCAGCATAATACCCTCCAGTTCCATCCACGTTGAAGCAAATGGTGGGTATTTGTCATTTCTAATAGCTGAGTAATATTCCATTGTATACATAAACCACATCTTCTTTATCCATTCATCTTTCGTTGGACACCGAGGCTCCTTCCACAGTTTGGCTATAGTGGCCATTGCTGCTATAAACATCGGGGTGCAGGTGTCCCGGCGTTTCATTGCATTTGTATCTTTGGGGTAAATCCCCAACAGTGCAATTGCTGGGTCGTAGGGCAGGTCTATTTTTAACTCTTTGAGGAACCTCCACACAGTTTTCCAGAGTGGCTGCACCAGTTCACATTCCCTCCAACAGTGTAAGAGGGTTCCATTTTCTCCACATCCTCTCCAACATTTGTTGTTTCCTGCCTTGTTAATTTTCCCCATCCTCACCGATATGAGGTGGTATCTCATTGTAGTTTTGATTTGTATATCCCTGAGGCACGTGATGCAGAGCATTTTCTCATGTGCATGTTGGCCATGTCTGTGTCTTCGTCTGTGAGATTTCTGTTCATGTCTTTTGCCCATTTCATGATTGGATTGTTTGTTTCTTTGGTATTCAGTTTAAGAAGTTCTTTATAGATCTCGGAAACCAGCCCTTTATCTGATTCGTCTTTTGCAAATATCTTCTCCCATTCTGTAGGTTGTCTTTCAGTTTTGTTGACTGTATCCTTTGCTCTGAAAAAGCTTATTATCCTGATGAAGTCACAATAGTTCATTTTTGCTTTTGTTTCTTTTGCCTTCGTGGATGAATCTTACAAGAATTTACTGTGGCCAAGTTCAAAAAGCGTGTTGCCTGTGTTCTCCTCTAGGATTTTGATGGACTCCTGTCTCACATTTAGATCTTTCATCCATTTTGAGTTTATCTTTGTGTATGGTGAAAGAGAGTGGTCTAGTTTTATTCTTCTGCATGTGGATGTCCAATTTTCCCAGCACCATCTATTGAAGAGACTGTCTTTCTTCCAGTGGATAGTCTTTCCCCCTTTATCAAATATTAGTTGACCATAAAGTTCTGGGTCTCTATTCTGTTCCATTGATCTATGTGTCTGTTTTTAGGGATCCCTGGGTGACGCAGTGGTTTGGCGCCTAGCTTTGGCCCAGGGCGTGATCCTGGAGACCCGGTATCGAATCCCACATCGGGCTCCCGGTGCATGTAGCCTGCTTCTCCCTCTGTCTGTGTCTCTGCCTCTCTCTCTCTCTCTGTTTCTGTGACTATCATAAATAAATAAAAATTTAAAAAAATTATTATGTGTCTGTTTTTGTGCCAGTACCACACTGTCTTGATGACCACAGCTTTGTAGTACAACCTGAAATCTGGCATTGTGATGCCTCTAGATATCATTTTCTTTTTTAAAAATTCCCCTGGCTATTCGGGATCTATCCTGATTTTACACAAATCTAAAAAAATAATTTGTTCTAACTCTCTGAATAAAGTCCATGGTATTTTGATAGGGATTGCATTAAACGTGTACATTGTCCTTGGTAACATTGACATTTTCATAATATTAATTCTACCAATCCATGAGCATGGAATATTTTTCCATCTCTTTGTGTCTTCCTTAATATCTTTCAGAAGTGTTCTATAATGTTTAGGGTATAGATGCTTCACCTCTTTGGTTAGGTTTATTCCTAGGTATCTTATGCTTTTGGGTGCAATTGTAAATGGGATTGACTCCTTAATTTCTCTTTCTTCAGTCTCATTGTTAGTGTATAGAAATGCCATTGATTTATGGGCATTGATTTTGTATCCTGCAACGGTACCAAATTGCTGTATGAGTTTTAGCAATCTTGGGGTGGAGGCTTTTGGTTTTTCTAGGTAGAGTATCATGTCATCTGAGAAGAGGGAGAGTTTGACTACTTCTTTGCCAATTTGAATGCCTCTAATGTCTTTTTGTTCTCTGATTGCTGAGGCGAGGACTTCCAGTACTATGTTGAATAGCACTGGTGAGAGTGGACATCCCTGTCTTGTTCCTTATCTTAGGTGAAAGGCTCTCAGTGCTTCCCCATTGAGAATGATATTTGCTGTGGGCTTTTCATTGATGGCTTTTAAGATGACGAGGAATGTTCCCTTTATCCCTACGCTCTGAAGTATTTTGATCAGGAATGGATGCTTTATTTGTCAAATGCTTTCTCTGCATCTAATGAGAGGATCATATGGTTCTTGGTTTTTCTCTTGCTGATATGATGAATCACATTGATTGTTTTACAAGTGTTGAACCAGCCTTGTGTCCCAAGGATAAATCCTCCTTGGTCATGCTGAATAATTTTCTTAATGTATTGTTGGATCCTATTGGCTAGTATCTTGTTGAGAATTTTTGCATCCATGTTCATCAGGGCTATTGGTCTATAATTCTCCTTTTTGGTGGGGTCTTTGTCTGGTTTTGGAGTTAAGGTGATGCTGGCCTCATAGAACGAATTTGGAAATACTCCATCTCTTACTATCTTTCCAAACAGCTTTAGTAGGATAGGTATAGTTTCTTCCTTAAACGTTTGATAGAATTCCCCTGGGAAGCCATCTGGCTTTGGACTTTTGTTTCTTGGGATGTTTTGGATGACTACTTCAATTACCTCCCTGGTTATTGGCCTGTTCAGGTTTTCTATTTCTTCGTGTTCCAGTTTTGATAGTTTCTGGCTTTCCAGGAATGCGTCCAATTCTTCTAGATTGCCTAATTTACTGGCATATGGCTGTTCATAATATGTTTTAAAATCGTTTTTAATTCCTTGGTGTTGGTAGTGATCTCTCCTTTCTCATTCATGATTTTATTAATTTGAGTCTTTATTCTCTCTTTTTCTTAATAGGCTGCCTAATGGTTTATGTATCTTGTTAATTCGTTCAAAGAACAAACTCCTGGTTTTGTTTATCTGTTCCACATTTCTTCTGGTATCGATTTCCTTGAGTTCTGCTCGAATTTTAATTAATTCTCTTCTGTTGGGTGTAGGATTTATCTGCTGCTTTTTTCTAGCTCCTTTATGAGTAAGGTTAGCTTTTCTATTTGAGTTCATTCAGGTTTTTGAATGGATGCTTGTACTGTGATGTATTTCCCCCTTAGAATGCTTTTGCTGCATTCCTAAGATTTTTTATGGTAGTATCTTCATTCGTATTAGTTTCCATGAATATTTTTCTTAATAAATTAATTTTTTACTTGTGGTCAATTTACCAACATACATAATAACACCCAATGCTCATCCCGTCAAGTGCCCCCCTCATGCCCATCACCCATTCACCCCCATCCCCCTTCCTCCTCCCCTTCTACCACCCCTAGTTCGTTTCCCAAGTTAGGAGACTTTATGTTCTGTCTCCATTTCTGATATTTCCCACACAATTCTTCTCCATTCCCTTATATTCCTTTCACTATTATTTATATTCCCCAATTAATGAGAACATACACTGTTTGTCCTTCTCCGATTGACTTACTTCACTCAGCATAATACCCTCCAGTTCCATACACGTTGAAAAAAATGGTGGGTATTTGTCGTTCCTATAGGCTGAGTAATATTCCATTGTATACATAAACCACATATGCCTTATCCATTCATCTTTCAATGGACTCCAAGCCTCCTTCCACATTTTGGTTATTGTGGACATTGGTGCTATAAACATCGGGGTGCAGGTGTCCCAAAGTTTCATTGCATCTGAATCTTTGAGGTAAATCCCCAACAGTGCAATTGCTGGGTCATAGGGCAGTTCTATTTTTAACTATTTGAGGAACCTCCACACAGTTTTCCAGAGTGGCTGCACCGGATCACATTCCCACCAACAGTATAAGAGGGTTCCCTTTTCTCCGCATCCTCTCCAACATTTGTGGTTTCCTGCCTTGTTAATTTTCCCCATTCTCACTGGTGTGAGGTGGTATCTCATTGTGGTTTTGATTTGTATTTACCTGATGGCAAGTGATGCAGAGCATTTTTTCATGTTCATGTTGCCCATGTCAATGTCTTCCTCTGTGAGATTTCTCTTCATGTCTTTTGCCCAATTCATGATTGGATTGTTTGTTTCTTTGGTGTTGAGTTTAAGAAGTTCTTTATAGATCTTGGAAACTAGCCCTTTATCTGATACATCTTTTTCAAATATCTTCTCCCATTCTGTAGGTTGTCTTTCAGTTTTGTTGACTGTATCCTTTGCTGTGCAAAAGCTTCTTATCTTGATGAAGTCACAATAGTTCATTTTTGCTCTTGTTTCTTTTGCCTTCATGCATGTACCTTGCAAGAAGTTACTGTGGCTGAGCTCAAAATGGGTGTTGCCTGTGTACTCCTCTAGGATTTTGATGGACTCTTGTCTCACATTTAGATCTTTCATCCATTTTGAGTTTATCTTTGTGTATGGTGAAAGAGAGTGGTCTAGTTTCATTCTTCTGCATGTGGATGACCATTTTCCCAGCACCATCTATTGAAGAGACTGTCTTTCTTCCAATGGATAGTCTTTCCTCATTTATCGAATATTAGTTGACCATAAAGTTCAGGGTCCACTTCTGGATTCTCTATTCTGTTCCATTGATCTATGTGTCTGTTTTTGTGCCAGTACCACACTGTCTTCATGACCACAGCTTTGTAGTACACCCTGAAATCTGGCATTGTGATGCCCCCAGATATGGTTGTCTTTTTAAAAATTCCCCTGGCTATTCGGGGTCTTTTCAGATTCTACACCAATCTTAAAATAATTTGTTCTAACTCTCTGAATAAAGTCCATGGTATTTAGATAGGGTTTGCATTAAACATGTACATTGCCTGGGTACAATGACATTTTCACAATGTTGATTCTGCCAATCCATAAGCATGGAATATTTTTCCATCTCTTTGTGTCTTCCTCAATTTCTTTCAGAAGCGTTCTATTGTTTTTAGGGTATAGATCTTTTACCTTCTTGGTTAGGTTTATTCCTAGGTATCTTATGATTTGGGTGCAATTGTAAATGAAATCGACTCCTTAATTTCTCTTTCCTCAGTCTCATTGTCAGTGTATAGAAATGCCATTGATTTCTGGGCATTGAGTTTTTATCTTGCAACGCTACGAAATTGCTGTATGAGTTGTACCAATCTTGGGGTGGAGGCTTTTGGGTTTTCTAGGTAGAGTATCATGTCATCTGAGAAGAGGGAGTGTTTGACTACTTCTTTGCCAATTTGAATGCCTTTAATGTCTTTTTGCTGTCTGACTGCAAAGGCTAAGACTTCCAGACTATGTTGAATAGCAGTGGTGAGAGTGGACATCCCTGTCTTGTTCCTGATATTAGGGGAAAGGCTCCCAGTGCCTCCCCACTGAGAATGATATTTGCAGTGGGCTTTTCCTAGATTGCTTTTAAGATTACGAGAAATATTCCATCTCTCCCTATGCTCTGAAGTGTTTTGATCAGGAATGGATGCCCTATTTTGTCAAATGCTTTCTCTGCATCTAATGAGAGGATCATATGGTTCTTGGTTTGTCTCTTGCTGATATGTTGAATCACATTGATTGTTTGACGAGTGTTGAACCAGCCTTGTGTTCTGAGGATAAATCCTACTTGGTCATGCTGAATAAATTTCTTAATGTCATTTTGGATCCTATTGGCTAGTATCTTGTTGAGAATTTTTGCATCCATGTTCATCAGGGCTATTGGTCTGTAATTCTCCTTTTTGGTGGGGTCGTGTCTGGTTTTGGAGTTAAGGTGATGCCGGCCTCATAGAACGAATTTGGAAGTACACTATCTCTTTCTATCTTTCCAAACAGCTTTAGTAGGATAGGTGTGGTTTCTTCTTTAAACATTTGATAGAATTCTCCTGGGAAGCCATCTGGCCCTGGACTTTTGTGTCTTGGGAGGTTTTGGATGACTGCTTCAATTTCCTCTCTGGTTATTGGCCTGTTAAGGTTTTGTATTTCTTCCTGTTCCAGTTTTCGTAGTTTCTGGATTTCCAGGAATGCGTCCATTTCTTCTAGATTGCCCAATTTATTGGTGTATGTCTGTTCATAATATGTTTCTAAAATCTTTTGTATTTCCTTGGTGTTGGTAGTGACCTCTCCTTTCTCATTCATGATTTTATTAATTTGAATATTTTCTCTCTTCTTTTTAATAAGGTTGGCTAATGGTTTATCTATCTTATTAATTCGTTCAAAGAACCAACTCCTCGTTCCATTGATCTGTTCCAGAGTTCTTCTGGTCTCGATTTCCTTGAGTTCTGCTCGAATTTTAATTAACTCTATTCTTCTGTTTGGTGTAGGATCTATCTGCTTTTTTTTTTCTCTAGCGTCTTTTTTTTTTATGATAGGCACACAGTGAGAGAGAGAGGCAGAGACACAGGCAGAGGGAGAAGCAGGCTCCATGCACTGGGAGCCTGATGTGGGATTCGATCCCGGGTCTCCAGGATCGTTCCCTGGGCCAAAGGCAGGCGCCAAACCGCTGCGCCACCCAGGGATCCCATTCTCTAGCGTCTTTATGTGTAAGGTTAGCTTTTGTATTTGTGTAGTTTCCCTTTTTGAATAGATGCTTGTATTGTGATGTTTTTCCCCCTTAGGACTGTTTTTGCTGCATCCCAAAGATTTTGAACGGTTGTATGTTCATTCTCATTAGTTTCCATGAATCTTTTTAATACTTCCTTAATTTCCTGGTTGACCCTTTCATCTTTTAGCAGGATGATCCTTCACCTCCACGTGTTTGAGGTCCTTCCAAACTTCTTGTTGTGATTGAGTTCTAATTTCAAGGCATTATGGTCTGAGAATATGCAGGGGACGATCCCAATCTTTTGGTATCGGTTCAGACCCTAATTGTGACCCAGTATGTGGTTTATTCTGGAGAAAGTTCCATGTGCACTTGAGAAGAATGTGCATTCAGTTGAGTTTGGATGTAAAGTTCTGTAGATTTCTGTGAAATCCATCTGGTCCAGTGTATCATTTAAAGCTCTCGTTTCTTTGTAGATGTTGTGCTTAGAGACCTATCTAGGGTAGAAAGAGCTAGATTGAAGTCACCAAGTATAAGTGTATTATTATCTAAGTATTTATTTACTTTGGTTATTAATTCATTTAAATATTTGGCAGCTCCCATATTCGGGGCATATATATTGAGGATAGTTAAGTCCTCTTGTTGGATAGGTCCCTTAAGTACGATTTAGTGTCCCTCTTCATCTCTCACTACAGTCTTCGGGGTAAATTTTAGTTTATCTGATATAAGGATGGCTACCCCTGCTTTCTTTTGAGGACCATTTGAATGGTAAATGGTTCTCCAACATTTAATTTTCAGATTGTACATGTCCTTCTGTCTAAAATGAGTCTCTTGTAGACAGCAAATAGATGGGTACTGCTTTTTTATCCAGTCTGAAACCCTGCGCCTTTTGATGCGGTCATTAAGCCCGTTCATGTTCAGAGTTTCTATGGACAGATATGAGTTTAGTGTCATCATGATATCTATTTAGTCCTTGTTTTTGTGGATTGTTCCACTGAACTTCTTCTTAAAGGGGAATTTTAAGAGTCCCCCTTAAAATTTCTTGCAGAGCTGGTTTGGAGGTCACATATTCTTTCAGTTCCTGCCTGTCTTGGAAGCTCTTTATCTCTCCTTCCATTTTGTTTTTTTTTTTTTTTTTTTTTTTTTTTTAAATTTTATTATTTATGATAGTCACATAGAGAGAGAGAGAGAGGCAGAGACACAGGCAGAGGGAGAAGCAGGCTCCATGCACCGGGAGCCCGACGTGGGATTCGATCCCGGGTCTCCAGGATCGCGCCCTGGGCCAAAGGCAGGCGCCAAACCGCTGCGCCACCCAGGGATCCCTCTCCTTCCATTTTGAATGAGAGCCTTGCTGGATAAAGTATTCTTGGTTGCCGGGATCTCTGTGTGGCGCAGCGGTTTGGCGCCTGCCTTTGGCCCAGGGCGCGATCCTGGAGACCCGGGATCGATTCCCACATCGGGCTCCCGGTGCATGGAGCCTGCTTCTCCCTCTGCCTGTGTCTCTGCCTCTCTCTCTCTCTGTGACTATCATAAATAAATAAAAAAATAAAAAAATATATATTTAAAAAAAAGTATTCTTGGTTGCATGTTCTTCTCATTGAGGACCCTGAATATATCCTGCCAGCCCTTTCTGGGCTGCCAGGTCACTGTGGAGAGGTCTGCTGTTACCCTAATGCTCCTCCCCATAAAGGTCAGGGATTTCTTGTCTCTTGCTGCTTTAAGGATCTTCTCTTTATCTTTGGAATTTGCAAGCTTCACTATTAAATGTCGAGGTGTTGGATGGTTTTTACTGATTTTAGGGAGGAATCTCTCTATTTCCTGGATCTGAATGCCTGTTTCCCTTCCCAGATGAGGAAAGTTTTCAGGCATGATTTGTTCAAATACTTATTCTGTCTCTCTGTCCATTTTGGTGCCCTCAGGAACCTCAATTACATGTAGGTTTTTCTTCCTCACGTTGTCGTTTATTTCCCTTAATCTGTCTTCCTGGTCTTTTAATTGTCTGTCTCTTTTTACCTCAGTTTCTCTCTTTGCCATCAACTTGTCTTCTACATCACTCACTCATTCTTCCACCTCGTTAACCCTCATTGTTAGGACTTCTAGTTTGGATTTAATCTCATTCAATGGATTTTTAATTTCGGCCTGATTGGATCTAAATTCTGCAGTCATGAAGTCTCTTGAGTCCTTTATGCTTTTTCTAGAGCCACCAGTAGCTGTATAATAGTGCTTCTGAATTGGCTTTCTGACATTGAATTGTAAATCAGATTTTGTAACTCTGTGGGAGAGAGGACTGTTTCTGATTTTTTCTTTTGAGGTGAGGTTTTCCTTCTAGTCATTTTGCTCAGTGCAGTGTGGCCAAAAACAAATTGTATTGGGAAAAGGAGAAAAAGAGAGGAGAGAAAGAAGGAAAGAAAAGAGAAAAAGAAAAAAGAATAAAGGAAGAAAGAAGAAAAAAGGGAATAAAAAGAGAAAGAAAAAGAAAGAAACGGGGGAAAAGCGTGGGGGAAGCAATCAGGAATAAAAAAAAACATGGGGGAGTATCTTCTGATTCTGTATACTTTAAGTCCCTTGACTTCCCCCTGGAACTTGTCCGTCTAGCTGGTCTTCTAGGGGAGGGTCCTGTTGTGCCGATTCCAGGTGTTAGCACTTGGGGGAGCTGCTCTGTCCCCTGCCTGGTGCAGGGCTCAGTGGGGGTAGTTTACCCTGTAAGGCCCTAGGAGGAACAACCCCAGTGACAGTGGCCACTTTTGGAAACCTGTATTCAGCCCCCACAGTAACTCGGGAGCAGTCCATCTGCAGGTCCTGGAGGCTCTGGGGTGGGGCCGCTGATCTGCTCAGCTCTGGGCAGGAGCATCCTTGTTGTCCTGGGCCCTCTGGGCCTCTGCCTGTCCCGGGGGAGGCCAAATCCTGGGATGTGTCCTGGCGCCCTGTGCTCTGGGGCCTGCGCTGTTGGATTCGCGCTCCTGGCCGTGCAGCCGCCTCTCCCCAGAGCTGCCGCCCAGCCCCTCTGAGCTGCTCCTGGTCACGCAGCCCCCTCAGGGAGCCGCCACCTGAGCACATCTGAGTTGCTCCCGGAGCCACGCAGCCCCCACTGCACGGAGCCCCTTCCTCTGCCAGAGGCACCGCCGCCAATCTGCTCCCAGGGCATGCAACCCCTTCCACGCAGAACCCTGCCCGAGACCCTCTGAGCTGCTCCCAAGTCAGTGCATGTGCCCTGCAGCCCTTAGGGAGCTTGGTGCACTCTCCTAGGAGTGCAGGTGTATGTTAGTGTCCCAGGGAGCCCGTGCGTATCCCCGCCCTCCTGGGGTCCTGCTCTGAATCCCTGCAAGCGCCATTCCGCCCAGGAAGATTGGTTCAGATCCTGCTTCTCTGGGACAGAGCTCTCCTGACCGGGGGGCACTCGCCCTGGCCTTAGCCCGGCTCCTCGTGGGCCCCCTCCCCCTTCGATGCCTTTTGTTTCTTTATTTCTTTTCCCCCCCGTTTTCCTACCTTGATAGAAGCGCGAACTTTTCTCACTGTAGCATTCGATCTGTTCTCTGTTTAAATCTCAGGCCAAATTCCTAGATTTTCAGGATGATGTGAAGGTTATCTAGGTAATTTGGTGAGGACAGGTGACTTGGGGACCCTACTCTTTCACCATCTTGCCCCTCCTCCTGTATGTTGCCTTTTAGCTTTGGTTGTTTCCTTCACTTTGCAGAATGTTTCAATTTGATGAAGTCCCAATAGGATTTTTGCTTTGTTTCCCTCACCTCAGAGGCATATCTAGAAAGAAGATCCAATGGCCAATGTCAAAGACGTTGCTGCCTATCTTTTCTTCTTTGTATGGTTTCAGATCTCACATTTAGGTCTTTCATCCATTTTGAATTCATTTTTTATATACATGGTGTAAGAAAGTGGTCCAGTTTCATTCTACTGCATTTGGCTGCCTGGTTTTCCCAACACCATTTGTTCTTATCCTGGGTTCAGGGTTAGGGTTTGTTGAAGAGACTGTCTTTGTGCCATTGGATATTCCTTCCTGCCTTGTTGTCCATTATGGGTCATAGATACATGTTTGTATCTTGTTTTGGCTTTCCATTCTGTTCTATTGATATAAGCGTCTCCTGTTGGGAGAACCCTGATTGCTGATTCAATTTCTTTGCTGGTTAACTGTTCAAATTTCTTATTTCTTCATTTTTGCTATGTTATATATTTCTAGGAATTGATCTATTTCTTCCAGGATCTAGGTTGCTGGCATATAATTTTTCATCATATTCTCTTATAATTGTTTGTATTTCTGTAGTGTTGGTTGTTATTTCTCTTTTCTCATTTGTGATTTTATTTGGGTCCTTTCTCATCTTTTTTATCTTTTTTTCTTTTTTAAAGATTTTATTTATGTATTCATGAGAGTCACAGAGATGCATAGGTATAGGCACAGGGAAAATGAGGCTCCATGCGGGGAGCCTGATGTGGGACTTGATTCCCTAGGACCCCAGAATCATGACCTGAGCCAAAGCACATTCTAGACCACTGAGGCACACAGTTGCCTTTCTGATTCAATTCCTTTGCTAGTTATGGGTCTGTTCACATTTTCTATTTCTTATTTCAGTTTTGCTCGTTTGCACATTTCTAGGGATTTGTCCATTTCTTCCAGGTCTCCCAGTTTGTTAACATATAATCTTTCATAGTATTCCCTTATGATTGTCTTATTTTTCTGGTGTTGATTGTGATCTCTCATCTCTCTTTTGTGATTTTATTTATTTAGGTCTTTTCTCGTTTCTTGTTCATTTGGCTGGCTAGGGCTTGATCCATTTTATTAATTATTTTGAAGAAACAACTCTTAGTTTCGTTATTCCATTCTACTGTTTCTGTATTGTTTATTTCTGCTCTCATGTTTATTTTTTCCCTTCTGTAGGCTTTAGGCTTTGCTTCCTATTCCTTTTCCAGCTCCTTTAGGTGTAAGGTTAGGTTGTGTATTAGAGACTTCTTGTGTCCTGAGACACGCCTGTATTGCTATGTACTTCCCTCTTTGGACTGCCTTTGCTACATCCCAGAGGTTTGGAGAAACATGTTTTCATTTCCATTTGTTTTAAATTTCCTCTTTAATTTCCTGGTTGCTCCATTCATTCTCTCGTAGGATGTTCATAATCTCTACGTATTTTTGGTCTGTCCAAGTTTTTTCTTACTGTCGACTTCAAGTTTCATAGAGTCGTGGTCGAAAATGTACAGGGTGTGATATCAACCTTCTTGTACCTGTTGTACCTGTTGAGGGCTGATTTGTGGGCCATGATATGATCTGTTCTGGAGAATGTCCCATGTGCACTTGAAAGGAATGTGTATTCTGCTTTATGAAGAAATGTTCAGACTGTATCTGTTGAGTCCCTGTGGTCCAGTGTGTCTAGGCTATTTTTCCCCTGTATATTTTCTGCATAGATGATCAGTCCATTGCCATTACTGGGTAGGTGTTAAAATCCCCTGTCATTGTATTATTATCAGTGAGTTCCTGTATGTTTATTGGTAATTGGGTTCCATATTTAGGTACTCCCAGGTTGGCAGCATAAATATTTAGTTGTTTGATCCTGATAGAGAGTCTTTTTAACTATGAAATAATGCCCTTCTTCATCACTTCTTACAGTATTTGTTCTTTCTTTTTTGAGATTAAATATTTTATTTATTTATTCATGAGAGATACACAGAGGAGCAGAGACAGAAACATAGGCAGAGGGAGAGAGGCTCCCCAATGGGATGCCGATGTGGGACTCGATCCTGGGATCCCAAAAACACACCTTGAGCTGAAGGCAGATGTGCAAGTACTGAGCCACCAGGTGACCCCCAGGGTTTGGTTTCAAATCTTGTGTGTCTAATATAAGTATTGGTCCTCCAGCTTTCTTTTCATAACCATTTTCGTGATAGATGATATTCCATCCCCTGACTTTCAATCTGCTGTTGTCTATAGGTCTAAGGTGAGCATCTACTAGGCAGCATACTAATGGACCTTGTTTTTTTAATATCAATTTTATTTTTGAGAGCATGAGAGAGAGAGAGAGAGAGAGAGAGAGAGAGAGAGACAGAAAATTAGGCCAAGAAAGAAGCAGGCTCCCCACCAGGAGCCCAATATGGGACTCGATCCCAGACTCTAGGATCACACCCTGAGTCAAAGGCAGAGGCTCAACCCCTGAGCCACCCAGGCATCCTGGATCCTGTTTTTTAAGCCACTCTGATACCCTATATCTTTTGATTGGAGCATTTAGTCTATCAGCATTCAGAGTGCTTATTCAAAGATATGAACTTTGTGCCTTTGTGTTACCAGTAGAGTTGGTATTTCTGGTGACGTTCTCTGGTCCTTTCTAGTCTTTGTTGCTTTTGGTCTCTTTTTCCCCCCACTAGAATAGTCCCTCTTAAAATTCCTTACTGGACTGGTTTAGTGGTCATGAACTCCTTTATACTTTGTCTGTCTGGGAAAATCTTTCTCTCTATCCTGAGTGACACCCTTGCTGAAGAAAGAATTCATACAAATTGGACCTCAATAAAAAGAAAGTTTAAAACATAAAATAAATTTTTGCTATTATGATTGAGGAAAATGGCATTTAGGAGGAAAAGCAGAAGCTGAAAGAGAGGAGGACAGATTTCACCATCTGTAGCCTTCACAGGGACCTGGTGTCCTTTCCTAGGAGGCCCCCCCCCCCGTAGGATGCTTCCTGCCCCTCTGCGCTCCTTTTTGGAACACAGCAGGCCCATCTCTGTACGTCCAGCACCTCTGCAGTCATGGTTTATAGCGTCTTCCAGGTATCCTATTGGGGACCAGAGCGTCGTGTATGTAACCATTCAGCTGCTGTTTGACAACATTGGGGGGATTCTGACTTTTGTTGGTTGTGGGGTGTGTGTGTGTGTGTCTATCACATGAAGCTATCACATGCAGCTATCGGATCCTCTGGCTGGGTAACCCAAACGCCAAAATGGTTGGTACAACATCATCTCTGGTGTTGATGCTGGGTGGCTAGCTGGGCTCTCCTTGCCAACCCGGGGCTCACTCCTGTAGTGAATTTCAGCTGGAGGGTCAGCTGAGGTGGAAGGTCTGGCTTGGCCACATTCCCATGTCCGGCAGTGGGTCTTGCTGAGCGCCGGCTGCTTCTCTTCTCCCCGATGCCTCTCCAGCAGGGAGTCAGACCTCGGGGCTGCCCTGGCAGGAGCTCCTGAGGAGCCCGGTGCCCATGGCAGGGAGCCCTGAGGCTGCCTGTGTGTGGAGATTGGGGTGGGGAAGGGCTGGGGTTCCTCAGTTCCCTGTGCTGCCTGGCTTTCAGGCCGAGCCCCATGCTCACCCAGCCCCTACTCACTAGGGCGAGGAGGGTGTCTTCCACAAGCTGGTGTGATAGATCCAGCACCACAAGGTGTGCACGCTGAGTCCACCTGGTGAGCGTTGCCCAGGTGGGTGAGCTGCAAGTTGGGACACAGGTTATTTAACAAAAATCCCCTACCCCTGTACAAGCAGAGCAGGACTGATTCCATTTTGTGCTATACCCGCCACCTCCGCTATGACCCCCAAATGACCAGCTTATATCTTAAGGTGCTGTCCCACCCAAGTCAAGCTGCTGGGCACACCCTAATCGGAAATCGGCTCATAAAAATGTAACCCTGCTTTGTGTCCCCCAAAACTGTGCACCGATTCTGACCAAAGTAATAGGCCAGCTCAAGTGGATACTATAGGGTAAGGTGTAATTCAATCAGCCACCTGCGTGTGGACCGACATGACTGTGCAAATTTCTGCATATCTCACAGTCCACTGACCCTATAAAGCTGCTATGCCTCTTAGTCTCGGGGTCCAAGTCCCTGCTCCGCTGTGTCAGGTGCACTTGGACCCAAGCTCCAGCTTGTAGAGAAACCCTCGGGAGTTTGCATTGGTGTTGGCTCCTAAGTGGTTTCTCAGATTCGTAGTCTTGGGCACAACACAAGGGCCTGCTGTCCTGACATCCCTTCCAGGGCCACGCTGAGCGCCCCACAGGCTCTCTGTGCCCCAGGCACACTGGCATGGGGATGCGGGGAGGGTAGTAGGTGCCCCGGAACCGGGACAGCCCCGGCCTCCTGGACAGAGGGAGCACAGACCTCACAGGTCGCTTTGCATGGACCCTGGTGACCTGAGGTTCCCTGGCTGTCAGTCTGTCCTAGTCCATTCTGGCCCACGGGGCACAGGATGAGTCCCAGTATTGTCTGTGGGGTCCTGATCCTGGCGTCTGTCCGCCCCTGGAAGGCACATGGGGACGTCAGCAGTGTGTGCCTTGCGGTGCCCCTGCAGGGGCTGTTTGGGGCCTGGGTGATGCCCCCTCCTCCTCTCTGTGGGTCTCTCCACACCCCGTGCACAGAGTTCTGGGAGACCCAGAAAAGGGCTGACTGTGCATTTTCGCACCACAACACTTTATTGAGTTTCTACAGTAAACAGGCTCAGAGCCATGGGTGTGCGCCTTCACCTGGGGAGGGAGACCTTTCTGTCCTTTACGGGAGGAAAAGAATCACATGGGTTGGGGGTCGAGTGCTGGAGTCCCCCACCTCGGTGCATGTGTGGACTCCGGGTGGGGGCGTGTGTCCTGAGGTTTCAGCCCGAGAGATGGTTCTGAGGACAGCAGAGCTGAACTGGACCTGCAGCTCATGGGCATTTGTGCTGGGTTCCTGCAGGGCAGCTGGAACCCGGCCTCGGGCCCCCGGGGCCCCAGTATCTGGAGGAGCTTGCCTCCTGGTGTGGGTGCGGGTGGGGCCCACTGGCCTATCCCTGCTCTCCCCACCCTGGGGTGTACCAGGATCCCCAGGGCTGCCCTAGTTCCATGACCTGGATCTGTGGGTCACACCAGGGCCCAGGAGGCCACATCCAGCTGTGAGAGGGCTCGCTCAGTGTGGGGCCAGAATGCAGGGCTGCCCAGGGCCATGGGGGGCTGGAACCCATTAGTCTTTTTTTGGGCATGGGGGGGGCCCAAATCAACCCAGCTCCCACAGATCCTGGTGCCAGGGCAGCCCAGGTCCCACTGGGTTAGGGGCTGTTTTCCTGTGCAGGGTGTGTTGCCCTCCAGGAGGGAGAGTGGGCAGAGGCAGGGCACAGTGGGTCCTTTGCACCACTCACTTGCACCCACTCTGTTGGAGACTCCGTGCCTCCCTCCTCCCTGCAACCCCTGTGTGCTCTATTGAACACCTGGTCTTCTTATGGGAACAGCGTATCCAGAGAACCCCAGGGAGGCTGAGCATGTCCCACAGGGGGCACCTGCACCGGGTTTGCTGGGGGCTGATGGTGTGGGGTAGATGGTGTGGGACCAGGGGTATGATGGTGATGGAGTGTGGGGGATGGTGTAGGGGGGATGGTGTTGTGGTGTAGTGTGGGTTAGGATTGTGTGGGGCTGTGTGGCTGTGAGGGGGATGGTGTTTTGTGGAATGCCATTGGGGATTATGATGTAGGGGAATGATGTGGGGGTGGGGAATGAGCAGGATGCCAAGGTGGGCCTGTGGACACAGGGCATCCCCTTCCTCTAAGATGCACAAGGAGACATCTACAGTTAAAGGCGACCCCAGTCTGGGGTTTGCTGTGACACCTGCCCCTGTGGCACCGTGTGGTCAGTGCAGGGCCCTGGCTGGACCAGGGTCATTATCTGGGGTTCATCATACTATGTATGTTTTCAAATTGCAAATTGTCTCAAATTAAATGCATAGAATTAGAAATATATAAAGCACCGAGAGTGGGTGTCACTCTGACTCGTCCTACCCTCATGGGATTGATGTGTGTCCTGCTCCAGCCGCAGCCATGCCGCCTGGCCCCCAGGTCTGGTTCCTGCCCCCATGTCCCCCACCCCATCCCCTGCTTCTCAGGGCGCTGTACCTCTCCCCTTTGGGGTTCAGCTCCCATGGCAACCACTGGAGGCCCCATCCAATTGGCCTCCTCATCCCTGAGGCCCCAGGGTTGGGGGCATGTGGGTCATCCCCATCACCCTACCATGGAGCGGTGTGTTGTTGGTTGCTGTTGCTCCCCCCGGCTTCAGAAGCCATGTTTTCCCTACCCAGAAGCCCCCATGCCTCCCCTGGGGCTCCTAAGCCCCCTGGCCCAGCAGTCTCACCGGACCTGCTAGCAGGCCCAAAACATAGTGTGGCTGCCGAACGTCCTGTTGACGTCCAGGTCTACCTGCGTGATGTCCCTGGAGGAGACCAGGGCCTCCTCCTTCATTTCCTGTTGGAAAACCGGGTAGCAGGAGCCCACGTCAGGGACACAGACCCCAACCTGTCACGAGCTGCCATGCTGGGCAGAGAGCCCTGGGGCCATCATGGGAGTGGGTCTGCTGAAACCTCCTGCCTTTCCCTGGGAGGCCGAGGATGGCGGGAGTGCCCACCGAGCCCATGGGAACTGTGTGAGGTCCTGTCCAAGCTGTTGTGGGCGAGGAGGTGACTGAGGGTCAGCCTGGGGTGTAGGGGATGTGGGGTCAGCCCAGGTGGGGAGGGGACATGGAGGTGTTGTGCCCAAGATTGCAAATCCGAGAAACCACTGAGGAGCTGACACCGATGCAAACACACGATGGTTGATTTCCAAACTCGAGCTTGCATCCAAGTACACCCGACACAGCGGAGCATGGCTTTGGCCCCCGAAGTGGGTTTTAGCTTAGTTTTAAGGGCTGGACTCGGGGACCTCCAGAAGGGCTGGAGCAATTCCTCAAGTTCTGTTTACATTTTGATATGGGGCCTTCAAGGGCATTGAGTTCTGTTATCATTCTAATATGGGGCTTTCTGGGACTTTAAGCTGTAAGCTGTTTTTTTCTTTTTTTCCTGTAACTGAAATAATGTAAATTTTAGCTCTTATTCACAGGGGCCTGGGATGGCAGTACTTGTGCTAACAGTGAACTTAAAGTGGAACCACCTCAATTTTGTCAGCCTCTACACAGACAAGTTACTGCAGTTTAAAACTCCAAATTTTAGGGGCTGCTCTGGTGGAGACCTGTGCTCTTCCTGCCTGGGAGGGTGTCCTCCCACTCCTGGCCTTTGCTGGCCTGTCCCAGGAACGCAGCCCGGTGACTGCACAGGGGTTTGCAGCTTATGGCCACACAGAGCAGACAGCTGGCCCGAGTCCCGCTGCTCTCAGCCGCGTTCCCGCTCCTGTGCCTGGGAACAGTTGGTGCCACCATCCTTGGGACCCGTGGGGTCCTGAGCCCACCCTGTCGCTCCAGGGACTGTCCCTGACTTCTCCACCTGAACACCTTAAGGCTGGTTTGTCCCCCACTCTAGGAGACTTCTGAAAGTTCACATTTTGTGCTCTGCTGCATATAATATTGTGCGTAGAACCATCAGCTGGCTCCCTGCCCTTGTGGGATCCGGGGATATGTCTCCCCAAGATAAACTGATTGATTTTTTTAAAGATTTTATTTTTCTGTAATCTCTACAGCCAACATTGGGCTTGAACATGCTACCCCAAGAACAAGAGTCCCATGTTCTTACGAACCACACCGAGCCAGTTAGGCTCCCTTTGATTGAATGATACATGTTAATTGAAGCAGGGGTGTTGCATGTGTCAGGGCAGAAACTGAGCCCACGCTTTGAGGTGTGGTGGAGTCATTTGGACCTTGATCAATGTTAAAGAAACCATAGCTTCCCTGGGAGCCCAGGGAGCAAGGACCACATATGTGAAAATTTGATAATTTCCTTTTCTGTAGTAGTTATTTTACTGACTATTTATTTAAAGTGCTATTCAATGGTAAATGTCAATCTAGGATTGGGATACAGTGAGAACGTTCTAGGATTCGGAGGTTACTAAAGCTCCCCGTCATGGACTCAATGTTCCAGTTCGATGCAGAGATAGGCAAGGAAGCAAAGTGTTATAAAACATGGGACTGGGGTGCCTGGCTGGCCTGGTTGGGGTATCTTGAACTCAGGGTTATGAGTTTGAACACCGTATTGGGTATAGACAGGACATAAAATTAAAATATTTAACAAATAATAAATGGATGAACAAATAAAGCATGATATCAAAGGTAAGTGCTTGCTTATGTCTCACCTGAGACCTATTCTTGATCACCCCACTTGCACTACATGGCCCAGATGACGTCCTCCACAAGGGACAGTCCCGCCTGAGTGGAAGTGGGCGTCTTTCATTGTAAGACCTGTGGTTCCCCTCGTTCTGCAGGGAGAGAAGAGTCATGAAGGCACGAGTTCGGGGGATCAGCATACACCTAGATAATGATCATTTCTGAACCCGTTAACCAGAGCTCAGCCTCCTTTTAGGACCGGATATCATAAAGAAGCCTCTTTGCTCATTGGTTTGGATGGAGGGTGGAGGGTAAACTAGAATTAGGAAGAACAAAGGAGGAGGAAATCCAGAAGCTGAAAGAGAGGAGGAAAGATTTCACAATCCGTAGCCTTCACAGGGACCTGGTGTCCTTTCCTAAGAGGGGCCCCCCCATTGAAGTATGCTTCCTTCCCCTTTGCTCTCCTTGTTGGAACCCAGCAGGCACATCTCCGTGCCTCCAGCACCTCTGCAGTCGTGATTTATAGCGTCTTCTATGTATCCTATTGGGGAGCACAGCGTCGTATATGTAACCATTCGACTGCTGTTTGACAACACTGAGAGATTCCGACTTTTGTTAGTTTCAGGGTGTGTGTGTCTCTATCATATGCAGCTATCACGTGCAGCTATCGGATCCTGTGGCTGGGTCACCCAAACACCGAAATGGTTGGCACAACATCATTTCTGGTGCTGGCGCTGGGCAGCTTGCTGGACTCTCCTGGACGACCTGGGGCTGGCTCGTGCAGTGACTTTCTGCTGGAAGGTCAGCTGAGCTGGAAGGTCTGGCTCGGCCACATTCCCATGTCCAGTAGTGGTTCCCGCTGAGTGCCAGCTGCTTCTCTTCTCCCCGATGCCTCTCCAGCAGGGAGCCAGACCACAGGGCTGCCCTGGGGGGATCTCCAGAGGCGCCGGGTGCCCATTACGGGGAGCCATGGGGCAGCCTGTGTGTGGGAGTAGGGGTGGTAATGGGGCTGGGGTTCCTCGGTCCCCTATGCTGCCTGGCCTTCATGCCGAGCCCCATGCTCACTCAGCCCCTACTCACTAGGGCGAGGAGGGTACCCTCTACACGCTGGTGTGAGAGATCCAGCACCAGAAGGTGTGCACACTGAGTCCACCTGGTGAGGGTGGCCGGGTGCATGAGCTGCAAGTGTGGGACCCAGGAAATTTAACAAAAATCCCCTACCCCTGGACAAGCAGAGCAGGACTGATTCCATTTTGTGCTACACCTGCCACCTCCCCTATGACCCCCACATAACCTGCTTATGTCTTAAGGCGCTCCCCAACCCAGTCAAGCGGTTGGGCACACCCTAATCGGAAAGCGGCTCATAACAATGTAACCCTGCTTTGTGCCCGCCAAAACTGCATGCCGATTCTGACCAAAGTAATAGTCCAGGTCAAGTGGATCCTATAGGGTAAGGTGTAATTCAATCGGCCACCTGCGTGTGGACCGACACGACTGTGCAACTTTCTGTGTATCCCATGGGCCACTGGCCCCTTTAAAGCTGCTGCGCTTCTTAGACTCAGGGTCCAAATCCCTGCTCCACGGCCATGCCGCCTGGCCCCCAGGTCCGGTTCATGCCCCTCACGTCCCCTACCCCATCCCCTGCTTCTCATGGGGGCAGTCCCTCTCCCCTTTGGGGTTCAGCTCCCAGGGCAAGCCCTGGAGGCCCCATCCTAGTTGCCTCCTCATCCCCGAGGCCCCAGGGGTGTGGGCATAGAGGTCATCCCCAACACCCTACCATGGAGCGGTGTGTTGTTGGCTGCTGTTTTGCCCCCTGCCTCAGAATTTTTTCCCTACCCAGAATCCCCTGGTCCTCCCCGGGTCCTGATCCCCCCTGGCCCCTCAACCTCACCCTACCCCGTAGTAGTCCCAAAATTTGATGTGACTGCTGAGCATCCTGTTGACGTCCAGGTCGACCTGCGTGATATCCCTGGAGCAGACCAGGGCCTCCTCCTTAATTTCCTGTGGGAAAACCGGGGAGGAGGAGCTGTCGTCAGGGACACAGACCCTGACCTGTCACCAGGTGCTCTCCTGGGCAGGGAGCCCTGGGGTCACCATGGGAGTGTGTCCTGCCAAACCCTCCTTCCTTCCCCTGGGAGGCTGTGGATGGCTGGAGTGCCCACTGTGCCCGTGGAACTGTGTGAGGGCCTGTGCCCAGCTGTTGTCAGTGGAGAGGTGACTGAGGGTCAGCCTGAGTGGGAGGGGACAGGAGGTCAGTCCAGGTGGGGAGGGGTTATGGGGGTGTTTTTCCAAAGATCGCGAATCCGAGAAACCACTAAGGTGCTGACACCGATGCAAACACACGAGGGTTGATTTCAAAACTCGAGCGTGGGTCCAGGTATACCCCACACAGTGGAGCAGGGACTTGGACCCCGAGGAGGGTTTTAGCTTAGTTTTAAGGGCTTGTCTTGGGGACCTCCAGAAGGGCTGGAGCAATTCCTCAAGTTCTGTTTACATTTTGATATGGGTCCTTCAAGGGCATTGTGCTCTCTTCTCATTCTAATTGGGGCTTCCAGCCTTTGGCTTAGGCTCAGTTTTTATTCTACTGTGGGGTTTTCGAAGACATTAGCTGTCAACTTTTGTTTTATTCCAGTAACTGAAGTAATGCAAATTTCAGCTCTTCTTAACAGGGGCCTGGGATTGCTGAACCTGTGCTAATACTGAACTTAAAGTAGAATGGCCGTAATGTTCTCGGACTCCACACATCCTGTCCCGTCCTATCTAGCTCATGCCGCTCTCCCTGGAGCTCCTAAGAGAGAAATTGCAAATGACCTCAGCGTGGCAGCATGTGTTGGGGGACAGGACCAGGTATTTGGGATCAGGAAGACCTGGGGCACGGGCGTCCCGGCAGTGCAGCAGGATTCCATGCTGCAGACTCTTTTTTCCCTAAGGCTATCTTGACAACTGACTTTGTACATAGAAAAGTTCTCCTTTGTCTTTAAAAGTTGAGGAGCAAGTTAAGCATTTTTTCTCTGCCCATCTGATTGCTCAGATTCCAATCTGAGACATATTTCCTGTTAATAAGTATAATTTATTCTCTGTAGTACTTGGTTAAAATATTCTGACACAAGTAATTCAGAGGGATGAGGGTTTCTCATCTCTTTCTTCACAGTTCAGTCACTCATCAGGAAATGCATCTGTATGGATTTGGAAATAATTGAGAGACATTTGTATCAATGGTCCTATTATTATGTGAAGGATTCTTCCCTGAGATTCTTCCCCTGTTTCAACTGACACTGAAACACTGTGAACTCTTTGGAAGACAAATGTCAAGGAAATAAATGTTATACATTGCTAATTTTAAGTGCACTTGCAATATGGTGTCTATTATAATAGAAGTATTTTTATCTGATTTTTGCTATTTATTATCCTTTCCTGCTTCAGGTTGAGGAGGCATTATACATGTTCATAAGTGTTTTTCTTTCCTTCTGATATAAAATTCTTACTTTGTTCCCATCGAAGGAACTCTTTAAGAATAAGGCAAAAGTTAATTCAACGATTCTTAAAATGTCTTCACACGGGAGCCTGATTCATTTAAGTCAATTTTCAAATTAAATCTTATTTCTTTGAAAGAAAACAAAGTTTTATAAGGAAATTGAGAAGATAGTACAGAGAATTCTCATGCACTTGCACTCAATTTCTCCAATTATTGATATCTTATATCAGTAAGGTACAAATATTAGCTAATGAATCAATATTAAAATTTTTCCAATAACCAAAGACCATACTTTATTCAGATTTCCTTAGTTTTTGCTAAGTCTCCATTCCTCATATTACACTCCATTTGTCCTCATGTTTTCTTAGGCTCCTCTGGATTGTGACAGTCTTTCAGCCTTTCCTTGTTGTTGTTGCACTGGAACACTTTGAGAAGTAGAGTATTTTGTAAAATTTCCCTCAGTCAGGACATGTCTGTTATTTATCTCATGATTCAACTGTTTTTGTGGATTTTATACAGAGATATACTGCCATTTTTATTATATCATATAAAGGTTAGATACTATCAACATGATTTATCAGTCTTGGTATCGATCTGATCATCTTGCTGAGGTAGTGTTTGTCAGATTTCTCTGTATTAAAGTGATTCTTTTTTATTATTATTACTACTAATATTATTATTATATTATCATTATTATTTTAAGTTTTTCATATTATATTTTGTAGAAGGAAGTTATTATGTGTATTCCACACATAAGAGTGGGAAGCATGCTCATGAACTTGACGGTGGAATGTCTGCACAAGTTGTTTGAAAATCTTCTACATGGGAGATTTCTTTTCCCTCTGGGTTTGTTTGTTTCTTTTTCAAAGATGCTATTTATTTATTTGAGAGAGAGAGGAGTGAAAAACATGTGCTAGAGGGGCAGAGGGTGAGGGAGAAGCAGGTTCCCTGCTGAACAGGGAGCCTTCCTTGGACCTGGATCATGATCCGACCCTAAGGCAGAAGCTTAACAGACTGAGCCACCCAGGTGCCACTCTTTCTTTCTTTCTTTCTTTCTTTTTTTTTTCTTTCTTTCTTTCTTTCTTTCTTTCTTCTTTCTTTCTCTCTTTCTTTTTTTTCTTAATAATAAATTTATTTTTATTGGTGTTCAATTTGCCAACATACAGAATAACACCCAGTGCTCATCCCATCAAGTGCCCCCCTCAGTGCCCGTCACACATTCACCCCCACCACCGCCCTCCTCCCCTTCCATCACCCCTAGTTCGTTTCCCAGAGTTAGGAGTCTTTATGTTCTGTCTCCCTTTCTGATATTTCCCCCACATTTCATCTCCCTTCCCTTATATTCCCTTTCACTATTATCTATATCCCCCAAGTGAATGAGAACATATAATATTTGTTCTTCTCTGATTAACTTACTTCACTCAGCATAATACCTTCCAGTTCCATCCACTTTGAAGCATATGCTGGTTATTTGTCGTTTCTAATGGCTGAGCAAGGCCCACCTTTTCACTCTCTTCATCTTCTGAGTCTCCCATGATATGAATTCTGTTGTTTTAATAAGTGGCTGAGTTTCCAAGTCTGCGTTTGTGGTCCATAAACTTCCTTGTTTTTAAGGCTTCCACTTGGGACTGCATCTCAGTTATAGCATTTTTAACGTTGGCCTGACTAGATTTCAGTTCTTTTATTTCTACAGTAAGGGATTCTCTAGTTTTCTTCTGTGCTCTTTTTCTAGCCCAGATGCTCTCTTTATAATCATTGTTTTAAACTGTAGACATCATATATTTGTATTGATGGACTTCCTGGCTGTGAGTACTACCTCATGTTATTTTATGGAGACGAATTTCTCCATCTCATTATTTTTTCCAGAAAAGAAAGAAGGAAGAAAATGAAAAACCAAGAAAAACAATAACAACTGCCCTCCCAAAAAAACCACCAGATTATTTTTGCCTGGTTGTTAAAAGATTCTAAATCCCAAAATAAGAAACAAAATTAAAGTACCATGAAACTAAAAATAAGAAATATATAAGGTACATACATAAAAATTAAAATAAGGCAATTTATAAAATAGAATCAAAGAAAATAAATGAAAACAAAGCACAAAGTACAAAGGAAGCTAGACCATACTTTCCAGGCAGAGCTGAATCTCTGCAGCCTCTGTGGTCCGACACCTTGGTGGCAGCAAGTGGTCTGTGCGGGGTTGGGGATTGGCCATGGCGCTGATTGTCAGGTGCACATCTGCCTGGGAGATGCACCTGCGGGGTCAGAGGCGGGGTGGGCGTCAGCACTTCTGGCCTCCAGTGAGCAGTGCTGTGCTGCTCCCTGAGACTTGGCGCTGATAGGCGGGATGTGGGTACAGACGCTGGGTCATCTGGCTCTGGGGCTGAGCATTCCGCCCCCCAGTCTGCATGTCCTCCACAGAAGATTCCCCAAGCCTCCGGGTCTCTGCCGCTTCGCTCAGAACCCTGCTTTCTCTCTGCCCGCGTCTGAGCTTCTTTTGGTTTTGTTTTTTTAATCTCAGACTGTTGTGCCCAAGATTGCGAATCTGAGAAACCACCGAGAAGCTGATTCCGATGCAAACACACGAGGGACTATTTACAAACTCAATCTTTTGTCCAAGTATACCTGACACAGCGGAGCAGAGAATTGGACCCTGAGGTGGGTTTTTGCTTAGTTTTAAGGGCTGGTCTCGGGGACCTCCAGAAGGGCTGGAGCAATTCCTCAAGTTCTGTTTACATTTTGATATGGGGCCTTCAAGGGCAGTGAGATCTTTTCTAATAGGGGCTTTCTGCCGTTGGCCTGGGCTCAGTTTTTATTCTATTGTGGGGCTTGCTGTGTCCAGACAATGAGCAATCAGGAAGGAAATGACGGACGTGAATCCCTTCTCAGGAGCATCACAGAGAATAAATAATGAGACTGTACCAAAGGAGCACAAGACATGTACACTGAGTCACACTAGGCTCTGGGAGGCTGTCCTGGACTCATTGGTTTGGAGCCTCATCTTGTGAAAATATCCGCAGTTCCTGAAGCCACCCTCAATTTCAATGTCATTCCTGTCAAGTCATGTTGGCAGATCCTATACATAGGAAAAAAAAAAAAACCAAAACATCCATCCGCCCCCACAAATGACCCCGGAGAGCAAATCAGTATTGGAGAAGCAGGACAGAGCGGGACACAGTACTTTCCTATTTCAAACGATGTCACAGGGATCCCTGGGTGACGCAGCGGTTTGGCACCTGCCTTTGGCCCAGGGCGCGAACCTGGAGACCCAGGATCGAATTCCACGTTGGGCTCCCGGTGCATGGAGCTTGCTTCTTCCTCTGCCTGTGTCTCTGCCTCTCTCTCTGACTATCATAAGTAAATTAAAAAATTTAAAAAATATTAAAAAAATAATAAAACAAACGATGTCACAGAGACAAAGGATAACGCAGTTTTGTCTTCGGGACTCCGACTGGCTCTGTTGGTTAAGCATCCGACTCTTGACCTCACCTCCGGTCCTGATCTCGGGGCCATGAGTTCTAGCCCGGGGATGGTCCATGACGAGGCCTGACGCCTACTTAAACCAGACCCACGAGGGTGGTCCCAGCATAAGCTGAAGGAGCAGAACAGAGAGTCCAGAAGGAAACGTGCTCTGATACAACTGATTTTTTAACTTAATTTAATTTAAACCCAATTAATTAATGTATAGTGTATTATACTTTCAGAGGAAGAATTCAGGGATTCACCAGTTGGAGCTAACAGCAGTCCTCGTGACATCACGTGCCCTCCTTCATGCTGGTCCCCTGTTATCCCCTCCCCCGTCCCCTCCCTTGCAGCGACACTCAGTTTGTTTCCTATATATAAGAGTCTGTATTCCCTGTATCTGTTTTCATCTTATTTGTTTTTCCTTCCCTTCAAAGATGTTCATCTGCTTTGCTTCTTTAATTCCACCTATGAATGACACCACACGGACATTCTCTTTTCCGACTGACCTATTTCACTTAAGATGATCCCTCTAGTTCTATCCACGTCATTGCAAATGGCAAGATTTCCTTCTCTTTGATAGCTGAGTACCATTCCTCTCTCTATGACCCTCTTTATCCATCATCTGGCAGAGGGCACCGAGGCTCCTCCCTCAGTGTGACTACTGTGGACACGGCTGCTGTGGACATTGGGGTCCTGGTGTCCCGAGTCTCACTGCATCTGTATCTTCGGAGTGAGCTCCAGGCCGTACACTTGCTGGTTGCAGGGCGGCTCTATTTGTAACTTCCTGAGGGGCCTCCACACTGTTTCCAGGGCAGCTGCACAAGCCCGCTGTCCCACCCACAGTGGAAGAGGGTTGAGTGAGTTTTACAGGATGTGGTAAAAGTCTGGTCCACATTTCATTTCGTGTCCTTTGGGCTCCAATTCCTTCTCCTTAAGTATTTTTGAGGAAACCGGGTGTTGGGCTCCTTTTCAGTGAGATGTTTCCGAAGCTAACAGGCCCCAGCTGGAGCCTGGAAGGAGGCAGAGGTGGGCCTGGGGATGGGCACGTGCCTCCTGCACAGCCTCCTGTAGCCTCTGAGCATCCCGCAGGGGGCGCCCGAGCCCAGGCACTGCACAGGGGGGACGCATGTGCAGTAGGCCTCCTCTGCCTCCAGTAACAGGAGCCAGCCTGTGCTGGGGAGGCCTGAGGAAGACGGGGGGACACATCCACGCTGATGAGCCACAGCCTCCTCAGAGCATGTGGGGAGTCTTCAGGGGGATATTGCTCAGCGTTCACGCTGACAGGAGTCCCAGTCTCCTCACGACACACGGTGAAGCTTCAGGAAGATGTGGGTCCACATCCATCCTGACAGGAGCCCCTGGACCACTTCAGGACCTCCCGGGAGGCTTCAGGAAATAGTTGGCCCGCACCCACCCTGACAGGAGCTCCTGGCCTGCCTCAGGACCTGTGGGAAGGATTCAGTAAGATGTGGGCCCGCATCCACGCTGACAGGAGCCCCTGGGCCACCTCAGGACACGCGGGGAGGCTTCTGAAACATGTGGCGCCACGACCACTCTGGCAGGAGCTAACGGGCCCCTCAGGACATAAGTTGAGTCTTCTGGAAGCTGGGGGCTGCATCTACAGTGACAGGAGCCCCGGCCAGCTCAGAACCTGCAGTGACGCTTCGGGAGGACATGGGGCCATGTCCACACAACCGGACGCTGATGTCCTCAGGACCCCCGGTGTAGACTTCGGGAAATATTGGGATGTGTCCATGCAGACAGAAGACCCCAGCCTTGTCAGAGCCTGTGGTGAGGCCTAAGAAAAATGGGGATGCCGAATCCACACTGACAGGAGTCTCTGGCCTCCTGACACACTGTGAACAATTGGGATGATTTGGGGCTATTTCCATTCTGACAGGAGCCCCCAGCCTCCTCAGGTCTTATGGTGAGGCTGAGGAAATTCTGGGGCCACATCAAGACTGAGAGGACCCCCGTCCTCCTCAGGACCTGCACTCTGGCTTCGGGACACATGGGGCTGCGTCTAGGCTGACAGGAACCCACAGCCTCCTCAGGACTTGCGGTGAGTTTTCAGGGGACATGGCACCATGTCCAGGCTGACAGGAGACCCCGGCCTCCTGAGAACCTGCTGTGAGGCTTCCAAAGGATGTGAGGCATACTCCACAGTGACAGGAGACCTCTCGTACTCAGGACCCGCTGACTATGACTCTGGAACTCGTGGAGCCACGTCCGCACTCACAGGAGCCCGGCGTCCTCAGGACCCCCTGGAGGACACTGGAGGCGCCGTTGTGGGCCTCGTCCATGTCAGAAGGGACTCCTCAGAACCATAGGGTAAGTGAATGGGTAGAATGAATGGTACCGTCAGGGGAGGGGAGGCAGTTTGTGGTTAGGGTTAGGTTACATGTTAGGGGTTAGTTATTATGCTTATGGTTATGGATTAGAGGTTAGGATGAGGGATAAGGGTAAGAGTCAGTGGTTAGGAGTTACGATGGGGGTTTGGGTTAGGGACAGGAGTTAGGGTTAGGGTTTAGACTTTAGGGATTATGGCAGGAGGTTAGGAGTTGGGGTTTGGGTTATGGTTAGAGTTAGTGTTGGGCTAGATTTGCGTTAGGGTTACGGGTTAGGGTGTGAGTTAGGGTTAGTGTTTAGGGTTAGGGGTTAAAGTTAAAGTTAGGGCTAGGTTTAGGGTTAGGGTGAGGGTTAGGTTTAGGATAGGGGTTAGGGCTAGGGTTAGATTTAGTGTTTCTTTAGGGGTTAGGGTTAGGGTCAGGTCAGCGTCAGGGTACGGTTTTAGAAAAGGGTAAGAGAGGGTTAGGCAGTGGGTTAGGGATTAGTTTTAGGGTACAGGTTAGTGTGCAGTTTGGGGTATGAGATACTATTGGTATTATAGGGTTAGGGTTAGTGTACAGGTTAAGGTTAGGATTAGGAATTGAGTACATTAAATAAGGTTAGGGTTAGAGGTTAGGGTTAGGGTTAGATTTAAGGTAAGGGTCAGGGTTAAGGGTTTAAAATAGGTTTAAGAGTTAGGGTGAGGGCTGGCAGGAAGGTTCAGTGAATGTGTTTCGGTCTTGGGGTTTGTGTTTGGTTTTTGATTAGTGATAGTTCTTGTTAAGGATTACCTTAACATTAGGCTTAAGTGTATGGTTAGGGTTATGTCTGTGTATGGTTAGAGTTTGTGTCTTGGCATGTGCCTGCACTGGGACTCCTAGCATCTTGGGCAGTTTAGTTTTATGCCCTCTATTTAGGTTTTAGGTTCAAAGATAGCCTGACTCCACCAAGTAAGTGGCCTCCCCAGAGAATCAAAATCCAGGCTTCTGCTGGGGTGAGAATAGGCATGGCAGGCTTCTCCTGAGCTGAGCTAAGGAGGGGATTTGTGGCTCTAAAGACTGTTTGGATTTTCAGTTGCCTTTCTGATTTTATCTCTTGTGTGCACATGTTTCCTGTATACTACTAATTATTATTTTAAAGTTTTACTTGAATTCCTCTTTGTAAACACAGTATGATATAGTTTCAGGTTTACCACATAGTGATTCAATCCTTGAATACAACGCCTGTTACTGGTCAGAGGTGACCTCCACTATCCCCATCCCCTGATTCCCCATCCCCCCCACCTTCCTCTGGTATTTATTAGTTTATTCTCTGTGACTATGAGTGTGTTTTTTTTGTTTGCTTCTCTCATCCCCCCCTCTGCCCCTTTTCAGTTTGTTTGGTTTCTTAAAATTCACATGTGAATGCCATTGTATGGTATTTGGTATCTATCTTTCTCTGACTGAGTTCATTTAGCATAAGTCTCTTCCACTTCTCCCACGTCATTGTAAATGGCTTCATTTCATCGCTTCTGATGACCGAGTGATGTCTCAGTGTGTATATTTACCACATCGTCTTGGCCCATTCATCTGTCGATGGACATCTGGGCTGTATACACAGTTTTGCTGTTGTTGATAATGCTTCTACCAACACTGGGCTGCGTATTCCTCTTCAAATCTACTAAACTACTTTTGTATCCTCGGGGTAAATATCTAGCTGTGCAATTTTGGAATAGTAGGGTAGCTCTATTTTAACTATTTTTTTAAAAAAATTTTTGTGATAGTCACAGAAGGAGAGGCAGAGACACAGGCAGAGGGAGAAGCAGGCTACATGCACTGGGAGCCCGATGTGGGATTCGATCCCGGGTCTCCAGGATCACGCCCTGGGCCAAAGGCAGGTGCCAAACCGCTGCGCACCCAGGGATCCCCTATTTTTAACTTCTCGAGGACCCTCCAGACTGTTTTCCACAGTGGCTGCACCTTTATTTATGTATTCATGAGAGACACAGAGAGTCAGAGTTATAGGCAGAGGGAAAATGAGGCAGCATGGGGGGAGCCTGATGTGGGATGTGATTTCCCCAGGATCATGACATGAGCCAAAGCAGATGCTCAAACACTGAGGCACCCAGGTGACTTGTTGATTCAATTTATTTGCTAGTTATGGGTGTGTTCATATTTTCTATTTCTTCCTATTTCAGTTTTGCTCATTTGCACATTTCTAGGGATTTGTCATTTCTTCCAGGACTCCCAGTTTGTTAGTATATCATCTTTCATAGTATTCCCTTATAATTGTCTAATTTTGCTGGTGTTGATTGTGATCTCTCTTCTCTCATTTGTGATTTTATTTATTTAGGTCTTTTCTCTTTTCTCGTTGATAAGGCTGGCTAAGGCTTGATCCATTTTATTAATTATTTTGAAGAACCGGCTCTTAGTTTCTTTATTCCATTTTACTGTTTTGTTTTTTCTGCATTCTTTATTTCTTCTCTCATCTTTTTTTTTCCCTTCTTCTGTAGGCTTTAGGCTTTGTTTGCTATTCCTTTTCCAGCCTATAGGGCGTAGGGTTAGGTTTTGTATTGGAGGCTTCTTGTTTCTTGAGATAGGCCTGTATTGCTATGTACTTCCCTCTTAGGATTGCCTTTGCAACATCCCAGAGATTTGGAGAAACATTTTCTTTTTCATTTGTTTTCAATTTGATCTTTAATTTCCTGGTTGCTCCATTCATTCTCTAGTAGGATGTTCATAATCTCCACATATTTTTGGTCTGTCCAATTTTTTTTCTTACTGTCGACTTCGAGTTTCATAGAGTCATGGTCCGAAAATGTACAGGGTGTGATATCAACCTTCTTGTACCTGTTGTACCTGTTGAGGGCTGATTTGTGGGCCATGATATGATCTGTTCTGGAGAATGTCCCATGTGCACTTGAAAGTAATGTGCATTCTGCTTTAGGTTAAAATGTTCAGACTATATCTGTTGAGTCCCTGTGGTCCAGTGTGTCAAGGCTATTGTTCCCCTGTTGATTTTCTGCTAGACGATCGGTCCATTGCCATAAGTGAGTGGGTGTTAAAATCCCCTGTCATTGTATTATTATCAGTGAGTTCCTGTACATTTGTTGTTAATTGGTTTCTATATTTATGTACTTCCATGTTGGCAGCATAAATATTTAGTTGTTTGAACTATTTTTAAAATAAATTTATTTTTTATTGGTGTTCAATTTACCAACAATCAGAATAACACCCAGTGCTCATCCTGACAAGGGACCCCCTCAGTGCCCTTCACCCATTCACCTGCACCCCCTGCCCTCCTCCCCTTCCAGCATCCCTTGTTCCTTTTTCAGAGTTAGGAGTCTTTATCTTCTGTCTCCGTTTCTGATATTTCCCACACGTTTCTTCTCCATTCCCTTATATTCCCATTGACTGTTATTTATATTAACCAATTGAATGAGAACATACGTTTGTCCTTCTCCGATTGACTTACTTCACTCAGCATAATACCCTCCAGTTCCATCCACGTTGAAGCAAATGGTGGGTATTTGTCGTTTCTAATGGCTGAATAATATTCCATTGTATACAAAAACCACATCTTCTTTATCCATTCATCTTTCGATGGACACCATGGCTCCATCCACAGTTTCGGTATTGTGGACATTCTTGCTAAAAACATCGGGGTGCAGGTGTCCCGGCATTTCATAGCATCTGAATATTTGGGGTAAATTCCCAACAGTGAAATTGCTGGGTCATAGGGCAGGTCTATTTTTAACTCTTTGAGGAACCTCCACACAGTTTTCCAGAGTGGCTGCACCGGATCACATTGCCACCAACAGTGTAAGAGGGTTCCCTTTTCTCTGCATCCTCTCCAACATTTGTGGTTTCCTACCTTGTTCATTTTCCCCATGCTCACTGGTGTGAGGTGGTATCTCATTGTGGTTTTGATTTGTATTTCCCTGAGGCAAGTGATGCACAGCATTTTCTCATGTGCATGTTGGCCATGTCTATGTCTTTGTCTGTGAGATTTCCATTCATGTCTTTTGCCCATTTCATGATTGGATTGTTTGTTTCTTTGGTGTTGATTTTAAGAAGTTTTTATAGATCTAGGAAAGTAGCCCTTTATCTGATACGTCATTTGTAAATATCTTCTCCAATTCTGTAGGTTGTCTTTTAGTTTTGTTGACTATATTTTTGCTGTGCAAAAGCTTCTTATCTTGATGAAGTCACAATAGCTCATTTTTGCTTTTGTTTCTTTTGCCTTTGTGGATGAATCTTGCAAGAATTTACTGAGGCCGAGTTCAAAAAGGGTGTTGCCTGTGTTCTCCTCTAGGGTTTTGATGGACTCTTGTCTCACATTTAGATCTTTCATCCATTTTGAGTTTATCTTTGTGTATGGTGAAAGAGAGTGGTCTAGTTTCATTCTTCTGCATGTGGATGTCCAATTTTCTTACCACCATCTATTGAAGAGATTGTCTTTCTTCCAATGGATAGTCTTTCCTCTTTTATCGAATATTTTTTGACCATAAAGTTCTAGGTCCACTTCTGTGTTTTCTATTCTGTTCCATTGATCTATGAGTCTGTTTTTGTGCCAGTTCCACACTGTCTTGACGACCACAACTTTTAATACATCCTGAAATCTGCCATTGTGATGTCCCCAGATATGGTTTTCTTTTTTAAAATTCCCCTGGCTATTCGGGGTCTTCTCTAATTCCACACAAATCTTGAAATAATTTGTTCTAACTCTCTGAAAACTCCATAGTATTTTGATAGGGATTGCATTAAACGTGTACATTGCCCTGCGTAACACGACATTTTCACAATATTAATTCTGCCAATCCATGAGCATGGTATATATTTCGATCTCTTTGTGTCTTCCTCAATTTCTTTCAGAAGCGTTCTATAGTGTTTAGGGTTGAGATCCTTTACCTCCTTGGTTAGGTTTATTCCTAGGTATTTTATGCTTCTGGGTGCAATTCTAAATGAGATTGACTCCTTAATTTCTCTTTCTTCAGCCTCATTGTGTATAGAAATGCCATTGATTTCTGGGCATTGGTTGTGTATCCTGCAATGCTACCAAATTGCTGTATGTGTTCTAGCAATCTTGGCGTGGAGGCTTTTGGGTTTTCTAGGTAGAGTATCATGTCATCGGTGAAGAGGGAGAGTTTGACTACTTTTTAGCCAATTTGAATGCGTTTAATGTCTTTTTTTTTGTCTGATTGCTGAGGCTAGGACTTCCAATACTATTTTGAATAGGAGTGGTGAGAGTGGGCATCCCTGTCTTGTTCCTTATCTTAGGGGAAAGGCTCCCAGTGCTTCCCCATTGAGAATGATATTTGTTGTGGGCTTTTCGTAGATGGCTTTTAAGATGTCGAGGAATGTTCCCGCTATCCCTATGCTCTGAAGGGTTTCGATCAGCGATGAATGCTCTATTTTGTCAAATGTATTCTCTGCATCTAATGAGAAGATCATATGCTTCTTGGTTTTTCTCTTGGTGATATGATGAATCACATTGATTGTTTGACTAGTGTTGAACCAGCCTTGTGTCCCTGGGATAAATCCTACTCGTTCATGTGAATAATTTTCTTAATGTACTGTTGGATCCTATTGGCTAGTATCTTGTTGAGAATTTTTGCATCCATGCTCATCAGGGATATTGGTCTGTATTCTCCTTTTTGGTGGGGTCTTTTTCTGGTTTTGGAATTAAGGTGATGCTGGCCTCATGGAACGAATTTGGAAGTACTCCATCTCTTTCTATCTTTCCAAACAGCTTTAGTAGGATAGGTATGGTTTCTTCTTTAAACGTTTGATAGAATTCCCCTGGGAAGCCATTTGGCCCTGGTCTTTTGTGTCTTGGGAGGTTTTGGATGACTGCTTGAATTTCCTCTCTGCTTATTGGCCTGTTCAGGTTTTCTATTTCTTCCTCTTCCTGTTTTGGTAGTTTCTGGCTTTCCAGGAATGCGTCCATTCCTTTCTTCTAGATTGCCAATTTGTTGGCATATGGCTGTTCATAATATGTTTTTAAAATCATTTGTATTTCCTTGGTGTTGGTAGTGATCTCTCCTTTCTTATTCATGATATTATTAATTTGAATCTTCTCTCTCTTCTTTTTAATAAGGCTGGCTAATGGTTTATGTATCTTATTAATTCGTTCAAAGAACCAACTCCTGGTTTTGTTGATCTGTTCTACAGTTCTGGTCTCGATTTCGTTGAGTTCTGCTCGAATCTCAAATAACTCTCTTCCTCTGCTGGGTGTAGGATCTATCTGCTGTTTTTTTCCCTAGCTAGTTTATGTGTAAGGTTAGCTTTGTATTCGAGTTCTTTACAGTTTTTGAATGGAGGCTTCTATTGTGATGTATTTCCCCCTTAGGACTGCTTGTGCTGCATTCCAAAGATTTTGAACGGTTGTATCTTCATTCTCATTAGTTTCCATGAATCTTTTTATAATAAATTAATTTTTTATTTGTGTTCAATTTACCAACATACATAATAAGACCCAGTGCTCATCAGGTCAAGTGCCCCCCTCAGTGTCCATCACCATTATCCCCACCACCCACCCTCCAACCCTTCTACCACCCCTAGTTCGTTTCCCAGAGTTAGATGTCTATATGTTCTGGCTCCAATCTCATGTGGAATCGTTGTTCCTGACCTTACGTGTATCTGAGTTGAATACAGCGATTTCCAAAGACCTTCTTCAATCAGAGTGTAGCTAATTTCCAACTCGCATGTACGAGTGGGTAGCAGATATCTGCCTCCCATGAATACACACTTCTGAGAGTTGAGCTTATGGCCTGTACCTGCACATCCAGCCTGCTGGTACCCTTCGCTTCTAAAAGGCCTAGGCTCGCTGCTTGACGGAAGTGTTGGGAGAGGTAATTGGAATCTCCCGGCACACAACACTAGTACCTCCAAGCTCAATCCAGCGATTTCCTAGTAATTCCTGTGGTAGACGGGTGCTACATACGAAGTTGCATACGTGAGAAGGTAGTTGAACGCCTTGTCCAAAAGCATCTTACTTCTGAGAGTTGAGCTTACCCTCAGTCCCTCACAGTTCCACACTGCCTGCAGAGTGAGTTTCGCAGGTCTTCACCAGAGACGTTTGCCAAAGGCTTGTGAGACGCAACTTATCAATGCAGACAAGGAGGGTATCTCCAGGTGCAGTAGAGTGGTAATTTTGGAACCTCCTGACTCAGAATACTGCTACCTTCTCACTGCCATAAGAAGGCAGCTAGGTGAGAGCTGGCTTCTAGGCATGCTTCCCTGTGAGAGCTGAGGTCAGGGCAGAACCCTCCCGCATCCTGCCTGAGTGTAGACATAACTGCTAACATCCTTATGTTAGGTGCTGGGAGAGGTTGGGGGAATAGCATGTGTCAGCATTTGGCCTGAACTCACGTGTATCTGAGTTGAATACACCGTTTTCCAATGGCTTTCTTCAATCAGGGTGTAGCTAGGTACCAACTCCCATGTATTAGTGGGTAGCAGACATCTGCCTCCCATGCTTACTTCTGAGAGTTAAGCTTACGGCCTATACCTCTACATCCTGCTTGCAGATACACTTCGCTTCTAAAAGGCCTAGATCTGCTACGTGACGGAAGTGTTGGGAGAGGTAATTGGAGTCTCTAGGCACACAAGACTAGTGCCTCCAAGTTCAATCCAGCGATTTCCTAGTAATTCCTGTGGTATACTGGTGCTACATACTAAGTTCCATATGTGAGAAGGTAGCTGAATGCCTTGTCCAATAGCATCTTACTTCTGAGAGTTGAGCTTACCCTCAGTCCCTCACAGTTCCACACTGCCTGCACAGTGAGTTTCGCACGTCTTCACCAGAGACGTTTGCCAAAGGCTTGTGAGACGCAACTTATCAATGCACACAAGGAGGGTATCTCCAGGTGCAGTAGAGTGGTAATTTTGTAACCTCCTGACTCAGAATACTGCTACCTTCTCACTGCCATAAGAAGGCAGCTAGGTGAGAGCTGGCTTCTAGACATGCTTCCTGTGAGAGCTGAGGTCAGGGCAGAACCCTCCCGCATCCTGCCTGAGTGTAGACATAGCTGCTAACATCCTTATATTAGGTGCTGGGAGAGGTTGCGGGAATAGCATGTGTCAGCATTTGGCCTGAACTCACGTGTATCTGAGTTGAATACAGCATTTTCCAACGGCCTTCTTCAATCAGAGTGTAGCTAGGTTCCAACTCCCATGTACTAGTGGGTAGCAGACATCTGCCTCCCATGCTTACTTCTGAGAGGTTAGATTACGGCCTGTACCTCCACATCCTGCCTGGAGGTACACTTCGCTTCGAAAAGGCCTAAGCCTCCTGTGGGACGGAAGTGTTGGGAGAGGTAATTGGAGTCTCCAAGGCACACAAGACTAGTGCCTCCATTTAATTCCAGCGATTTCCTAGTAATTCCTGTGGTAGACTGGTGCTACATACTAAGTTCCATATGTGAGAAGGTAGTGAACGCCTTGTCCAAAAGCATCTTACTTCTGAGAGTTGAGCTCACCCTCAGTCACTCACGGTTCCACACTGCTACAGTGTGAGTTTCGCATGTCTTCACCAGTGTCGTTTGCCAAAAACTAGTGAGACGCAACTTAACAGTGCAGACCTGGACGGTATCTCCAGGTGCAGTAGAGTGGTAATCTTGGAACCTCCTGACTCAGAATACTGCTACCTTCTCACTGCCATGAGACGCAGCTAGGTGAGAGCAGGCTTCTAGGCATGCTTCCCTTTGAGATCTGAGGTCAGGGCAGATCCCTTCCGCATCCTGCCTGAGTGTAGACATAGCTGCTTACATCCTTATGTTAGGTCTGGGACAGGTTGGGGAAATAGCATGTATCAGCATTGGGCCTGAACTCACGTGTATCTGAGTTGAATACAGCATTTTCCAATGGTCTTCTTCAATCAGAGTGTAGCTAGATTCCAACTCCCATGTCCGAGAGGGTAGCAGACATCTGCCTCCCATGCATACACACTTCTGAGAGTTGAGCTTATGGCCTGTACCTCCACATCCTGCCTGCAGGTACACTTCGCTTCGAAAAGGCCTAAGCCTGCTGCATGACGGAAGTGTTGGGAGAGGTAATTGGAGTCTAAACGCACACAAGACTTGTGCCTCCAATCTCAATCCAGCGATTTCCTAGTAATTCCTGTGGGAGACTGGTGCTACATACTAAGTTCCATATGTGAGAAGGTAGCTGAACACCTTGTCCAAAAGCATCTTACTTCTGAGAGTTGAGCTCACACTTAGTCCCTCACAGTTCCACACTGGGAGCAGAGTGAGTTTCGCACGTCTTCACCAGAGACATTTGCCAAACCGTTGTGAGACACAACTGAACAATGCAGACCTGGACCATATGTCCAGGTGCAGTAGAATGGTAATCTCGGAACCTCCTGACTCACAATATTTCTACCTTCTCACTGCCATAAGAACGCAGCTAGTGGAGAGCTGGCTTCTAGGCATGCTTCTCTGTGAGAGCTGAGTTCAGTGCAGAACCCTCCCGCATCCTACATGACTATAGACGTAGCTGCTAACATCCTCATGTTAGGTGCTGGGAGAGGTTGGGGGAATAGCATGTGTAAGCATCGGGCCTGAACTCACGTGTATCTGAGTTGAATACACCGTTTTCCAACGTCCTTCCTCAATCAGAGTGTAGCTAAGTTCCGTCTCCCATGTACTAGTGGGTTGCAGACATCGGCCTCCCATGCTTACTTCTGAGAGTTGAGCTTACGGCCTGTACCTCCACATCGTGCCTGCAGCTACCCTTCGCTTCTAAAAGGCCTAGCCCTGCTGCGTGACGGAAGTGTTGGGAGAGGTAATTGGAGTCCAGGCACACAAGACTAGTGCCTCCAACCTCAATCCAGCGATTTCCTAGTAATTCCTGTGGTAGACTGGTGCTACATACTAAGTTTCATATGTGAGAAGGTAGCTGAACGCCTTGTCCAAAAGCATCTTACTTCTGAGAGTTGAGCTCACCCTCAGTCCCTCACAGTTCCACACTGCCTGCAGAGTGAGTTTCGCACGTCTTCACCAGAGAAGTTTGCTAAGGCTTGTGAGACGCAACTTAACAATGCAGACCTGGACGGTATCCCAGGTGTAGTAGAGTGGTAATCATGGAACCTCCTGACTCAGAATACTTCTACCATCTTACTGCCATGAGAACGCAGCTAGGTGAGAGCTGGCTTCAGGCATGCTTCCCTGTGAGAGCTGACGTCAGTGCAGAACCCTCCCACATCCTGCATGACTGTCGACGTAGCTGCTAACATCCTTATATTAGGTGCTGGGAGAGGTTGCGGGAATAGCATGTGTCAGCATTGGGCCTGCACTCACGTTTATCTGAGTTGAATACAGCGTTTTCCAATGGCCTTCTTCAATCTTAGTGTAGCTAGGTTCCAAATCCCATTTCCGAGTGGGTAGCAGACATCTGCCTTCCATGCATACACACTTCTGAGAGTTGAGCTTATGGGCTGTACCTCCACATCCTGCCTGCAGGTACTCTTCGCTTCTAAAAGGCCTAAGCCTCCTGCGTGACGGAAGTGTTGGGAGAGGTAAATGGAGTCTCCAAGGCACGCAAGACTAGTGCCTCTTATCTAATACCAGCGATTTCCTAGTAATTCCTGTAGTAACCGGTGCTACACACTAAGTTCCATATGTGAGAAGGTAGCTGAACGCCTTGTCCAAAAGCATCTTACTTCTGAGAGTTGAGCTCACCCTCAGTCCCTCACAGTTCCACACTGCCTGCAGAGTGAGTTTCGCACGTCTTCACCAGAGATGTTTGCCAAAGGCTTGTGAGACGCAACTTAACAAGGCAGACCTGGACGGTATCTCCAGGTGCAGTAGAGTGGTAATCTTGGAACCTCCTGAATCAGAATACTGCAACCTTCTCACTGCCATAAGAACACAGCTAGTTGAGAGCTGGCTTCTACGCATGCTTCACTGTGAGAGCTGATGTCAGGACAGAACCCTCACGCATGCTGCCTGAGTTTAGACATAGATGCTAACATCCTTAATTGAGATGCTGGGAGAGGATGGGGGAATAGCATGTGTCAGCATTGGGCCAGAACTCACGTGTATCTGAGTTGAATACATCGTTTTACAACGACCTTCTTCAATCAGAGTGTAGCTAGGTTCCAACACCCATGTATAACTTGGTTGCAAACATCTGCCTCCCATGCATACACACTTCTGAGAGTTGAGGTTACGGCCTGTACCTCCACATCCTGCCTGGAGGTACCCTTCGCTTCGAATCCTACTTCTGAGAGTTGAGCTCACCCTCAGTCCCTAACAGTTCCACACTGCCTGCAGAGTGAGTTTCGCACATCTTCACCAGAGACGTTTGCCAGAGGCTTCTGAGATGCAAGTTAACAATGCAGGCCTGGAGGGTATCTCCAGGTGCAGTAGAGTGGTATTCTTGGAACCTCCTGACTCAGAATACTGCTACCTTCGCACTGCCATAAAAATGCAGCTAGTAGAGAGCTGGCTTCTAGGCATGCTTCCCTGTGAGAGCTGAGGACAGGGCAGAACACTCCCGCATCTTGCCTGACTCTAGGCGTAACTGCTAACATCCTTAGGTTAGTGGCTGGGAGAGGTTGCGGGAAAAGCATGTGTAAGCATTGTGCCTGAACTCACGTGTATCCCAGTTGAATACAGCGATTTCCAAAGGCCTTCTTCAATCAGAGGTAAGAGGTTCAAAATCCCATGTCCGTGTGAGTAGCTGACACCTGCATCCCATGCATACACACTTCTGAGAGTTAGGCTTATGGCCTGTACCTCCATATCCAGCCTGCTGGTACCCTTCGCTTCTAAAAGGCCTAGGCTCTCTGCTTGACGGAAGTGTTGGGAGATGTAATTGGAATCTCCCGGCACACAAGATTAGTGCCTCCAAGCTCAATTCAGCGATTTCCTAGTAATTCCTGTGGTAGACTGGTGCTACATACTAAGTTCCATACGTGAGAAGGTAGCTGAACGCCTTGTCCAAAAGCATCTTACTTCTGAGAGTTGAGCTCACCCTCAGTCCCTCAAAGTTCCACACTGCCTGCAGAGTGAGTTTCGCACGTCTTCACCAGAGACGTTTGCCAGAGGCTTCTGAGACGAAAGTTAGCAATGCAGACCTGGAGGGTATCTCCAGGTGCAGTAGAGTGGTAATCTTGGAACCAACTTACTCAGAATACTGCTACCTTCTCACTGCCATAAGAACGCAGCTAGGTGAGAGCTGGCTTCTAGGCCTGCTTCCCTGTGAGAGCTGAGGTCAGGGAGAACCCTCCCGCATCCTGCCTGACTGTAGACCTAGCTGCTAACATCCTTATGTTACGTGCTGGGAGAGGTTGGAAGAATAGCATGCGTTAGCATTGGGTCAGAACTCACGTGTATCTGAGTTGAATACAGCGATTTACAAAGGCCTTCTAAGATCAGAGTGTAGCTAGGTTCCAACTTGCCTAAACGGGTGGGTAGCAGACATCTGCCTCTCATGCATACACACTTCTGAGAGTTGAGCTTTTGGCCTGTACCTCCACATCCTGCCTGCAGGTACACTTCGCTTCGAAAAGGCCTAAGCCTGCTGCGTGACGAAAGTGTTGGGAGAGGTAATTGGAGTCTCCAGGCACCCAAGACTAGTGCCTCCAATCTAAATCCAGCGATTTCCTAGTAATTTCTGTGGTTGACTGGTGCTGCATACTAAGTTCCATATGTGAGAAGGTAGCTGAAAGCCTTGTCCAAAACCATCTTACTTCTGAGAGTTGGGCTCACCCTCAGTCTCTCACAGTTCCACACTGCCTGCAGAGTGAGTTTCGCACGTCTTCACCAGAGACTTTTGCCAAAGGCTTGTGAGACGCAACTTAACAATGCAGACCTGGACGGTATCTCCAGGTGCAGTAGAGTGGTAATCTTTGAACCTCCTGACTCAGAATACTGCTACCTTCTCACTGCGATATGAACGCAGCTAGATGAGACCTGGCTTCTAAGCATGCTTCCCTGTGAGAGCTGAGTTCAGGGCAGAACCCTCCCGCATCCTGCCTGACTGTAGACGTAGCTGCTAACATCCTTATGTTAGGTGCTGCGAGAGGTTGGAGGAATACCATGTGTAACCATTGAGCCTGAACTCACGTGTATCTGAGTAGAATACAGCGTTTTCCAACGACCTTCTTCAATCAGAGTGTAGCTAGGTTCCAACTCCCATGCCCGAGAGGGTAGCAGACATATGCCTTCCATGCATACACACTTGTGAGAGTTGAGCTTATGGCCTGTATTTCCAAATCCTGACTGCAGGTAACCTTCGCTTCTAAAAGGCCTAAGCCTGCTGCGTGACGGAAGTGTTGGGAGAGGTAATTGTAGTCTCCAGGGACACAGGACTAGTGCCTCCAAGCTCAATCTAGCGATTTCCTAGTAATTCCTGTGGTAGACTGGTGCTGCATCTAAGTTCCATATGTGAAAAGGTGGCTGAACGCCTTGTCCAAAAGTATCTTACTTCTGAGAGTTGAGCTCACCCTCAGTCCCTCACAGTTCCACACTGCCTGCAGAGTGAGTTTCGCACGTCTTCACCAGAGACGTTTGCCAAAGGCTTGTGAGACGCAACTTAACAATGCATACCTGGGCGCTATCACCAGGTGCAGTAGAGTGGTAATCTTTTAACCTCCTGACTCAGAATACTGCTACCTTCTCACTGTGATAAGAACGCAGCTTGTTGAGAGCTGACTTCTAGGCCTGCTTCCCTGTGAGAGCTGAGGTGAGGGCAGAATCCTCCCGCATCCTGCCTGACTGTAGACGTAGCTCCTAACATCCTAATGTTAGGTGCTGGTAGAGGTTTGGGGAATAGCATGTGTAAGCATTGGGCTTGAACACACGTGTGTCTGAGTTGAATACAGCATTTTCAATGGCCTTCTTCAATCAGAGTGTAGCTAGGTTCCAACTCCCATGTCGATTGGGTAGCAGACATCTGCCTCCCATGCATACAACTAGTGAGAGTTGAGCTTATGGCCTGTACCTCCACATCCAGCCTGCTGGTACCCTTGGCTTCTGAAAGGCCTAGGCTCGCTGTTTGACGGAAGTGTTGGGAGAGGTAATTGGAATCACCCGGCACACAAGACTAGTGCCTCCAATCTCAGTCCAGTGATTTCCTAGTAATTCCTGTGGTAGACTGGTGCTACATACTAAGTTCCATACGTGACAGGGTAGCTGAACGCCTTGTCCAAAAGCATCTTTCTTCTGAGAGTTGAGCTCAGCCTCAGTCCCTCACAGTTCCACACTGCCTGCAGACTGAGTTTCGCACGTCTTCACCAGAGACATTTGCCAGAGGCTTCTGAGACGCAGGGTAACAATGCAGACCTGGAGGGTATCCCCAGGTGCAGTAGACTGGTAATCTTGGAACCTCCTGACTCAGAATACTGCTACCTTCCCACTGCCATAGGAATGCAGCTAGTTGACAGCTGGCTTCAAGACATGCTTCCCTGTGAGACCTGAGGACAGGGCAGAACCCTCCCGCATCCTGCCTGACTGTAGGAGTACCTGCTAACATCCTAATGTTAGTGGCTGGGAGAGGTAGCGGGAAAAGCATGTGTGAGCACTGGGCCTGAACTCCCGTGTATCTGAGTTGAATACAGCGCTTTCCAACGGCTTTCCTCAATCATAGTGTAGCTAGGTTCCAAATCCCATGTCCGAGTGGGTAGCAGATATCAGCGTCCCATGCATACACACTTCTGAGAGTTGAGCTTATGGCCTGTACCTCCACATCCAGCCTGCTGGCACCCTTGGCTTCTAAAAGGCCTAGGTTCGCTGTTTGACGGAAGCGCTGGGAGAGGTAATTGGAATCTCCCGGCACACAAGACGAGTGCCTCCAAGCTCAATTCACGATTTCCCAGTAATTCTTGTGGTAGACAGGTGCTACATACTAAGTTCCATATGTGAGAAGGTAGCTGAACGTCTTGTCCAAAGGCATCTTACTTCTGAGAGTTGAGCTCACCCTCAGTCCCTCACAGTTCCACACTGCCTGCAGAATGAGTTTCATATGTTCACCAGAGACGATTGCCAGAGGCTTCTGAGTACAAGTTAACAATGCAGACCTGGAGGGTATCTCCAGGTGCAGTAGACTGGTAATCTTGGAACCTACTGACTCAGAATACTGCTACCTTCTCACTGCCATAGGAATGCAGTTAGTTGACAGCTGGCTTCAAGACATGCTTCCCTGTGAGAGCTGAGGACAGGGCAGAACCCTCCCGCATCCTGCCTGACTGTAGGAGTAGCTGCTAACATCCTTATGTTAGTGGCTGGGAGAGGTTGCGGGAAAAGCATGTGTGAGCACTGGGCCTGAACTCCCGTGTTTCTGACTTGAATACAGCGATTTCCAACGGCTTTCTTCAATCAGAGTGTAGCCAGGTTCCAAATCCCATGTCCGAGTGGGTAGCAGACATCTGCCTCCCATGCATACACACTTCGGAGAGTTGAGTTTTTGGCCTGTACCTCCACATCCAGCCTGCTGGTACACTTGGCTTCTAAAAGGCCTAGGCTCGCTGTTTGACGGAATTGTTGGGAGAGGTAATTGGAATAAACCGGCACACAAGACTAGTGCATCCAAGCTAAGTCCAGCGATTTCCTAGTAATTCCTGTGGTACACTGGTGCTACATACTAAGTTCCAAATGTGAGTGGGTAGCTGAACGCCTTGTCCAAAAGCATCTTACTTCTGAGCGTTCAGCTCACCCTCAGTCCTTCACAGTTCCACACTGACTGCAGAGTGAGTTTCATACGTCTTCACCAGAGACTTTTGCCACAGGCTACTGAGACGCAGGGTAACAATGCAGACCTGGAGTGTATCTCCAGGTGCAGTAGACTGGTAATCTTGGAACCTCCTGACTCAGAATACTGCTACCTTCTCACTGCCATAGGAATGCAGCTAGTTGACAGCTGGCTTCAAGACATGCTTCCCTGTGAGAGCTGAGGACAGGGCAGAACCCTCCCGCATCCTGCCTGACTGTAGGAGTAGCTGCTAACATCCTTATGTTAGTGGCTAGGAGAGGTTGCGGGAAAAGCATGTGTGAGCACTGGGCCTGAACTCCCGTGTATCTGAGTTGAATACAGCGATTTCCAATGGCTTTCCTCAATCAGAGTGTAGCCAGGTTCCAACTCCCATGTCCGAGTGGGTAGCAGACAACTGCCTCCCATGCATACACACTTCTGAGAGTTGAGCTTATGGCCTGTACCTCCACATCCAGCCTGCTGGTACCCTTGGCTTCTTAAACGCCTAAGCTCAGTGTTTGACGGAAGTGCTGAGAGAGGTAATTGGAATATCGCGGCACACAAGACGAGTGCCTCCAAGCTCAATTCACGATTTCCCAGTAATTCTTGTGGTAAACTGGTGCTACATACTAAGTTCCATACGTGAGAAGGTAGCTGAACGCCTTGTCCAAAAGCATCTTACTTCTGAGAGTTGAGCTCACCCACAGTCCCTCACATTTCCACACTGTCTGCAGACTGAGTTTCACACGTCTTCACCAGAGACGATTGCGAGAGGCTTCTGAGTACAAGTTAACAATGCAGACCTGGAGGGTATCTCCAGGTGCAGTAGAGTGGTAATCTTGGAACCTCCTGACTCAGAATACTGCTACCTTCTCACTGCCATAGGAATGCAGCTAGTTGACAGCTGGCTTCAAGACATGCTTCCCTGTGAGAGCTGAGGACAGGGCAGAACCCTCCCGCATCTTGCCTGACTGGAGGAGTAGCTGCTAACATCCTTATGGTAGTGGCTTGAGAGGTTGCGTGAAAAGCATGTGTGAGCACTGGGCCTGAACTCCCGTGTTTCTGACTTGAATACAGCGATTTCCAACGGCTTTCCTCAATCAGAGTGTAGCTAGGTTCCAAATCCCATGTCCGAGTGGGTAGCAGACATCTGCCTCCCATACATACACACTTCTGAGAGTTGAGCTTATGGCCTGTACCTCCACATCCAGCCTGCTGGTACCCTTGGCTTCTAAAAGGCCTAGGCACGCTGTTTGACGGAAGTGTTGGGAGAGGTAATTGGATTCTCCCGGCACACAAGACGAGTGCCTACAAGCTCAATTCACGATTTCCCAGTAATTCTTGTGGTAGACAGATGCTACATACTAAGTTCCATATGTGAGAAGGTAGCTGAACGCCTTGTCCAAAAGCATCTTACTTCTGAGAGTTGAGCTCACCCTCAGTCCCTCACAGTTCCACACTGCCTGCAGAGTGAGTTTCACAGTCTTCACCAGAGACGATTGCCAGAGGATTCTGAGTACAAGTTAACAATGCAGACGTGGAGGGTATCTCCAGGTGCAGTAGGTGGTAATCTTGAAACCTCCTGACTCAGAATACTGCTACCTTCGCACTGACATAGGAATGAGCTAGTTGACAGCTGGCTTCAAGACATGCTTCCCTGTGAGAGCTGAGGACAGGGCAGAACCCTCCCGCATCCTGCCTGACTGTAGGAGTAGCTGCTAACATCCTTATGTTAGTGGCTAGGAGAGGTTGCGGGAAAAGCATGTGTGAGCACTGGGCATGACCTCCCGTGTATCTGAGTTGAATACAGCGATTTCCAACGGCTTTCTTCAATCAGAGTGTAGCCAGGTTCCAAATCCCATGTCCGAGTGGGTAGCAGACATCTGCCTCCCATGCATACAACTAGTGAGAGTTGAGCTTATGGCCTGTACCTCCACATCCAGCCTGCTGGTACCCTTGGCTTCTGAAAGGCCTAGGCTCGCTGTTTGACGGAAGTGTTGGGAGAGGTAATTGGAATCACCCGGCACACAAGACTAGTGCCTCCAATCTCAGTCCAGTGATTTCCTAGTAATTCCTGTGGTAGACTGGTGCTACATACTAAGTTCCATACGTGAGAGGGTAGCTGAACGCCTTGTCCAAAAGCATCTTTCTTCTGAGAGTTGAGCTCAGCCTCAGTCCCTCACAGTTCCACACTGCCTGCAGAGTGAGTTTCGCACGTCTTCACCAGAGACGTTTGCCAGAGGCTTCTGAGACGCAGGGTAACAATGCAGACCTGGAGGGTATCCCCAGGTGCAGTAGACTGGTAATCTTGGAACCTCCTGACTCAGAATACTGCTACCTTCCCACTGCCATAGGAATGCAGCTAGTTGACAGCTGGCTTCAAGACATGCTTCCCTGTGAGACCTGAGGACAGGGCAGAACCCTCCCGCATCCTGTCTGACTGTAGGAGTACCTGCTAACATCCTAATGTTAGTGGCTGGGAGAGGTAGCGGGAAAAGCATGTGTGAGCACTGGGCCTGAACTCCCGTGTATCTGAGTTGAATACAGCGCTTTCCAACGGCTTTCCTCAATCATAGTGTAGCTAGGTTCCAAATCCCATGTCCGAGTGGGTAGCAGATATCAGCGTCCCATGCATACACACTTCTGAGAGTTGAGCTTATGGCCTGTACCTCCACATCCAGCCTGCTGGCACCCTTGGCTTCTAAAAGGCCTAGGTTCGCTGTTTGACGGAAGCGCTGGGAGAGGTAATTGGAATCTCCCGGCACACAAGACGAGTGCCTCCAAGCTCAATTCACGATTTCCCAGTAATTCTTGTGGTAGACAGGTGCTACATACTAAGTTCCATATGTGAGAAGGTAGCTGAACGTCTTGTCCAAAGGCATCTTACTTCTGAGAGTTGAGCTCAGCCTCAGTCCCTCACAGTTCCACACTGCCTGCAGACTGAGTTTCGCACGTCTTCACCAGAGACGTTTGCCAGAGGCTTCTGAGTACAAGTTAACAATGCAGACCTGGAGGGTATCTCCAGGTGCAGTAGAGTGGTAATCTTGGAACCTACTGACTCAGAATACTGCTACCTTCTCACTGCCATAGGAATGCAGTTAGTTGACAGCTGGCTTCAAGACATGCTTCCCTGTGAGACCTGAGGACAGGGCAGAACCCTCCCGCATCCTGCCTGACTGTAGGAGTAGCTGCTAACATCCTTATGTTAGTGGCTGGGAGAGGTTGCGGGAAAAGCATGTGTGAGCACTGGGCCTGAACTCCCGTGTTTCTGAGTTGAATACAGCGCTTTCCAACGGCTTTCCTCAATCATAGTGTAGCTAGGTTCCAAATCCCATGTCCGAGTGGGTAGCAGATATCAGCGTCCCATGCATACACACTTCTGAGAGTTGAGCTTATGGCCTGTACCTCCACATCCAGCCTGCTGGCACCCTTGGCTTCTAAAAGGCCTAGGTTCGCTGTTTGACGGAAGCGCTGGGAGAGGTAATTGGAATCTCCCGGCACACAAGACGAGTGCCTCCAAGCTAAGTCCAGCGATTTCCTAGTAATTCTTGTGGTAGACAGGTGCTACATACTAAGTTCCATATGTGAGTGGGTAGCTGAACGTCTTGTCCAAAGGCATCTTACTTCTGAGAGTTGAGCTCACCCTCAGTCCCTCACAGTTCCACACTGCCTGCAGAGTGAGTTTCATAAGTTCACCAGAGACGATTGCCAGAGGCTTCTGAGTACAAGTTAACAATGCAGACCTGGAGGGTATCTCCAGGTGCAGTAGAGTGGAAATCTTGGAACCTACTGACTCAGAATACTGCTACCTTCTCACTGCCATAGGAATGCAGTTAGTTGACAGCTGGCTTCAAGACATGCTTCCCTGTGAGAGCTGAGGACAGGGCAGAACCCTCCCGCATCCTGCCTGACTGTAGGAGTAGCTGCTAACATCCTTATGTTAGTGGCTGGGAGAGGTTGCGGGAAAAGCATGTGTGAGCACTGGGCCTGAACTCCCGTGTTTCTGACTTGAATACAGCGATTTCCAACGGCTTTCTTCAATCAGAGTGTAGCCAGGTTCCAAATCCCATGTCCGAGTGGGTAGCAGATATCTGCCTCCCATGCATACACACTTCGGAGAGTTGAGTTTTTGGCCTGTACCTCCACATCCAGCCTGCTGGTACACTTGGCTTCTAAAAGGCCTAGGCTCGCTGTTTGATGGAATTGTTGGGAGAGGTAATTGGAATAAACCGGCACACAAGACTAGTGCATCCAAGCTAAGTCCAGCGATTTCCTAGTAATTCCTGTGGTACACTGGTGCTACATACTAAGTTCCAAATGTGAGTGGGTAGTTGAACGCCTTGTCCAAAAGCATCTTACTTCTGAGCGTTAAGCTCACCCTCAGTCCCTCACAGTTCCACACTGACTGCAGAGTGAGTTTCATACGTCTTCACCAGAGACGTTTGCCACAGGCTACTGAGACGCAGGGTAACAATGCAGACCTGGAGTGTATCTCCAGGTGCAGTAGACTGGTAATCTTGGAACCTCCTGACTCAGAATACTGCTACCTTCTCACTGCCATAGGAATGCAGCTAGTTGACAGCTGGCTTCAAGACATGCTTCCCTGTGAGAGCTGAGGACAGGGCAGAACCCTCCCGCATCCTGCCTGACTGTAGGAGTAGCTGCTAACATCCTTATGTTAGTGGCTAGGAGAGGTTGCGGGAAAAGCATGTGTGAGCACTGGGCCTGAACTCCCGTGTATCTGAGTTGAATACAGCGATTTCCAATGGCTTTCCTCAATCAGAGTGTAGCCAGGTTCCAACTCCCATGTCCGAGTGGGTAGCAGACAACTGCCTCCCATGCATACACACTTCTGAGAGTTGAGCTTATGGCCTGTACCTCCACATCCAGCCTGCTGGTACCCTTGGCTTCTTAAACGCCTAAGCTCACTGTTTGACGGAAGTGCTGAGAGAGGTAATTGGAATCTCGCGGCACACAAGACGAGTGCCTCCAAGCTCAATTCATGATTTCCCAGTAATTCTTGTGGTAGACTGGTGCTACATACTAAGTTCCATACGTGAGAAGGTAGCTGAACGCCTTGTCCAAAAGCATCTTACTTCTGAGAGTTGAGCTCACCCACAGTCCCTCACATTTCCACACTGTCTGCAGACTGAGTTTCACACGTCTTCACCAGAGACGATTGCGAGAGGCTTCTGAGTACAAGTTAACAATGCAGACCTGGAGGGTATCTCCAGGTGCAGTAGAGTGGTAATCTTGGAACCTCCTGACTCAGAATACTGCTACCTTCTCACTGCCATAGGAATGCAGCTAGTTGACAGCTGGCTTCAAGACATGCTTCCCTGTGAGAGCTGAGGACAGGGCAGAACCCTCCCGCATCTTGCCTGACTGGAGGAGTAGCTGCTAACATCCTTATGGTAGTGGCTTGAGAGGTTGCGTGAAAAGCATGTGTGAGCACTGGGCCTGAACTCCCGTGTATCTGAGTTGAATACAGCGATTTCCAACGGCTTTCCTCAATCAGAGTGTAGCTAGGTTCCAAATCCCATGTCCGAGTGGGTAGCAGACATCTGCCTCCCATACATACACACTTCTGAGAGTTGAGCTTATGGCCTGTACCTCCACATCCAGCCTGCTGGTACCCTTGGCTTCTAAAAGGCCTAGGCACGCTGTTTGACGGAAGTGTTGGGAGAGGTAATTGGATTCTCCCGGCACACAAGACGAGTGCCTACAAGCTCAATTCACGATTTCCCAGTAATTCTTGTGGTAGACAGATGCTACATACTAAGTTCCATATGTGAGAAGGTAGCTGAACGCCTTGTCCAAAAGCATCTTACTTCTGAGAGTTGAGCTCACCCTCAGTCCCTCACAGTTCCACACTGCCTGCAGAGTGAGTTTCACAGTCTTCACCAGAGACGATTGCCAGAGGATTCTGAGTACAAGTTAACAATGCAGACGTGGAGGGTATCTCCAGGTGCAGTAGAGTGGTAATCTTGGAACCTCCTGACTCAGAATACTGCTACCTTCGCACTGACATAGGAATGAGCTAGTTGACAGCTGGCTTCAAGACATGCTTCCCTGTGAGAGCTGAGGACAGGGCAGAACCCTCCCGCATCCTGCCTGACTGTAGGAGTAGCTGCTAACATCCTTATGTTAGTGGCTAGGAGAGGTTGCGGGAAAAGCATGTGTGAGCACTGGGCATGACCTCCCGTGTATCTGAGTTGAATGCAGCGATTTCCAACGGCTTTCTTCAATCAGAGTGTAGCCAGGTTCCAAATCCCATGTCCGAGTGGGTAGCAGACATCTGCCTCCCATGCATACAACTAGTGAGAGTTGAGCTTATGGCCTGTACCTCCACATCCAGCCTGCTGGTACCCTTGGCTTCTGAAAGGCCTAGGCTCGCTGTTTGACGGAAGTGTTGGGAGAGGTAATTGGAATCACCCGGCACACAAGACTAGTGCCTCCAATCTCAGTCCAGTGATTTCCTAGTAATTCCTGTGGTAGACTGGTGCTACATACTAAGTTCCATACGTGAGAGGGTAGCTGAACGCCTTGTCCAAAAGCATCTTTCTTCTGAGAGTTGAGCTCAGCCTCAGTCCCTCACAGTTCCACACTGCCTGCAGACTGAGTTTCGCACGTCTTCACCAGAGACGTTTGCCAGAGGCTTCTGAGACGCAGGGTAACAATGCAGACCTGGAGGGTATCCCCAGGTGCAGTAGACTGGTAATCTTGGAACCTCCTGACTCAGAATACTGCTACCTTCCCACTGCCATAGGAATGCAGCTAGTTGACAGCTGGCTTCAAGACATGCTTCCCTGTGAGAGCTGAGGACAGGGCAGAACCCTCCCGCATCCTGCCTGACTGTAGGAGTAGCTGCTAACATCCTTATGTTAGTGGCTGGGAGAGGTAGCGGGAAAAGCATGTGTGAGCACTGGGCCTGAACTCCCGTGTATCTGAGTTGAATACAGCGCTTTCCAACGGCTTTCCTCAATCATAGTGTAGCTAGGTTCCAAATCCCATGTCCGAGTGGGTAGCAGATATCAGCGTCCCATGCATACACACTTCTGAGAGTTGAGCTTATGGCCTGTACCTCCACATCCAGCCTGCTGGCACCCTTGGCTTCTAAAAGGCCTAGGTTCGCTGTTTGACGGAAGCGCTGGGAGAGGTAATTGGAATCTCCCGGCACACAAGACGAGTGCCTCCAAGCTCAATTCACGATTTCCCAGTAATTCTTGTGGTAGACAGGTGCTACATACTAAGTTCCATATGTGAGAAGGTAGCTGAACGTCTTGTCCAAAGGCATCTTACTTCTGAGAGTTGAGCTCACCCTCAGTCCCCCACAGTTCCACACTGCCTGCAGAGTGAGTTTCATAAGTTCACCAGAGACGATTGCCAGAGGCTTCTGAGTACAAGTTAACAATGCAGACCTGGAGGGTATCTCCAGGTGCAGTAGAGTGGTAATCTTGGAACCTACTGACTCAGAATACTGCTACCTTCTCACTGCCATAGGAATGCAGTTAGTTGACAGCTGGCTTCAAGACATGCTTCCCTGTGAGAGCTGAGGACAGGGCAGAACCCTCCCGCATCCTGCCTGACTGTAGGAGTAGCTGCTAACATCCTTATGTTAGTGGCTGGGAGAGGTTGCGGGAAAAGCATGTGTGAGCACTGGGCCTGAACTCCCGTGTTTCTGACTTGAATACAGCGATTTCCAACGGCTTTCTTCAATCAGAGTGTAGCCAGGTTCCAAATCCCATGTCCGAGTGGGTAGCAGACATCTGCCTCCCATGCATACACACTTCGGAGAGTTGAGTTTTTGGCCTGTACCTCCACATCCAGCCTGCTGGTACACTTGGCTTCTAAAAGGCCTAGGCTCGCTGTTTGACGGAATTGTTGGGAGAGGTAATTGGAATAAACCGGCACACAAGACGAGTGCCTCCAAGCTCAATCCAGCGATTTCCCAGTAATTCCTGGGGTAGACTGGTGCTACATACTAAGTTCCATATGTGAGAGGGTAGCTGAACGCCTTGTCCAAAATCATCTTACTGCTGAGAGTTGAGCTCACCCTCAGTCCCTCATAGTTCCACACTGCCTGCAGAGTGAGTTTCCCACGTCTTCACCAGAGACTTTTGCCAGAGGCTTCTGAGACGCAAGGTAACAATGCAGACCTGGACGGTATCTCCAGGTGCATTAGAGTGGTAATCTGGGAACCTCCTTACTCAGAAATCTGATACCTTCACCCTGCCATAAGAATGCAGCTAGTTGACAGATGCCTTCTAGGCATGCTTCCCTGTGAGAGCTGAGGACAGGGCAGAACCCTCCCGCATCCTGCCTGACTGTAGACGTGCCTGCTAACTCCTTATGTTAGTGGCTCGGATAGGTTGTGGGAAAAGCATGTGTAACCATTGGGCCTGAACTCCCGTGTATCTGAGCTGAATACAGCGATTTCCAACATCCTTCTTCAATAGGAGTGTAGCTAGGTTCCAACTCCCATGTCCGAGTGGGTAGCAGACATCTGCCTCCCATGCAAACACACTTCTGAGAGTTGAGCTTACGGCCTGTAACCCTACATCCTGCCTGCCGCTACCTTTCGCTTCCAAAAGGCCTAGGCTCGCTGCTTGACGCAAGTGTTGGGAGAGGTAATTGGGATCTCCCGGCACATAAGACGAGTGCCTCCAAGCTCAATCAAGCGATTTCCTAGTAATTCCTGTGGTAGACTGGTGCTACATACTAAGTTCCATACGTGAGTAGGTAGTTGAACGCCTTGTCCAAAAACATCTTACTTCTGAGAGTTGAGCTCACCCTCAGTCCCTCACAGTTCCACACTGCCTGCAGAGTGAGTTTCGCACGTCTTCACCAGAGACGTTTGCCAGAGGCTTCTGAGACGCAAGTTAACAATGCAGACCTGGAGGGTATCTCCAGGTGCAGTAGAGTGGTAATCTGGGAACCTCCTGTCTCAGAATACTGCTACCTTCACCCTGCTATAAGAATGCAGCTAGGTGACAGCTGGCTTCAAGGCATGCTTCCCTGTGAGAGCTAAGGACAGGGCACAACCCTCCGGCATCCTGCTTGACTGTAGAAGGAGCTGCTAACATCCTCATGTTAGTGGCAGGGAAAGGTTGTGAGAAAAGCATGTGGAATCGTTGTGCCTGAACTCACGTGTATCTGAGTTGAATACAGCCATTTCCAAAGACCTTCTTCATCAGAGTGCAGCTAGGTTCCAACTCGCATGTACGAGTGGGTAGGGACATCTGCCTCCCATGCATACACACTTCTGAGAGTTGAGCTTATGGCCTGTAACCCTACATCCTGCCTGCAGCTACCTTTCGCTTCCAAAAGGCCTGGGCTCGCTGCTTCACCGAAGTGTTGGGAGGTAACTGGAATCTCCTGGCACACAAGACGAGTGCCTCCAAGCTCAATCCAGCGATTTCCCAGTAATTCCAGGGGTAGACTGGTGCTACATACTAAGTTCCATATGTGAGAAGGTAGCTGAACGCCTTGTCCAAAATCATCTTACTGCTGAGAGTTGAGCTCACCCTCAGTCCCTCATAGTTCCACACTGCCTGCAGAGTGAGTTTCCCACGTCTTCACCAGAGACTTTTGCCGAGGCTTCTGAGACGCAAGTTAACACTGCAGACCTGGACGGTATCTCCAGGTGCATTAGAGTGGTAACCTGGGAACCTCCTACTCAGAAATCTGATACCTTCACCCTGCCATAAGAATGCAGCTAGTTGACAGATCCCTTCTAGGCATGCTTCCCTGTGAGAGCTGAGGACAGGGCAGAACCCTCCCGCATCCTGCCTGACTGTAGACGTGCCTGCTAACATCCTTATGTTAGTGGCTCGGATAGGTTGTGGGAAAAGCATGTGTAAGCATTGGGCCTGAACTCCCGTGTATCTGAGCTGAATACAGCGATTTCCAACATCCTTCTTCAATAGGAGTGTAGCTAGGTTCCAACTCCCATGTCCGAGTGGGTAGCAGACATCTGCCTCCCATGCAAACACACTTCTAAGAGTTGAGCTTACGGCCTGTAACCCTACATCCTGCCTGCCGCTACCTTTCGCTTCCAAAAGGCCTAGGCTCGCTGCTTGACGCAAGTGTTGGGAGAGGTAATTGGGATCTCCCGGCACACAAGACGAGTGCCTCCAAGCTCAATCAAGCGATTTCCTAGTAATTCCTGTGGTAGACTGGTGCTACATACTAAGTTCCATACGTGAGTAGGTAGTTGAACGCCTTGTCCAAAAACATCTTACTTCTGAGAGTTGAGCTCACCCTCAGTCCCTCACAGTTCCACACTGCCTGCAGAGTGAGTTTCGCAGGTCTTCACCAGAGACGTTTGCCAGAGGCTTCTGAGACGCAAGTTAACAATGCAGACCTGGAGGGTATCTCCAGGTGCAGTAGAGTGGTAATCTTGGAACCTCCAGTCTCAGAATACTGCTACCTTCACCCTGCTATAAGAATGCAGCTAGATGACAGCTGGCTTCAAGGCATGCTTCCCTGTGAGAGCTAAGGACAGGGCACAACCCTCCCGCATCCTGCTTGACTGTAGAAGGAGCTGCTAACATCCTCATGTTAGTGGCAGGGAAAGGTTGTGAGAAAAGCATGTGGAATCGTTGTGCCTGAACTCACGTGTATCTGAGTTGAATACAGCCATTTCCAAAGACCTTCTTCATCAGAGTGCAGCTAGGTTCCAACTCGCATGTACGAGTGAGTAGTAGACATCTGCCTCCCATTCATACACACTTCTGAGAGTTGAGCTTATGGCCTGTAACCCTACATCCTGCCTGCAGCTACCTTTCGCTTCCAAAAGGCCTAGGCTCGCTGCTTCACCGAAGTGTTGGGAGGTAACTGGAATCTCCGGGCACACAAGACTAGTGCCTCCAAGCTCAATCCAGCGATTTCCCAGTAATTCCTGGGGTAGACTGGTGCTACATACTAAGTTCCATATGTGAGAAGGTAGCTGAACGCCTTGTCCAAAATCATCTTACTGCTGAGAGTTAAGCTCACCCTCAGTCCCTCACAGTTCCACACTGCCTGCAGAGTGCGTTTCCCACGTCTTCACCAGAGACTTTTGCCAGAGGCTTCTGAGACGCAAGGTAACAATGCAGACCTGGACGGTATCTCCAGGTGCAGTAGAGTGGTAATCTGGGTAACTCCTTACTCAGAATACTGCTACCTTCACACTGTCATAAGAATGCAGCTAGTTGAGAGCTGGCTTCTAGGCATGCTTCCCTGTGAGAGCTGAGGACAGGGCAGAACCCTCCCGCATCCTGCCTGACTGTAGACGTACCTGCCAACATCCTTATGTTAGTGGCTGGGATAGGTTGTGGGAAAAGCATGTGTAAGCATTGGGCCTGAACTCCCGTGTATCTGAGCTGAATACAGCGATTTCCAACATCCTTCTTCAATAGGAGTGTAGCTAGGTTCCAACTCCCATGTCCGAGTGGGTAGCAGACATCTGCCTCCCATGCATACACACTTCTGAGAGTTGAGCTTACGGCCTTTAACCCTACATCCTGCCTGCCACTACCTTTCGCTTCCAAAAGGCCTAGGCTCGCTGCTTGACGCAAGTGTTGGGAGAGGTAATTGGAATCTCCCGGCACACAAGACGAGTGCCTCCAAGCTCAATCAAGCGATTTCCTAGTAATTCCTGGGGTAGACTGGTGCTACATACTAAGTTCCATACGTGAGTAGGTAGTTGAACGTCTTGTCCAAAAACATCTTATTTCTGAGAGTTAAGCTCACCCTCAGTCCCTCACAGTTCCACACTGCCTGCTTAGTGAGTTTCCCACGTCTTCACCAGAGACCATTGCCAGAGGCTTCTGAGACGCAAGGTAACAATGCAGACCTGGAGGGTATCTCCAGGTGCAGTAGAGTGGTAATCTGGGTAACTCCTTACTCAGAATACTGCTACCTTCACACTGTCATAGGAATGCAGCTAGTTGAGAGCTGGATTCTAGGCATGCTTCCCTGTGAGAGCTGAGGACAGGGCAGAACCCTCCCGCATCCTGCCTGACTGTAGACGTACCTGCCAACCTCCTTATGTTAGTGGCTGGGATAGGTTGTGGGAAAAGCATGTGTAAGCATTGGGCCTGAACTCCCGTGTATCTGAGTTGAATACAGCGATTTCCAACATGCTTCTTCAATAGGAGTGTAGCTAGGTTCCAACTACCATGACCGAGTGGGTAGCAGACATCTGCCTCCATGCATACACACTTCTGAGAGTTGAGCTTATGGCCTGTAACCCTACATCCTGCCTGCCGCTACCTTTCGCTTCCAAAAGGCCTAGGCTCGCTGCTTGACGCAAGTGTTGGGAGAGATAATTGGAATCACCCGGCACACAAGACGAGTGCCTCCAAGCTCAATCAAGCGATTTCCTAGTAATTCCTGTGGTAGACTGGTGCTACATACAAAGTTCCATACGTGAGTAGGTAGTTGAACGCCTTGTCCAGAAACATCTTACTTCTGAGAGTTGAGCTCACCCTCAGTCCCTCACAGTTCCACACTGCCTGCAGAGTGAGTTTCGCACGTCTTCACCAGAGACGTTTGCCAGAGTCTTCTGAGACGCAAGTTAACCATGCAGACCTGGAGTGTATCTCCAGGTGCAGTAGACTGGTAATCTTGGAACCTCCTGTCTCAGAATACTGCTACCTTCACACTGCTATAAGAATGCAGCTAGATGACAGCTGGCTTCAAGGCATGCTTCCCTGTGAGAGCTAAGGACAGGGCACAACCCTCCCGCATCCTGCTTGACTGTAGAAGGAGCTGCTAACATCCTCATGTTAGTGGCAGGGAAAGGTTGTGAGAAAAGCATGTGGAATCGTTGTGCCTGAACTCACGTGTATCTGAGTTGAATACAGCGATTTCCAAAGACCTTCTTCATCAGAGTGCAGCTAGGTTCCAACTCGCATGTACGAGTGGGTAGCAGACATGTGCCTCCCATGCATACACACTTCTGAGAGTTGAGCTTATGGCCTGTAACCCTACATCCTGCCTGCAGCTACCTTTCGCTTCCAAAAGGCCTGGGCTCGCTGCTTCACCGAAGTGTTGGGAGGTAACTGGAATCTGCGGGCACACAAGACTAGTGCCTCCAAGCTCAATCCAGCGATTTCCCAGTAATTCCTGGGGTAGACTGGTGCTACATACTAAGTTCCATATGTGAGAAGGTAGCTGAACGCCTTGTCCAAAATCATCTTACTGCTGAGAGTTGAGCTCACCCTCAGTCCCTCACAGTTCCACACTGCCTGCAGAGTGAGTTTCCCACGTCTTCACCAGAGACTTTTGCCAGAGGCTTCTGAGACGCAAGGTAACAATGCAGACCTGGAGGGTATCTCCAGGTGCAGTAGAGTGGTAATCTGGGTAACTCCTTACTCAGAATACTGCTACCTTCACACTGTCATAGGAATGCAGCTAGTTGAGAGCTGGATTCTAGGCATGCTTCCCTGTGAGAGCTGAGGACAGGGCAGAACCCTCCCGCATCCTGCCTGACTGTAGACGTACCTGCCAACATCCTTATGTTAGTGGCTGGGATAGGTTGTGGGAAAAGCATGTGTAAGCATTGGGCCTGAACTCCCGTGTATCTGAGTTGAATACAGCGATTTCCAACATGCTTCTTCAATAGGAGTGTAGCTAGGTTCCAACTCCCATGTCCGAGTGGGTAGCAGACATCTGCCTCCCATGCATACACACTTCTGAGAGTTGAGCTTATGGCCTGTAACCCTACATCCTGCCTGCCGCTACCTTTCGCTTCCAAAAGGCCTAGGCTCGCTGCTTGACGCAAGTGTTGGGAGAGGTAATTGGAATCTCCCGGCACACAAGACGAGTGCCTCCAAGCTCAATCAAGCGATTTCCTAGTAATTCCTGTGGTAGACTGGTGCTACATACAAAGTTCCATACGTGAGTAGGTAGTTGAACGCCTTGTCCAAAAACATCTTACTTCTGAGAGCTGAGCTCACCCTCAGTCCCTCACAGATCCACACTGCCTGCAGAGTGAGTTTCCCACGTCTTCACCAGAGACCATTGCCAGAGGCTTCTGAGACGCAAGTTAACAATGCAGACCTGGAGGGTATCTCCAGGTGCAGTAGAGTGGTAATCAGGGAACCTCCAGTCTCAGAATACTGCTCCCTTCAGTCGGCCATAAGAATGCAGCTAGATGACAGCTGGCTTCAAGGCATGCTTCCCTGTGAGAGCTAAGGACAGGGCACAACCCTCCCGCATCCTGCTTGACTGTAGAAGGAACTGCTAACATCCTCATGTTAGTGGCAGGGAAAGGTTGTGAGAAAAGCATGTGGAATCGTTGTGCCTGAACTCACGTGTATCTGAGTTGAATACAGCGATTTCCAAAGACCTTCTTCATCAGAGTGCAGCTAGGTTCCAACTCGCATGTACGAGTGGGTAGCAGACATCTGCCTCCCATGCATACACACTTCTGAGAGTTGAGCTTATGGCCTGTAACCCTACATCCTGCCTGCCGCTACCTTTCGCTTCCAAAAGGCCTAGGCTCGCTGCTTGACGCAAGTGTTGGGAGAGGTATTTGGGATCTCCCGGCACACAAGACGAGTGCCTCCAAGCTCAATCAAGCGATTTCCTAGTAATTCCTGCGGTAGACTGGTGCTACATACTAAGTTCCATACGTGAGTAGGTAGTTGAACGCCTTGTCCAAAAACATCTTACTTCTGAGAGTTGAGCTCACCCTCAGTCTCTCACAGTTCCACACTGCCTGCAGAGTGAGTTTCGCACGTCTTCACCAGAGACGTTTGCCAGAGGCTTCTGAGCCGCAAGTTAACAATGCAGACCTGGAGGGTATCTCCAGGTGCAGTAGACTGGTAATCTTGGAACCTCCTGTCTCAGAATACTGCTACCTTCACCCTGCTAAAAGATTGCAGCTAGATGACAGCTGGCTTCAAGGCATGCTTCCCTGTGAGAGCTAAGGACAGGGCACAACCCTCCCGCATCCTGCTTGACTGTAGAAGGAGCTGCTAACATCCTCATGTTAGTGGCAGGGAAAGGTTGTGAGAAAAGCATGTGGAATCGTTGTGCCTGAACTCAAGTGTATCTGAGTTGAATACAGCGATTTCCAAAGACCTTCTTCATCAGAGTGCAGCTAGGTTCCAACTCGCATGTACGAGTGGGTAGCAGACATCTGCCTCCCATGCATACACACTTCTGAGAGTTGAGCTTATGGCCTCTAACCCTACATCCTGCTTGCAGCTACCTTTCGCTTCCAAAAGGCCTAGGCTCGCTGCTTCACCGAAGTGTTGGGTGAGGTAACTGGAATCTCCGGGCACACAAGACGAGTGCCTCCAAGCTCAATCCAGCGATTTCCCAGTAATTCCTGGGGTAGACTGGTGCTACATACTAAGTTCCATATGTGAGAAGGTAGCTGAACGCCTTGTCCAAAATCATCTTACTGCTGAGAGTTGAGCTCACCCTCAGTCCCTCACAGTTCCACACTGCCTGCAGAGTGAGTTTCCCACGTCTTCACCAGAGATTTTTGCCGAGGCTTCTGAGACGAAAGTTAACAATGCAGACCTGGACGGTATCTCCAGGTGCATTAGAGTGGTAATCTGGGAACCTCCTTACTCAGAAATCTGATACCTTCACCCTGCCATAAGAATGCAGCTAGTTGACAGATGCCTTCTAGGCATGCTTCCCTGTGAGAGCTGAGGACAGGGCATAACCCTCCCGCATCCTGCCTGACTGTAGACGTGCCTGCTAACATCCTTATGTTAGTGGCTGTGATAGGTTGTGGGAAAAGCATGTGTAAGCATTGGGCCTGAACTCCCGTGTATCTGAGCTGAATACAGCGATTTCCAACATGCTTCTTCAATAGGAGTGTAGCTAGGTTCCAACTCCCATGTCCGAGTGGGTAGCAGACATCTGCCTCCCATGCATACACACTTCTGAGAGTTGAGCTTATGGCCTGTAACCCTACATCCTGCCTGCCGCTACCTTTCGCTTCCAAAAGGCCTAGGCTCGCTGCTTGACGCAAGTGTTGGGAGAGGTAATTGGAATCTCCCGGCACACAAGACGAGTGCCTCCAAGCTCAATCAAGCGATTTCCTAGTAATTCCTTTGGTAGACTGGTGCTACATACAAAGTTCCATACGTGAGTAGGTAGTTGAACGCCTTGTCCAAAATCATCTTACTTCTGAGAGTTGTGCTCACCCTCAGTCCGTCACAGTTCCACACTGCCTGCAGAGTGAGTTTCGCACGTCTTCACCAGAGACGTTTGCCAGAGGCTTCTGAGACGCAAGTTAACAATGCAGACCTGGAGGGTATCTCCAGGTGCAGTAGAGTGGTAGTCTTGGAACCACCTGTCTCAGAATACTGCTACCTTCACCCTGCCATAAGAATGCAGCTAGATGACAGCTGGCTTCAAGGCATGCTTCCCTGTGAGAGCTAAGGACAGGGCACAACCCTCCCGCATCCTGCTTGACTGTAGAAGGATCTGCTAACATCCTCATGTTAGTGGCAGGGAAAGGTTGTGAGAAAAGCATGTGGAATCGTTGTGCCTGAACTCACGTGTATCTGAGTTGAATACAGCGATTTCCAAAGACCTTCTTCATCAGAGTGCAGCTAGGTTCCAACTCGCATGTACGAGTGGGTAGCAGACATCTGCCTCCCATGCATACACACTTCTGAGAGTTGAGCTTATGGCCTCTAACCCTACATCCTGCCTGCAGCTACCTTTCGCTTCCAAAAGGCCTGGGCTCGCTGCTTCACCGAAGTGTTGGGAGGTAACTGGAATCTCCTGGCACACAAGACTAGTGCCTCCAAGCTCAATCCAGCGATTTCCCAGTAATTCCTGGGGTAGACTGGTGCTACATACTAAGTTCCATATGTGAGAAAGTAGCTGAACGCCTTGTCCAAAATCATCTTAGTGCTGAGAGTTGAGCTCACCCTCAGTCCCTCACAGTTCCACACTGCCTGCAGAGTGAGTTTCCCACGTCTTCACCAGAGACGTTTGCCAGAGGCTTCTGAGACGCAAGTTAACAATGCAGACCTGGAGGGTATCTCCAGGTGCAGTAGAGTGGTAATCTGGGAACCTCTGTCTCAGAATACTGCTACCTTCACCCTGTCATAAGAATGCAGCTAGTTGACAGCTGGCTTCAAGGCATGCTTCCCTGTGAGAGCTGAGGACAGGGCAGAACCCTCCCGCATCCTGCCTGACTGTAGACGTACCTGCTAACATCCTTATGTTAGTGGCTGGGATAGTTTGTGGGAAAAGCATGTGTAAGCATTGGGCCTGAACTCCCGTGTATCTGAGCTGAATACAGCGATTTCCAACATGCTTCTTCAATAGGAGTGTAGCTAGGTTCCAACTCCCATGTCCGAGTGGGTAGTAGACATCTGCCTCCCATGCATACACACTTCTGAGAGTTGAGCTTACGGCCTGTAACCGTACATCCTGCCTGCCGCTACCTTTCGCTTCCAAAAGTAGTAGGCTCGCTGCTTGACGCAAGTGTTGGGAGAGGTAATTGGAATCTCCCGGCACACAAGACGAATGCCTCCAAGCTCAAACAAGCGATTTCCTAGTAATTCCTGTGGTAGACTGGTGCTACATACAAAGTTCCATACGTGAGTAGGTAGTTGAACGCCTTGTCCAAAAATATCTTACTTCTGAGAGTTGAGCTCACCCTCAGTGCCTCACAGTTCCACACTGCCTGCAGAGTGAGTTTCGCACGTCTTCACCAGAGACGTTTGCCAGAGGCTTCTGAGACGCAAGTTAACAATGCAGACCTGGAGGGTATCTCCAGGTGCAGTAGAGTGGTAATCTTGGAACCTCCTGTCTCAGAATACTGCTACCTTCACCCTGCCATAAGAATGCAGCTAGATGACTGCTGGCTTCAAGGCATGCTTCCCTGTGAGAGCTAAGGACAGGGCACAACCCTCCCGCATCCTGCTTGACTGTAGAAGGAGCTGCTAACATCCTCATGTTAGTGGCAGGGAAAGGTTGTGAGAAAAGCTTGTGGAATCGTTGTGCCTGAACTCACGTGTATCTGGGTTGAATACAGCGATTTCCAAAGACCTTCTTCATCAGAGTGCAGCTAGTTTCCAACTCGCATGTACGAGTGGGTAGCAGATATCTGCCTCCCATGCATACACACTTCTGAGGATTGAGCTTATGGCCTGTAACCCTACATCCTGCCTGCAGCTAACTTTCGCTTCCAAAATGCCTAGGCTCGCTGCTTGACGCAAGTGTTGGGAGAGGTAATTGGAATCTCCCAGCACACAAGACGAGTGCATCCAAGCTCAATCCAGCGATTTCCCAGTAATTCCTGGGGTAGAGTGGTGCTACATACTAAGTTCCATATGTGAGAAGGTAGCTGAACGCCTTGTCCAAAATCATCTTACTGCTGAGAGTTTAGCTCACCCTCAGTCCCTCACAGTTCCACACTGCCTGCAGAGTGAGTTTCCCACGACTTCAACAAAGACTTTTGCCAGAGGCTTCTGAGATGCAAGTTAACAATGCAGACCTGGATGGTATCTCCAGGTGCATTAGAGTGGTAATCTGGGAACCTCCTTACTCAGAAATCTGATACCTTCACCCTGCCATAAGAATGCAGCTAGTTGACAGATGCCTTCTAGGCATGTTTCCCTGTGAGAGTTGAGGACAGGGCAGAACCCTCCCCCATCCTGCATGACTGTAGACGTACCTGCTAACATCCTTATGTTAGTGGCTGGGATAGGTTGTGGGAAAAGCATGTGTAAGCATTGGGCCTGAACTCCCGTTCATCTGAGCTGAATACAGCGATTTCCAACATCCTTCTTCAATAGGAGTGTAGCTAGGTTCCAACTCCCATGTCCGAGTGGGTAGCAGACATCTGCCTCCCATGCATACACACTTCTGAGAGTTGAGCTTACGGCCTGTAACCCTACATCCTGCCTGCCGCTACCTTTCGCTTCCAAAAGGCCTAGGCTCGCTGCTTGACGGAAGTGTTGGGAGAGGTAATTGGAATCTCCCGGCACACAAGACGAGTGCCTCCAAGCTCAATCAAGCGATTTCCTAGTAATTCCTGTGGTAGACTGGTGCTACATACAAAGTTCCATACGTGAATAGGTAGTTGAACGCCTTGTCCAAAATCATCTTACTTCTGAGAGTTGTGCTCACCCTCAGTCCGTCACAGTTCCACACTGCCTGCAGAGTGAGTTTCGCACGTCTTCACCAGAGACGTTTGCCAGAGGCTTCTGAGACGCAAGTTAACAATGCAGACCTGGAGGGTATCTCCAGGTGCAGTAGAGTGGTAGTCTTGGAACCACCTGTCTCAGAATACTGCTACCTTCACCCTGCCATAAGAATGCAGCTAGATGACAGCTGGCTTCGAGGCATGCTTCCCTGTGAGAGCTAAGGACAGGGCACAACCCTCCCGCATCCTGCTTGACTGTAGAAGGATCTGCTAACATCCTCATGTTAGTGGCAGGGAAAGGTTGTGAGAAAAGCATGTGGAATCGTTGTGCCTGAACTCACGTGTATCTGAGTTGAATACAGCGATTTCCAAAGACCTTCTTCATCAGAGTGCAGCTAGGTTCCAACTCGCATGTACGAGTGGGTAGCAGACATCTGCCTCCCATGCATACACACTTCTGAGAGTTGAGCTTATGGCCTCTAACCCTACATCCTGCCTGCAGCTACCTTTCGCTTCCAAAAGGCCTGGGCTCGCTGCTTCACCGAAGTGTTGGGAGGTAACTGGAATCTCCTGGCACACAAGACTAGTGCCTCCAAGCTCAATCCAGCGATTTCCCAGTAATTCCTGGGGTAGACTGGTGCTACATACTAAGTTCCATATGTGAGAAAGTAGCTGAACGCCTTGTCCAAAATCATCTTAGTGCTGAGAGTTGAGCTCACCCTCAGTCCCTCACAGTTCCACACTGCCTGCAGAGTGAGTTTCCCACGTCTTCACCAGAGACGTTTGCCAGAGGCTTCTGAGACGCAAGTTAACAATGCAGACCTGGAGGGTATCTCCAGGTGCAGTAGAGTGGTAATCTGGGAACCTCTGTCTCAGAATACTGCTACCTTCACCCTGTCATAAGAATGCAGCTAGTTGACAGCTGGCTTCAAGGCATGCTTCCCTGTGAGAGCTGAGGACAGGGCAGAACCCTACCGCATCCTGCCTGACTGTAGACGTACCTGCTAACATCCTTATGTTAGTGGCTGGGATAGTTTGTGGGAAAAGCATGTGTAAGCATTGGGCCTGAACTCCCGTGTATCTGAGCTGAATACAGCGATTTCCAACATGCTTCTTCAATAGGAGTGTAGCTAGGTTCCAACTCCCATGTCCGAGTGGGTAGTAGACATCTGCCTCCCATGCATACACACTTCTGAGAGTTGAGCTTACGGCCTGTAACCGTACATCCTGCCTGCCGCTACCTTTCGCTTCCAAAAGTAGTAGGCTCGCTGCTTGACGCAAGTGTTGGGAGAGGTAATTGGAATCTCCCGGCACACAAGACGAATGCCTCCAAGCTCAAACAAGCGATTTCCTAGTAATTCCTGTGGTAGACTGGTGCTACATACAAAGTTCCATACGTGAGTAGGTAGTTGAACGCCTTGTCCAAAAATATCTTACTTCTGAGAGTTGAGCTCACCCTCAGTGCCTCACAGTTCCACACTGCCTGCAGAGTGAGTTTCGCACGTCTTCACCAGAGACGTTTGCCAGAGGCTTCTGAGACGCAAGTTAACAATGCAGACCTGGAGGGTATCTCCAGGTGCAGTAGAGTGGTAATCTTGGAACCTCCTGTCTCAGAATACTGCTACCTTCACCCTGCCATAAGAATGCAGCTAGATGACTGCTGGCTTCAAGGCATGCTTCCCTGTGAGAGCTAAGGACAGGGCACAACCCTCCCGCATCCTGCTTGACTGTAGAAGGAGCTGCTAACATCCTCATGTTAGTGGCAGGGAAAGGTTGTGAGAAAAGCTTGTGGAATCGTTGTGCCTGAACTCACGTGTATCTGGGTTGAATACAGCGATTTCCAAAGACCTTCTTCATCAGAGTGCAGCTAGTTTCCAACTCGCATGTACGAGTGGGTAGCAGATATCTGCCTCCCATGCATACACACTTCTGAGGATTGAGCTTATGGCCTGTAACCCTACATCCTGCCTGCAGCTAACTTTCGCTTCCAAAATGCCTAGGCTCGCTGCTTGACGCAAGTGTTGGGAGAGGTAATTGGAATCTCCCAGCACACAAGACGAGTGCATCCAAGCTCAATCCAGCGATTTCCCAGTAATTCCTGGGGTAGAGTGGTGCTACATACTAAGTTCCATATGTGAGAAGGTAGCTGAACGCCTTGTCCAAAATCATCTTACTGCTGAGAGTTTAGCTCACCCTCAGTCCCTCACAGTTCCACACTGCCTGCAGAGTGAGTTTCCCACGACTTCAACAAAGACTTTTGCCAGAGGCTTCTGAGATGCAAGTTAACAATGCAGACCTGGATGGTATCTCCAGGTGCATTAGAGTGGTAATCTGGGAACCTCCTTACTCAGAAATCTGATACCTTCACCCTGCCATAAGAATGCAGCTAGTTGACAGATGCCTTCTAGGCATGTTTCCCTGTGAGAGTTGAGGACAGGGCAGAACCCTCCCCCATCCTGCCTGACTGTAGACGTACCTGCTAACATCCTTATGTTAGTGGCTGGGATAGGTTGTGGGAAAAGCATGTGTAAGCATTGGGCCTGAACTCCCGTTCATCTGAGCTGAATACAGCGATTTCCAACATCCTTCTTCAATAGGAGTGTAGCTAGGTTCCAACTCCCATGTCCAAGTGGGTAGCAGACATCTGCCTCCCATGCATACACACTTCTGAGAGTTGAGCTTACGGCCTGTAACCCTACATCCTGCCTGCCGCTACCTTTCGCTTCCAAAAGGCCTAGGCTCGCTGCTTGACGGAAGTGTTGGGAGAGGTAATTGGAATCTCCCGGCACACAAGACGAGTGCCTCCAAGCTCAATCAAGCGATTTCCTAGTAATTCCTGTGGTAGACTTGTGCTACATACAAAGTTCCATACGTGAGTAGGTAGTTGAACGCCTTGTCCAAAAACATCTTACTTCTGAGAGTTGAGCTCACCCTCAGTCCCTCACAGTTCCACACTGCCTGCAGAGTGAGTTTCCCACGTCTTCACCAGAGACGTTTGCCAGAGGCTTCTGAGACGCAAGTTAACAATGCAGACCTGGAGGGTATCTCCAGGTGCAGTAGAGTGGTAATCTGGGAACCTCCAGTCTCAGAATACTGCTCCCTTCAGTCTGCCATAAGAATGCAGCTAGTTGACAGCTGGTTTCAAGGCATGCTTCCCTGTGAGAGCTAAGGACATGGCACAACCATCCCACATCCTGCTTGACTGTAGAAGGAGCTGCTAACATCCTCATGTTAGTAGCAGGGAAAGGTTGTGAGAAAAGCATGTGGAATCGTTGTGCCTGAACTCACGTGTATCTGAGTTGAATACAGCGATTTCCAAAGACCTTCTTCATCAGAGTGCAGCTAGGTTCCAACTCGCATGTACGAGTGGGTAGCAGACATCTGCCTCCCATGCATACACACTTCTGAGAGTTGAGCTTATGGCCTGTAACCCTACATCCTGCCTGCCGCTACCTTTCGCTTCCAAAAGGCCTAGGCTCGCTGCTTGACGCAAGTGTTGGGAGAGGTATTTGGGATCTCCCGGCACACAAGACGAGTGCCTCCAAGCTCAATCAAGCGATTTCCTAGTAATTCCTGCGGTAGACTGGTGCTACATACTAAGTTCCATACGTGAGTAGGTAGTTGAACGCCTTGTCCAAAAACATCTTACTTCTGAGAGTTGAGCTCACCCTCAGTCTCTCACAGTTCCACACTGCCTGCAGAGTGAGTTTCGCACGTCTTCACCAGAGACGTTTGCCAGAGGCTTCTGAGCCGCAAGTTAACAATGCAGACCTGGAGGGTATCTCCAGGTGCAGTAGACTGGTAATCTTGGAACCTCCTGTCTCAGAATACTGCTACCTTCACCCTGCTAAAAGATTGCAGCTAGATGACAGCTGGCTTCAAGGCATGCTTCCCTGTGAGAGCTAAGGACAGGGCACAACCCTCCCGCATCCTGCTTGACTGTAGAAGGAGCTGCTAACATCCTCATGTTAGTGGCAGGGAAAGGTTGTGAGAAAAGCATGTGGAATCGTTGTGCCTGAACTCAAGTGTATCTGAGTTGAATACAGCGATTTCCAAAGACCTTCTTCATCAGAGTGCAGCTAGGTTCCAACTCGCATGTACGAGTGGGTAGCAGACATCTGCCTCCCATGCATACACACTTCTGAGAGTTGAGCTTATGGCCTCTAACCCTACATCCTGCTTGCAGCTACCTTTCGCTTCCAAAAGGCCTAGGCTCGCTGCTTCACCGAAGTGTTGGGTGAGGTAACTGGAATCTCCGGGCACACAAGACGAGTGCCTCCAAGCTCAATCCAGCGATTTCCCAGTAATTCCTGGGGTAGACTGGTGCTACATACTAAGTTCCATATGTGAGAAGGTAGCTGAACGCCTTGTCCAAAATCATCTTACTGCTGAGAGTTGAGCTCACCCTCAGTCCCTCACAGTTCCACACTGCCTGCAGAGTGAGTTTCCCACGTCTTCACCAGAGATTTTTGCCGAGGCTTCTGAGACGAAAGTTAACAATGCAGACCTGGACGGTATCTCCAGGTGCATTAGAGTGGTAATCTGGGAACCTCCTTACTCAGAAATCTGATACCTTCACCCTGCCATAAGAATGCAGCTAGTTGACAGATGCCTTCTAGGCATGCTTCCCTGTGAGAGCTGAGGACAGGGCATAACCCTCCCGCATCCTGCCTGACTGTAGACGTGCCTGCTAACATCCTTATGTTAGTGGCTGTGATAGGTTGTGGGAAAAGCATGTGTAAGCATTGGGCCTGAACTCCCGTGTATCTGAGCTGAATACAGCGATTTCCAACATGCTTCTTCAATAGGAGTGTAGCTAGGTTCCAACTCCCATGTCCGAGTGGGTAGCAGACATCTGCCTCCCATGCATACACACTTCTGAGAGTTGAGCTTATGGCCTGTAACCCTACATCCTGCCTGCCGCTACCTTTCGCTTCCAAAAGGCCTAGGCTCGCTGCTTGACGCAAGTGTTGGGAGAGGTAATTGGAATCTCCCGGCACACAAGACGAGTGCCTCCAAGCTCAATCAAGCGATTTCCTAGTAATTCCTTTGGTAGACTGGTGCTACATACAAAGTTCCATACGTGAGTAGGTAGTTGAACGCCTTGTCCAAAATCATCTTACTTCTGAGAGTTGTGCTCACCCTCAGTCCGTCACAGTTCCACACTGCCTGCAGAGTGAGTTTCGCACGTCTTCACCAGAGACGTTTGCCAGAGGCTTCTGAGACGCAAGTTAACAATGCAGACCTGGAGGGTATCTCCAGGTGCAGTAGAGTGGTAGTCTTGGAACCACCTGTCTCAGAATACTGCTACCTTCACCCTGCCATAAGAATGCAGCTAGATGACAGCTGGCTTCAAGGCATGCTTCCCTGTGAGAGCTAAGGACAGGGCACAACCCTCCCGCATCCTGCTTGACTGTAGAAGGATCTGCTAACATCCTCATGTTAGTGGCAGGGAAAGGTTGTGAGAAAAGCATGTGGAATCGTTGTGCCTGAACTCACGTGTATCTGAGTTGAATACAGCGATTTCCAAAGACCTTCTTCATCAGAGTGCAGCTAGGTTCCAACTCGCATGTACGAGTGGGTAGCAGACATCTGCCTCCCATGCATACACACTTCTGAGAGTTGAGCTTATGGCCTCTAACCCTACATCCTGCCTGCAGCTACCTTTCGCTTCCAAAAGGCCTGGGCTCGCTGCTTCACCGAAGTGTTGGGAGGTAACTGGAATCTCCTGGCACACAAGACTAGTGCCTCCAAGCTCAATCCAGCGATTTCCCAGTAATTCCTGGGGTAGACTGGTGCTACATACTAAGTTCCATATGTGAGAAAGTAGCTGAACGCCTTGTCCAAAATCATCTTAGTGCTGAGAGTTGAGCTCACCCTCAGTCCCTCACAGTTCCACACTGCCTGCAGAGTGAGTTTCCCACGTCTTCACCAGAGACGTTTGCCAGAGGCTTCTGAGACGCAAGTTAACAATGCAGACCTGGAGGGTATCTCCAGGTGCAGTAGAGTGGTAATCTGGGAACCTCTGTCTCAGAATACTGCTACCTTCACCCTGTCATAAGAATGCAGCTAGTTGACAGCTGGCTTCAAGGCATGCTTCCCTGTGAGAGCTGAGGACAGGGCAGAACCCTCCCGCATCCTGCCTGACTGTAGACGTACCTGCTAACATCCTTATGTTAGTGGCTGGGATAGTTTGTGGGAAAAGCATGTGTAAGCATTGGGCCTGAACTCCCGTGTATCTGAGCTGAATACAGCGATTTCCAACATGCTTCTTCAATAGGAGTGTAGCTAGGTTCCAACTCCCATGTCCGAGTGGGTAGTAGACATCTGCCTCCCATGCATACACACTTCTGAGAGTTGAGCTTACGGCCTGTAACCGTACATCCTGCCTGCCGCTACCTTTCGCTTCCAAAAGTAGTAGGCTCGCTGCTTGACGCAAGTGTTGGGAGAGGTAATTGGAATCTCCCGGCACACAAGACGAATGCCTCCAAGCTCAAACAAGCGATTTCCTAGTAATTCCTGTGGTAGACTGGTGCTACATACAAAGTTCCATACGTGAGTAGGTAGTTGAACGCCTTGTCCAAAAATATCTTACTTCTGAGAGTTGAGCTCACCCTCAGTGCCTCACAGTTCCACACTGCCTGCAGAGTGAGTTTCGCACGTCTTCACCAGAGACGTTTGCCAGAGGCTTCTGAGACGCAAGTTAACAATGCAGACCTGGAGGGTATCTCCAGGTGCAGTAGAGTGGTAATCTTGGAACCTCCTGTCTCAGAATACTGCTACCTTCACCCTGCCATAAGAATGCAGCTAGATGACTGCTGGCTTCAAGGCATGCTTCCCTGTGAGAGCTAAGGACAGGGCACAACCCTCCCGCATCCTGCTTGACTGTAGAAGGAGCTGCTAACATCCTCATGTTAGTGGCAGGGAAAGGTTGTGAGAAAAGCTTGTGGAATCGTTGTGCCTGAACTCACGTGTATCTGGGTTGAATACAGCGATTTCCAAAGACCTTCTTCATCAGAGTGCAGCTAGTTTCCAACTCGCATGTACGAGTGGGTAGCAGATATCTGCCTCCCATGCATACACACTTCTGAGGATTGAGCTTATGGCCTGTAACCCTACATCCTGCCTGCAGCTAACTTTCGCTTCCAAAATGCCTAGGCTCGCTGCTTGACGCAAGTGTTGGGAGAGGTAATTGGAATCTCCCAGCACACAAGACGAGTGCATCCAAGCTCAATCCAGCGATTTCCCAGTAATTCCTGGGGTAGAGTGGTGCTACATACTAAGTTCCATATGTGAGAAGGTAGCTGAACGCCTTGTCCAAAATCATCTTACTGCTGAGAGTTTAGCTCACCCTCAGTCCCTCACAGTTCCACACTGCCTGCAGAGTGAGTTTCCCACGACTTCAACAAAGACTTTTGCCAGAGGCTTCTGAGATGCAAGTTAACAATGCAGACCTGGATGGTATCTCCAGGTGCATTAGAGTGGTAATCTGGGAACCTCCTTACTCAGAAATCTGATACCTTCACCCTGCCATAAGAATGCAGCTAGTTGACAGATGCCTTCTAGGCATGTTTCCCTGTGAGAGTTGAGGACAGGGCAGAACCCTCCCCCATCCTGCCTGACTGTAGACGTACCTGCTAACATCCTTATGTTAGTGGCTGGGATAGGTTGTGGGAAAAGCATGTGTAAGCATTGGGCCTGAACTCCCGTTCATCTGAGCTGAATACAGCGATTTCCAACATCCTTCTTCAATAGGAGTGTAGCTAGGTTCCAACTCCCATGTCCGAGTGGGTAGCAGACATCTGCCTCCCATGCATACACACTTCTGAGAGTTGAGCTTACGGCCTGTAACCCTACATCCTGCCTGCCGCTACCTTTCGCTTCCAAAAGGCCTAGGCTCGCTGCTTGACGGATGTGTTGGGAGAGGTAATTGGAATCTCCCGGCACACAAGACGAGTGCCTCCAAGCTCAATCAAGCGATTTCCTAGTAATTCCTGTGGTAGACTGGTGCTACATACAAAGTTCCATACGTGAGTAGGTAGTTGAACGCCTTGTCCAAAATCATCTTACTTCTGAGAGTTGTGCTCACCCTCAGTCCGTCACAGTTCCACACTGCCTGCAGAGTGAGTTTCGCACGTCTTCACCAGAGACGTTTGCCAGAGGCTTCTGAGACGCAAGTTAACAATGCAGACCTGGAGGGTATCTCCAGGTGCAGTAGAGTGGTAGTCTTGGAACCACCTGTCTCAGAATACTGCTACCTTCACCCTGCCATAAGAATGCAGCTAGATGACAGCTGGCTTCAAGGCATGCTTCCCTGTGAGAGCTAAGGACAGGGCACAACCCTCCCGCATCCTGCTTGACTGTAGAAGGATCTGCTAACATCCTCATGTTAGTGGCAGGGAAAGGTTGTGAGAAAAGCATGTGGAATCGTTGTGCCTGAACTCACGTGTATCTGAGTTGAATACAGCGATTTCCAAAGACCTTCTTCATCAGAGTGCAGCTAGGTTCCAACTCGCATGTACGAGTGGGTAGCAGACATCTGCCTCCCATGCATACACACTTCTGAGAGTTGAGCTTATGGCCTCTAACCCTACATCCTGCCTGCAGCTACCTTTCGCTTCCAAAAGGCCTGGGCTCGCTGCTTCACCGAAGTGTTGGGAGGTAACTGGAATCTCCTGGCACACAAGACTAGTGCCTCCAAGCTCAATCCAGCGATTTCCCAGTAATTCCTGGGGTAGACTGGTGCTACATACTAAGTTCCATATGTGAGAAAGTAGCTGAACGCCTTGTCCAAAATCATCTTAGTGCTGAGAGTTGAGCTCACCCTCAGTCCCTCACAGTTCCACACTGCCTGCAGAGTGAGTTTCCCACGTCTTCACCAGAGACGTTTGCCAGAGGCTTCTGAGACGCAAGTTAACAATGCAGACCTGGAGGGTATCTCCAGGTGCAGTAGAGTGGTAATCTGGGAACCTCTGTCTCAGAATACTGCTACCTTCACCCTGTCATAAGAATGCAGCTAGTTGACAGCTGGCTTCAAGGCATGCTTCCCTGTGAGAGCTGAGGACAGGGCAGAACCCTCCCGCATCCTGCCTGACTGTAGACGTACCTGCTAACATCCTTATGTTAGTGGCTGGGATAGTTTGTGGGAAAAGCATGTGTAAGCATTGGGCCTGAACTCCCGTGTATCTGAGCTGAATACAGCGATTTCCAACATGCTTCTTCAATAGGAGTGTAGCTAGGTTCCAACTCCCATGTCCGAGTGGGTAGTAGACATCTGCCTCCCATGCATACACACTTCTGAGAGTTGAGCTTACGGCCTGTAACCGTACATCCTGCCTGCCGCTACCTTTCGCTTCCAAAAGTAGTAGGCTCGCTGCTTGACGCAAGTGTTGGGAGAGGTAATTGGAATCTCCCGGCACACAAGACGAATGCCTCCAAGCTCAAACAAGCGATTTCCTAGTAATTCCTGTGGTAGACTGGTGCTACATACAAAGTTCCATACGTGAGTAGGTAGTTGAACGCCTTGTCCAAAAATATCTTACTTCTGAGAGTTGAGCTCACCCTCAGTGCCTCACAGTTCCACACTGCCTGCAGAGTGAGTTTCGCACGTCTTCACCAGAGACGTTTGCCAGAGGCTTCTGAGACGCAAGTTAACAATGCAGACCTGGAGGGTATCTCCAGGTGCAGTAGAGTGGTAATCTTGGAACCTCCTGTCTCAGAATACTGCTACCTTCACCCTGCCATAAGAATGCAGCTAGATGACTGCTGGCTTCAAGGCATGCTTCCCTGTGAGAGCTAAGGACAGGGCACAACCCTCCCGCATCCTGCTTGACTGTAGAAGGAGCTGCTAACATCCTCATGTTAGTGGCAGGGAAAGGTTGTGAGAAAAGCTTGTGGAATCGTTGTGCCTGAACTCACGTGTATCTGGGTTGAATACAGCGATTTCCAAAGACCTTCTTCATCAGAGTGCAGCTAGTTTCCAACTCGCATGTACGAGTGGGTAGCAGATATCTGCCTCCCATGCATACACACTTCTGAGGATTGAGCTTATGGCCTGTAACCCTACATCCTGCCTGCAGCTAACTTTCGCTTCCAAAATGCCTAGGCTCGCTGCTTGACGCAAGTGTTGGGAGAGGTAATTGGAATCTCCCAGCACACAAGACGAGTGCATCCAAGCTCAATCCAGCGATTTCCCAGTAATTCCTGGGGTAGAGTGGTGCTACATACTAAGTTCCATATGTGAGAAGGTAGCTGAACGCCTTGTCCAAAATCATCTTACTGCTGAGAGTTTAGCTCACCCTCAGTCCCTCACAGTTCCACACTGCCTGCAGAGTGAGTTTCCCACGACTTCAACAAAGACTTTTGCCAGAGGCTTCTGAGATGCAAGTTAACAATGCAGACCTGGATGGTATCTCCAGGTGCATTAGAGTGGTAATCTGGGAACCTCCTTACTCAGAAATCTGATACCTTCACCCTGCCATAAGAATGCAGCTAGTTGACAGATGCCTTCTAGGCATGTTTCCCTGTGAGAGTTGAGGACAGGGCAGAACCCTCCCCCATCCTGCCTGACTGTAGACGTACCTGCTAACATCCTTATGTTAGTGGCTGGGATAGGTTGTGGGAAAAGCATGTGTAAGCATTGGGCCTGAACTCCCGTTCATCTGAGCTGAATACAGCGATTTCCAACATCCTTCTTCAATAGGAGTGTAGCTAGGTTCCAACTCCCATGTCCAAGTGGGTAGCAGACATCTGCCTCCCATGCATACACACTTCTGAGAGTTGAGCTTACGGCCTGTAACCCTACATCCTGCCTGCCGCTACCTTTCGCTTCCAAAAGGCCTAGGCTCGCTGCTTGACGGAAGTGTTGGGAGAGGTAATTGGAATCTCCCGGCACACAAGACGAGTGCCTCCAAGCTCAATCAAGCGATTTCCTAGTAATTCCTGTGGTAGACTGGTGCTACATACAAAGTTCCATACGTGAGTAGGTAGTTGAACGCCTTGTCCAAAAACATCTTACTTCTGAGAGTTGAGCTCACCCTCAGTCCCTCACAGTTCCACACTGCCTGCAGAGTGAGTTTCCCACGTCTTCACCAGAGACGTTTGCCAGAGGCTTCTGAGACGCAAGTTAACAATGCAGACCTGGAGGGTATCTCCAGGTGCAGTAGAGTGGTAATCTGGGAACCTCCAGTCTCAGAATACTGCTCCCTTCAGTCTGCCATAAGAATGCAGCTAGTTGACAGCTGGTTTCAAGGCATGCTTCCCTGTGAGAGCTAAGGACATGGCACAACCATCCCACATCCTGCTTGACTGTAGAAGGAGCTGCTAACATCCTCATGTTAGTAGCAGGGAAAGGTTGTGAGAAAAGCATGTGGAATCGTTGTGCCTGAACTCACGTGTATCTGAGTTGAATACAGCGATTTCCAAAGACCTTCTTCATCAGAGTGCAGCTAGGTTCCAACTCGCATGTACGAGTGGGTAGCAGACATGTGCCTCCCATGCATACACACTTCTGAGAGTTGAGCTTATGGCCTGTAACCCTACATCCTGCCTGCAGCTACCTTTCGCTTCCAAAAGGCCTAGGCTCGCTGCTTGATGCAAGTGTTGGGAGAGGTAATTGGAATCTCCCGGCACACAAGACGAGTGCCCCCAAGCTCAATCCAGCGATTTCCCAGTAATTCCTGAGGTAGACGGGTGCTACATTCTAAGTTGCATACGTGAGAAGGTAGTTGAACACCATGTCCAAATCCATCTCCCTTTTGAGAGTAGAGCTAACTCTCAGTCCCTCACAGTTCCACAGTGCCTGCAGAGTGAGTTTCGAAAGTCTTCAGAAGAGACGTTTGCCAGAGGCTTCTGAGACGCAAGTTAACAATGCAGACCTGGGCGGTATCTCCAGGTGCAGAAGAGTGGTAATCTTGAAACCTCCTTACTCAGAATACTGTTACCTTTACTCTGCCATAATAATGCAGCTAGTTGAGAGCTGGCTTCCAGGCATGCTTCCCTGTGAGAGCTTAGTTCAGGGCAGAACCCTCCCGCATCGTGCCTGACTGTAGAAGTAGCTGCTAACATCCTCATGGTAGTGGCTGGGAGAAGTTGTGAGAAAAGCATGTGGAATCGTTGTTCCTGACCTTACGTGTATCTGAGTTGAATACAGCGATTTCCAAAGACCTTCTTCAATCATAGTGTAGCTAAGTTCCAACTCACATGTACGAGTGGGTAGCAGACTTCTGCCTCCAATGAATACAAGGTTTCAAGGGTTTATTTACAAGCTGGAGCGTGGGTCTAAGTATACCTGATACAGCGGAGCAGGGACTTGGACCCTGAGACTAAGAGGCATAGCAGCTTTATAGGGGCCAGTGGCCCATGGGATACACAGAAAGTTGCTCAGACATGTCGGTCCACACGCAGGTGGCCGATTGAATTACATCTTACCCTATAGTATCCATTTGAGCTGGCCTATTACTTTGGTCAGAATTGGCGCGCAGTTTTGGCGGGCACAAAGCAGGGTTACATTGTTATGGGCCGATTTCTGAGTAGCGTGTGCCCAAAAGCTTGAGTAGGGTGGGGCAGCACCTTAAGCAATAAGCAGTTTATGTAGGGGTCATACAGGGGGTGACAGGTGTAGCACAAAATGGCATCTGTCCTCCTCTGCTAATCCCCAGGAGTAGGGGATTTTCGTTAAATTTCCTGGGTCCCAGGATCCATGGGTGGCGCAGCGGTTTAGCGCCTGCCTTTGGCCAGGGGCGTGATCCTGGAGACCCGGGATCGATCCCATGTCGGGCTCCCGGTGCATGGAGCCTGCTTCTCCCTCTGCCTATGTCTCTGCCTCTCTATATCTCTCTTGCTGTGTGACTATCATAAATAAAAAGAAATTTCCTGGGTCCCACACTGCATGTACACTGCGCTTCTAAGAGGCCTAGGTTCGTTGCATGACAGAAGTGGTGTGAGAGGCAATTGGAAGGTGCAGGTCAGGGGACAAGTGTCTTGAAGCTCAATCCAGCGACTACCAAGGAATTCCTCTCATACATTGGCACTACATACTAACTTCTATACAAAAGAAGCTAGTTGAAAGCAGTGTCCAGGGGAACTTGATTCTGAGAGGTGAGACCACACGCAGTCACTCACAGTTCCACACTGACTGCAGATACAGTTTCGAACATCCTCACTAGAGATGTATGCCAGAAGCTCATGGTACGCAGGGGGCAAGTCGAAGGCTTCAGTGGTTGTGTCTCCAGGTGCAGTAGAGCAGTATTCATTGAACCTCCTGAACTACAGCTTTGAGCCATGCTTCCTTTTGAGACCTGAGCTCAAGACAGGACCCTCCCGCATCCTGCCTGCCTGTAGATGTAGCTGCTAACCTCCTAATGTTAGGTGCTGGGAGCGGTTGTGAGAAAAGCATGTGGAAGCGACAGGCCTGTACTCACGTGTATCTGCGTTGAATACGGCGATGTCCAACGGCCTTCTTCAATCAGAGTGTAGCTAGGTTCTTTTTTTTTAATTAATTAATTTATGATAGTCACACACACACACACATACACACACACACAGAGAGAGAGAGAGAGGCAGAGACATAGGCAGAGGGAGAAGCAGGCTCCATGCACTGGGAGCCCGATGTGGGATTTGATCCCGGGTCTCCAGGATCCCACCCTGGGCCAAAGGCAGGCGCTAAACCACTGCGCCACCCAGGGATCCCTGTAGCTAGGTTCTAACTCCCATGTATGAGTGGGTAGCAGACCTCTGCCTCCCAGGCATACACACTTATGAGAGTTGGGCTTATGGCCTGTACCTCCCACATCCTGCCTGCAGGTACACTTCGCTCTTTACAAGCCTAGGCTTGATGCATGACTGAAGTGTTGTGAGAGGTTAAGTGGAAGGTGCCGGCCCACAAGACTAGTGCCTCCAAGCTCAATCCAGCGATTTCCTAGTAATTCCTGTCTTAGACTGGTGCTACATACTAAGTTCCATACGTCAGAAGCTATCTGAACCCCGTGTCCAAAGGCAACTTACTTCTGAGAGTTCAGCTCACACCCAGTCCCACAGTTCCACACTGCCTGCAGAATGAGTTTCGAACATCTTGACCAGAGACGTTTGTCAGAAGCTGGTGAGACGCAAGTGGAATAATGCAGGCCTGGAAAGTGTCTCCAGGTGCAGTAGAGTGGTATTCTTGGAACCTCCTGACTCAGAATGCTGCTATGTTCTCACTGCCATAAGAACGCAGCTAGTTGTAACCTGGCTTCTAGACATGCTTCGTTGTGAGAGCTGAGGTCAGGGCATGACCCTCCCGCATCATAACTGCCTGTAGACATAGGTCCTAGCATCCTTATGTTAGGTGCTGGCAGAGGTTGTGTGAAAAGCATGTGGAAGTGACGGGTTTGTACTCTCGTGTATCTCAGTTCAATACAGCGATTGCCAACGTCCTTGTTCAATTAGAGTGTAGCTCGGCTTCTAGCTCCCATCAATAAGTGTCTAGCAGACATCTGCCTGCAAAGCATACACACTTCTGAGAGTTGAACTCATGCCCTGTACCTCCCACATGCTGACTGCAGATACACTTCGCTCCTATCAGGCCTAGCCTAGATGTGTGACAGAAGGGTTGTGAGAGGTTAGTGGAAGGTGCCGGCCCACACGACTAGTGTCTCATATCCCAATCCAGAGATATTTGAGGAACTGCTCTCTTAGTTTGGTGCTACATACTAAGTTCCTTACATGAGAAGCTAGTTGAACGCAGTGTCCAATGGGTACTTGCTTCTGAGACTTGAGCTCACCTCCAGTCCCTACAGTTCCACACAGCCTTCAGATGGAATTTCGAACCTCCTCTCTAGACAAGTTTGTCAGAAGCTCATAGGACACAAGGGCCTAGCTCAGGCTTCAATGCTTGTGTCTCCAGGTGCAGTAGAGCGGTGTACATGGAACCTTCTGACTTACAATGCTGCTATGTTCTCATGGCCATAAAAACGCAGCTAGTAGAAAGCTGGCTTCGAGGCATGCTTCCTTTTGAGAGCTGAGCTCAGGGCAGGACCCACCCGCATCCTGCCTGCCTGTAGACTTAGCTGCTAACATCCTGATGGTAGGTGCTGGGAGAGGTTGTGAGAAAAGCATGTGGAAGCGTCAGGCCTATACTCCCGTGTATCTGAGTTGAATACAGCGATTTCCAATGGCCTTCTTCAATTAGAGTGCAGCTAGGTTCTAACTCCCATGTAGGAGTGGGTAGCAGACATCTGCCTCCCAAGACTGATAAATCATGTTGATAGTATCTATCCCCTATATGATATAATAAAAATGGCAGTATAACTCTGTATATGATTCACAATCACAGTTCAATCATGAGATAAACAGACTTGTCCCAACTGAGGGAAATTTTACAAAATACTCTACTTCTCAAAGTGTTCCAGTTCAACAACAATAAGGAAAGACTGAAAAACTGTCACAATCCAGAGGAGCCTAAGAAAACATGAGGACAAGTGTAATGTGATGTGAGGGATGGTAACTTAGCAAAAACTAAGGACATCTGAATAAAGTATGGTCTTTGGTTAATGCGAATATTTTAATATTGATTCATTAGCTAATATTTGTACCATACTAATATAAGATATTGATAATTGGAGAAACTGAGTGCGAGTCCATGAGAATTCTCTGTACTATCTTCTCAATTTCCCTATAAATCTTTGTGTTTTTTTTTTCTAATAAATAAGATTTATTTTGAAAATTGACTTAAATGAATCAGGCTCCAAGTGTGAAAACATTTTTAGAATAGTTTAATTAATTTTTGCCTTATTCTTAAAGAGTTCCTTAGATGAGAACAAAGTAAGAATTTTATATCAGAAGGAAAGAAAAACACTTATGAACACGTATAATGCCTCCTCAACCTGAAAAGCAGGAAAGGATAATAAATAGCAAAAATCAGATAAAAATACTTCTTTTATATTAGACACCATATTGCAAGTGCATTTAAAATTAGCAATGCATAACATTTATTTTCTTGACATTTGTCTTCCAAAGAGTTCACAGTGCTTCAGTGTCAGTTAAGAAATGATTCATGTGAAATTTTTATTAAACCAAATTTACTGGGAAATTACTGCCCAGATAATACTTTATTTTGATTTTATTGAGTTCCTTCCTAATCACTGAGCCTTTTAGTTAGAGCTTTCAACTATAGCAAATGCCTTAGAAGGCCAATTTTTAAGTTGCTATTATAATACCCTAATGGAATCACGTATCGTTTTCCTTCGCTCAGATATGGCACACAGTAGGCACCTGATAAAATACTGAATGAGTGAATGGATAAAATTGCTTTTTACCATTTCATTCAGCAATTTCATTCTTATCTTTGTCCATTTCATGTTCTAATGTTTATCAACATCAACTCAAGAAGGTTAGTGATCCATTAATTTATTAAGTATTTGGTGCATAGCTACTATGTGCAAGGTGCTAGGAATACCAAGTTAACCTGACACAGATGCAGTCCCTAGCTCCCTCCAGGCCATGCTGGTGGGAGAGACGGATACTAACCAAAAAGTGACCGAAAGACAACTAAACAAGATTATAGTAGCCAATATAAAGGTAAATATACAGCTTACTACAAGTACATATATAAGAAGGCTTAGTCTAACTGGGGCCTCAGAGAAGATGACTAGAAGAAGCAACATTTATATTAAGACTTAGAGAAAGGAGAAGGTAAGTGGTGGAAGGAGAATATTATGAGGAAAAGGAAGGTTTCTGCCTCTGAATTGTAGGGCTCTGGGCAAGTCCCTTGAGCTTAGGCTCTGAACCTACTTCTTTCTCTGCAAAACTGTGACAGTAATAATGCCTGTGCCATAGAGCTCTAATGAGTAAAGAGTTGGACTTTATTTGTACAATACCTAGGACGTTAGTAAGTACTTAATAAATATTTTCTGGTGGCCATAACGGCCTGGAGCCAGGCTTCCTGAGTTCGAATCCTTTAGTTGGCCCATCAAGATAACAGTATCTGCCCATAGGGTTGTTGGAGGATCCCATGAGTTCTTTTATGTGAAACATGACACAATTCTTGGCACATAATATGTGCCATATGAATGTTAACCTATATTAGCAATAAAGAAATCCTACAACAGTCTAATGAGGTGTTTAGAAATTATTCTATAGCTTTTTTTTTCCTTTTTTTTTAAAATTTTTATTTATTTATGATAGTCACAGAGAGAGAGAGAGAGAGAGAGGCAGAGACACAGACAGAGGGAGAAGCAGGCTCCATGCCCGGGAGCCCGATGTGGGATTCGATCCCGGGTCTCCAGGATCCCGGGTCTCCAGGATCGCGCCCTGGGCCAAAGGCAGGCGCTAAACCACTGCGCCACCCAGGGATCCCTATTCTATAGCTTTTAAGAGAATTGAAATTCAAAAAGAACCTAAGTGCCTGTCCGTGTTTATGTAGCTAACCAGTTCATTATCTGAAACCCAAACTCACAATTTCTGATTTTAACCTCACTCCAAGAGGCCTCCTCAAGCCCGAGGAAAAATTGTCTTCTTGGGATCTCAGGGAAGAATCCTTAATCTAATAATATGACCATTGGTAATAATGTCTCTTGGTTCTTTCCAAATCCATAAAGATGCATTTCCTGATGAGTGACTGAGCTGTGAAGAAAGAGATGAGAAACCCTCATCTCTCTGAATTACTCGTGTCAGAATATTTTAACCATATACTATGGATAGTAAATTATCCTTATTAACAGGAAATATGTCTCAGTTTGGAATCTGAGCAATCAGATGGGCAGAAAAAACTGCTTTGACTTGCTCTTCATCTTTTAAAGACAAAGGAGAGCTTTTCTATGTACGAAGTCAGTTGTCAAGATAGCCTTAGGGAATAAGAGTCTGCAGCATCTAATCTGGCTGCACAGCCTGGATGCCTGAGCTCCAGGTCTTCCTGATCCCAAATCCCTGGGCCTGTCCCCCAACACAGGCTGCCACCAGAGGTCATTTGCAATTGCTCTCTTAGGAGCTCCAGGGAAGGGGGAAGGAGCTAGATAGGAAGACGGGATGCGTGGAGGCCGAGAAAATTAAGGCCATTCCACTTTAAGACCAGTGTTAGCACACGTCCCAGCAAAGAAGAGCTGAAATTTCCATTACTTCAGTTACAGCAAAAAAACAAAAGTTTACAGCTTAATGTCTTTGAAAGCCCCACATTAGCATAAGAACTGAGCCCAGGCCTAGGGCAGGAAGCCCCTATTAGAATGAGAACAGAGCTCAATGCCCTTGAAGGCCCCATATCAAAATGTAAACAGAACTTGAGGAATTGCTCCAGCCCTTCTGGAGGTCCCTGAGACCAGCCCTTAAAACTCAGCTAAAACCCACTTCGGGGTCCAAGTCCCTGCTCCGTTGTGTCGGGTGTACTTGGACGCAAGCTTGAGCTTGTAAATAAACCCTGGTGCGTTTGCATCGGTGTCGGCTTCTCAGTGGTTTCTCGGATTCGCAATCTTGGGCACAACAGTCTGAGATAAAAAAAACAAAACCAAAAGAAGCTCGGAAGCAGGCAGAGTGAACGCAGGGTTCTGAGAGAAGCGGCAGAGACCCGGGGGCTTGGGGGCTCTTCTGTGGAGGCCCCTGCAGACTGGGGGGGCGGGATGCTCAGCCCCAGAGCCAGAGGACCCAGTGTCCCCACTCGCATCCCGCCCATCAGCGCCGAGTCTCAGGGAGCAGCACAGCGCCACCCGCTGGAGGTCAGAGGCGCTGACGCCCACCCCGCCTCTGAGCCCACAGATGTGCACCTGAGAATCAGTGCCAAGGCCCATCCCCAGACCCCGCACAGACCACTCGCTGCCACCAAGTTGTCGGACCACAGAGGCTGCAGAGCTTCAGCTCTGCCTGGAAAGTAGGGTTTAGCTTCCTTTGCACTTTGTGCTTTATTTTCATTTATTTACTTTGATTCTTTTTTATTAATTGCTTTATTTTAATTTTTATTTATGTACCTTATATATTTCTTATTTTTACTTTCATGGTACTTTAATTGTGTTTCTTATTTTGGGATTTAGAATCTTTTAACAACCAGACCAAAATAATCTGGTGTTTTTTGGGGGAGGGCAGTTGTTATTGTTTTTCTTGTTTTTTCTTTTTCTTCCTTCTTTCTTTTCTGGAAAAAATAATGAGATGGAGAAATTCACCTCCATAAAATAACATGAGGTAGTACTCACAGCCAGGAAGTTCATCAATACACATATATGATGTCTAACTACAGTTTAAAACAATGATTAGAAAGATAGCAGCTAAGGATCCCTGGGTGGCGCAGCTGTTTGGGGCCTGCCCTTGGCCTAGGGCACGATCCTGGAGACCCGGGATCGAATCCCACATCGGGCTTCCGGTGCATGGAGCCTGCTTCTCCCTCTGCCTATGTCTCTGCCTCTCTCTCTGTGACTATCATAAATAAATAAAAATTAAAAAAAAAAAAGAAAGAAAGATAGCAGCTGGGCTGGAAAAAGAGCATAGAAGAAAACTAGAGAATCCCTTACTGTAGAACTAAAAGAACTAAAATCTAGTTAGGCCAACGTTAAAAATGCTATAACTGAGATGCAGTCCCAAGTGGAAGCCTTAAAAACAAGAAAGGTTATGGACCACAGAGGCCGACTGAGGGAACTCAGCCACTTATTAAAACAATAACATTCATATCATAGGAGACTCAGAAGATGAAGAGAGAGAAAAGGGGGTAGAAGTTTTATTTGAATGAATTATGTAAACTTCTATAACCTGAGGAAGGACACAGACACTGAAATCGAGAGACAGAGAACTCCCAATAAATTCTACATAAGCTGACCATCACCCAGGCACCTCAGAGTCAAAGTCACAAAATACACAGACAAGAAAAGAATCCTGAAAGCAGTGGAGGTGGGGCTTGGGGGAGGTAGTCCTTAACCTACAAGGGAAGATGAATCAGTTTGCAGCAGATCTGTCCACAAACTTGGCAAGCCAGAAGGAAGTGGAAGGAAATATTCAATATGCTGAATGGGAAAAGTATGCAGCCAAGAATCCTTTCTTTTGTTTTCTTTTAAGAATAATCATCAAAATTTATTTAATCTCCCTAGGAAGAAATTAAAAATTTCTGAACATAAAATGCCGTTTTCCTCAATCATAATAGCAAAAATTTATTTTATGTTTTTAATTTTTTTTAAATTGGAGTTCAATTTGTAAGAATTCTTTCTCCAGCAAGGCTGTCATTCAGCATAGAAGGAGAGATAAAGAGTTTCTCAGACAGGCAAAAAATAAAGGAGTTCATGACCACTAAACCAGTCCAGTAAGGAATTTTAAGAGGGACTCTTCTAGTGGGGGAAAAAAAGAGACGAAAAGCAAAAAACTAGAAAGGACCAGAGAACATCACCAGCAACACCAACTCTACAGGTAACACAAAGGCACTAAGTTCATATCTTTCAATAATCACTCTGAATGTTGATAGACTAAATGCTCCAATCAAAAGATATAGGGTATCAGAGTGGCTTAAAAAACATGATCCGGGATGCCTGGGTGGCTCAGGGGTTGAGCCTCTGCCTTTGACTCAGGGTGTGATCCTGGAGTCTGGGATTGAGTCCCATATTGGGCTCCTGGTGGGGAGCCTGCTTCTCTCTCTGCCTAATTTTCTGCTTCTCTCTCTCTTAAATAAAATCTTTATTAAAAAAACAAGATCCATCTGTATGCTGCCTACAAGATGCTCACCTTAGACCTATAGACACCAGCAGATTGAAAGCCAGGGGATGGAAAATCATCTATCACGCTAATGGACAGCAAAAGAAAGCTGGAGGACCCGTACTTATATCAGACAAACTAGATTTGAAACCAAACCCTGGGGGACACCTGGTGGCTCAGTGGTTGAGCATCTGTCTTCGGCTCAGGGTGTGATCCTGGGATCCCAGGATCGAGTCCCACATTGCCCTCCCTTTGGGGAGCCTGCTTCTACCCCTAACCCTAACTGCAAACCTAAGCCCAACCCTAACTCTAACCATAACCCTAACCCCAACTCCTAACCTCCTGCCCTAATCCCTAAAGCCTAAACCCTAACCCTAACTCTAAATCCTGTCCTAACCCTAACCCCTTTCCCTAATCCCTAACCCTCATCCTAACTCCTAACCACTGACCCTTACCCTTATCCCTCACCCTAACCTCTAATCTGTAACCATAAGCCTAATCACTAACCCCTAACTTCTAACTTAACCCTAACCACTAACTGCCTCCCTTCCCCTGACCCTACCATTCATTCTACCCATTCACTTACCCTGTGGTTCTGAGTAGTCCCTTCTGATGTGGACGTGGCCCCCAACGGCGCCTCCAGAGTCCTCCAGGATGTCCTGAGGAAGCCGGGCTCCTGTGAGTGCGGACGCGGCCCCATGTGTTCCTGAGTCATAGTCAGCAGGTCCTGAGGACGACGGGACTCCTGTCACTGTGGACTATGCCTCACATCCTCTGGAAGCCTCACAGCAGGTCCTCAGGAGGCCGGGGGCTCCTGTCACCCTGGACATGGCCCCACGTCCCCCCGAAAACTCACTGCGGGTCCTGAGGAGGCTGTGGGCTCCTGGCAGCATAGACGCAGCCCCATATGTCCCGAAGCCAAGTGCATGTCCTGAGGAGAACGGGGGTCCTGTCAGTGTTGATGTGGCCCCACATTTTCCTCAAGCCTCACCATAAGACCTGAGGAGGTTGGGGGCTCCTGTCAGCATGGACGTGGCCCCAAAACTTCCCAAAACTTCAGAGGGGGTCCTGAAGAGGCCGGAGACCTGTCAGTGTGGATGCGGTCCCCATATCTTTCTTAGGCCTCACCACGGGCCCTGACAAGGCTGGGGTCTTCTGTCGGCATGGACACATCCCCATATTTCCCGAAGTCTACACCGGGGGTCCTGAGGAGGTCAGCGTCCTGTCAGTGTGGACGTGGCCCCACATCCTCCCGAAGCCTCACCGTGGGTTCTGAGGAGGCCGGGGCTCCTGTCAACATGGATGTGGCCCCCATCTTCCAGAAGCCTCAACTTGGGTCCTGAGGAGCCCGGGAGCTCCTGCCAGAGTGGACGCGGCGCCACATCTTCCTGAAGCCTCCCCGCGGGTCCTGAGGAGGCCCAGGGGCTCCTGTCACGTGGATGCGGGCCCACAGCTTCCTTTTTTTTTTTTTTTAATTTTTATTTATTTATGACAGTCACACACAGAGAGAGAGAGAGAGAGAGAGGCAGAGACACAGGCAGAAGGAGAAGCAGGCTCCATGCACCGGGAGCCCGACGTGGGATTCGATCCCGGGTCTCCAGGATCGCGCCCTGGGCCAAAGGCAGGCGCCAAACCGCTGTGCCACCCAGGGATCCCGGCCCACAGCTTCCTGAAGCCTCACCGCGGGTCCTGAGGAGACCGGGACTCCTGACAGCGTGAACACGGCCCAATGTCCTACTGAAGCCTCACCGCGGGTCCTGAGGAGGCTGGGGCTCATCAGCGTGGACGCGACCCCACGTCCTCCTCAGGCCTCGCAAGCACAGGCGGGTTCCTGTTAGTGCAGGCGGAGGAGGCTTACTGCGCATGCACGCTCCTTGGGCGGGGCCTGGAGTCGGGCGCCATCTGCGGGACACTTACGCACTGCAGGAGGCCATGCAGGAGGCGGCCTCCCCGTCCCTAGGGCCGCACCTGCCTCCTTCCGGGCTCCAGCTGAGGCCTGTGAGCTTCGGAAACGTCTCACTGAAATGGAGCCCAACACCCGGACAGAGTCACCAGGTCCGGGTGAGGACCAGGCAAGGACCAGAATCACCAGGTCCAAGTGAGGTCCACATGGGGACCTAAGTCACCAGGTATGGGTGAGGCTCCGGTGGGGACCAGAATCACCAGGTCCAGGTGAGGTGCAGGTGGCAACCACACTCAGCAGGTCCCAGTGAGGCCCAGGTGGGGACCAGAAGCACCAGGTACAGGGGAGGCCCTTGAAAGAACCAGAGTCAACAGTTCGAGGTGAGGCGCAGGTGGCAACCAGAGTCAGCAGGTCCAAGTCAGGCCAAAGTGGGGTTCACAGTCACCAGGTCAGCGTGAGACCCAGAGGGGAACCAGAGTCACCTGGTCCAGGTGAGGTCCAGTTGTGGAACACAGTCACCGGGTCCCAATTATGCCCAGTTGAGGACCATGGTCAACAGAGCCAGGTGAGGCCCAGATGGGGATCAGAGTCACCAGGTCCAAGTGAGGCCCAGGTGGGGACCACAGTCACCAGATCCAGGGTAGTCTCAGGTGCCGACCAGAATCACCAGGTCCAGGTGAGGCCCAGGTAAGGACCAGAGTTACCAGGTCGAGGTGAGTCCCAGGTGGGGAACACAATAACCATGTCCCAATGATATCCACCTCAGGACCAGAGTCACCAGGTCCTCTTGAGGACCAAGTGGGGACCAGATTCACCAGGTCCAGGTGAGGCCCAGGTGGAGACCAGAGTTACCAGTTAAAGGTGAGTCTAGAAGGACAGCACGGTCACCAGGTCTAGGTGTGGTCCATGTGAGAACCAGATCACCAGGTACAGGTGAGGCGCAGGTGGGAACCAGAGTCAGCAGGTCTGGGTGAGGCCAAGGTGGGGACCACAGTCACCAGGTCCAGATGAAACCAAGCTGAGGACCAGAGTCACCAAATCCAGCTGAGGCCCGGGGGGAGTGGGACTGGAGTCACCAGGTACAGGTGAGGCTAGAAGAACAGCAGAGACACCAGGTACAGGTGAGGTTCATGTGGGAAACAGAGTCACCAGGTCCAGGTGAGACCCAGGTGAGGACCAAAGTTAAATGTTCCAGAGTCTCACTTGGGAAACAGACTAAACATATCCCGATGATGCCCAGGTGGGTACAAGAGTCACCAGGTCCAGGTGGGGCGCACGTGAGGACCAGAGTCACCAGGTCCTGGTGATACCCAGGAGGGGACCAGATTCACCAGGTCCAGGTAAGACCCAGGTGGAACTCAGTCACCTGGTCTGGGTGAGGCCCAGGTGGGGACAAAAGTCATAAGACCAGTTGAGGACCAGGTGGGAACACAGTCACCAGGTCCAGGTGAGACCAAACTAAGTACCGGAGGCACCAGGTCCAGCTGAGGCCCAGTTGGGGACTGGAGTGACCAAGTATAGATTAGGTTAGAAGGACACCACAGTCATAAAAATGCAGCTAGTTGAAACCTGGCTTCTAGGGATGCTTTCTTGTGAGAGCTGAGCTCAGGGAAGGACCCTCCCGCATCCTGACTGCCTGTAGACATAGCTCCTATCATCCTTAAGTGAGGTGCTGGAAGAGGTTGCGTGAAAAGCATGTGGAAGTGTCAGGCCTGTACTCACGTGTATCTGAGTTCAATACAGGGATTTCCAACAGCCTTGTTCAATTAGAGTCATGCTACGTTTTAACTCCCATGAACGAGTGGCAAGCAGCCATCACCTGCAAGGCATACACATTTCTGAGAGTTGAGCTTATGCCCTGGACCTCCCCCATCCTAACTGCCTGTACGGTCTACTTCCACAGCATTTCGTTGTATGCGGGACAGTAGCGAAGTGAGAACCAACTGTCTGCCTTGTCAATTTCGCGCTAGGGGACAGCTGCCTCCAAGGCATGCACACTCCTTTGGATTGAGCTTATGGCTTGTACCTCCCACATGCTGAACGCCTGTACGCTTCGCTTCCAAAGGATTTCGTTCAATACGGGACGCAAGTTTTGTGAGAGGCAAGTGTCTCTTAGCTCAATCCAGCGACTTCGGAGGAATTCCTCCCTCAGAAGGGAGCTACATACTAACTTCCAAACCTGAGTACCTAGTTGAAAGCTGTCACTCTGGGGAACTTCCTTCTGCGAGGTGAGCTGACACACGGTCCTTCCCAGTTCCACACTGCCTGCACATGGAGTTATGAACAACCTCACTAGACAGGTTTGTCAGAAGCTCATGGGACGCAAGGGGCAAGCTGCAGGCTTCAATGGTTGCGTCTCCAGGTGCGGTAGAGCGGTATTGACGGAAAGTCCTGACTTACATTGCTGCTACGTTCTCACGGCCATAACAACGCAGCTAGTGGAAAGCTGGCTTCGAGGCATGCTTCCTTGTGAGAGCTGAGGTCAGGACAGGACCCTCCCGCATCCTGACTGCCTGTAGACATAGGTCCTAGCATCCTTATGTTAGGTGCTGGGAGAGGTTGTGAGAAAAGCATGTGGAAGCGTCGGACCTGAACTCACGTGTATCTGAGTTGAATACAGTGATTTTCAATGGCCTTCTTCAGAGTGTAGGTAAGTTTTAACTACCATGTACGAGTGGGTAGCAGACATCTGCCTCCCAGGCATACACACTTATGAGAGTTGGGCTTATGGCCTGTACCTCCCACATCCTGCCTGCAGGTACACTTCGCTTCTAAAAGGCCTAGGCTCGATGCGTGACTGAAGTGTTGTGAGAGGTAAGTGGAATGTCCCGGCACAGAAGAGTAGTGCCTCCAAGCTCAATCCAGCGATTTCCTAGTAATTCCTGTCTTAGACTGGTGCTACATACCAAGTTCCATAGGTGAGAAGCTAGCTGAACGCCTTGTCCAAAAGCAACTTACTTCTGAGAGTTGAGCTCACACTCAGTCCCTCACAGTTGTACACTGCATGCAGAGTGAGTTTCGAACGTCTTCACCAGAGACGTTTGTCAGAGGATTCTGAGACGCAAGTGGAATGGCGACCTGGAAGGTGTCCCCAGGTGCAGTAGAGTGGTAATCTTGGAACCTCCTGACTGAGAATACTGCTACATTCTCACTGCCATAAGAATGCAGCTAGTTGAAACCTGGCTTCTAGGCATGTTTCGTTGTGAGAGCTGAGGTCAGGGCAGGACCCTCCCGCATCATAACTGCCTGTAGACATAGGTCCAGGCATCCTTATGTTAGGTGCTGACAGAGGTTGTGTGAAAAGCACGTGGAAGTGACAGGCCTGTACTCTCGTGTATCTCAGTTCAATACAGCGATTGCCAACGTCCTTGTTCAATTAGAGTGTAGCTCGGCTTCTAGCTCCCATCAATAAGTGTCTAGCAGACATCTGCCTGCAAAGCATACACACTTCTGAGAGTTGAACTCATGCCCTGTACCTCCCACATGCTGACTGCAGATACACTTCGCTCCTATCAGGCCTAGCCTTGATGCGTGACAGAAGGGTTGTGAGAGGTTAGTGGAAGGTGCCGGCCCACACGACTAGTGTCTCATATCCCAATCCAGAGATATTTGAGGAACTGCTCTCTTAGTTTGGTGCTACATACTAAGTTCCTTACATGAGAAGCTAGTTGAACTCAGTGTCCAATGGGTACTTGCTTCTGAGACTTGAGCTCACCCCCAGTCCCTCACAGTTCCACACAGCCTTCAGATGGAATTTCGAACCTCCTCTCTAGACAAGTTTGTCAGAAGCTCATAGGACACAAGGGCCTAGCTCAGGCTTCAATGCTTGTGTCTCCAGGTGCAGTAGAGCGGTGTACATGGAACCTCCTGACTTACAATGCTGCTACGTTCTCATGGCCATTAAAACGCAGCTAGTAGAAAGCTGGCTTCGAGGCATGCTTCCTTTTGAGACCTGAGCTCAGGGCAGGACCCATCCGCATCCTGCCTGCCTGTAGACTTAGCTGCTAACATCCTGATGGTAGGTGCTGGGAGAGGTTGTGAGAAAAGCATGTGGAAGCGTCAGGCCTATACTCCCGTGTATCTGAGTTGAATACAGCGATTTCCAATGGCCTTCTTCAATTAGAGTGCAGCTAGGTTCTAACTCCCATGTAGGAGTGGGTAGCAGACATCTGCCTCCCAAGACTGATAAATCATGTTGATAGTATCTATCCCCTATATGATATAATAAAAATGGCAGTATATCTCTGTATATGATCCACAATCACAGTTCAATCATGAGATAAACAACAGACATGTCCCAACTAAGGGAAATTTTACAAAATACTCTACTTCTCAAAGTGTTCCAGTTCAACAACAAGAAGAAAAGGCTGAAAAACTGTCAAAATCCAGAGGAGCCTAAGAAAACATGATAAGTTTAATGTGATATGAGGGATGGTAACTTAGCAAAAAAAAAAAAAAGGAAATCTGAATAAAGTATGGTCTTTGGTTAATGCGAATATTTTAATATTGATTCATTCGCTAATATTTGTACCGTACTAATATAAGATATCGATAATTGGAGAAATTGAGTGCGAGTGCATGAGAATTCTCTGTACTATCTTCTCAATTTCCCTATAAATCTTTTTTTTTTCTAATCAATAAGATTTATTTTGAAAATTGACATAAATGAATCAGGCTCCAAGTGTGAAGATTTTAGAATAGTTTAATTAATTTTTGCCTTATTCTTAAAGAGTTCCTTCAATGGGAACAAAGTAAGAATTTTATATCAGAAGGAAAGAAAAACACTTATGAGCACGTATAATGCCTCCTCAACCTGAAAAGCAGGAAAGGATAATAAATAGCAAATATCAGATAAAAATACTTCTTTTATATTAGACACCATATTGCAAGTGCATTTAAAATTAGCAATGCATAACATTTATTTCCTGGACATTTGTCTTCCAAACAGTTCGCAGTGTTTCAGTGTCAGTTAAAACAGGGGAAGAATCTCAGGGAAGAATCCTTCACATAGTAATAGGACCATTGGTAATAATGTCTCTCAGTTCGTTCCAAATCCATAAAGATGCATTTCCTTATGAGTGACTCAACTGTGAAGAAAGAGATGAGAAACCCTCATCCCTCTGAACTACTTGTGTCAGAATATTTTAACCATAGTACTACGGATAGTAAATTATCCTTATTAACAGGAAATACGTCTCACATTGGAATCTGAGCAATCAGATGGGCAGAGAAAAAATGCTTTGACTGGCTCTTCATCTTTTAAAGACAAAGGAGAGGTTTTCTATGTACAAAGTCAGTTGTCAAGATAGCCTTAGGGAATAAGAGTCTGCAGCATGGAATCCCACTGCACAGCCACCCAGGAGGCCCGAGCTCCAGGTCTTCTTGATCCCAAATCCCTGGGCCTGTCCCCCAACACATGCTAGCACCAGAGGTCATTTGCAATTGCTCTCTTAGGAGCTCTGGGGAAGGGGGAAGGAGCTAGATAGGATGGGACATGTGGAGGCCAAGAAAATTAAGGCCATTCCACTTTATGTTCAGCGTTAGCACATGTCCAGCCATCCCAGGTCCCTGTGAATAAGAGCTGAAATTTACATTACTTCAGTTACTAGAAAAAAAAACAAAAGTTTACAGCTTAATGTCCTAGAAAGCCCCACATTACAATAAAAACTGAGCCCAAGCCAAGGGCAGGAAGCCCCTATTAGAATAAGAACAGAGCTCAATGCCCTCCAAAGCCCCATATCAAAATGTAAACAGAACTTGTGGAATTGCTCCAGCCCTTCTGGAGTTCCCTGAGACCAGCCCTTAAAACTAAGCTAAAAAAAACCCAAAACAACAAAAAAACAAAACTAAGCTAAAACCCACCTCGGGGTCTAAGTCTTGCTCCACCCTGTCGGGTATACTTGGACGCAAGCTCGAGTTGGTAAATCAACCCTCCTGTGTTTGAATCGGTGTTGGCTCCTTAGTGGTTTCTCGGATTCACAATCTTGAGCACAACACCCCCATGTCACCTCCCCCCCTGGGCTGACCCCCTGTCCCCTCCCACCCAGGCTGACCCTCAGTCACCTCCCAGCCTACAACAGCTGGGCACAGGCCCTCACAGAAGTCCCATGGGCATGGTGCGCACTGCCGCCATCCCCGGCCTCCCACGGGAAGGAAGGAGGTTTTGGCAGGACACACTCCCATGGTGGCCCCAGGGCTCCCTGCCCAGGACTGCAGCTGGTGACAGGTCGGGGTCTGTGTCCCTGATGCCGGCTCCTCCTCCCCGGTTTTCCCGCAGGAAATGAAGGAGGAGGCCCTGGTCTCCTCCAGGGACATCACGCAGATAGGCCTGGACGTCAACAGGACGTTCGGCTGCCACACCATGTTTTGGGCCCGCTATGGGGTCCGGTGAGGCTCCTGGGCCGGGGGGGTTCCAGGCCCCAGGGGAGGCCTGGGGGCTTCTGGGTAGGAAACACGGGGCTTCTGAGGCCAGGGGTAGCAACAGCAGCCAACAACACACCGCCGCATGGTAAGGTGCTGGGGATGACCCCCGTGCCCCCACACCCGGAGTTCGGGGATGAGGAGGCCACTAGGATGGGGCCTCCAGGGGTTGCCATGTGAGCTGAACTCCAAAGGGTTGAGGGACAGCCGCCTGAAAGGCAAGGGGCTGGGGTGGAGCCGTGGGGAGCAGTAAGGGGACCTGGGGGCCAGGCGGCATGGCCGTGGCTAGAACAGGACACACATCGATCCGATGAGGGCCGGACGGGTCAGGGTGACACCCACCCTCGATGCTTTATATATTTCTAAAGTCTATGCATTTCATTTGAGACAATTTGCAATTTGTAAACATACATAGTATGATGACCCCCAGATAATGCCCCCGGTCCAGCCAGGGCCCTGCACTGACCATACGGGGCCCCTGGGGCAGGTGTCACAGCAAACCCAAGACTGGGGTCGCCATTATCTGTAGACGTCTCCGTGTGCATCTTAGAGAAAGAGGATGCCCTGTGTCTGCAGGCACCCTGAGCCATCCTGCTCATTCCCCACCCCCACACCATCCCCTACATCATCATCCCCCATGGCATTGTCCCCATACGATCCCCCCTACACCATCCCCCTCACACCCCCACACAATCCCTGACCACACTATACCCCCACACCATCCCCCCTACACCATCCCCCACACTCCACCACCATCATACCTCTGCCCAACACCATCGGCCCCCAGCAAGCACCCAGTGCAGCTGCCCCCTGTGGGACATGCTCAGCCTCCCCGGGGTTCTCTGGACAGCCTACTCCCATCAGAAGCCCTGGTGTCCCACAGAGTACCCAGGGGTTGCAGGGAAGAGGGAAGGCCGGGAGCCCCTGACAGGGTGGGTGCAGGTGGATGGAACACAGGATGCACTGTGCCCTGCCTCCTCCCACTGTCCGTCCTGGAGGGCGGCACACCCTGCACAGGACACCAGCCCCTAACCCAGAGGGACCTGGGCTGGCCTGGCCCTGGGCTCTGTGGGGGCTGGGGTGATTTGAGCCCTCCCCAGGCCCAACACAAAGACTAATGGGATCCATTAGTCTGGCCGGGCCTGGATTCTGGCTCTAGGCTGAACGAGTCCTCCCACAGCTGGATGTGTCCTCCTGGGCCCTGGGCGTGCCCCACAGATCCGGGTCGCTGACCTAGGGCAGCCCTGGGGATCCCGGGACACCCGAGGGTGGGGAGAACAGGGGTAGGCTGGTGGGCCCCACCAACACCCACAGCAGGAGGCAGGCTCCTCCAGGTGCTGGGGCCCCAGGGGGCCCGAGGCCGGGGTCCAGCTGCCCTGAAGGGACCCAGCGCAGGAGCCCATGAGCTGCAGGTCCAGGTCAGCTCTGCTGTCCTCAGAACCGTCTCTCAGGCTGAAACCTGTGTTTGGGGGACACACGCCCCCAAACGGAGTCCACACATGCTTCCAGGTGGGGGACTCCAGCCCCCGCCCCCCCACCCCGTGTGATTCTTGCCCTCGCCTGAAGGACAGAAAGGGCTCCCTCCCCAGGGGAAGGTGGGCACCCTCGGCTCTGAGCCCGTTTGCTGTAGCAAGTCAAGAAAGTGTTGTGGTGCGAAAATGCACAGCCAGCCCATTTCTGTGTCTCCAGGAACTCTGTGCACGGGGCGTGGAGAGACCCCCAGAGAAGAGGAGGGGCACCACCCAGGCCCCAACCAGCACCTGCAGGGGCGCCGCCAGGCATACACACAGCTGACGTCCCCACGTGCCTACCAGGGGCGGCCAGACACCAGGGTCAGGACCCCACGGACTTTACTGGGACTCAGCCCGTGCCCCCGGGCCAGGAGGGGCTGGGACAGAGTGACAGTCTGGGAGCCTCAGGTCACCAGGGTCTGTGCAAAGCGACCTAGGAGGTCTGTGCTCCCTCTGTCCTGGGGGCCCGGGCTGGCCGGGTTCCGGGGCACTTCCTCCCCTCCCCGCATCCCCGTGCCTGTGTGCCTCGGGCACAGAGGGCCTGTGGGGCGGTCAGTGTGGCCCTGGAAGGGAGGTCAGGGCAGCAGGCCCTGGTCTTGTGCCCAAGATTGCAAATACGAGAAACCACCAAGGAGCTGACACCGATGCAAACACACGAGGGTTTATTTACAAGCTCCAGCATGGGTCCAAATATACCCGACACTGCGGAGCAGGGACTTGGACCCCGAGACTAAGAGGCGGCGTATCAGCTTTATAGGGGCCAGTGGCCCATGGGATTAACGAAAGGTGCACATTCATGTCGGTCCACACGCAGGTGGCCGATTGAATTACATCTTACCCTATAGTATCCATTTTAGCTGGCCTATTACTTTGGTCAGAATTGGCACGCATTTTTGGCGGGCACAAAGCAGGGTTACATTGTTCTGAGCCGATTTCCGATTAGGGTGTGCCCAGTGGCTCGACTAGGGTGGGGCAGCGCCTTAAGCAATAAGCAGGTTATGTGGGGGTCATACAGGAGTGGCAGGTGTAGCACAAAATGGAATCAGTCCTCCTCTGCTTGTCCAGGGGTAGGGGATTTTTGTTAAATTTCCTGGGTCCCACATTCCCCCCTTTTTCAGAGGATCCTATGCAGGATCCAATCAAGGGTCCAGGTTGCTCTTAGGGTGAGCCAGGTGGAATGATTAAACCAGGATTTTAACCAACCTTGTTGCTGTTCTCGCTGCCATTTATATTCCAGCGAAGAAGCAGCATTCTACGTTTAAGGCAGCACATACCCCCCACACACACCACACACACACCCTTTGTTGTAAGAAGACTAAGTCTAATCCCTTTCTATTTTGAAGGACAACCTCAGACTAGGGAGTCTTGGAGGTGTGAAATTAGTGAGAACGGTGCACTCTTAGCTTTAGGGGATTGTCCTTGTCCGGGTGGCTTTTCCATTCTGGAACAAAGTTCTTGAGAACGGTATGTGGGTCAGCTGGCTGGACGTGGGTGTAGTGGACCAGGGAGTAATCCCGTCGACCTTGAGAGCATTGGGAGTGGTCAGGATCAGGGTGTAGGTCCCTTGCAGCGAGGTTGAAGTGTCCGGTGTTGGTATCTCCACACGTACACATGTACACCCAGTCACCTGGCTGATATCGATGGGGATCCGGGGGTGGCCCAGTCTCATAGAGGGCCCTCAGCTTAGGCCACACCTGCTCATGGGTTCATGACATTTGGAGGGAGAAAAGAAGTTGGTGATCATCAAATTCAGCAAGCACCTCAAGTTTTAAAATGGGGATAACAGGTGGAGGAAGACCGAACATGATCTCGTAGGGAGTCAGTCCCATCTTATATGGGGAGTTCCTCACCCGATATAGGGCGAAGGGGAGGAGAGTCACCCAGTCCCCGCCAGTCTCCAGGGCTAATTTAGTTAAGGTCTCCTTTAATGTTCTGTTCATCCTCTCTACCTGTCCTGAGCTCTGGGGCCTATATGCACAATCTAATTTCCAATCTGCCCCAAGTACTAGTGCCACTCCCTGTGTTACCTTAGAGAAGAATCCTGGGCCCTTGTCTGACCCAATCTTAACAGGAAAGCCATACCTCGGTAAGATGTTTTCCAGTAGTTTCTTGGTCACGGTCTGTGCCGTTTCATGTTTGGTGGGAAATGCCTCTGTGCATCCTGAAAAAGTATCTACAAACACTAATAAATACCTGTATCCATATTTTCCAGGTTTTACCTCAGTGAAGTCCACTTCCCAGTAGGCTCCTGGGCGGTCCCCCCGGAGCCAGGTGCCTGGGTTAGATCCATGGGCGGTGGCATTAGTAACTGGCATGAGTGGCAGCTTGCCACGATCTGCTCGATCTTTGTTCGAGAGTCTTTAATAGTGATCTTTGCATGTCGTACGAGGTCTTCCATCTTCCTTGTTCCCGTGTGAGTACTCCGATGCGTTTTGGATAGGACTCGCCGTCCCAGTTCCTCTGGCAAGATGATGCTGGAGTCTGTGGCCCTCCACCAGCCACACAATCACTGGGTCATAGGCAAGCGTTTGATCCAGTGTAAGTCAGCATCACTATAGTTGGGGGTGTCCGGCAGGTTCCGTTCCCCTGGATCAGGTAGCGTGGTTGCTAAGACCTGGGTCACCAAAAGGGACACCTCCTTTGCTTTTAAATCGGCTAGCCGGTTTCCCCTGGCTACTGGTGTGTCTGCCTTTTGGTGCCCCGGACAGTGGATGATGGCTAGGGCCTTGGGCAGCCAGAGGGTCCTCAGGAGTTCAAGAATCTCCGTTTTGTTTTTAACAGTCTGCCTCTGCTGTCAGAAGCTCTCTCTCTCTCTGTAAAGGGCTCCGCGAATGTGAGCGGTGGCAAAGGCGTACCTGCTGTCGGTGTAGATGTTTATTCGTTTACCTTCCTCCATGGTCAGTGCCTTGGCCAGTGGGATCAGTTCTGCCCATTGAGCCAACATTTAGGCTGTCAATGGCTCCGCCCAGACGGTCTCTGTCTCCGTGGTTATGGTATGGCTGCCCCCGCAAATCGGACTCCTTCTCGGACAAAACTGCTGTCGTCCGTGTACCAGGTGGCATTGGCGTTCGGCAGTGGCTGGTCCTGGAGATCAGCTCTGATTCCGTACACCTGTGCCAAAATTTCTTGACAGTCATGCAGAGGGGGGTCCCAGTCTGGGTTAGGGAGTAGCGTTGCCAGATTCAGGGTTGTCGGTGGCTTAAATAAAATTCTGGTGGGGTTTAGCAGTAGGCTCTGATAATGGGTCAGATGGGCATTGCTGATCCAGCTGTCTGGGGGCTGTTTGAGTACCCCTTTAATAGCGTGTGGGGTGGTAACATGCAGTTCTTCCGGACTTTTTCTATTATAGACTCGTTCTGCTATTGTCACTAAGTCCTGCAAGCTCTTCTCTCCCAGTCTCTCTACTCTTTGCAATTTCTTTTTAATGTTCAGAACGGCCTGGTTAACAAAAGCTATGATAATTGCGGCCTTTGTTTCCGGGGCTTCTGGGTTCATAGGGGTGTACTGCCTAAAAGCCTCTATTGCTCCCTCTAAGAAGGCTGCTGGACTCTCATCCTTACCCTGTCTCACATCATAGACCTTGGCCAGATTGGTAGTCTTGCACGCGGCAGCCTGGAGACCTGCCATTAGAGTCTTGCGGTGGACCCGGAGTCTCTCCTTACCTTCAGGCGAGTTGTGTGCTTTGGGGAGTAAAAACGGGTTTTAGCCAAGGAGGGGAATTCTCGATCATGTCCTGACAGGCCAGGATGTTGGGCATCTGGTCAGGGTGGCCATCTGGTTTGTCCCTGAAGTTCACGGCCTTAACCTGTAAGATAATAGGTAGGTGAAAATTTCCTTCTCGGGGCCATCCCACGTCAAAGGTTGGCCATTCTGATATGCAATAAATTTGGAATCTCTCTCTCTGTATGTCTATGCTCACAATAAGAGTTCTTTCCCTAACATCCGAGAAGTGGGAGAGCATAAGAGACAAGGGTATGGTTTGCATCTGTCCCATTATGTCCCCCGTCCACACCAAGGCACAGACAGTTATGACAGTTCACAAATAACACAGTCAAACACACAGTTAACAAGAACACAGTAACACAGACCAGCACACAAACAGGTAACACAGACCAGCGTGCAAAGAGGTAAGAAGAGCACAGTAACAGACAAACGTTCTAGTGCGGCTGCGGAGACAAGACAGAAAGTAATCCGAAGGGCTGGCAGCCAGCCCTCCTTACAGATGAGGACCCCCGTCCTCCATACAGACGAGGACCCCCATCCTCCTTACGGATGAGGACCCCCTGTCCTCCTTACGGATGAGGACCCCCGTCCTCCTTACAGATGAGGACCCCCGACCTCCATACAGAGGAGGACCCCCATCCTCCTTACGGATGAGGACCCCGTCCTCCATACAGATGAGGACCCCCGTCCTCCATACAGAGGAGGACCCCCGTCCTCCTTACAGATGAGGACCCCGTCCTCCATACAGATGAGGAGCCCCGTCCTCCTTACAGATGAGGACCCCCGTCATCCATACAGATGACGACCCCATCCTACTTACATATGAGGACGCTCATCCTCCATACAGATGAGGACCTCCATCCTCCTTACAGATAGGACCTCCATCCTCCAGGCAGGGGCAAGGGACGTCTCCTCAAGACCCCCGGTTGATGGCCCACCAGCGCATCCGCCTAAGTCAATGCTGACCTAATACAGATTGGAATTCCTACAGGTTAGAGCTCTTAGAGAATATGCACGCAAAAGGTGGAAAAAGTTGAGTGCACTCACCACGCGTGAAATCCTCCGGATAAGGTCCTGGAGGTCTCTCAGATCCCGGACGAGCCCCCAAATGTTGTGGCCAAGATTGTGAATCCTAGAAACCACCGAGAAGCCGACACCGATGCAAACACAAGAGGGTTTATTCACAAGCTGGAGCGTGGGTCTAAGTATACCTGACACAGCGGAGCAGGGACTTGGACCCCAAGACTAAGGCATAGCAGCTTTATAGGGGCAGTGGCCCATGGGATACACAGAAAGTTGCACAGTCATGTCGGTCCACACGCAGGTGGCCGATTGAATTACATCTTACCCTATAGTATCCATTTGAGCTGGCCTATTACTTTGGTCAGAATTGGCGCGCAGTTTTGGCAGGCACAAAGCAGGGTTACATTGTTATGGGCCGATTTCTGAGTAGCGTGTGCCCAAAAGCTTGACTAGGGTGGGGCAGCACCTTAAGCAATAAGCAGGTTATGTAGGGGTCATACAGAGGGTGACAGCTGTAGCACAAAATGGCATCTGTCCTCCTCTGCTTGTCCAGGAGTAGGGGATTTTTGTTAAATTTCCTGGGTCTCAGGATCCGTGGGTGGCTCAGCGGTTTAGCGTCTGCCTTTGGCCAGGGGCGTGATCCTGGAGACCCGGGATCGATCCCATGTCGGGCTCCCGGTGCATGGAGCCTGCTTCTCCCTCTGCCTATGTCTCTGCCTCTCTATCTCTCTCTCGCTGTGTGACTATCATAAATAAATAAAAAGAAATTTCCTGGGTCCCACACTGACTGCATGTACACTTCGCTTCTAACAGGCCTAGGTTTGTTGCGGGACAGAAGTTGTGTGAGAGGCAATTGGAAGGTGCAGGCCAGGAGACATGTGTCTTGAAACTCAATCCAGCGACTACCGAGGAATTCCTCTCATACATTGCTACTACTTCCATACAAGAGAAGCTAGTTGAACGCAGTGTCCAGGGGAACTTGATTCTGAGAGGTGAGACCCCACGTAGTCCCTCACAGTTCCACACTGCCTGCAGATAGAGTTTTGAACATCCTCACTAGAGATGTATGCCAGAAGCTCATGGGACGCAAGGGTCAAGTTGAAGTCTTCAATGGTTGTGTCTCCAGGTGCAGTAGTGCGGTATTCATTGAACCTCCTGACTTTCGGCTTCGAGGCATGCTTCCTTTTGAGAGCTGAATTCAAGACAGGACCCTCCCGCATCCTGGCGGCCTGTAGACATAGCTGCTAACATCCTTATATTAGGTGCTGGGAGAGGTTGTGAGAAATGCATGTGGAAGCATGAGGCCTGTACTCACGTCTATCTGAGTTCAATACAATGATTGCCAACGTCCTTGTTCAATTAGAGTGTAGCTCAGGTATACCTCGCCTCGATAACTGTCTAGCAGACATCGGCCTGCAAAGCATACACACTTCTGAGAGTTGAGCTTTTGGCCTGTACTTTCCACATCCTGCCTGCAGGTACACTTCACTGCTAACAGGCCTAGGCTCGATGCGTGACTGAAGTGTTGTGAGAGGTAAGTGGAAAATCCCGGCATACAAGACTAGTGCCTCCAAGCTCAATCCAGCGATATCCTAGTAATTCCTGTAGTAGACAGGTGCTACATACTAAGTTCCATACGTGAGAAGCTAGCTGAACCTCGAGTCCAAAAGCATCTCTCTTCCGAGAGTTGAGGTCACACCCTGTCCCTCACAGTTCCACACTGCCTGTAGAATGAGTTTTGAACATCTTCACCAGAGACGTTTGTCAGAAGCTTGTGGGACACAAGTGGAATCATGCAGGCCTGGAAGGTGTCTCCAGGTGCAGTAGAGTGGTATTCTTCGAACCTCCTGAGTTAGAAGACTGCTATGGTCTCACGGCCATTAGAACGCAGCTAGTTGAAAGCTGGCTTCTAGGCATGCTCTCTTGTGAGAGCTGAGCTCAGGGCAGGACCCTCCCGCATCCTACCTGCCCATTGTCATAGCTGCTAACATCCTTAAGTGAGGTTCTGGGAGATGTTGGAGAATTGCGAGTGGAAGTGTCAGAACTGTACTCATGTGTATCTGAGTTCAATATAGCGATTATGAACGTCCTTGTTCAATTAGAGTGTAGCTCGGGTATACCTCGCCTCGATAAGTGTCTAGCAACGTCGGCCTGCAAAGCATACACACGTCTGAGATTTGAGCTTATGGCCTGTACCTCCCCCATCTGACTGCCTGTGCGTTCCGCTTCCACAGCATTTCGTTGTATGCGAGAGAGTAGCGGAGTGAGAACCAAGCGTCTGCCTTGTTAATTTGGCTCCCAGCGGACAGCTGCCTGCAAGGCATGCACACACCTTTGGATTGAGCTTAGGACTTGAACCTCCCACATGCTGACCGCCTTTACGCTTAGCTTCCAAAGGATTTTGTTCTATACGGGACGCAAGTTTTGCGAGAGGCAAATGTGTGTTAGTTCAATCCAGCAACTTCTGAGGAATTCCTCCCTCAGATGGGAGCTACATACTAACTTCCAAACCTGAGTAGCTAGCTGAAAGCTGTCTCTCTGGGGAACTTCCCTCTCAGAGTTGAGCTGAAACGTGGTCCTTCCCAGTTCCACACTGCCTGCAGATACAGTTACGAACATCCTCACTAGACATGTTTGTCAGAAGCTCATGGGACGCAAGGGGCAAGCTGCAGGCTTCAAGGTTGTGTCTCCAGGTGCAGTAAAGCGGTATTCATGGAACATCCTGAATTACAATGCTGCCACGTTCTGATGGCCATCAGAACGCAGTAAGTAGAAAGCTTGCTTCGAGGCAGGTCTCCTTTTGAAAGCTGAGCTCAGGGCAGGACCCTCCTGCATCCTGCCTGCCCATAGTCATAGCTGCTAACGTCCTTATCTTAGGTGCTGGGAGAGGTTGGAGAAATGCAAGTGGAAGTGTCAGGATGGTACTCACGTGTATCTGAGTTCAATACAATGATTGCCAACGTCCTTGTTCAATTAGAGTGTAGCTAGTTTCTAACTCCCATGTACGAGTGGGTAGCAGACATTTGCCTCCCAGTTGTACACACTTTTGAGAGTTGAGCTTATGGCCTGTACTTCCCACATCCTGCCTGCAGGTACACTTTGCTGCTAACAGGCCTAGGCTTGATGCGTGACTGAAGTGCTGTGAGAGGTAAGTGGAAAATCCCCGCATACAAGACTAGTGCCTCCAAGCTCAATCCAGCGATTTCCTAGTAATTCCTGTCTTAGACAGGTGCTACATACTAAGTTCCATACGTGAGAAGCTAGCTGAACTCTGAGTCCAAAAGCATCTCTCTCCCGAGAGTTGAGCTCACACCTAGTCCCTCACAGTTCCACACTGCCTGCAGAATGAGTTTTGAACATCTTCACCAGAGACGTTTGTCAGAAGCTTGTGAGAAGCAAGTGGAATAGTGCAGGCCTGGAAGGTGTCTCCAGGTACAGTAGAGTGGTATTCTTCAAACCTCCTGAGTTAGAAGACTGCTATGGTCTCACGGCTATTAGAACGCAGCTAGTTGAAAGCGGGCTTCTAGGCATGGTCTTTTGTGAGAGCTGAGATCAGGGCAGGACCCTCCCGCATCCTGCCTACCCATAGTCATAGCTGCTAACTTCCTTACATTAGGTGCTAAAAGAGGTTGGAGAAATGCGAGTGGAAGTGTCAGGACTGTACACGTGTATCTGAGTTCAATATAGCGATTGCCAACGTCCTTGTTCAATTAGAGTGTAGCTCGGGTATTCCTCATCTCGATAAGTGTCTAGCAGTCATCGGATGCAAAGCATACACACTTCTGAGAGTTGAGCTTATGGCCTGTACCTCCCCCATCCTGACTGCCTGTACGTTCTGCTTCCACAGCATTTCATTGTATGCGCGAGTGTGGCGGAGTGTGAACCAAGTGTCTGCCTTGTCAATTTGGCTCCCAGCGGACAGCTGCCTCCAAGGCATGCACACTCCTTTGGTTTGAGCTTAGGACTTGAACATCCCACATGCAGACCTTCTGTAAGCTTCGCTTGAAAGGATTTCGTTCGATAGGGGCGCAAGTTTTGCGAGAGGCAAATGTGTCTCCGGGCCTCCTCTCCGGGCCTCTGTGGTCTGACAACTTGGTGGCAGCGAGTGGTCTGTGTGGTGTCTGGCGATGGGATGTGGTGCTGATTGTCAGGTGCACATCTGCCTGGGAGATGCACCTGCGGGGATCAGTGACGGGGTGGGCATCAGCACCTCTGGCCTCCAGCGGGCAGTGCTGTGCTGCTCCCTGAGACTCGGGTCTGATGGGGGGGAGGCGGGTGGGGACGCTGGTCCTCTAGCTCTAGGACTGAGGATTCCGCCCCCCAGTCTGCAGGCCCACCACAGAAGAGCCGCCAAGCCCCCCGTTCCCTGCCGCTTCTCTCAGAACCCTGCTTTCACTCTGCCCGCGTCTGAGTTTCTTTTGGTTTTGTTTTTTATCTCAGACTGTTGTGCCCAAGATTGCGAATATGAGAAACCACCAAGAAGCCGATTCCGATGCAAACACACGAGGGATTATTTACAAGCTCGATCTTGTGTCCAAGTATACCCGACATTGCAGATCAGGGACTTGGACCCGAGGTAGGTTTTAGCTTAGTTTTAAGGGCTGGTCTTGGGGACCTCAAGAAGGGCTGGAGCAATTCCTCAAGTTCTGTTTACATTTTGATATGGGGCCTTCAAGGGCATTGAGCTCTGTTCTCATTCTAATAGGGGCTTCCTGCCCTTGGCCTGGGCTCAGTTTTGATTCAATTGTGGGGCTTTCTAGGACATTAAGCTGTAAACAGCAAAGGTTCCACACATGGAAGGGGGACGTCACACTGTCCCTATTTGCTGAAGACGCGGTACTAGAAACAGGAAACCCAAGAGCCTCCACCAAAACCTGTTAGAACTAAGGAGTGAGCTCAGTAAAGTAAAGGGACACAAACTGACCCTACAAAGCAGAGTAGCCTTGCTGTGTCCCGACAATGAGCACTCAGGAAGGAAAGGAAGGACGTGAAGGCCTTCTCAGGAGCATCAAGGAGAATAAATAATGAGACTGAACCAAAGGAGCACAAGTCTTGTGCACTGAGCCATACCAGGCTCTGGGAGGCCGTCCTGGGCTCGTGGGGTCGGAGCCTCATCTTGTGAAAATGTCCGCAGTTCCTGAAGCCACCCTCAGTTTCATGTCATTCCTATCAAAATCATGGTGGCAGATCTTAGAAATAGGAAAAAAAAACAAAACCCATAACATCCAACCCCCACAACAAATGACCCCGGAGGTCAAATCAGTATTGGAGAAGCATGACAGAGTGGGACGCAGCACTTTCCTATTTCAAAAGATGTCACAGAGACACAGGATAAAGCAGTGTGGTTCTCGGGCCCCCGGCTGGCTCCGTCGGTTAAGCATCCAACTCCTGACCTCACCTCCAGTCCTGATCTCAGGGGTCGTGAGTTCTAGGCCTGTGTTGGGCCATGGACGAGGCGTGGAGCCTACTTAGACAAACCAGACCCACGGGGGTGGTCCCGGCATAAGCTGAATGAGCAAAACAGAGAGTACAGAAGGAAATGTGCTCTGATAGAACTGATTTTTTTAACTTAATTTAAACCCAATTAATTAACGTATAGCGTATTACACTTTCAGAGGAAGAATTCAGGGATTCACCAGTTGCTGTTATAGTGCTCGTGACATCACGTGACCTCCTTCATGCCGGTCCCCTGTTATCCGCCCCCTCCAGCGACCCTCAGTTTGTTTCCTATCATTAAGAGTCTGTATTTCCTGCATCTGTTTTCATCTTATTTGTTTTTCCTTCCCTTTACAGTTGTTCATCTGCTTTGCTTCTTTAATTCCACCTATGAATGAAACCACACGTCATTCTCTTTTCCGAGTGAGTTACTTCACTTAACATGATCCCTTTAGTTCTATCCACATCATTGCAAATGGCAAGATTTCCTTCTCTTTGATAGCTGAGTTCCATTCCTCTCTCTATGACCATCATCTATCTCCCATCCTCTTTTTTTTTTTTTTTTTAAATCTTTTTTTTTTTAATTTTTATTTATTTATGATAGTCACAGAGAGAGAGAGAGGCAGAGACATAGGCAGAGGGAGAAGCAGGCTCCATGCACCGGGAGCCTGATGTGGGATTCGATCCCGGGTCTCCAGGATCGCGCCCTGGGCCAAAGGCAGGCGCCAAACCGCTGCGCCACCCAGGGATCCCTCTCCCATCCTCTTTATCCATCATCTGGCAGCGGACACCGAGGGTCCTCCCACAGTGTGGCTACTGTGGACCCGGCTGCTGTGGACATTGGGGTGCAGGTGTCCCAAGTCTCACTGCATCTGTATCTTCGGAGTGAGCTCCAGGCCGTTCACCTGCTGGTCGCAGGGCGGCTCTATTTGTAACTTCCTGAGGGGCCTCCACACTGTTTCCAGGGCGGCTGCACCAACCCGCAGTCCCGCCCACAGTGGAAGAGGGTTGAGTGAGTTTTGCAGGATGTGGTAAAAGTCTGGTCCACATTTCCTTTCACGTCCTGTGGGCTCCAATTCCTTGTCCTTAAGTATTTCTGGGGAAGCCGGGTATTGGGCTCCTTTTCAGTGAGATGTTTCCAAAGCTAACAGGCCCCAGATGAAGCCTGAAAGGAGGCAGGTGCAGCACAGAGAGCACCCGCTGCCTCCTGCACAGTCTCCTGTAGCGCCTGAGCATCCCGCAGGGGGCGCCTGAGCCCAGGCCCCTCCCATGGGGCATGCATGTGCAGTAGGCCTCCTCTGCCTGCACTAACAGGAGCCAGCCTGTGCTGGGGAGGCCTGCGGAAGACATGGGGACGCGTCTATGCTGATGAGCTGCAGCCTCCTCAGGACCCGCGGGGAGTCTTCAGGGGGAAATTGGGTCACATTCATGCTGACAGGAACCCCGGTCTCCTCAGGACGGGCAATGAGGCTTTAGGAATATGTGGGCCCACATCCACCCTGACAGGAGCCCTGGGCCGCCCCAGGACCCGCAGGGAGGCTTCTGGAAGATGTGGGCCCACATTCACGCTGACAGGAGCCCTGAGCACCTCAGGACCCGCAGGGAGGTATCAGGAAATTGTGGGCCCGCATCCACGCTGAGAGGCACCCCTGAGCAGCCTCACGACCCCCGGGGAGGCTTCAGGAAGATATGGGCCTGCATCCACACTGACAGGAGTCCCTGAGCTGCCTCAGGACCTGTGGGGAGGCTTCAGGAAGATGTGGCGACGCGTTCACTCTGGCAGGAGCTCCCGGGTCCCTCAGGACATAAGTTGAGGCTTCTGGAAGCTGGGGGCTGCATTCATGGTTACAGGAACCCCAGCCTCCTCAGAACCCTCGGCGACACTTCGGGAGGATTTGGGGCCACATGGACACAGCAGGACGCTGACTTCCTCAGGACCCCTGGTGTAGACTTGGGGAAATGTGTGGATGCGTCCATGGGGACAGAAGACCCCAGCTTTGTCAGGGTCTGTGGTGAGGCCTAAGAAAAATGTGGGTGCCGCATCCATAGTGACAGGAGTCTCCAGCCTCCTCAGGACCCACTGTGAAGTTTTGGGAAGATTTGGGGCCACATCCATGCTGACAGGAGCCCCAGCCTCCTCAGGTCTTATGGTGAGGCTTGAGGAAAATGTGGGGCCACGTCAATGCTGACAGGTACCCTGTCTTCCTCAGGACCTGCACTTTGGCTTCGGGACATAAGGGGCTGCGAGTATGCTGACAGGAGCCCACAGCCTCCTCAGGACCCGAGGTGAGTTTTCTGGGGGACATGGGGCCATGTCCAGGGTGACAGGAGCCCCCGGCACCCTGAGGACCTGCTGTGAGGCTTCCAGAGGATGTGAGGCATAGTCCACAGTGACAGGAGACCCAGCGTCCTCAGGACCCGCTATGACTCAGGAACACGTGGGGCCACGTCCGCACTCACAGGAGCCTGGCTTCCTCAGGACCCCTTGGAGGAATCTGGAGGAGCTGTTGGGGGCCACTTCCACATCAGAAGGGACTCCTCAGAACCACAGGGTAAGTGAAAGTGTAGAATGAATGGTAGGGTGAGGAGAGGGGAGGAAGTTGGTGGTTAGCCTTAGGTTAGATGTTAGGGGTTAGTGATTATGCTTATGATTACGAATTAGAGGTTAGGTGAAGCATAAGGGTATTTGTCAGTGTTAAGAATTAGGATGGGGGTTAGGGTAAGGGACAGGATTTAGTGTTAGGGTTAGGGTTTAGGCTCTAGGGATTAGGGCAGGAGGTTAGAGGTTGGGGTTAGGGTTATGGTTAGAGTTAGGGTTGGGCTTAGGTTTGCAGTTAGGGTTAGGGGTGAGGGTGTGAGTTATGGTTAGGGGTTAGAGTTAGGGGTTAGAGTTAAGGGTTACAGTTAAACTTAGGGCTAGGTTTAGGGTTAGAGTGAGGGTTAGGATTAGGATAGGGGTTAGGGCTAGGGTTAGGGTTAAGGTTTGGTTACAGGTTAGGGTTAGGGTCAGGTCAGGGTCAGGGTACGGTTTTGGAAAAGGGTAAGATATAGGGTTAGGGAGTGGGTTAGGGGTTGGTTTTGGGTACGGGTTAGGGTACAGTTTGGGGTATGAGATAGGATTAGTATTAGAGGGTTAGGGTTAGGGTACAGGTTAAGGTTAGGAATAGGATTTGAATACCTTATATTAAGGTTAGGGTTAGAGGTTAGGGTTCGGGTTAGATTTAAGGTAGGGGTCAGGATTAAGGAAACCTAAGTTTAGGTGAACCTACGTTTAGGAGTTAGGGTGAGGGTTGGCAGAAAGGTTCAGTGAATGTGTTTTGGTCTTGGGGTTTTTGTTTTTTGATTAGTGATGGGTCTTGTTTAAGGGCTAAGTTAACATTAGGATTAAGTGTAGGGTTAGAGTTATGTCTGTGTATGGTTAGAGTTTGGGTCTGGCATGTGCCTGCACTGGGACTCCTAGCATCTTGGGCCGCTTAGTTTTATGCACTCTATTTAGGTTTTGGGTTCAAAGATAGCCTGACTCCACCAAGTCAGTGGCCTCCCCAGAGAATCAAAATCCAGCCTTCTGATGGGGTCAGAATAGACATAGCAGGCTTCTCCCGAGCTGAGCTAAGGAGGGGATTTGTGGCTCTAAAGACTCTTTACTTGGATTTTCAGTTGCCTTTCTGATTTTATCTCTAGTGCGTACATGTTTCATCAATACTACCTATTATTATTTTAAAGTTTTACTTGGGGATCCCTGGGTGGCGCAGCGGTTTGGTGCCGCCTTTGGCCTAGGGCGCCTTCCTGGAGACCCAGGATCGATTCCCACGTCGGGATCCCGGTGCATGGAGCCTGCTTCTCTCTGCCTGTGTCTCTGCCTCTCTTTCTCTCTCTGTGACTATCATAAATAAATAAAAATTAAAAAAAAATAGTTTTACTTGAATTCCTGTTTGTATACACAGAATGATATAGTTTCAGGTTTACCACATAGTGATTCAACCCTTGAATACAACGCCTGGTACTGGCCACAGGTGCCCTCCACTATCCCCATCCCCTGATTCCCCATCCCCCTCACCTTCCTCTGGTATTTATTAGTTTATTCTCTGTGGTTAAGAAAGTGTTTTTTTGTTTGCTTCTCTCATCCCCCCTGTGTCCCTTTGCCAGTTTGTCTGGTTTCTTAAAATTCACATGTGAATGCAATTGTATGGTATTTGGTATCTTTCTCTGACTGACTGAGTTCCTTGAGCATAAGTCCTTTCCACTTCTCCCACGTCATTGTAAATGGCTTCATTTCATCGCTTCTGATGACCCGGTGATGTCGCAGTGGGTATATTTACCACATCGTCACTGCCCATTCATCACTCGATGGACATCTGGGCTGTATCCACAGTTTGGCTGTTGTTGATAACGTTGCTACAAACACTGGGCTGCGTGTCCCACTTGGAATCTACTAAACGACTTTTGTATCCTTGGGGTAAATACCTAGCTCTGCAATTTTGGAATCGTAGGGTAGCTCTATGTTTAACTTCTTTTTTTAATTTTTTTATGATAGTCACAGAGAGAGAGGCAGAGACACAGGCAGAGGGAGAAGCAGGCTCCGTGCACTGTGAGTCCGACGTGGGATTCGATCCCGGTTCACCAGGATCGCGACATGGGCCAAAGGCAGGTGCCAAACCGCTGCACCACCCAGGGATCCCCTATTTTTAACGTCTCGAGGACCCCCCACAGTGTTTTCCACAGTGGCTGCACCTGTTCGCATGTCCACCAGGAGTGTAAGGGGGCTCCCTCTTCTCTATAGCCTCAACAACACCTGTTGTTTCTTCTGTTGTTAATTTTAGCCATTCTGACGGCTGTCAGTTGACATCTTATTGTGGTTTTCATTTGCATTTCCCTGATGATGGGTGACGCTGAGTGTCTGTCCGTGTGTCTGGTGGCCATCTGGATGTCTTGTCAGAGACAAAGTCCATTCATGTCTTCTGCCCATCTGCAGTTGGATAATTTGTGTTTAGGATGCTGAGATTTATATTTGCTTTACGTATTTTGCATACTGTTTATTGGATGTGTTGTTTACAAATATCTCCTTTCATTTTGTATGTTGCCTTTTAGCGTTGGTTGTTTCTTTCACTTTGCAGAAGGTTTTGAATTTGATGAAGTCTCAATAGTATTTTTGCTTTTGTTTCCCTCACCTCAGAGGCATATCTAGAAAGAAGATCCAATGGCCAACGTCAAAGATGTTGCTGCCTATCTTTTCTTCTTTGTATGGTTTCAGGTCTCACATTTAGGTCTTTCATCCATTTTGAATTTATTTTTTATATATATGGTGTAAGAAAGTGGTCCCGTTTCATTCTTCTGCATGTGGCTGCCTGGTTTTCCCAACACTATTTGTTCTTATCCTGGGGTCAGGGTTAGGGTTTTTTGAAGAGACTGTCTTTGTGCCATTGGATATTCCTTGCTGCCTTGTTGTCGATTAATGGATCCTAGAGTTACAGGTTTGTTTCTTGTTTCGGCATTCCATTCCATTCTATTCTATTGATCTTAGCGTCTCCTGTTGGGAGATTCTTGATTGCTGATTCAATTTCGTTGCTGGTTATCTGTCTGTTCAAGTTTCTTATTTCTTCCTTTTTCATTTTTGCTATGTTATATATTTCCAGGAATTGATCTATTTCTTCTAGGTTCTAGGTTGCTGGCATATAATTTTTCATAATGTTCTCTTATAAATGTTTGTATTTCTCTAGTGTTGATTGTTATTTCTCTTTTTTTCATTTGTGATTTTATTTGGGTCCTTTCTCATCATTTATCTTTTTTCTTTTTTAAAGATTTTATTTATGTATTCATGCGAGACACAGAGAGGCAGGGGTATAGGCAGGGGGAAAATGAGGCTCCATGCAGGGAGCCTGATGTGGGACATGATTCCCCAGGACCCCGGGATCATGACCTGAGCCAAAGCAGATGCTCAACCACTGAGGCACCCAGGTTCCTTTGCTAGTTATGGGTGTGTTCACATTTTCTATTTCTTCCTATTTCAGTTTTGCTTGTTTATACATTTCTAGGGATTTGTCCATTTATTCCAGGTCTCCCAGTTTGTTAGTGTATAATCAGAATGTGTATTCTGCTTTAGGAAGAAATGTTCAGACTATATCTGTTGAGTCTCTTTGGTCCAGTGTGTCAAGGCTATTGTTTCCCTGTTGATTTTCTGCATAGACGATTGGTCCATTGCCATAAGTGGGTGTTAAAATCCCCAGTCATTGTATTATTATCAGTGTGTTCCTGTACGTTTGTTGTTAATTGGTTTCTATATTTCGGTACTCCCATGTTGGCAGCATAAATATGTAGTTGTTTGATCATTTTTTAAAAATAAATTTATTTTTTATTGGTGTTCAATTGACCAACATACAGAATAACACGCAGTGCTCATCCCGTCAAGTGTCCCCCTCAGTGCCAGTCACCCATTCACCCCCACCCCCTGCCCTCCTCCCCTTCCAGCACCCCTAGTTCTTTTCCCAGAGTTAGGAGTCTTTATGATCTCTCTCCCTTTCTGATATTTCGCAAACGTTTCTTCTCTATTCCCTTATGTTCCCTTTCACTATTATTTATATTCCCTGAAGGAATGAGAACATACACTGTTTGTCCTTCTCCGATTGACTTACTTCACTCAGCATAATGGTGGGTATTTGTCGTTTCTAATGGCTGAGTAATATTCCATTGTATACATAAACCACATCTTCTTTATCTATTCATCTTTCGATGGACACCGAGGCTCCTGCCACAGTTTGGCTATTGTGGACATTCTGCTATAAACATCGGGGTGCAGGTGTCCCGGCGTTTCATTGCATCTGAATCTTTGGTGTAAATCCCCAATAGTGCAATTGCTGAGTCGTCGGGCAGGTCTATTTTTAACTCTTTGAGGAACCTCCACACAGTTTTCCAGAGTGGCTGCACCAGTTCACATTCCCACCAGCAGTGTAAGAGGGTTCCCTTTTCTCTGCATCCTCTCCAACATTTGTGGTTTCCTGCCTTGTTAATTTCCCCCATTCTCACTGTGTGACATGGTATCTCATTGTGGTTTTGATTTGTATATCCCTAAGGGCAAGTGATGCAGAGCATGTTTTCATGTGCATGTTGGCCATGTCAATGTCTTCCTCGGTGAGATTTCTCTTCATGTCTTTTGCCCATTTCATGATTGGATTGTTTGTCTCTTTGGTGTTGATTTTAAGAAGTTCTTTATAGATCTTGGAAACTAGCCCTTTATCTGATACATCTTTTGCAAATATCTTCTCCCATTCTGTAGGTTGTCTTTTAGTTTTGTTGACTGTATCCTTTGCTGTGCAAAAGCTTCTTATCTTGATGAAGTCACAATAGTTCATTTTTGCTTTTGTTTCTTTTGCCTTCATGGATGTACCTTGCAAGAAGTTGCTGTGGCCAAGTTTAAAACGGGTGTTGCCTGTGTTCTCTATGATTTTGATAGACTTGTCTCACATTTAGATTTTTCATCCATTTTGAGTTTATCTTTGTTTATGGTGAAAGAGAGTGGTCTAGTTTCATTCTTCTGACTGTGGATGTCCAATTTTCCCAGCACCATCTATTGAAGAGACTGTCTTTCTTCCAATGGATAGTCTTTCCTCCTTTATCGAATATTAGTTGACCATAAAGTTCAAGGTCCACTTCTGGGTTCTATTCTGTTCCATTGATCTATGTGTCTGTTTTTGTGCCAGTACCACACTGTCTTGATGACCACAGCTTTGTAGTACAAGCTGAAATCTGGCAATGGTGCCCCCAGATATAGTTTTCTTTTTTAAAATTCCCCTGACTTGGGATCCCTGGGTGGCGCAGTGGTTTGGCACCTGCCTTTGGCCCAGGGCACGATCCTAGAGACCCGGGATGGAGTCCCACAGCGGGCTCCCGGTGCATGGAGCCTGCTTCTCTCTCTGCCTGTGTCTCTGCCTCTCTCTCTCTCTGTGTGTCACTATCATAAATAAATAAAAAATAAAATAAAATAAATTTCCCCTGGCTTTTCGGGGTCTTTTCTGATTCCACACAAATCTTAAAATAATTTGTTTTAACTCTCTGAAGAAAGTCCATGGTATTTTGATAGGGATTGCCATTAAACGTGTACATTGCCTGGGTTACATTGACATTTTCACAATATTAATTCTGCCAATCCATGAGCATGGAATATTTTTCCATCTCTTTGTGTGTTCCTCAATTTATTTCAGAAGTTTTCTATAGTTTTTAGGGTATAGATCATTTACCTCCTTGGTTAGGTTTATTCCTAGGTATCGTATGATTTGGGTGCAATTGTTAATGAGATTGACTCCTTAATTTCTCTTTCTTCAGTCTCATTGTTAGTGTATAGAAATGCCTTTGATTTCTGGGCATTGATTTTGTATCCTGCAACGCTACCAAATTGCTGTATGAGTTCTAGCAATCTTGCGGGGGAGGGTTTTGGGTTTTCTAGGTAGAGTATCATGTCATCAGCAAAGAGGGAGAGTTTGACTTCTTCTTTGCCAATTTGAATGCCTTTAATGTCTTTTGTTGTCTGATTGCTGAGACTAGGACTTCCAGTACTATGTTTTTTTTTTTCCAGTACTATGTTGAATAGCAGTGGTGAGAGTGGATATCCCTGTCTTATTCCTGATCTTAGGTGAAAGGTTCCCAGTGCTGTCCCATTGAGAATGATATTTGCTGTGGGCTTTTCGTAGATGGCCTTTTTTTTTTTAATTCCTAATTCTTTTTTTTTAATTTTTTAAATTTATTTATGATAGTCACAGAGAGAGAGAGAGAGGCAGAGACACAGGCAGAGGGAGAAGAAGGCTCCATGCACCGGGAGCCTGATGTGGGATTCGATCCCGGGTCTCCAGGATCGCGCCCTGGGCCAAAGGCAGGCACCAAACCGCTGCGCCACCCAGGGATACCTCGTAGATGGCTTTTAAGATGTCGAGGAATGTTCCCTCTATCCCTACGCTCTGAACTGTTTTGATCAGGTATAGATGCTCTATTTTGTCAAATACTTTCTCTGCTTCTAATGAGATGATCATATGGTTCTTGGTTTTTCTCTTGCTGATATGATGAATCACATCGATTGTTTTACGAGTGTTGAACCATCCTTGTGTCCCGGGGATAAATCCTACTTGGTTATGGTGAATAATATTCTTAATGTATTGTTGGATCCTATTGGCTAGTATCTTGTTGAGAATTTTTGCATCCATGTTCATCAAGGATATTGGTCTGTATTTTCCTCTTTGGTGGGGTCTTTGTCTGGTTTTGGAATTAAGGGGATGCTGGCTTCATAGAACGAATTTGTAAGTACTCCATCTCTTTCTATCTTTCCAAACAGCTTTAGTAGGATAGGTATGGTTTCTTTAAACGTTTGATAGATTTCCCCGGGGAAGCCATCTGGCCCTGGACTTCTGTGACTTGGGAGGTTTTGGATGACTGCTTCAATTTCCTCCCTGGTTATTGGCCTGTTTAGGTTTTCTATTTCTTCCTGTTCCAGTTTTAGTAGTTTGTGGCTCCAGAAATGCATCCATTTCTTCTAGATTGCCTAATTTATTTCCGTATAGCTGTTCATAATATGTTTTTAAAATCGTTTGTATTTCCTTGTGTTGGTAGTGATCTCTCCTTTCTCTTTCATGATTTTATTAATTTGAGTCTTCTCTCTCTTCTTTTTAATAAGACTGGCTAATGGTTTATGTATGTTATTAATTCTTTTAAAGAACCAACTCCTGGTTTTGTTGATCTGTTCCACATTTATTGTGGTCTCAATTTCCTTGAGGTCTGCTCAAATTCTAATTAAGTCTCTTATTCTTTTGGGTGTAGGATCTAGCTGCTGTTTTTTTCTCTAGCTCCTTTATGAGTAAGGTTAGCTTTTGTATTTGAGTTCTTTCCAGTTTTTGAATGGATGCTTGTATTGTGATGTATTTCCCCCTTAGGACTGCTTTTGTTGCATGCCAAAGATTTTGAACATTTGTATCTTCATTCTCATTAGATTCCATGAATCTTTTTAATTCTTCCTCAATTTCCTGGTTGTCCCTTTCATCTTTTAGCAGGATGGTCCTTAACCTCCACGTGTTTGAAGTCCTTCCAAACTTCTTGTTATGATTTAGTTCTAATTTCAAGGCATTATGGTCTGAGAATATGCCGGGGATGATCTGAATCTTTTGGTATTGGTTCAGACGCGATTTGTGATCCAGTATGTGGTCTATTCTGGAGAAAGTTCCATGTGCACTTGAGAAGAATGTTTATTTAGTTCAGTTTGGATGTAAAGTTCTGTAGATATCTGTGAAATCTATCTGCTCCAGTGTATCATTTAAAGCTCTCGTTTCGGGATCCCTGGGCGGCGTAGCGGTTTGGCGCCTGACTTTGGCCCAGGGCGCGATCCTGGAGACCCAGGATCGGATCCCACATCGGGCTCCCGGTGCATGGAGCCTGCTTCTCCCTCTGCCTGTGTCTCTGCCTCTCTGTCTCTCTCTCTGTGACTATCATAAATAAATAAATAAATAATTAAAAAAATAAATAAAGCTCTCGTTTCTTTGGAGATGTTGTGCTTAGAAGACCTATCGAGGGTAGAAAGACCTAGATTGAAGTCACCAAGTATAAGATAATTATTATCTAAGTATTTCTTCACTTTCGTTATTAATTGGTTTAAATATTTGGCAGCTCCAATATTCGGGGAATATATATTGAGGATTGTTAAGTCCTCTTGTTGGATAGATCCTTTAAGTATGATTTAGTGTCCGTCTTCATCTCTCACTATAGTCTTCGGGGTAAATTTTAGTTTATCTGATATAAGGATGGCTACCCCTGCTTTCTTTTGAGGACCATTTGAATGGTAAATGGTTCTCCAACCCATTATTTTCAGATTGTAGGTGTCCTTCTGTCTAATATGAGTCTCTTGTAGACAGCAAATAGTTGGGTCCTGCTTTTTTATCCAGTCTGAAACCCTGCGCCTTTGAAGGGGTCATTAAGCCCATTCACATTCAGAGTTACTATCCACGGATATGAGTTTAGTGTCATCATGATATCTATTCAGTCCTTGTTTTTGTGGATTGTTCCACTGAACTTCTTCTTAAAGGGGAATTTTAAGAGTCCCCCTTAAAATTTCTTGCAGAGCTGGTTTGGAGGTCACATATTCTTTCAGTTCCTGCCTGTCTTGGAAGCTCTTTATCTCTCCTTCCATTTTGAATGAGAGCCTTGCTGGATAAAGTATTCTTGGTTGCATGTTCTTCTCATGGAAGACCCTGAATATATCCTGCCAGCCCTTTCTGGCCTGCCAGGTCGCTGTGGAGAGGTCTGCTGTTACCCTAATGATCCTCCCCATAAAGGTCAGGGATTTCTTGTCTCTCGCTGCTTTAAGGATCTTCTCTTTATGTTTGGAATTTGCAAGCTTTACTATTAAATGTCGAGGTGTTGGACGGTTTTTATTGATTTTAGGGGGGGATCTCTCTATTTCCTGGATCTGAATGCCTGTTTCCCTTCCCAGATTAGGATTGTTTTCAGCTAGGATTTGTTCAAATACATATTCTGGCCCTCTGTCCCTGTCGGTGCCCTCAGGAACCCCAATTACAAGTAGGTTTTTCTTCCTCAGGCTGTTGTTTATTTCCCTTAATCTGTCTTCTTGCTCTCTTGTCTGTCTCTTTTTTCCTGAGTTTCCTTCTTTGCCATCAACTTGTCTTCTATGTCACTCACTCGTTCTTCCACCTCCTTAACCCTCGTCGTTAGGACTTCTAGTTTGGATTGCATCTCATTCAATTGATTTTTAATTTCTGCCTGATTGTATCTAAATTCTGCAGTCATGAAGTCTCTTGACCCCTTTATGCTTTTTTCTAGAGCCACCAGTAGCTGTATAATCATGCTTCTGAATTGGCTTTCTGACATTGAATTGTAATCTAGATTTTGTAACTCTAAGGAGAGAGGACTGTTTCTGATTCTTTGTTTTGAGGTGAGGTTTTCCTTCTATTCATTTTGCTCAGTGCAGAGTGGCCAAAAAAAATTGTATTGGGAAAAGGAGAAAAAGAGAGGAGAGAAAGAAGGAAAGAAAAGAGATAAAGAGAAAAGGAAGAAAAAAGAAAAAGAGAAAGAAAAAGAAAGAAAGGAATAAAGGGTGGGGGATGCAACAAATCAAAAAGAAAGAAGAAAAGAAAAGAAAAGAAAAGAAAAGAAAAGAAGAGAAGAGAAAAGAAAAGAAAAAAGAAAAGAAAAGAAAAAACCACGGGAGAGTATCTTTTGATTCTGTATACTTTAAGTCCGTTGACTTCCCCTGGAACTTGTCCGTCTAGCTTGTCTTCTGGGGGAGGGGCCTGTTGTGCTGATTTTCAGGTGTTAGCTCTTGAGGGAGCTGCTCTGCCCTCTGCCTCGTGCAGGGCTCAGTGGGGGTTGTTTAACCCGTGAGGCCCCAGGAGGAACCATCCCAGTGACGCCGGCAGCTCTGGAACCCTGGATTCAGCTCCCACAGTAACTATGGAGCTCTCCCTCTGCAGGACCTGGAGGTGCCAAGGCTGGGACGCTGACCTGCTCAGCTCTGGGCAGAAGCGTCCTAGCTGTCGTGGGCCTTCCTGGGCTCTGCCTGTCCCAGGGGGAGGCCAAATCCTGGGCTGTGTCCTGGCACCCTGTGCTCAAGTGCCTACGCTGTTGGATTCCCCCTCCCGGCCACACAGCCGCCTCCACGGCGCTGCCGCCCGAGCCCCTCTGAGTTGGTCCCAGAGCCCCGCAGCCCTCTCCGCAGAGATCCTCTTCCTCTGCTGGAGCCCTCTCCGAGCTGCTCCTGGCCTTGCAGCCCCCTCCATGCGGAGCCGCCACCCAAGCCCCTCCGAGCTGCTCTGGGTCCTGCAGCTCCGTGGGCCCTGCAGCTCCGTGGGCCCTGCAGCTCCGTGGGCCCTGCAGTCTTTTAGGGAGCTCGGCCGCGGGGTATGGTGCAGTTTCCTGGGTGCGCAGGTGTCTGTTAGTGTTCCAGGGAGCCCGAGGGCATCCCCGCCATCCTGGCGTCCTGCTCCAACTCCCTGCAGTGCCTTTCCACCCAGGAAGATTGGTGAAGCTCCTGCTTCTCCGGGACAGAGCTTTCCTGTCCTGGGGGCACTCGCCCCGGCCTTAGCCCGGCACCTCGTGGGGCCCCTCCCCTTGGATGCCTTTTGTTTCTTTATTTCTTTTCCCCCCTCTTCCTACCTTGAGAGAAGTGTGAACTCTTCTCACTGTAGCATTCCAGCTGGTCTCTCTTTAAATCTCAGGCCGAATTCATAGATTTTCAGGATGATGAAGATTATCTAGGTAATTTGGTGGGGACAGGTGATTTGGGGACACTACTCTTCTGCCATCTTGCCCCTCCCTCCACTTTCCTATTTCAAACAATGTCACAGAGACACAGGATAAAGCAGTGTGGTTCTCGGGCCCCGGCTGGCTCCGTTGGTTAAGCATCTGACTCCTGACTTCACCCTTGGTTTTGATCTCGGGGTCATGAATTCTAGCCCTGTGCTGAACTGTGGACGAGGCATGGAGCCTACTTAAACAAACCAAACCCACAGGGGTGTGGTTCTGGCATAAGCTGAAGGAGCAGAATAGAAAGCCTGGAAGAAAATGCACTCGGATACCGTCAACTGATTTTTTAAACTTAATTTAATTTAAACCCAATTAATTAAGAGTATAGTGTATTATACTTTCAGAGGTAAAATTCAGGGATTCACCAGTTGGAGATAACACCAGGGCTCATGACATCACGTGCCCTCCTTCATGCCCATCTACCAGTTACCCTGTCCCTCCACTCCCCTCCCCTCCAGCGACCCTCAGTTTGTTTCCTGTGATTGAGTCTTTTTTTCCTCCATGTCTGTTTTCATCTTATTTGTTTTTCCTTCCCTTCACAGATGCCCATCTGCTTTGCTTCTTTAATTTCACCTATGAATGCAACCATACGGTAATTTTCTTTCCTGACTGACTTATTTCACTTAACATGATCCCTCTAGTTCTATCCACATCATTGCAAATGGCAATATTTTCTTCTCTTTGATAGCTGAGTACCATTCCTATCATCTAACTATCTATCATCTATGACCATCATCTATCTTCCATCCTCTTTATCCATCATCTGCCTGAGGGCACCAAGGCTTCTCCCACAAGGTGGCTACTGTGGACCCTGCTGCTGTGGACATTGGGGTGCAGGTGTCCCCGAGTCTCATGCATCTGTATCTTCGGGCTGAGCTAAGGCCGTGCACCTGCTGGTCCCAGGGCGGCTCTATTTGTAACTTCCTGAGGAGCCTCCACACTGTTTCCAGGGCGGCTGCACCAGCCTGCGGTCCCGCCCACAGAGGAGGAGGGTTGAGTGAGTTTTGCAGGGCGTGGTTAAAGTCTGGTACACATTTCTTTTTGTGTCCTGTGGGCTCTAATCATTGTCCTTAAGTATTTCTGAGGAAGCCGGGTATTGGGTTCCGTTTCAGTGAGTCGTTTCCGAAGCTCATAGGCCTCAGCTGGAGCCTGGAAGGAGGCAGTTGTGGCCCCGTGTACGGGGACGCTGCCTCCTGCATGGCCTCCTGCAGTGCCTGAGCGTCCCGCAGGAGGCGCCCGAGCCCAGGCACTGTCCAAGGGCCGCGAGGGTCAGTAGGCCTCGTCCACCTGCACTAACAGGAGCCCACCTGAGCTGGGGAGGCCTGAGGAGGACATGGGAACGCATCCACGCTGATGAGCCCTGGTCTTCTCAGGAACCGCGGTGAGGCTTCAGGAAGATGTGGGCCCGCATCCACCCTGACAGGAACACCTGAGCTGCTTCAGGATCTGCAGGGAGGCTTCAGGAAGCTGTGGTGCCGCGTCCACTCTGGCAGGAGTTCCCGGGCCGCTCAGGACATAAGTTGAGGCTTCTGGAAGGTGGGGGCCGCATCCACGGTGTCAGGAGCCCTGGCCTCCTCAGAACCCGCAGTGACGTTATGGGAGGACGTGGGGCCACGCCCACACAACAGGACGCTGATGTCCTCCGAACCCCCGGTGTAGACTTCGGGAAATATGGGGATGCTTCCATGCAGACAGAAGACCCCAGCCTTGTCAGCGCCTGTGGTGAGGTGTAAGAAAGATGTGGGTGCCGAATCCACACTGAGAGGAGTCTCTGGCCTCCTCAGGACCTGCCCTTTGGCTTCGGGATATATGGGGCTGTGTCTATGCTTACAGGAGCCCACAGCCCCCTAAGGACCCGCGGTGAGTTTTCTGGGGGACATGGGGCCATGTCCAGGCATACAGGAGCCCTCGGCCTCCTGAGGACCTGCTGTGAGGCTTCCAGAGGATGTGAGGCATAGTCCACAGTGACAGGAGACCCAGCGTCCTCAGGACCCGCTGACTATGACTCAGGAACACGTGGGGCCACGTCCACACACACAGGATCCTGGCTTCCACAGGACCCCCTGGAGGACTCTGGAGGCGCCATTGGGGGCCACGTCCACATCAGAAGGGACTACTCAGAACCACAGGGTAAGTGAATGGGTAGAATGAATGGTAGTGTCAGGGGAGGGGAGGCAGTTGGTGGTTACGTTAGGTTAGATGTTAGGTGTTAGTGATTATGCTTATGGTTACGGATTAGAGGATAGCGTGAGGGATAAGGGTAAGGGTGAGTGGTTAGGAGTTGGATGGGGGTTAGGGATTAGGGAAAGGGGTTAGGGTTAGTGTTAGGGCAGGATTTAGAGTTAGGGTTAGGGTTTAGGCTTAGGGATTAGGGCAGGATGTTAGGAGTTGTGGTTAGCGTTATGGTTAGTGTTAGGGTTGTGATTAGGTTTGCAGTTAGGGTTAGGGGTTAGGGAGTGAGTTAGGGTTAGTTGTTAGGGTTAGGGGTTAGGGTTAAAGTTAGTGCTAGGTTTAGAGTTAGGGTGAGTGGTAGGGTTAGGATTAGGGTTAGTGTTTGGTTAGGGGTAATGGTCAGGTCAGGGTCAGGGTAGGGTCAGTGTACGGTTTTAGAAAAATGGTAAGAGATAGGGTTAGGCAGTGGGTTAGGGTTTAGTTTTAGGGTACGGGTTAGGGTACAGTTTGGGGTATGAGATAGGGTTAGTATTAGAGGGTTAGGATTAGGGTACAGGATAAGGTTAAGAATAGGATTTGAATACATTAAGGTTAGGGTTAGAGGTTAGGGTTAGAGTTAGATTTAAGGTAGGGGTCAGGGTTAAGGAAACCTAAGAATAGGTTTAGGAGTTAGGGTGAAGCTTGGCCTGTAGGTTCAGTGAATGTGTTTCGGTCTTGGGGTTTGTGTTTGGTCTTTGATTAGTGATAGGTCTTGTTTAAGGTTTAGGTTAACATTAGGCTTAAGTGTAGGGTTAGGGATATGTCTGTGTATGGTTAGAGTTTGGGTCTTGGCCTGTGCGTGCACTGGGACTCCTAGTATCTTGGGCAGTTTAGTTTTATGCACACTATTTAGGTTTTGGTTTCAAAGATAGCTTGACTCCAACAAGTCAGTGGCCTCCCCAGAGAATCAAAATCCAGGCTTCTGCTGCGGTCAGAAAAGACATGGCAGGCTTCTCCCGAGCTGAGCTAAGGAGGGGATTTGTGGCTCTAAATACTCTTTATTTGGATTTTCAGTTGCCTTTCTGATTTTATCTCTTGTGCACACATGTTTCATCAATACTAACAATTATTATTTTAAACTTTTATTGAATTCCTGTTTGTAAACACAGTATGATATAGTTTCAGGTTTACCACATACTGATTCAACCCTTGGATGCAACGCCTGGTACTGGTCACAGGTGCCCTCCACTATCCCCATCGCCTGATTCCCCATCCCCCCCACATTCCTCTGGTATCTATTAGTTTATTCTCTGTGGTTAAGAGTGAGTTTCTTGGTTTGCTTCTCTCATCCCACCCCATCGATCCCCTTGCCAGTTTGTTTGGTTTCTTAAAATTCACATGTGAATGCAATTGTATGGTATTTGGTATCTTTCTCTGACTGACTGAGTTCCTTGAGCATAAGTCCTTTCCACTTCTCCCACGTCATTGTAAATGGCTTCATTTCATCCCTTGTGATGACCGAGTGATGTCGCAGTGTGTATATTTACCACATCGTCTCTGCCCATTCATCTGTCGATGGACATCTGGGCTGTATCCACAGATTGGCTATTGTTGATAACGTCACTACAAACACTAGGCTCTGTGTCCCTCTTTGAATCTAAGAGACTACTTTTATATCCTCGGGATAAATACCTAGCTGTGCAATTTTGGAATCATAGGGTACTTCTACTTTTAACTTCTTGAGGACCCTCCACACTGTTTTCCACAGTAGCTGCACCTGTTCACATGACCACGAGGAGTGTAAGGGGGCTCCCCCTTCCCCATAGCCTCACCAACACCTGTTGTTTCTTGTGTTGTCAATTTTAGCCATTCTGTCGGCTGTCAGGTGACATCTCATTGTGGTTTTGGTTTGCATTTCCCTGATGATGGGTGACGCTGAGTGTCTGTCCGTGTGTCTGGTGGCCATCTGGATGTCTTGACAGAGACAAAGTCCATTCATGTCTTCTGCCCATCTGCAGTTGGATAATTTGTGTTTAGGATGCTGAGATTTATATTTGCTTTACGTATTTTGCATACTGTTTATTGGACGTGTTGTTTACAAATATCTCCTCTCATTTTGTATGTTGCATTTTAGCGTTGCTTGTTTCCTTCACTTTGCAGAAGCTTTTCAATTTGATGAACTCCCAATAGGATTTTTGCTTTTGTTTCGCTCACCTCAGATGCATATTTGGAAAGAAGATCCAATGGCCAATGTCAAAGATGTTGCTGCCTATCTTTTCTTCTTTGTATGGTTTCAGGTCTCACATTTAGGTCTTTCATCCATTTTGAATTTATTTTTTATATATATGGTGTAAGAAAGTGGTCCAGTTTCATTCTTCTGCATGTGGCTGCCTGGTTTTCCCAACACCATTTGTTCTTATCCTGCGGTCAGGGTTAGGGTTTGTTGAAGACACTCTCTTTGTGCCATTGGATATTCCTTCCTGTCTTGTTGTCGATTAATGGACCATAGAGTTACAGGTTTGTATCTTGTTTCGGCTTTCCATTCTATTCTATTGATATAAGCATCTCCTGTTGGGAGATTCTTGATTGCTGATTCAATTTCTCTGCTGGTTATCTGTGTGTTCAAGTTTCTCATTTCTTCATCATTTTTGCTATGTTATATATTTCCAGGAATTGATCTATTTCTTCCAGGTTTGGGGTTGCTGGCATATAATTTTTCATAATGTTCTCTTATAAACGTTTGTATTTCTAGTGTTGGTTGTTATTTCTTTTTTCTCGTTTGTGATTTTATTTGGGTCCTTTCTTATCTTTATATCTTTTTCTTTTTTAAAGATTTTATTTATGTATTCATGGGAGACGCAGAGAGGCAGAGGTATAGGCAGAGGGAAAATGGGGCTCCATGTGTGGAGCCTGATGTGGGACTTGATGCCCCGGGATCCTGGGATCGTGACCTGAGCCAAAGCAGGTGCTCAACCACTGAGGCACCCAGGTGCCTTGCTGAATCAATTCCTTTGCTACTTATGGGTCTGTTCACATTTCTATTTCTTCCTATTTCAGTTTTGATTGTTTGCACATTTCTAGGGATCTCTCCAATTCTTCCTGGTCTCCCAGTTTGTTAGCGTATAATCTTTCATAGTATTCCCTTATAATTGTCTTATTTTTCTGGTGTTGATTGCGATCTCTCTTCTCTCATTTGTGACTTTATTTATATAGGTCTTTTCTCTTTTCTCATTGATATGACCGGCTAGGGCTTTGTCTATTTTATTAATTATTTTGAAGAACCAGATCTTAGTTTCGTTATTCCATTCTACTGTTTTGTTGTTTCTGCATGTTTATTTCTGCTCTCATCTTTATTTTTTCCCTTCTTCTGTAGGCCTCAGGCTATGTTTGCTATTCCTTTTCCAGCTCATTTAGGTGTAGGGTTAGGTTGTGTATTGGAGACTTCTTGTTTCTTGAGGTAGGCCTGTATTGCTATGTACTTCCCTCTTAGGACTGCCTTTGCTACATCCCAGATGTTTTGAGAAACATGTTTTCATTTTCATTTGTTTTAAATTTCCTATTTAATTTCTTGGTTGCTCCATTCATTCTCTAGTAGGATGTTCATAATCTCCAAGTATTTTTGGTCTGTCCAATTTTTTTTTCTTACTGTCGACTTCCATTTTCATAGCGCCGTGGTCCGAAAATGTACACGGTGTGATATCAACCTTCTTGTACCTGTTGTACCTGTTGAGGGCTGATTTGTGGGCCATGATATGATCTGTTCTGTAGAATGTCCCATGTGCAGTTGAAAGGAATGTGTAGGGATCCCTGGGTGGTGCAGCAGTTTAGCGCCTGCCTTTGGCCCATGTCGCGATCCTGGAGACCCGGGATCGAATCCCACGTCGGCCTCCAGGTGAATGGAGCCTGCTTCTCCCTCTGCCAATGTCTCTGCCCCTCTCTCACTCTCTCTCTCTCTGTGACTATCATAAATAATAAAAAATGAAAGGAATGTGTATTCTGCTTTAGGATGAAATGTTCAGACTATATCTGTTGAGTCCCTGTGGTCCAGTGTATCAAGGCTATTGTTCCCTTGTTGATTTTCTGTATAGATGATCGGTCCATTGCCATAAGTGGGTGTTAAAATCCCCTGTCACTGTATTATTATCAGTGAGTTCCTGTACGTTTGCTGTTAATTGGTTTCTATATTTAGGTACTCCCATGTTGGCAGCATAAATATTTAGTTGTTTGATCTTGATAGTCTTTTTAATTATGAAATAATGCCCTTCTTCATCTCTTCTTATACTATTTGTTCTTTCTTTTTTGAAATTTAAATATTTTATTTATTTATTCATGAGAGATACACAGAGAAGTAGAGGCAAAACATAGGTAGAGGGAAAGGCAGGCTCCGCAAAGGGAGCCCGATGTGAGACTTGATCCTGGGATCCCAGGATCACACCCTGAGCCGAAGGCAGATGCTCAACCACTGAGCCAAGAGGTGTCCCCCAGGGTTAGGTTTCAAATTTCGTTTGTCTGATATAAGTATGGGTCCTCCAGCTTTCTTTTGATATCCATTAGCGTGATAGATGATTTTCCATCCCCTGACTTTCAATCTCCTGGTGTCTATAAGTCTAATGTGAGCATCTTGTAGGCAGCATACAGATGGATCTTGTTTTTTAAATAATGATTTTATTTATGAGAGAGAGAGAGAGAGGCAGAAAATTAGGCAGAGAGAGAAGCAGGCTCCCCACCAGGAGCAGAATATGGGACTTGATCCCAGACTCCAGGATCACACCCTGAGTCAAAGGCAGAGGCTCAACCCCTGAGCCACCCAGGCATCCCAGATCCTGTTTTTTAAGCCACTCTGATACTCTATATCTTTTGATTGGAGCATTTAGTCTATCAGCATTCAGAGTGATTATTCAAAGATATGAACTTTGTGCCTTTGTGTTTCTGGAAGAGTTGGTGTTTCTGGTGATGTTCTCTGGGCCTTTCTAGTCTTTGTTTCTTTTGGTCTCTTTTTCCCCCCCCACTAGAAGAGTCCCTCTTAAAATTCCTTACTGGACTGGTTAAGTGGTCATGAACTCCTTTATATGTTGCCTGTCTAGGAAAATCTTTATGTCTCCTTCTCTCCTGAATGACACCCTTGCTGAAGCAAGAATTCATACAAATTGGACTCCAATAAAAATAAATTTAAAAACATAAAATAAATTCTTTCTAATATGATTGAGATAAATGGCATGTAGGAGGAAAACCAGAAGCAGAAAGAGAAGAGGAGAGATTTTACCCTCTGTCGCCTTCACAGGGACCTGGTGTCCTTTCCTAGGAGGTGCCCCCTGTCCATAGGATGCTTCCTTCCCCTCTGTGCTCCTTGTTGGAACCCAGCAGGCACATCTCCGTGCCTCCAGCACGTCTGCAGTCATGGTTTATAGCGTCTTCCATGTATCCTATTGGGGATCACAGCGTCTTGTATGTAACCATCCGGCTGCTGTTTGACAACACTGGGGGGATTACGACTTTTGTTGGTTTTGGGGTGTGTGTGTCTCTATGACATGCAGCTATCACGTGCAGCTATTGGATCCTATGGCTGGGTAACCCAAAATCCCGAAATGATTGGCAAAACTTCATTTCTGGTGCTGGTGCTGGGTGGCTGCCAGCTGGGCTCTCCTGTCCACCCCAGGGCTGGCTCATGCAGTGACTTTCCGCTGGAGGGTCAGCTGAGCTGGAAGATCTGGCTCGGCCACAATCCCATGTCCGGCAGTGGGTCCTGCCAAGCGCTGGCTGCTTCTCTTCTCCCCAACGCCTCTCCAGCAGGGAGCCAGACATTTGGGCCACCCTTGGGGGGAGCTCCTGAGGAGCCGGCTGTCCATGGTGGGGAGCCATGGGGCTGCCTGTATGTGGGAGTCAGGGTGTGGATGGGGCTGGGATTGTTGGTCCCCTGTCCTGACTGGCCTTCAGGCCGAGCTCCATGCTCACCCACCCCCTACTCACTCGGGCAAGGAGGGTGCCCTCCACACGTTGGTGTGAGAGATCCAGCACCACAAGGTGTGCACACTGAGTCCACCTGGTGAGGGTGGCCCAGGTGCATGAGCTGTAAGTGTGGGACCCAGGAAATTTAACAAAAATCCCCTACCCCTGGACAAACAGAGCAGGACTCATTCCATTTTGTGCTACACCCGCCACCTCCCCTATGACCCCCAAATGACCTACTTATAGCTTAAGGCGCTGCCCCACCCTAGTCAGGCCGCTGGGCACACCCTAATTGGAAATCGGCTCATAACAATGTAACCCTGCTTTGTGCCCGCCAAAATCGTGCACCAATTCTGACCAAAGTAATAGACCAGCTCAAGTGGATACTATAGGGTAAGGTGTAATTCAGTCGGCCAACTACATGTGGACCGACATGACTGTGCAACTTTCTGCGTATCCCATGGTCCACTGGCCCCTATAAAGCTGCCTCACCTCTTAGTCTCGGGGTCCAAGTCCCTGCTCCAATGTGTCTGGTGCACTTGGACCCAAGCTCCAGCTTGTAAAGAGACCCTCAGAAGTTTCATCAGTGTCGGCTCCTTGGTGGTTTCTTGGATTCGCAATCTTGGGCACAACACAAGGGCCTGCTGTCCTGATATCACTTCCACGGCCACGCTGACCGCCCCGCAGGCCCTCTGTGCCCAAGGCACCCAGGCACGGGGATGCGGGGAGTGGAGGAAGTGCCCCGGAATCCTGCCAGGTCCGGCCCCCTGGACAGAGGGAGCAGTGACCTCTCAGGTCACTTTGCACAGACCCTGGTGACCTGAGGTTCCCTGACTGTCACTCTCTCCCGCCCATTCTGGCCCACAGGGCACAGGCTGAGTCCCAGTAAAGTCTGTGAGGCCTGACCCTGGCGTCCGGACACCCCTGGATGGCACGTGGGGACGTCAGCTGTGTGTGCCTAACGGCGCCCCTGCATGGGCTGGTTGGGGCCTCGGTGGTGCCCCCTCCTCCTCTCTGGGGGTCTCTCCAAGCCCCGTGCACAGTGTTCTGGGAGACACAGAAACGGGCTGGCTGTGCATTTTCGCACCACAACACTTTATTTAATTTGTACAGGAAATGGGCTCAGAGCAGAGGGTGTGCGCCATCCCCTGGGGAAGGAGACCTTTTTGTCTTTAGGGAAGGGCAAGAATCACACAGGGTGGGGGGGTGAGTGCTGGAGTCCCCACCTGGGAGCATGTGTGGACTCTGGTTGGGGGCATGTGTCCTGAGGTTTCAGCTTGAGTGACGGTTCTGAGGACAGCAGAGCTGACCTGGAACTGCAGCTCATGGGCTCCTGTGCTGGGTCCCTGCAGGGCAGCTGGACACCGGCCTCGGGACCCCTGGGGCCCCAACACCTGTAGGAGCCTGCCTCTTGGTGTGGGTGTGGGTGGGGCCCACCGGCCTACCCCTGCTCTCCCCACCCTGGGGTGTCCCATGATTCCCTGGTCGGCCCTAGGTCAGTGACCTGGATCTGTGGGGCACGCCCAGTGCCCAGGAGGCTACATTCAACTGTGAGAAGGCTTGCTCAGCCCGGGGCCAGAATCCAGGGCTGGCCAGGGCCATGGGGGGCTGGATCCCATTAGTCTTTGTGTTGGGCCTGTTGGGGGCTCAAATCAACCCAGCTCCCCAGAGCCTGGTGCCCAGTCAGCCCAGGTCCCTCTAGGTTAGGGGCTGGTGTCCTGTGCAGGGTGTGCCGTGCTCCAGGAGAGACAGTGGGCGGAGGCAGGGCACAGTGGGTCCTCTGCACCACTCACCTGCACACACCGTGTCGGGGGCTCCCTGTCTTCCCTCCTCCCTGCAACCCCTGGGTACTCTATGGGACACCCGGGCTTCTGATGGGAGCAGGGTATCCAGAGAACCCCGGGGAGGCTGAGCATGTCCCACAGGGGGCAGCTGCACCGGGTCCTTGTTCAGGGCCGATGGTGTGGTGGTGGATGGTGTGGGGGCATGGGTATGATGGTGGTGGGGTTGGGGGCTGGTGTAGGGGGGGATAGTGTTGAGGTATAGTGTGGGTGGGGATTGTGTGGGGCTTTGTGTGTGTGAGGGGGATGATGTAGGGGCAATGCCATGGGGGATGATGATGTAGGGGGATGATGTGTTTCTGGGAAATGGGGGGATGGGGTGGGGGGCTGGTAGACACACGGCAAACCCTTTCTCTAAGATGCATGGAGAGACATCTACAGATAAAGGCGACCCCAGTCTGGGGTTTGCTGTGACACCTTCCCCTGGGGCCCCGTGTGGTCAGTGCAGGGCCCTGGCTGGACTGGGGGCAATATCTCGGGTCATCATACTATGTATGTTTACAAATTGCAAATTGTCTCAAATTAAATGCATAGAATTTAGAAATATATAAAGCACTGAGAGGGAGTGTCACCCTGACCCGTCCGACCCTCATCGGATCGATGTGTGTCCTCCTCCAGTCACATCCATACACCCAGCCCCCAGGTCCCCTTACTGCCCCCCACGGCCCGCAACCCCACCCCCTGCTTTTCAGAGGGCCGTCCCTCACACCTTTGGGGTTCAGCTCACATGGCAACCCCTGGAGGCCCCATCCTAGTGGCCTCCTCATCCCTGAGACCCCGGGGGAGGGGGCACGGGGTTCATCCCCAGCACCTTACCATGCAGCTGTGTGTTGCTGGCTGCTGTTCTTCTCCCGGCCTCGGAAGCTCTGTGTTCCCGACCCAGAAGCCCCTGGTCCTCCCCCGGAGCCCGATCCCCCCTGGCCCCTCAGCCTCACCCTACCCTGTAGTAGTACCAAAACATGATGTGACTGCTGAATGTCCTGTTGACGTCCAGGTATACATGCGTGATGTCCTAGGAGGAGACCAGGGCCTCCTCCTTCATTTCCTGTGGGAAAACCGGGGAGGAGGAGCAGGCATCAGGGATACAGACCCTGACCTGTCTCAAGCTGCTGTGCTGGGCAGGGAGCCCTGGGGCAACCATGGGAGTGTGTCCTGCAGAAACCTCCTTCCTTCCTCTGGGAGGCCGTGAATGGTGGGAGTGCCCACCGTGCCCATGGAACTGTGTGAGGGCCTGTGACCAGCTGTTGTGGGCGGTGAGGTGACTGAGGGTCAGCCTGGGTGGGAGGGCATAGGGGTTCAGCCCAGGTGGGAGGGGACATGGGGTGTTGTGCCCAAGATTGCCAATCTGAGAAACCACTACGGAGTTGACACCAATGCAAACACATGAGGGTTGATTTCCAAACTCGAGCTTGCGTTCAAGTACCCCCAAACCCAACACAGCGGAGCAGGGACCTGGACCCCGAGTTGGGTTTTAGCTTAGTTTTAAGGCCTTGTCTCATGGCCCTCCAGAAGGGCTGGAACAATTCCTCAAGTTCTGTTTACATTTTGATATGGGGCCTTCATTGGCATTGAGCTCTGTTCTCATTCTAATAGGCGCTTCCAGCCCTTGGCGAGGGCTCAGTTCTTATTCTATTGTGGGGCTTTCCAGGGCAATAAGCTGTAAACTTTTGTTTTTTTCCTGTAACTGAAGTAATGTAAATTTCAACTCTTCTTCACAGGGTTCTGGGATGGCTTGACTGTTCGAACGCTGAACTTAAAGTGGAAAGGCCTTCATTTTCTCGGCCTCCTTGCATCCATTCCCATCCTATCTAGCTCCTTCCCCCTTCCCCAGAGCTCCTGAGAGAGCAATTGCAAATGACCTCAGTCTGGCATTGTGTGTTGTGGGACAGGCCCAGGGATTTGTAATCAGGAAGACCTGGCTCCTGGGCGTCCCAGCTGTGTAGTGGGATTCGATGCTGCAGACTCTTACTCCCTGAGGCTATCTTGACAACCGACTTTGTACATAGAAAAGCTGTCCTTTCTCTTTATAAGATGAAGAGCGAGTCAAAGTGTTTTTTTCTCTGCACTTCTGATTGCTCAGATTCCAATCTGAGACGTATTTCCTGTTAATAAGGATAATTTACTATCCGTAGTACTATGGTTAAAATATTCTGACACAAGTAAATCAGAGAGATGAGGGAATGTCTTCTCTTTCTTCACAGCTCAGTCACTCATCATCTTTATGGATTTGGAAAGAACTGAGAGACATTATTACCAATGGTCCTATTATTATGTGAAGGATTCTTCCCTGAGATTCTTCCCCTTTTTCAACTGACACTGAAACACTATGAACTCTTTGGAAGACAAATGTCAGGGAAATAAATGTTATGCATTGCTAATTTTAAATGCACTAGCAATATGGTGTCTATTATACTAGAATTATTTTTATCTGATTTTTGCTATTTATTATCCGTTCCTGCTTTTCAGGTTGAGGAGGCATTATACGTGTTCCTAAGTGTTTTTCTTTCCTTCTGATATAAAATTCTTACTTTGTTCCCATCGAAGGAACTCTTTAAGAATAAGGCAAAAGTTAATTCAACGATTCTTAAAATGTCTTCACACTTGGAGCCTGATTCATTTAAGTCAATTTTCAAAATAAATCTTATTTATTAGGAAAAAAACAAAGATTTATAGGGAAATTGAGAAGATAGTACAGAGCATTTGCATGCACTTGCACTCAATTTCTCCAATTATTGATATCTTATATTAGTACGGTACAAATATTAGCTAATGAACCAATATTAAAATATTCACATTCACCAAAGACCATACTTTATTCAGATTTCCTTAGTTTTTGCTAAGTTACCACCCCTCATATGACATTCTATTTGTCCTCCTGTTTTCTTAGGCTCCTCTGGATTGTGACAGTCTTTCAGCCTTTCCTTGTTTTTGTTGAACTGGAACACTCTGAGAAGTAGAGTATTTTGTAAAATTTCCCTCAGTTGGGACATGTCTGTTGTTTATCTCATGATTGAACTGTTTTTGTAGATTATATACAAAGATATACTGCCATTTTCATTATATCATATAAAGAATAGATACCATCTACATGATTTATCAGTCTTGGCATCGTTCTGATCATCTTGCTGAAGTACGGTTTGTCAGCTTTCTCCGTAGTAAACTGATTCTTTTATTATTATTATTATTATTATTATTATTATTATTATTTTATCATTATTATTTTAAGTTTCTCATAATATATTTTGTAGAAGGAAGTTACTATGTGTATTGCACACATAAGAGTGGGAAGATATGCTCATGAACTTGACGGTGGAATCTGCACAAATTGTTTGAAATTCTTCTACATGGGAGATTTCTCTTCCCTCTAGGTTTGTTTGATTGTTTTTATTCAAAGATGTTATTTATTTATTTGAGAGAGAGAGGAGAGAAAAAGCATGAGCGAGCGGGACAGAGGGAGAGGGAGAAACAGGTTCCCAGCTGAACAGAGAGCCTGCCTTGGGACCTGGATCATGATCCGAGCCTAAGACAGAAGCTTAACTGACTGAGTAACCCAGGTGCCACTCTTTGTTTCTTTCTTTTTTATAATAATAAATTTACTTTTTATTAGTGTTCTATTTGCCAGCATACAGAATAACACCCAGTTCTCATCCCGTCAAGTGGCCCCCTCAGTGCCCGTCACCCATTCACCCCCACCCACCGCCCACTTCCCCTTCAATCACCCCTAGTTCTTTTCCCAGAGTTAGGAGTCTTTATGTTCTGTCTCCCTTTCTGATATTTCCCACTCATTTCTTCTCCCTTCCCTTATATTCCCTTTCACTATTATCTATATTCCCCAAATGAATGAGAACATACAATGTTTGTCCTTCTCCAATTGACTTACATCACTCAGGATAATACCTTCCAGTTCCATCCATGTTGAAGCAAATGGTTGTTATTTGTCGTTTCTAATGGCTGAGCAAGGCCCACCTGTTCTCTCTCTTCATCTTCTGAGTCTCCTAAGATATGAATGTTATTGTTTTATTTTTTTTTTAATTTTTTTTATTTATTTATGATAGGCACACAGTGAGAGAGAGAGAGGCAGAGACACAGGCAGAGGGAGAAACAGGCTCCATGCACCGGGAGCCCGACGTGGGATTCGATCCCGGGTCTCCAGGATCGCGCCCTGGGCCAAACGCAGGCGCCAAACCGCTGCACCACCCAGGGATCCCCTGAATGTTATTGTTTTAATAAGTGGATGAGTTCCCAAAATCTGCCTCTATGGTCCATAACGTTTCTTGTTTTTAAGGCTTCCACTTGGGACTGCATCAGAGTTATAGCATTTTTAACGTTGGCCTGACTAGATTTTAGTTCTTTTATTTCTACAGTAAGGGATTCTCTAGTTTTCTTCTGTGCTCTTTTTCCAGCCCAGCTGCTATCTTTAATATCATTGTTTTAAACTGTAGTTAGACATCATATATGTGTGTTGATGAACTTCCTGGCTGTGAGTACTACCTCATGTTATTTTATGGAGGAGAATTTCTCCATCTCATTAGTTATTCCAGAAAAGAAAAAAGGAAGAAAAAGAAAAACCAAGAAAAACAGTAACAACTGTCCTCCACCCCCCCCCAAAAAAAAAAACAGATTATTTTGGCCTGCTCATTAAAAGATTCTAAATCCCAAAATATGAAACACAATTAAAGTACCATGAAAGTAAAAATAAGAAATATATAAGGTACATACATAAAAGTTAAAATAAGGCAATTAATGAAATAGAATCAAAGAAAATAAATGAAAAAAGAGCACAAACTACAAAGGAATCTAGACTCTACTTTCGAGGCAGAGCTGAAGCTCTGCAGCCTCTCTGGTTTGACAACTTGGTGCAGCGAATGGTCTGTGTGGGGTCTGGGCATGGGCCTTGGCGCTGATTGTCAGGTGCACATCTGCCTGGGAGTTGCACCTGTGGGGGTCAGAGGCGGGGTGGGCGTCAGCGCCTCTGGGCTCCAGCAGGCAGTGCTGTGCTGCTCCCTGAGACCCGGCCCTGATGGGCAGGATGCGGGTGGGGTGTCTGGGTCCTCTGGCTCTGGGGCTGAGCATCCTGCCCCCCAGTCTGCTGGGGCCTCCACAGAAGAGCTCCCAAGCCCCCGGGTCTCCGCCGCTTCTCTCAGAACCCTGTGTTCACTCTACCTGCGTCCGAGCTTCTTTTGGTTTTGTTTTTTTATCTCAGACTGTTGTGCCCAAGATTGCGAATCCGAGAAACCACCGAGAAGCTGACACTGATGCAAACACACGAGGGTTTATTTACAAGCTTGAGCTTGTGTCCATGTATACCCGACACAGTGGAGCAGGGACTTGGACCCCGAGGTGGGTTTTAGCTTCGTTTTAAGAGCTGATCTTGGGGAACTCCCGAAGGGCTGGAGCAATTCCTCAAGTTCTGTTTACATTTTGATATGGGGCCTTCAAGGGCATTGAGATCTGTTCTAATAGGGGCTTCCTGCATTTGGCCTGTGCTCAGTTTTTATTCTATTGTGGGGCTTGCTGTGTCCTGACAATGAGCACTCAGGAAGGAAATGACGGATGTGACTCCCTTCTCAGGAGCATCACAGAGAATAAATAATGAGACTGAACCAAAGGAGCACAAGTCTTGTGCACTGAGCCATACCAGGCTCTGGGAGGCCATCTTGGGCTCGTGGTTTGGGAGCCTCATCTTGTGAAAATGTCCGCAGTTCCTGAAGCCACCCTCTATTTCAATGTCATTCCTGTCAAATCATGGTGGCAGATCCTATAAATAGGAAAAAAACCCCATAACATCCATCCGCCCCCACAAATGACCCCGGAGAGCAAATCAGTATTGGAGAAGCAGGACAGAGCGGGACGCAGCACTTTCCTATTTCAAAAGATGTCACAGAGACACAGGATAAAGCAGTGTTGTCCTCGGGACCCCGCCTGCCTCCGTCGGTTAAGCATCTGACTCCTGACCTCACCATCGGTCCTGATCTCGGGTTCGTGAGTTCTAGCCCTGGGCTGGTCATGGACGAGGCCTGACGCCTACTTAAACAAACCAGACCCATGAGGGTTGGTCCCAGCCTAAGCTGAAGGAGCAGAACAGAGAGTCCAGAAGGAAACGTGCTCTAATACAACTGATTTTTTAACTTAATTTAATTTAAACCCAATTAATTAACGTATAGTGTATTATACTTTCAGAGGAAGAATTCAGAAATTCACCAGTTGGAGAAAACCGCAGTGCTCGTGACATCACGTGCCTTCCTTCATGCCGGTCCCCTGTTATCCTCTCCCCCGTCCCCTCCCCTGCAGCGACACTCAGTTTGTTTCCTATAATTAAGAGTCTGTATTTCCTGCATCTGTTTTCATCTTATTTGTTTTTCCTTCCCTTCACAGATGTTCATCTGCTTTGCTTTTTTAATTCCACCTATGAATGACACCACATGGTCATTCTCTTTTCCGACTGACCTATTTCACTTAAGATGATCCCTCTACTTCTATCCACATCATTGCAAATGGCAAGATTTCCTGCTCTTTGATAGTTGAGTACCATTCCGCTCTCTATGGCCATCATCTATCTCCCATCCTCTTTATCCATCATCTGGCAGAGGGCACCGAGGGTCCTCCCACATTGTGGCTACTGTGGACCCGGTTGCTGTGGACATTGGGGTGCAGTTGTCCCACGTCTCACTGCATCTGTATCTTCGGAGTGAGCTGCAGGCTTTACACATGCTGGTCGCAGGTCGGCTCTATTTGTAACTTCCGGAGGAGCCTCCACACTGTTTCCATGGTGTCTGCACCAGCCCGCAGTCCCGCCCACAGTGGAAGAGGGTTGAGTGAGATTACAGGACGTGGTAAAAGTCTGATCCACATTTCATTTCGCGTCCTTTGGGCTCCAATTCCTTCTCCTTAAGTATTTTTGGTGAAGCTGTGTGTTGGGCTCCTTTTCAGTCAGACGTTTCCGAAGCTAACAGGCCATAGCTGGAGCCTGGAAGGAGGCAGAGGTGGGCCCCGGGATGGGCACGGCCTCCTGCACAGCCTCCTGTAGTGCCTGAGGATCCCGCAGGGGACGCCCAAGCCCAGGCACCGCCCAAGGGGCACGCATGTGCAGTAGGCCTCATCTGCCTGCACTAACAGGAGCCAGCCTGTGCTGGGGAGGCCTGAGGAAGACATGGGGACATGTCCACGCTGAAGAGCCACAGCCTCCTCAGAACCTGCGCGGAGTCTTCAGGGGGATATTGGGCAGCGTTCACGCTGACAGGAGCCCCGGTCTCCTCAGGACACACAGTGAGGCTTCAGGAAGATGTGGGCCCACATCCACCCTGACAGGAGCCCTTGGGCCGCTTCAGGACCTGCGGGGAGGCTTCAGGAAATTGTGGGCCCGCACCCACCCTGACAGGAGCCCCTGGGCTGCCTCAGGACCCGCGGGGAGGCTTCAGTAAGATGTGGGCCCCCATCCACGCTGACAGGAGCCCCTGGTCCGCCTCAGAACATGTAGGGCGGCTTCTGAAAGATGGGGCGCCACGTCCACTCCGGCAGGAGCTAAAGGGCCCCTCAGGACATAAGTTGAGTCTTCTGGAAGCTGGGGGCCGCATCCACAGTGACAGGAGCCTCGGCCACCTCAGAACCTGCAGTGATGCTTCGGGAGGACGTGGGGCCACGTCCACACAACTGGACGCTGATGTCCTTAGGACCCCCGGTGTAGACCCGGGGCTCGCGCCTGTAGTGAATTTCAGCTGGAGGGTCAGCTGAGGTGGAAGGTCTGGCTCGGCCACATTCCCATGTCCGGCAGTGGGTCTCCCCGAGCGCCGCCTGCTTCTCCTCTCCCTGATGCCTCTCCAGCAGGGAGCCGGACCTCGGGGCTGCCCTGGGGGGATCTCCAGAGGCGCCGGGTGACTATTACAGGGAGCCATGGGGCAGCCTGTGTTTGGGAGTAGGGGTGGTGATGGGGCTGGGGTTCCTCGGTCCCCTGTGCTGCCTGGCCTTCAAGCCGAGTCCCATGCTCACCCAGCCCTTACTCACTAGGGAGAGGAGGGTGCCCTCTACACGCTGGTGTGAGAGATCCAGCACCTCAAGGTGTGCACACTGAGTCCACCTGGTGAGGGTGGCCCACGTGCGTGATCTGCAAGTGTGGGACCCAGGAAAGTTAACAAAAATCCCCTACCCTTGGACAAGCAGAGCAGGACTAATTCCATTTTGTGCTACAACCGCCACCTCCCATATGACCCCCACATGACCTACTTATGTCATAAGGTGCTGCCCCAACCCAGTCAAGCCGCTGGGCATACCCTAATCGGAAATCGGCTCATAACAATGTAACCCTGCTTTGTGCCCGCCAAAACTGCACGCCGATTCTGACCAAAGTAATAGGCCAGGTCAAGTGGATCCTATAGGGTAAGGTGTAATTCAATCGGCCACCTGCATGTGGACCGACACGACTGTGCAACTTTCTGTGTATCCCATGGGCCACTGGCCCCTATAAAGCTGCTACGCCTCTTAGTCTCAGGGTCCAAATCCCTGCTCCGCTGTGTCGGGTGCACTTGGACTCAAGCTTCAGCTTGTAAAGAAATCCTCGGGAGTTTGCATCAGTGTGGGCTCATCGGTGGTTTCTTGGATTTGCAATCCTGGGCACAACACAAGGGCCTGCTCTCCTGACATCCCTTCCAGGGTCATGCTGACAGGCCCACAGGCCCTCTGTTCCCCAAGCACACAGGCACAGAGATACGGGGAGGGGAGGAAGTACCCCAGAAACCAGCCAGCCCCAGCCCCCTTGACAGAGGGAGCACAGACATCCAAGGTCGCTTTACAGAGACCCTGGTGACCTGAGGCTCCCTGGCCATCACTCTGTCCCAGGCCCTCCTGGCCCGTGGGACACAGGCTCAGTCCCAGGATAGTTTGTGGGGTCCTGACCCTGGCATCTGGCCGCCCCTGGAAGGAATGTGGGGACGTCAGCTGTGTGTGCCTTGCAGTGCCCATGCAGGGGCTGTTTGGGGACTGGGTGGTGCCCCCTCCTCCTCTCTGTGGGTCTATCCACGCCCTGTGCACAGAGTTCTGGGAGACACAGAAACGGTCTGGCTGTGCATTTTCGCACCACAACACTTTATTAACATTCTACAGCAAACGGGCTCAGAGTGGAGGGTGTGCACCTTCCCCTGTGGAGGGAATGTCTGTCCTTTAGGGGAGGGCAAGAATCACATGGGTGGGGTGCGAGTGCTGGAGTCCCCCACCTGGGAGCACGTGTGGACCTCGGGTGGGGGCGTGTGTCCTGAGGTTTCAGCCTGAGAGACGGTTCTGAGGACAGCAGAGCTGACCTTGACCTGCAGCTCATGGGTTCCTAGCTGGGTCTCCGCAGGGCAGCTGGACCCCAGCCACGGGGCCCCTGGGGCCCCAGCACCTGGAGGAGCCTGCCTCCTGGTGTGGGTGTGGGTGGGGCCCACCGGCCCACCTCTGCTCTCCTCAACCTTGGGTGCCCCGGGATCCCCAGGGCTGCCCTAGGTCAGCGACCTGGATCTGTGGGGTATGCCCAGAGCCCAGGAGGCCACATCCAGCTGTGAGAGGGCTCGCTTAGCATGGCGCCATAATCCAGGGCTGGAGAGGGCCATGGGGGGCTGGATCCCATTAGTCTTTTTATTGGGCCTAGGGCGGTGGCTCAAATCACCCCCGCCCTCACAGAGCCCAGGGCCAGGCCAGCCCAGATCCCCCTGGGTTAGGGGCTGGTGTCCTGTGCAGTGTGTGCCGCACTCCAGGAAGGACAGTGGGCAGAGACAGGGCACAGTGCGTCCTTTGCATCACTCACCTGCACACACCCTGTTGGGGCTCCCTGTCTTCCCTCCTCCCTGCAACCCCTGAGTACTCTATGGGACACCCGGGCTTCTTCTTTTTTTTTTTTTTTATTTGCTATTGCTTTTATTTTTATTTATTTATTTTTTTTTTATGACACCCGGGCTTCTGATGGGAGCAGGTATCCAGAGAACCCCGGGGAGGCTGAGCATGTCCCACAGGGGGCACCTGTACCGCATCCTTGCTGGGGGCCGTTGGTGTGGGGGTGGATGGTGTGGGGGCAGGCGTATGATAGTGTTGGATTGTGGGGGATGGTGTAGGGGGGATGGTGTTGGGGTATAGTGTGGGTGGGGATTGTGTGAGGCTGTGTGGGTTTGAGGGGGTTGGTGTAGGTGGGATGGCATGGGGAATGATGATGTAGGGGGATGGAGTGGGTGTAGGGAATGAGTGGGATGTCGTGGTGGACCTGCGGACACAGGGCATCCCCTTCCTCTAAGATGCACTAGGAGACGTCTACACTTAAAGGTGACTCCAGGCTGAGGTTTGCTGTGACACCTGCCCCTGGGGCACGGTGTCGTCAGCGCAGGACCCTGGCTGGACCGGGGACATTATCTGAGGTTCATCATACTATGTGTGGTTGCAAATTGCAAATTGTCTCAAATTAAATGCATAGAATTTAGAAACATGTAAAGCACCGAGAGTGGGTGTCACTCTGACCCATCCAACCCTCATGGGATAGAAGTGTGGCCTGCTCCAGCCGCACCCATTCTGCCTGGCCCCCAGGTCCGGTTCCTGCCCCCCACGCCACCAACCCATCCCCTGCTTCTCAGGGGTCGTCCCTCTCCCCTTTGGGGTTCAGATCCCATGACAAGTCCTGGAGTCCCCATCCTAGTGGCCTACTCATCCCCGAGGCCCCGGGGGTGGGGGCACAGAGGTCATCCCCAACACCCTACCATGGAGCGGTGTGTTGTTGACTGCTGTTCTGCCCCCCGCCTCAGAAGCCCCGTTTTCCCTACCCAGAATCCCCCAGTCCTCTCCTGGGTCCTGATCCCCCCTGGCCTGTCAACTTCACCCTATCCTGTAGTAGTCCCAAAATATGATATGACTGCTGAACGTCCTGTTGACGTCCAGGTCCACCTGCGTGATGTCCCTGGAGGAGACCAGGGCCTCCTCCTTCATTTCCTATGGGAAAACCGGGGAGGAGGAGCTGGCGTCAGGGACACAGTCCCCGACCTGTCACCAGGTGCTGTCCTGGGCAGGGAGCCCTGGGGCCACCATGGGAGTGTGTCCTGCCGAAACCTCCTTCCTTCCCTTGGGAGGCTGGGGATGGCGGGAGTGCCCACCGTGCCCGTGGAACTGTGTGAGGGCCTGTGCCCAGTTGTTGTGGGTGGAGAGGTGAGTGAGGGTCAGTTTGGGTGGGAGGGGACAGGAGGTCAGTCCAGGTGGGGAGGGGTCATGGGGGTGTTGTGCCCAAGATGGCGAATCCGAGAAACTACTAAGGAGCCGACATGAATGCAAACACCCGAGGGTTGTTTTACAAACTCGAGCATGGGTTCAAGTATACGCCACACAGTGGAACAGGGACTTGGACCCCGAGGAGGGTTTTAGCTTACTTTTAAGGGCTGGTCTCGGGGACCTCCAGAAGGGCTGGAGCAATTCCTCAAGTTCTGTTTACATTTTGATATGGGGCCTTCAAGGACATTGAGCTCTCTTCTCATTCTAATTGGGGTTTCCAGCCCTTTGCTTAGGCTCAGTTTTTATTCTATTGTGGGGCTTTCTAAGACATTAAGCTGTAAACTTTTGTTTTTTTCCAGTAAGTGAAGTAATGCAAATTTCAGTTCTTCTTCACAGGGGCCTGGGATTGCTGGACCTGTGCTAATACTGAACTTAAGGTAGAATGGCCATAATGTTCTCAGCCTCCAAGCATCCGGTCCCATCCTATTGGCTCATGCCCCCCTCCCTGGAGCTCCTAAGAGAGAAATTGCAAATGACCTCAGCGTGGCAGCCTGTGTTGGGAGGACAGGCCCAGGGATTTGAGATCAGTAAGACCTGGGGCACGGGGTCCCGGCAGTGCAGCAGGATTCGATGCTGCAGACTCTTATTCCCTAAGGCTATCTTGACAACTGACTTTGTACACAGAAAAGTTCTCCTTTGTCTTTAAAAGTGCAGGAGCGAGTTAAAGCATTTTTTCTCTGCCCATCTGATTGCTCAGATTCTAATCTGAGATGTATTTCCTGTTTATAAGGATGATTTACTATCCATAATACTATGGTTAAAATATTCTGACACAAGTAATTCAAAGGGATGAGGGTTTCTCATCTCTTTTTCACAGCTCAGTAACTCCTCAGGAAATGCATCTTTATGGATTTGGAAATAATTGAGAGACATTAGACCCAATGGTCCTATTATTATGTGAAGGATTCTTCCCCTGTTTCAACTGACACTGAAACACTGTGAACTCTTTGGAAGACAAATGTCAAGGAAATAAATGTTATACATTGCTAATTTTAAATGCACTTGCAATATGGTGTCTATTATAATAGAAGTATTTTTATCTGATTTTTGCTATTTATAATCCTTTACTGCTTTTCAGGTTGAAGAGGCATTATACGTGTTCATAAGTGTTTTTATTTCCTTCTGATATAAAATTCTTACTTTGTTCCCATCGAAGGAACTTTTTAAGAATAAGGCAAAAGATAATTCAACGATTCTTAAAATCTTTTCACACTGGAGCCTGATTCATTTATGTCAATTTTCAAATTAAATCTTATTTCTTAGAAAGAAAACAAAGATTTATAGGGAAATTGAGAAGATAGTACAGAGAATTCTCATGCACTTGCACTCAATTTCTCCAATTATTGATATCTTATATCTGTACGGTACAAATATTAGCTAATGAGTCAATATTAAAATTTTTGCAATAACCAAAGACCATACTTTATTCAGATTTCCTTAGTTTTTGCTAAATCACCATCCCTCATATCACACTCCATTTGTCCTCATGTTTTCTTAGGCTCCTCTGGATTGTGACAGTCTTTCAGCCTTTCCTTGTTGTTGAACTGGAACACTTTGAGAAGTAGAGTATTTTGTAAAATTTCCCTCAGTTGGGACATGTCTGTTGTTTATCTCATGATTGAACTGTTTTTGTGGATTATATACAGAGATATACTGCTATTTTTATTATATCATATAAAGGATAGATACTATCAACATGATTTTTCAGTCTTGGTATCGATCTGATCATCTTGCTGAGGTAGTGTTTGTCAGGTTTCTCCGTAGTAAAGTGATTCTTTATTATTATTGTTATTTATTATCATTATTATTTTAAGTTTTTCATAATATATTTTGTAGAAGGAAGTTACTATGTGTATTGCACACCTAAGAGTGGGAGGCTATGCTCAGGAACTTGAGGGTGGAATGTCTGCACAAATTGTTTGAAAATCTTCTACATGGGAGATTTCTCTTCCCTCTGGGTTTGTTTGTTTCTTTTTCAAAGATGCTATTTATTTATTTCAGAGAGAGAGGAGTGAAAAACATGTGCTAGAGGGGTAGAGGGCGAGGGAGAAGCTGGTTCCCTGCTGAACAGGGAGCCTTCCTTGGGACCTGGATCATGATCTGACCTTAAGGCAGAAGCTTAACAGACTGAGCCACACAAGTGCCACTCTTCTTTCTCTCTTTCTTTCTTCTTTCTTTCTTTCTTTCTTTCTTTCTTTCTTTCTTTCTTTCTTTCTTTCTCTTTCTTTCTTTCCTTCCTTCCTTCCTTCCTTAATAATAAATTTACTTTTTATTGGTGTTCAATTTGCCAACATACAGAATAACAACCAGTGCTCATCGCGTCAAGTGCCCCCCTCAGTGCCCGTCACACATTCACCCCCACCCCTGCCCTCCTCCCCTTACATCACCCCTAGATCATTTCCCTGAGTTAGGAGTCTTTATGTTCTGTCTCCCTTTCTGATATTTCTCACACATTTCTTCTCCCTTCCCTTATATTCCCTTTCACTATTATCTATATTCCCCAAGTGAATGAGAACATACAATACTTGTCTTTCTCTGATTGACTTAATTCACTCAGCATAATACCTTCCAGTTCCATCCACGTTGAAGGAAATGGTGGTTATTTGTCGTTTCTAATGGCTGAGCAAGCCCACCTTTCCTCTGTCTTCATCTGAGTCTCCCATGATATGAATGTTATTGTTTTAATAAGTGGCTGAGTTCCGAAGTCTTCCTTTGTGGTCCATAACCTTCTTTGTTTTTAATGCTTCCACTTGGTACTGCATCTCAGTTATACCATTTTTTTTAGTTATACCATTTTTAACGTTGGCCTGAGTAGATTTTACTTCTTTTATTTCTACAGTAAGGGATTCTCTAGTTTTCTTCTGTGCTCTTCTCCAGCCCAGATGCTATCTTTATAATCATTTTTTTAAACTGTAGTTAGACATCATATATTTGTATTGATGGACTTCCTATCTGTGAGTACTACCTCATATTGTTTTATGGAGGTGAATTTCTCCATCTCATTATTTTTTGCCAGAAAAGAAAGAAGGAAGAAAAAGAAAAACCAAGAAAAACAATAACAACTGCCCTCCCCCCCAAAAAAACTACCAGATTATTTTTGCCTGGTTGTTAAAAGATTCTAAATCCCAAAATAAGAAAAACAATTAAAGTACCATGAAACTAAAAATGAGAAATATATAAGGTACATACATAAAAATTAAAATAAGGCAATTTATAAAATAGAATCAAAGAAAATAAATGAAAATAAAGCCCAAAGTACAAAGGAAGCTAGAGCTACTTTCCAAGCAGAGCTGAAGCTCTGCAGCCTCTGTGGTCCGACACCTTGGTGGCAGCGAGTGGTTTGTGCGGGTTCTGGGGATGGCCATGGCGCTGATTGTCAGGTGCACATCTGCCTGGGAGATGCACCTGTGGGGTCAAGGAGGGGTGGGCGGCAGCGCGTCTGGCCTCCAGCGGGTGGCGCTGTGCTGCTCCCTCACACCCGGCCCAGATGGGCGGGAATGCGGGTGGCTCTCTGGGTCCTCTGGCTCTGGGGCTGAATATCCTGCCCCCCAGTCTGCAGGGGCCTCCACAGAAGAGCCCCCAAGCCCCCGGGGCTCCGCCGCTTCTCTCAGAATCCTGCGTTCACTCTACCTGCGTCCGAGCTTCTTTGGTTTGTATTTTTATCTCAGACTGTTGTGCCCAAGATTGCGAATCTGAGAAACCTCTGAGAAGCCAACAGTGATGCAAACACACGAGGGTTTATTTACCACCTTGATCTTGTGTCCAAGTATACCCGACAGAGCGGAGCAGGGACTTGGACCCTGAGGTGGGTTTCAGCTTAGTTTTAAGGGCTGGTCTCGGGGACCTCCAGAAGGGCTGGAGCAATTCCTCAAGGTCTGTTTACATTTTGATATGGGGCCTTCAAGGGCATTGAGCTCTGTTCTCATTCTAATAGGGGCTTCCTGCCCTTGGCCTGGGCTCAGTTTTGATTCAGTTGTGGGGCTTTCTAGGACATTAAGCTGTAAACAGCAAAGTTTCCACACCTGGAAGGGGGACGTCACACTGTCCTTATATGCTAAAGATGCGGAACTAGAAACAGGAAACCCCAGAGCCTCCACCAAAACCTGTTAGAACTAAGGAGTGAGTTCAATAAAGTAACAGGACACAAACTGACCCTACAGAGCAGAGTTGCCTTGCTGTGTCCTGACAATGAGCACTCAGGAAGGAAATGAAGGACGTGACTCCTTTCTCAGGAGCATCAAGGAGAATAAATAATGAGACTGAACCAAAGGAGCACAAGACTTGTGCACTGAGCCATACCAGGCTCTGGGAGGCTGTCCTGGGCTCGTGAGGTGGGAGCCTCATCTTGTGAAACTGCCCGCAGTTCCTGAAGCCACCCTCAGTTTCAATGTCATTCCTATCAAAATCATGGTGGCAGACCTTAGAAATAGGAAAAAAGAAACCCATAATATCCATCCCCCTCCAGAAATAACCCCGGACAGCCGGTCAGTATTGGATAAGCAGGACAGAGCAGGACGCAACACTTTCCTATTTCCCCTGTTATGCCCCCACCCCTCCAGCGACCCTCAGTTCGTTTCCTATCGTTAAGAGTCTGTATTTCCTGCATCTGTTTTGATCATTTGTTTTTCCTTCCCTTCACAGTTCATCTTCTTCGCTTCTTTAATTCCACCTATGAATGACACCACACCGTCATTCTCTTTCCCGACTGACTTACTTCACTTAACATGATCCCTTTAGTTCTATTCACATCATTGCAAATGGCAAGATTTCCTTCTCTTTGTAGCTGAGTACCATTCCTCTCTCTATGACCATCATCTATCTCCCATCCTCTTTATCCATCATCTGCCACAGGGCACTGAGGCTCCTCCCACAGTGTGGCTACTGTGGAAACGGCTGCTGTGGACATTGGGGTGCAGTTGTCCCATGTCTCACTGCATTTGTATCTTCGGAGTGAGCTTCAGGCTGTTCACCTGCTGGTCGCAGGGCGGCTCTATTTGTAACTTGATGAGGGGCCTCCACACTGTTTCCAGGGCGGCTGCACCAACCCGCGGTCCCGCCCACAGTGGAAGAGGGTTGAGTGAGTTTTGCAGGACGTGGTAAAAGTCTGGTCCACATTTCATTTCGCGTCCTGTAGGCTCCAATTCCTTGTCCTTAAGTATTTCTGGGGAAGCCAGGTTTGGGCTCCTTTTCAGTGAGATGTTTCCAAAGCTAATAGGCCCCAGCTGGAGCCTGAAAGGAGGCAGGTGCAGACAATGGAGCACCCGCTGCCTCCTGCACAGCCACCTGCAGCGCCTGAGTGTCCCGCAGGGGGCGCCCGAGGCCAGGCCCTGCCCATGGGGCACGCATGCGCAGTAGGCCTCCTCTGCCTGTACTATCAGGAGCCAGCCTGTGCTGGGGAGGCCTGAGGGGGAAGTGGGGAGGCGTCTATGCTGATGAGCTGCAGCCTCCACAGGACCCGCGGGAAGTCTTCAGGGGGAAATTGGGTTGCGTTCATGCTGACAGGAGCCCCGGTCTCCTCAGGACCCGCGGTGAGGCTTTAGGAAGATGTGGGCCCGCATCCACCCTGACAGGAGCCCCTGGGCCACCTCAGGGCCCGTGGGGAGTCTTCAGGAAGATGTGGGCCCACATCCACACTGACAGGAGCCCTGAGCCACCTCAGGACCCGCGGGGAGGTTTCAGGAAATTGTGGGCCTGCATCCACGCTGACAGGAACCCCTGAGCAGCCTCAGGACCTGCGGGGAGGCTTCAGGAAATGTGGTGCCACGTCCACTCTGGCAGGAGCTCCCGGACCCCTCAGGACATAAGTTGAGGCTTCTGGAAGCTGGGGCCGCATTCATGGTTACAGGAGCCCCAGCCTCCTCAGAACCCTCTGTGACGCTTCGGGAAGACTTGGGGCCACATGGACACAGCAGGACGCTGACTTCCTCATGACCTCCGGTGTAGACTTGGGGAAATATGGGGATGCGTCCATGCGGACAGAAGACCCCAGCCTTGTCAGGGCCTGTGGTGAGGCCTAAGAAAAATGTGGGTGCCGCATCCACACTGACAGGAGTCTCCAGCCTCCTCAGAACCCACTGTGAAGGTTTGGGAAGATTATGGGCCACATCCATGCTGACAGGAGCCCCGAGCCTCCTCAGGTCTTGTGGTGAGGCTTGAGGAAAATGAGGGGCCACGTCAACCCTGACAGGAACCCCGTCCTCCTCAGGACCAGCACTTTGGCTTCAGGACATATGGGGCTGCGTCTATGCTGACAGGAGCCCACAGCCCCCTCAGGACCCGCGGTGAGTTTTCTGGGGGACGTGGGGCCATGTCCAGGCTGACAGGAGCCCCCAGCTTCCTGAGGAACTGCTGTGAGGCTTCCAGAGGATGTGAGACATAGTCCACAGTGACAGGAGACCCGGCGTCCTCAGGACCCGCTGACTATGACTCAGGAACACGTTGGGCCATGTCTACACTCACAGGAGCCCGGCTCGCTTGAACCCCCTGGAGGACTCTGGAGGAGCTGTTGGGGGCCACGTCTACATCAGAAGGGACTCCTCAGAACCACAGGGTAAGTGAAAGTGTAGAATGAATGGTAGGGTTAGGGGAGGGGAGGCAGTTGGTGGTTAGCGTCAGGTTAGATATTAGGTGTTAGTGATTATGCTTATGGTTACGGATTAGAGGTTAGTTGAGGCATAAGGGTAATGGTCAATAGTTAAGAGTTAGGATGGGGGTTAGGGTAAGGGACAGGATTTAGTGTTAGGCTTAGGGTTTAGGCTCTAGGATTAGGGCAGGAGGTTAGGAGTTGGGGTTAGGGTTATGGTTAGAGTTAGGGTTGGGCTTAGGTTTGCAGTTAGGGTTAGGGGTTAGGGTGTGAGTTAGGGTTATGGTTTAGGGTGAGGGGTTAGGTTTATAGGTAAGGCTAGCTTTAGGGTTAGGGCAAGGGTTAGAATTAGGATAGTGAGTAAGGCTAGGGTTAGGGTTATTGTTTGGTTAGGGGTTAGGGTTAGGGACAGGTCAGGGTCAGGGTACGGTTTAGAAGAGGGTAAGAGATACGTTTAGGGAGTGGGTTAGGGGTTAGTTTTAGGGTACGGGTTAGGGTATAGTTTGGGGTATGAGATGGGATTAGTATTAGAGGCTTAGGGTTAGGGTATAGGTTAAGGTTTGGAATAGGATTTGAGTACATTAAGAAAAGGTTAGGGTTAGAGGGTAGGGTTAGGGTTAGATTTAAGGTAAGGGTCAGGGTTAAGGGTTTAGAATAGGTTTAGGAGTTAGGGTGAGGGTTGGCAGGAAGGTTTAGTGCATGTGTTTCGGTCTTGGGGTTTGTGTTGGGTTTTCGATTAGTGATAGGTCTTGTTTAAGGGTTAGGTTAACATTAGGCTTAAGTGTAGGGTTAGGGTTATGTCTGTGTATGGTTAGAGTTTGGGTCTTAGCATGTGCCTGCCCTGGGACTCCTAGTATCTTGGGCAGTTTAGTTTTATGAACTCTATTTAGGTTTTGGGTTCAAAGATAGCCTGACTCCAGCAAGTCAGTGGCCTCCCCAGAGAATCAAAATCCAGGCTTCTGCTGGGGTGAGAATAGACATGGCAGGCTTCTCCGGAGCTGAGCTAAGGAGGGGATTTGTGACTCTAAAGACTCTTTATTTGGATTTTCAGTTGCCTTTCTGATTTTATCTCTAGTGCGCACATGTTTCATCAATACTACCAATTATTATTTTAAAGTTTTACTTGAATTCCTGTTTGTAAATACAGTATGATATAGTTTCAGGTTTACCACATAGTGATTCAACCCTTGGATACAACGCCTGGTACTGGTCACAGGTGCCCTCCACTATCCCCATGGCCTGGTTCCCCATCCCCCCCACCTTCCTCTGGTATTTATTAGTTTATTCTCTGTGGTTAAGAGTGTGTTTATTTATTTGCCTCTCTCATCCCCCCCTCCGCCCCTTTGCCAATTTGTTTGGTTTCTTAAAATTCACATGTGAATGCAATTATGTGGTATTTCTTATCTGTCTTTCTCTGACTGAGTTCATTTAGCACAAGTCCTTTCCACTTCTCCCATGTCATTGTAAATGGCTTCATTTTATCCCTTCTGATGAACGAGTCATGTTGCAGTGTGTATATTTACCACATCGTCTCTGCCCATTTTTCTGACAATAGACATCTGGGCTGTATCCACAGTTTGGCTCTTGTTGATAATGCTGCTACAAACACTGGGCTGCGTGTCCCTCTTCGAATCTACTAAACAACTTCTGTATCCTTGGGGTAAATACCTAGCTGTGCAATTTTGGAATCGTAGTGTAGCTCTATTTTTAACTTCTTTTTTTAAAATTTTTTTTATGATAGTCACAGAGAGAGAGGCAGAGACACAGGCAGAGGGAGAAGCAGGCTCCATGCACCGGGAGCCCAAAGTGGGATTCGATCCCGGGTCTCCAGGATCGCGCCCTGGGCCAAAGACAGGCACCAAACCACTGCAACACCCAAGGATCCCCTTTTTTTAACTTCTGGAGGACCTTCCACACTGTTTTCCACAGTGGCTACATCTGTTCGCCTGCCCACCAGGAGTGTAAGGGGGCTACCCTTTCTCCATTGCCTCACCAACACCTGTTGTTTTTGTGTTGTTAATTTTAGCCATTATGACGGCTGTCAGGTGACATATCATTGTGCTTTTGGTTTGCATTTCCCTGATGATGGGTGATGCTTTGTGTCCTTCCGTGTGTCTGGTGGCCATCTGGCTGTCTTGTCAGAGACAAAGTTCATTCATTTTTCTGCCCATCTCCAGTTGCATAATTTGTTTTTAGGATCTTGAGATTTATATTTCCTTTATGTGTTTTGCATACTAACTCTTTATTGGATGTGTTGTTTACCAATATCTCCTTTCATTTTGTATGTTGCCTTTTAGCTTTGGTTGTTTCCTTCACTTTGCGGAAGCTTTTCATTTTGATGAAGTCCCAATAGCATTTTTGCTTTTGTTCCCTCACCTCAGAGGCATATCTAGAAAGAAAATCCAGTGGCCAATGTCAAAGACGTTGCTGCATCTTTTCTTCTTTGATTGGTTTCAGGTCTCACATTTAGGTCTTTCATCCATTTTGAATTTATTTTTTATATATATGGTGTAAGAAAATGGTCCAGTTTCATTCTTCTGCATGTGGCTGCCTGGTTTTCCCAACACTATTTGTTCTTATCCTGGGGTCAGGGTTAGGGTTTGTTGAAGAGACTGTCTTTGTGCCATTGGATATTCCTTCCTGCCTTGTCGATTAATGGATCATAGAGTTACAGGTTTGTATCTTGTTTTGGCTTTCCATTCTATTCTATTGATCTAAGCGTCTCCTGTTGGGAGATTCTTGATTGCTGATTCAATTTCATTGCTGGTTATCTGTTCAAGTTTCTTATTTCTTCCTTTATCATTTTTGCTATGTTATATATTTCCAGAATTGATCTATTTCTTCCAGGTTTTAGGTTGCTGGCATATAATTTTTCATAATGTTCTCTTATAATCGTTTGTATTTCTCTAGTGTTGGTTGTTATTTCTCTTTTTTCATTTGTGATTTTATTTGGGTCCTTTCACATCTTTGTATCTGTTTTCTTTTTTAAAGATTTTATTTATGTATTCATGTGAGACGCAGAGAGGCAGAGGTATAGGCAGAGTGAAAATGAGGCTCCATGCGGGGAGCCTGATGTGGGACTTGATCCCCCAGGACCCCAGGATCATGACCTGAGCCAAAGCAGATGCTCAACCACTGAGGCACCCAGGTGCCTTAGTGATTTAATTCCTTTGCTAGTTATGGGTCTGTTCACATTTTCTATTTCTTCCTATTTCAGTTTTGCTCATTTGCACATTTCTGGGGATTTGTCCATTTCTTCCAGGTCTCCCAGTTTGTTAGCGTATAATCTTTCATAGTATTCCCTTATAATTGTCTAATGTTTCTGGTGTTGATTGTGATCTCTCTCATTTGTGATTTTATTTATTTAGGTCTTTTCTCTTTTCTCGTTGGTAAGGCTGGCTAGGGCTTGATCCATTTTATTAATTATTTTAAAGAACCAGCTCTTAGTTTTGTTATTCCATTCTACTGTTTTTTGTTTCTGTATTTTTTATTTCTGCTCTCATCTTAATTTTTTCCCTTCTTCTGTAGGCTTTAGGCTTTGTTTGCTATTCCTTTTTTAGCTGCTTCAGGTGTAGGTTTAGGTTGTGTATTGGAGACTTCTTGTTTCTTGAGGTAGGCCTGTATTGCTATGTACTTCCCTCATAGGACTGCCTTTGCTACATCCTAGAGGTTTGGAGAAACATGTCTTCATTTTCATTTGTTTTAAATTTCCTCTTTAATTTTCTGGTTGCTCCATTCATTCTCTAGTAGGATGATCATAAACTCCACGTATTTTTGGTCCAATTTTTTTCTTACTGTCGACTTCCATTTTCATAGCGCCGTGGTCCGAAAATGTACATGGTGTGATATCAACTTTCTTGTACCTGTTGTACCTGTTGAGGGCTGATTTGTGGGCCCTGATATGATCTGTTCTGGATAATGTCCCATATGCAATTGAACGGAATGTGTATTCTGCTTTTGGATCTAATATTCTAACTGTATCTGTTGAGTCCCTGTGGTCCAGTGTGTCAAGGCTATTGTTCCCTTGTTGATTTTCTGCATAGATGATCAGTCCATGGCCATAAGTGGGTGTTGAAATCCTCTGTCAGTGTATTATTATCTGTGAGTTCCTGTACGTTTGTTGTTAATTGGTTTCTATATTTCGGTACTCCCATGTTGGCAGCATAAATATTTAGTTGTTTGATCTTGATAGTCTTTTTAATTATGAAATAATGTTCTTCTTCATCTCTTCTTACAGTATTTGTTCTTTTTTTTTGAGATTTAAGTATTTTATTTATTTATTCATGAGAGATACACAGAGAAGCAGAGGCAGAAACATAGGCAGAGGGAGAGGCAGGCTCCCCAAAGGGAGGCCGATGTGGGACTCGATCCTGGGATCCCTGCTGACTGCAGATGCTCAACCACTGAGCCACCAGGTGTCCCCCAGGGTTTGGTTTCAAATCTCGTTTGTCTGATATAAGTATGCGTCCTCTAGCTTTCTTTTGATATCCATTAGTGTGGTAGATGATTTTCCCTCCCCTATCAATCTGCTGGTGTCTATAGGTCTAAGGTGAGCATCTTGTAGGCAGCGTACAGATGGATGTTGGTTTTTAATAATATTATTTAAGATAGTGAGAGAGAGAGAGAGAGGGGGGCAGAAATTTAGGCAGAGAGAGAAGCAGACTCCCCACCAGGAGCCCAATATGGGACTTCATCCCAGACTCCAGGATCACACCCTGAGTCAAAGGGAGATGCTCAACTCCTTGATACACTCAGGCATCCCGGATCCTGTGTTTTAAGCCACTCTGATACCCTTTATCTTTTGATTGGAACATTTAGTCTATCAGCATTCAGAGTGATTATATAAACATATGAACTTTGTGCCTTTGTGTTACCAGAAGAGTTGGTGTTTCTGGTGACGTTCTCTGGTCCTTTCTAGTCTTTGTTGCTTTTGGTCTCTTTTTTTCCCCCACTAGAGGAGTCCCTTTTAAAATTCCTTACTGGGGAACCCTAGGTGGTGCAGCGGTTTATAGCCTGCCTTTGGCCCAGAGCGCGATCCTGGAGACCCGGGATCGAGTCCCACATCGGGCTCCCAGTGCATGGAGCCTGCTTCTCCCTCTGCCTATGTCTCTGCCTCTCTCTCTCTCTGACTATCATAAATAAATAAAAATAAAAAAAAATAAAATTCCTTACTGGACTGGTTAAGTGGTCATGAACTCCTTTATATGTTGCCTGTCTGGAAAATCTTTCTCTCTCCTTCTCTCTTGAATGACACCCTTGATGAAGCAAGAATTCATACAAACTGGACTACAATAAAAAGAAATTTAAAAACATAAAATAAATTTTTGGTCTTATGATTGAGGAAAATGGCATTTAGGAGGAAAACCAGAAGCTAAAAGAGAGGAGGACAGATTTCACCATCCTTAGCCTTCACAGGGACATGATGTCCTTTCCACGGAGGGGCCTCCCCTCCGTAGGATGCTTCCTGCCCCTCTGTGCTCCTTGTTTGAAACCAGCAGGCACATCTCTGTGCCTCTAGCACCTCTGCAGTCATGGTTTATTGCGTCTTCCATGTATCCTATTGGGGACAACAGCGTCGTGTATGTAACCATCTGGCTGCTGTTAGACAACATTGGGGGGATTCTGACTTTTGTTGGTTTTGGGGTGTGTGTGTGTCTATCACATGTAGCTATCACGTGCAGCTATCGGATCCTCTGGCTGGGTCACCCAAATGCCCAAATGTTTGGCACAACATCATATCTGGTGCTGACACTGGGTGGCTATCTAGGCTCTCCTGGCAGACCCAGGGCTTGCTCTTGCAGTGACTTTCCGCTGGAGGGTCAGCTGAGCTGGAAGGTCCGCCTTGGCCATATTCCCATGTGGGGCAGTGGGTCCTGCCATGCGCTGGCTGCTTATCTTCTCCCCAATACCTCTCCAGCAGGGAACCAGACCTCAGGGCCACCCTGGTGGGAGCTCCTGAGGAGCCAGCTGCCCATGGGGGGGAGCCCTGGTGCTGCCTGTATTTGGGAGTCTGGGTGGGGATGGGGCTGGGGTTCCTCGGTCCCCTGTGCTGCCTGGCCTTCAGGCCGAGTCCCATGCTCACCCAGCCCCTACTCACTAGGGCGAGGAGGGTGCCCTCCGCACCCTGGTGTGAGAGATCTAGCATCACAAGGTGTGCACGCCGAGTACACTTTGTGAGGGTGGACCACGTGCGTGAGCTGAAGTGTGGGATATAGGAAATTAACAAAAATCCCTTACCCCTGAACAAGCAGAGCAGGACTGATTCCATTTTGTGCTCAACCTGCCATCTCCTCTATGACCCCACATGACTTGCTTTTGGCCTAAGGTGCTGCCCCACCCAACTCAAGCCGCTGGGCACTCACTAATCCGAAATCGGCTCATAACAATGTAACCCTGTTTTGTGCCCCACAAAACTGCGTGCTAATTCTGACCAAAGTAATAGGCCAGTTCAAGTCGATACTATAGGGTAAAGTGTAATTCAATCGGCCACCTGCGTGTAGACCGACATGACTATGCATCTTTCAACATTCCCATGGGCCATTGGCTCCTATAAAGCTGCTACGCCTCTTAGTCTTGGGGTCCAAGTCCCTATTCCTCTGTGTCGGGTGCACTTGAACCCAAGCTCCAGCTTGTAAAGAAACCCTTGGGAGTTTGTATCGGTGTGGGCTCCTTGGTGGTTTCTCAGATTTGCAACCTTGGGCACAACACAAGGTACCGCCCCGCAGGCCCTCTGTGCCCCAGGCACACAGGCACAGAGATGCAGGGAGTGGAGGAAGTGCCCCGGAACCCGGCCAGCCCCGGCTCCCTGGACAGAGGGAGCACAGACCTCCCAGGTTGCTTTCCACAGACCCTGGTGACCTGAGGCTCCCTGGCTGTCACTCTGTTCCAGCCACTCCTGGCCTGCAGAGCACAGGCTGAGTCCCAGTAAGTCTGTGGGGCCTGACCCTGGCGTCTGGCCGCCCTGGAATGCACATGTGGACGTCAGCTGGGTGTGCCTGGCAGCGCCTCTGCAGGGGCTGTTTGGGGCGTGGATGTACCCCCTCCTCCTCTCTCGGGGTCTCTCCACACCCTCTACACAGAGTTCTGGGAGACGCAGAAATGGGCTGGCTGTGCATTTTCGCACCACAACACTTTATTGACTTTCTACAGCAAACGGGCTCAGAGCCAAGGGTGCGTGCCTTCCCCTGGGGAAGGAGACCTTTCTGTCCTTTAGGGGAGGGCAAGAATCACATGTGGGGCGTGGGCTGGTGCTGGAGTCCCCCACCTGGGAGCATGTTTGGACTCAGGGTGGGGACGTGTCCTGAGGTTTCAGCATGAGAGACAGTTCTGATGACAGCAGAGCTGACCTGGACCTGCAGCTCATGGACTCCTGCGCTGGGTCCCCGCAGGGAAGCTGGACCCCGGACTTGGGCCCCCTGGGGCCCCAGAAACTGGTGGAGCCTCTCTCCTCATGTTGGTGTGGGTGGGGTCCACCAGCCTACCCCTCCACTCCCCTACCTGGGGTGTCCCGGGATCCCCAGGCCTGCCCTAGGTCAGCGACCTAGGCACGTGTTGGGCACACCCAGGAGGGCTAATACATCAGCTGTGGGAGGGCTCTCTCAGCCTGGGGCCAGAATCCAGGGCTGGCCAGGGCCATGGGGGGCTGGATCCCGTTAGTCTTTGTGTTGGGCCTGGGGGGACTCAAATCCCCCCAGTCCCCACAGAGCCCGGGGCCAAGCCAGCCCATGTCCCTCTGGGTTAGGGGCTGGTGTCCTATGCAGGGTGTGCCGCTCTCCAGGAGGGACAGTGGGTTGAGGCAGGGCACAGTGGGTCTTCTGCACCACTCACCTGCACCCACCCTGTCGGGGGCTCCCTGCCTTCCCTCCTTCCTGCAACCCCTGGGTACTCTATGGGAAACCCGGTCTTCTGATGAGAGCAGGGTATCCAGAGAACCCTGGTGAGGCTGAGTATGTCCCACAGGGCGCAGCTGCACTGGGTCCTTGCTGGGGGCAGATGGTGTGGGGGTGGATGTTGTGGGGGCAGGGGCATGATGGTGGTGGAGTGTGGGGGATGGTGTAGGGGGGGATGGTGGGTGGTATAGTGTGGGTGTGAGGGGGGTGGTATAGGTAGGATGCCATTGGGGATGATGATGAAGGGGGATGGTGTGGGGGTGGGGAATGAGGGGGATGGCGTGGGGGGCCTGCAGATACAGGGCATCCACATTCTCTCGGACGCACACGGATATGTCTACAGATAAAGGCAACCCCAGTCTGGGGTTTGCTGTGACACCTTCCCCTGGGGCCCCGTGTGGTCAGTGCAGGGGGCTGGCTGGACCGGGGGCATTATCTGGGGGTCATCATACTATGTATGTTTACAAATTGCAAATTGTCTCAAGTTAAATGCATAGAATTTAGATATATATAGAACACCAAGTGTGGGTGTCACCCTGACCTGTCTGACCCTCATCGGATCGATGTGTGTCCTGCTGCAGCCATGGCCATGACACCTGTCCCCAGGTCTGGTTACTGCCCTCCACGGGCCCCACTGCAGCCCCCTGCTTTTCAAGGGGCCATCCCTCGCCCCTTTGGAGTTCAGCTCCCATGGAAACTCCTAGAGGCACCAATGTAGTGACCTCCTCATCCCCGAAGCCCTGGGGGTTGGGGCACAGGGGTCATCCCGGCACCCTACCATACAGTGGTGTGTTGCTGGCTGCTGTTGCTTCTCCCGGCCTCTTAAGCCCTGTGTTCCCTACCCAGAAGCCCCTGGGCCTCCCCAGGGGCCCTGAAGCCCCCTGACTCAGCAGCCTCACCCCACCCCCTAGCAGTCCCAAAACATGATTTGGCTGCCGACGTCCTGTTGATGTCCAGGTCTATCTGCGTGATGGCCCTATAGGAGACGAGGCCTCCTCCTTCATTTCCTGCAGGAAAACCGAGGAGGAGGAGCCGGCATCAGGGACACAGACCATGGCCTGTCACCAGCTGCCATCCTGGACAGGGAGCCCTGGGGCCACCATGGGAGTGTGTCCTACCGAAACCTCCTTTCTTCTCCTGGGAGGCCGGGGACAGACAGAGTGCCAACCGTGGCCGTGGGACCTCTCTGAGGGCCTGTGCTGAGCTGCTGTGGGCGGGAGGTGACTGAGGGTCAGCCTGGGTTGGAGGGAACAGGGGATCAGCCCAGGTGGGGAGGGGACTTGGGGGTGTTGTGCCCAAGATTGCGAATCGGAGAAACAACTAAGGAGCTGACACCGATGCAAACACACGAGGGTTGATTTACAAACTCGAGCTTGAGTCCAAGTATACCCCACACAGCGGAGCAGGGACTTGGACCCCAAGGTGGGTTTTAGCTTAGGTTTAAGGGCTGGTCTCAGGGACCTCCAGAAGGGCTGGAGGAATTCCTCAAGTTCTGTTTACATTTTGACATGAGGCCTTCAAGGGCATTGAGCTCTATTCTCATTCTAATATGGGGCTTTCTGGGACCTTAAGCTGTAAGCTGTTTTTTTCTTTTTTTCCTGTAACTGAAGTAATGTAAATTTTAGCTCTTATTCACAGGGTCCTGGGATGGCAGTACTTGTGCTAACAGTGAACTTAAAGTGGAATGGCCTCAATTTTCTCAGCCTCCCCACAGACAAGTGACTGAATTTTAAAACTCTAAATTTTAGGGGCTGCCCTGGTGGAGCCCTGTGCTCTTCCTGCCCAGGAGGGTTTCCTCGCACTCCTGGTCTTTGCTGGCCTGTCCCAGGAACTGGGCCCCGTGACTGCACAGGGGTTTGCAGCTTATGGCCACACAGGGCAGACAGCTGGCCCGAGTCCTGCTGCTCTCAGCCAGGTTCCTGCTCCTATGCCTGGGAACAGTTGGCGCCACTGTCCTTGGGACCCCTGGGATCCTGAGCCCACCCTGTCGCTCCAGGGATTGCCCCCCACTTCTCCACCTGAACACCTTAAGGCTGGTGTGTCCCCCACTCTAGGAGACTTCTGAAAGTTCAGATTTTGTGCACTGCTGCTTATAATATTGTGCTTAGACCCGTCAGTTGGCTCTCTGCCCTTGTGGGATCCGGGGCTGTGTCTCCCCAAGATCAACTGATTGATTTTTTTTAAGATTTTATTTTTCTGTAATCTCTACAGCCAACATGGGGCTAGAACTTGTTACCCCAAGAACAAGAGTCCCATGTTCTTACGAACCACACCAAGCCAGTCAGGCTCTCTTTGATTGATTGATACATGTTAATTGAAGCAGCGGTCTTACATGTGTCAGGGCCGAAACTGAGCCCACGCTTTGAGGTGTGGTGGAGTCATTTGGACCTGATCAATGTGAAAGAAACCATAGCTTCCCTGGGAGCCCAGGGAGCAGGGCCCACACACGTGAAAAGTTGATAATTTCCTTTACTGCAGTAGTTATTTTACTATTTATTTAAAGTGCTATTCAATGGTAAATGTCAATCTAGGATTGAGATACAGTGAGAACGTTCTAGGATTCGGAGGTAACTAAAGCTTCCCGTCAAGGACTCAATGTTCCAGTTCGATGCAGAGATAGGCAAGGAAGCAAAGAGTTATGAAACATGGCACTGGGGTGCCTGGCTGGTCTGGTTGGGGGATCTTGATCTCAGGGTTGTGAGTTTGAACTCCATGTTGGGTATAGAGAGGACATGAAACGAAATTATTTAACAAATAATAAATGGATGAACAAATAAATCATGACATCAAAGGTAAGTGCTTATGTCTCACCTGCGAACTATTCTTGATCACCCCGCTTGTACTACTTGGCCCAGATGACGTCCTCCACAAGGGATAGTCCCACCCGATGGGAAGTGGGCATCTTTCATTGTAAGACCTGTGGTTCCCCTCGTTCTGTAGGGAGAGAAGAGCCACGAAGCCACAAGTTCGGGGGATCAGCATACACCTAGGCAATGACCATTTCTGAACCCGGTAGCCAGAGCTCAGCCTCCTTTTAGGACGCGATGTCATAATGAAGCCCCTTTGGTCATTGTCTTGGATGCAGGGTGGAGGCTAAACTAGAATTAGGAAGAACAAAAGAAGAGGAAAGCCAGAAGCTGAAAGAGAGGAGGACAGATTTCACCATCTGTAGCCTTCACAGGGACATGGTGTCCTTTCCTAGGAGGGGCACCCCCTCTGTAGGATGATTCCTGCCTCTCTGTGCTCCTTTTTGAAACCCAGCAGGCACATCTCCGTGCCTCCAGTACCTCTGCAGTCATGGTTTATAGCGTCTTCCATGTATCCTATTGGGGACCACAGCGTGGTGTATGTAACCATCCGGCTGCTGTTTGACAACATTGGGGGGATTCCGACTTTTGTTGGTTTTGGGCTGTGTGTGTGTCTATCACATGCAGCTATCTGATCCTCTGGCTGGGTCACCCAAACGCCGAAATGGTTGGCACAACATCATTTCTGGTGCTGGCGCTGGGCAGATAGCTGGGCTCTCCTTGCCGACTCGGGGCTCGCTCCTGCAGTGACTTTCTGCTGGAGGGTCAGCTGAGCTGGAAGTTCCCTCTCAACCAAATTCCCATGTCCGGCAGTGGATCCCGCTGAGCACCAGCTGTTTCTCTTCTCTCCGATGCCTCTGCAGCTGTGAGTCAGACCTCAGCACCACCCTGGGGGGAGAGCCTGAGGAGCTGGCTGCCCATGATGGGGAACCCTGTTGCTGCCTGTGTGTGGGAGTCGAGTTGGGGTCAGGGCTGGGGTTCTCGGTCCCCTGTGCTGCCTGGCCTTCTGGCGAGTCCCATGCTCACCCAGCCCCTACTCACTAGGGCGAGGACGGTGCCCTCCACACACTGGTATGTGAGATCCAGAACCACAAGGTGTGCACGCTGAGTCCACCTAGTGAGGGTGACCCAGGCTCGTGAGCTGTAAGTGTGGGACCCAGGAAAGTTAACAAAAATTCCCTACCCCTGGACAAGCAGAGCAGGACTGATTCCATTTTGTGCTACACCTGCCACCTCCCCTATGACCTCCACATGAGCTGCTTATTGCTTAAGGCGCTGCCCCACCCTAGTCACGCCACTGGGCACACCCTATTCGGAAATCGGCTCATAACAATGTAACCCTGCTTTGTGCCCCCCAAAACTGTGCGACAATTCTGACCAAAGTAATAGGCCAGCTCAAGTGGATACTATAGGGTAAGGTGTAATTCAATCGGCCACCTGCGTGTGGACCGACATGACTGTGCAACTTTCTGCATATCCCATGGGCCACTGGCCTCTATAAAGCTGCTATGCCTGCCTCTTAGTCTCAGGATCCACGTCCCTGCTCTGCTGTGTTGGGTGCAATTACACCCAAGCTCCAGCTTGTAAAGAAACCCTCGGGAGTTTCCATCGGTGTGGGCTCCTTGGTGGTTTCCCTGATTTACAATCTTGGGCACAACACCAGGGCGTGGTGTCCTGACATCCCTTCCAGGGGCACGCTGAACGCCCCGCAGGCCCTCTGTGCCCCAGCCACACAGGCATGGGGATGCGGGGAGGGTAATAAGTGCCCCAGAACTCGGCCATCCTCGGCCCTCAGGACAGAGGGAGCACAGACCTCCCAGGTCGCTGTGCACAGACCCTGGTGACCTGAAGCTCCCTGGCTGTCACTCTGTCCCATCCCCTCCTGGCCCGGGGGACACAGCCTGAGATCAAGTAAAGTCTGTGGGGTCCTGACCCTGGCGTCTGGCTGCCCCTGGAAGGCACGTGGGGATGTCAGCTCTGTGTACCTGGCGGCGCCCCTGCAGGGGCTGTTTGGGGCCTGGATGGTGCCCCATCCTCCTCTCTGGGTGTCTCTCCACACTCCATGCATAGAGTTCTGGGAGACACAGAAACGGGCTGGCTGTGCATTTTCGCACAACACTTTATTGACTTTCTACAGCAAAGGGGCTCAGAGCCTAATATGTGCCTTCCCCTGGGGAGGGAGACCTTTCTGTCCTTTAGGGGAGGGCAATAATCACACGGTGTGGAGGGGCGGGTGCTAGAGTCCACATCGTGGGAGCATGTGTGGACTCCGGGTGGGGGCGTGTGTCCTGAGATTTCAGCCTGAGTGACTGTTCTGAGGACAGCAGAGATGACCTGGACCTGCAGCTTATGGGCTCCTGCACTGGGCCCCCGCAGGGCAGCTGGACCCCTGCTTTGGGCCCTCTGGGGCCCCAATACCTGGAAGAGCCTGCCTCCTGGTATGGGGTCGGGTGGGGCCAACTGGCCTATCCATCCTCTCCCCACCCTGGGGTGTCCCGGGAACCCAAGGCCTGCCCTAGGTTAGCAACCTGGATCTGTGGGGCATGCCCAGGGCCCAGGAGGCCACATCCGGCTGTGAGAGGGCTTGCTCAGCTTGGGGCCAGAATCCAGGGCTGGCCAGGACCTTGGGGGCCTGGATCCCATTAGTCTTTGTGTTGGGCCTGGGAGGAGCTCAAATCAACCTAGCCCCCACAGAGCACAGAGCCAGGTCAGCCGAGGTCACTCTGCGTTAGGGCCTGGTGTCCTGTGCGGGGTGTGCCGCCCTCCAGGAGGGACAGTGGGCGGAGACAGGGTCCAATGTGTCCTCTGCACCACTCACCTACAACCAGCCTTTCGGGGATCACTGCCTTCTCTCCTCCCTGCAATCTCTGGGTTCTCTATGGGACAATCGGGCTTCTGATGGGAGCAGAGTATCCTGAGAACCCCGGGGAGGCTGAGCATGTCCCACAGGGGGCAGCTGCACTGGGTCCTTGCTGGGGGCTGATGGTGTGGGGGTGGATGTTGTGGGGTAGGGATATGATGGTGGTGGTATATTAGGAAGGTACAAATATTAGCCTTGAATCAATATTAAAATATTCGCATTAACCAAAGACCATACTTTATTCAGATTTCCTTAGTTTTTGCTAAGTTACCATCCCTCATATCACATTCCATTTGTACTCATGTTTTCTTAGGCTCCTCTGGATTGTGAAGTCTTTCAGCCTTTCCTTGTTGTCGTTGAACTGGAACACTTTGAGAAGTAGAGTATTTTGTAAAATTTACCTCAGTTGGGAAATGTCTGTTGTTTATCTCATGATTGAACTCTTTTTGTGGATTATATACAGATATATAATGCCATTTTTAGTATATCATATAAAGGATAGATATTATCAACATGATTTATCAGTCTTGGTATCGATCTGATCATCTTGCTGAGGTAGTGTTTGTCAGCTTTCTCCGTAGTAAAGTGATTCCTATTATTATTAGTATTATTAGTATTATTATTATATTATCATTTTTATATAAATATTTTCATATTATATTTTGTAGAAGGAAGTTACTATGTGTATTCCATACATAAGATTGGGAGGCTATGCTAATCAACTTGAGGGTGGAATGTCTGCACAACTTCTTTGAAATTCTTCTACATGGGAGATTTCTCTTCCTTCTGAGTTTGTTTCTTTTAAAAGATATCATTTATTTATTTGAAAGAGAGAGGAGAGATAAACCATGAGCGGGAGAGGCAGATGGAGAGGGAGAATCAGGTTCCCTGCTGAACAGGGAGCCTGCCTTGGGACCTGGATCATGATCTGACCCTAAGGCAGAAGCTTAACAGACTGAGCCTCACAGATGCCACTTTTTCTTCCTTTTTTTTTTAATAATAAATTTACTTTTTATTGGTGTTCAATTTGCCCACATACAGAATAACACCCAGTGCTCAGCCTGTCAGTACCCGTCATGGATTCACCCCACCCCCGCCCTCCTCCCCTTCCATCACCCCTAGTTCATTTCCCTGAGTTAGGAGTCTTTATGTTCTGTCTCTATTTCTGATATTTCCCACACATTTCTTCTCTGTTCCCTTATATTCCCTTTCACTCTTATTTATATTCCCCAAGTGAATGAGAACATGCAATGTTTGTTCTTCTCCGATTGACTTACTTCACTCAGCATAATACCTTCCAGTTCCATCCACTTTGAAGCAAATGGTGAGTATTTGTCGTTTCTAATGTCTGAGCAAGGCCCACCTTTTCTCTCTCTTCATCTTCTGAGTCTCCTATGATATGAATGTTATTGATTTATAAGTGGCTGACTTCCCTACGTCTGTCTCTGTGGTCCATAACCTTTCTTGTTTTGAAGGCTTCCACTTGGGACTACATCTCTGTTATAGCATTTTTAACGTTGGCCTGACTAGATTTTACTTCTTTTATTTCTACAGTAAGGGATTCTCTAGTTTTCTTCTGTGCTCTTTTTCCAGCCCAGCTGCTATCTTTATAATCATTGTTTTAAACTGTAGTTAGACATCATATATGTGTATTGATGAACTTCCTGGCTGTGAGTAGAACCTCATGTTATTTTATTGAGGTGAATTTCTCCATCTCATTATTTTTTCCAGAAAAGAAAGAAGGAAGAAAAAGAAAAAACAAGAAAAACAAGAGCAACTGCCCCCCCCAAAAAAAAACCCCACCAGATTATTTTGGCCTGTTTGTTAAAGATTATAAATCCCAAAGTAAGAAAAACAATTAAAGTACCATGAAAGTAAATATAAGAAATATATAAGTACATACATAAAAATTAAAATAAGGCAATTTATAAAATAGAATCAAAGAAAATACATGAAAATAAAGCACAAAGTACAAAGGAAGCTAGACCCTACTTTCCAGGCAGAGCTGAAGCTCTGCAGCCTCTGTGGTCCAACAACTTGGTGGCAGCGAATGGTCTGTGCAGGGTCTCGGGATGGGTCTTGGTGCTGATTCTCAGGTGCACATCTGTGTGGTAGATGCAACTGCGGGGTCAGAGGCAGGGTGGGCGTCAGCACCTCTGGCCTCCAGTGGGCGGCGCTGTGCTGCTCCCTGAGTCTCCCTGCTGATGGGCGGGATGCGGGTGGGGACACTGGGTCCTCTGGCGCTGGGGCTGAGCATCCCACCCCCCCCATCTGCAGGGGCCTGGACAGAAGAGCTGCCAACCCCCCGGGTCTCTGCTGCTTCTCTCAGAACCCTGCTTTTACTCTGCCTGCGTCCGAGCTTCTTTTGGTTTTGTTTTTTTATCTCAGACTGTTGTGCCCAAGATTGCGAATCCGAGAAACCACCGAGAAGCCAACACCAATGCAAACACACGAGGGTTTATTTACAAGCTCAAGCTAGTGTCCAAGTACACCCGACATAGCGGAGCAGGGACTTGGACCCCGACGTGGGTTTTAGCTTAGTTTTAAGAGCTCGTCTCGGGGACCTCCAGGAGGGCTGGAGCAATTCCTCAAGTTCTGTTTACATTTTGATATGGGGCCTTCTAGGGCATTGAGCTCTGTTCTCATTCTAATAGGGGCTTCCTGCCCTTGGCCTGAACTCAGTTTTGATTCTATTGTGGGGCTCTCTAGGACATTATGATGTAAACAGTAAAGGTTCCACAACTGGAAGGGGAACTCACACTGTCCCTATATGCTGAAGACGTGGTACTACAAACAGGAAACCTGAGAGCCTCCACCAAAACCTGTTAGAACTAAGGAGTGAGTTCAGTAAAGTCAGGGGACACAAACTGACCCTACAGAGCAGAGTAGCCTTGCTGTGTCCCGACAATGAGCACTCGGGAAGGAAATGAAGGACGTGACTCCCTTCTCAGGAGCATCACAGAGAATAAATAATGAGACAGAACCAAAGGAGCACAAGACTTGTCCAGTGATCATACCAGTCACTGGGAGGCCGTCCTGGGCTCGTGGGGTGGGAGTCTCATCTTGTGAAAATGTCCACAGTTCCTGAAGCGACCCTCAGTTTCAATGTCATTCGTATCAAAATCATGGTGGCAGGTCTTAGAAATAGGAAAAAAAAACCCATAACATCTATCCGCCCCCACAAATGACCCTGGACAGCAAATCAGTATTGGAGAAGCAGGACAGAGCGGGACACAGCACTTTCCTATTTCAAACGATGTCACAGAGACACAGGATATAGCAGTGTTGTTCTGGGGCCCCTGGCTGGCTCTGTTGGTTAAACATTCGACACCTGACCTCACCTCCAGTCCTGATCTCGGGGTCGTGAGTTCTAGCCCTGGGCTGGGCCATGGACGAGGTGTGGAGCCTACTTAAACAAACCAGACCCATGGGGGGGTGGTCCCGGCATAAGCTGAAGGAGCAGAACAGAGAGTCCAGAAGGAATTGTGCTCTGATACCACTGATTTTTTTTAACTTAATTTAATTTAAACCCAATAATTAACGTATAGTGTATTATACTTTCAGAGGAAGAATTCAGGGATTCACCAGTTGGAGATAACAGCAGTGCATGTGACATCACGTGCCCTTCTTCATGCCCGTCCCCTGTTATCCCCTCGCCCGTCCCCTACCCTCCAGCGACCCTCAGTTTGTTCCCTATAATTAAGAGTTGGTATTTCCTGCATCTGTTTTCATCTTATTTGTTTTTCCTTCCCTTCACAGATGTTCATCTGCTTTGCTTCTTTAATTCCACCTATGAATGACACCACATGGTCATTCTCATTCCCGACTGACTTATTTCACTTAACATGATTTCTCTAGTTCTATCCATGTCATTTCAAATGGCAAGATTTCCTTCTCTTTGATAGCTGAGTACCATTCCTCTCTCTATGACCGTCATCTATCTCCCATCCTCTTTATCCATCATCTGCCTGAGGGCACCGAGACTTCTCCCACAGTGTGGCTACTGTGGACCCGGCCATTGTGGACATTTGGGTGCTGGTGTCCCGAGTCTCACTGCATCTGTATCTTTGGAGTCAGCTCCAGGCCCTGCACCTGCTGGTCGCAGGGCGGCTCTATTTGTAACTTCCTGAGGAGCCTCCACACTGTTTCCAGGGCGGCTGCACCAGCCCGTGGTCCCGCCCACAGTGGAAGAGGGTTGAATGAGTTTTGCAGGACATGGTAAAAGTCTGGTCCACATTTCATTTTGCAGTCTGTGGGCTCCAATTCCTTGTCCTTAAGTATTTCTGGGGAAGCAGGGTGTTGGGCTCCGTTTCAGTGAGACGTTTCCGATGCTAACAGGCCACAGCTGGAGCCTGGAAGGAGGCAGGTGCTGCCCCCTGCACCAGCAAGCTGCCTCCTGCACAGCCTCCTGCAGCGCCTAGTGGCCCGAAGGGGGCGCCGGAGCCCAGGCCCCACCCAGGGGGCCTGCATGTGCAGTAGGCCTCCTCTGCCTGCACTAACAGGAGCCAGCCTGTGCTCGGAAGGCCTGAGGAGGACATGGGGACGCGTCCACCCTGATGAGCCACAGCCTCCTCAGGATGCGCAGGGAGTCTAAAGGGGGACATTGGGCCGCGTTCACGCTGACAGGAGCCCCAGTCTCCTCAGGACACGCGGTGAGGCTTCAGGAAGATGTGGGCCCGCATACACCCTGATAGGAGACCCTGGGCTGCCTCAGGACCCACGGGGATGATTCAGAATATTGTGGGCCCACATCCACGCTGACAGGAGCCCCTGGGCCACCTCAGGATCCGCGGGGAGGCATCAGGAAGATGTGGCACCGCGTCCACTCTGGTAGGAACTCCCAGGCCCGTCAGGATATAAGTTGAGGCTTCTGGAAGCTGGGGGCCGCATTCAGGGTGACAGGAGCCGCGCCCTCCTCAGAACCCTCGGTGACAATTTGGGTGTACGTGTGGTCACGTCCACACAACAGGACGCTGACTTCCTCAGGACCCCTGGTGTAGTCTTCGGGAAATATGGGGATGCGTCCATGCGGACAGAAGACCCCAGCATTGTCAGGGCCTCTGGTGAGGCTTAAGAAAGATGTGGGTGCCTCATGCACACTGACAGGAATCGCCAGCCTCCTCAGGACACACTGTGAAGGTTTGGGAAGATTTGGGGCCAGGTCCATGCTGACAGGAGACCCCAGCCTCCTCAGGTCTTATGGTGAGGCTTGAGGAAAATGTGGGGCCATGTCAACACTGACAGGACACCCGTCCTCCTCAGGATCTGCACTTTGGCTTTGGTATATATGGGGCTGCGTCTATGCTGACAGGAGCCCACAGCTTCCTCAGGACCCGCAGTGAGTTTTCTGGGGGGCGTGGGGTCATGTCCAGGCTGACAGGAGCCCCCGGCCTCCTGAGGACCTGCTGTGAGGCTTCCAGAGGATGTGAAGCATACTCCACAGTGACAGGAGACCCGGCGTCCTCAGGACCCGCTGACTATGACTCAGGAACACGTGGGGCCATGTCCGCACTCACAGAGCCCGGCTTCCTCAGGACCACCTGGAGGACTCTGGAGGTGCCGTTGGGGGCCACGTCCATATTAGAAGAGACTCCTCAGAACCACAGGGTAAGTGAATGGGTAGAATGAATGGTAGGGTCAGGGGAGTGGAGGCAGTTGGTGGTTAGCCTTAGGTTAGATGTTAGGTGTTAGTGATTATGCTTATGGTTATGGATTAGAGGTTAGAGTGAGGGATAAGAGTAAGGGTCAGTGGTTAGGAGTTAGGATGTGGGTTAGGGGTAGGGGCAGGATTTAGAGTTAGGGTTAGGGTTTAGGCTTTAGGGATTAGGGCAGGAGGTTCGGAGTTGGGGTTAGGGTTATGGTTAGAGTTAGGGTTGGGCTTAGGTTTGCAGTTAGGGTTAGGGATTAGGGTGTGAGTTAGGGTTAGGGGTTAGAGTTAAGGGTTAGAGTTAAAGTTAGGGCTAGGTTTAGGGTTAGGGTGAGGGTTAGGATTAGGATAGGGGTTAGGGCTAGGGGTAGTTTTAGTGTTTGGTTAGGGGTTAGGGTCAGGTCAGGGTCAGTGTACGGTTTTGGAAACGGGTAAGATATAGGGTTAGGGATTGGGTTAGGGGTTGGTTTTAGGGTACGGGTTAGGGTACAGTTTGTGGTATGAGATAGGATTAGTATTAGAGGGTTAGGGTTAGGGTACAGATTAAGGTTAGGAATAGGATTTGAGTACATTAAGTTAAGTTTAGGTTTAGAGGTTAGAGTTAGGGTAGATTTAAGGTAGGGGTCGGGGTTAAGGGTTTAGAATAGGTTTAGGATTTAGGGTGAGGCTTGGCAGGAAGGTTTAGTGCATGTGTTTTGGTCTTGGGTTTGTGTTTGGTTTTCGATTAGTGATAGGTCTTGTTTAAGGTTTAGGTTAACATTAGGCTGAAGTGTAGGGTTAGGCTTATGTCTGTGTATGGGTAGAGTTTGGGTCTTGGCATGTGCCTGCACTGGGACTCCTAATATCTTGGGCAGTTTAGTTTTATGAACTCTATTTATGTTTTGGGTTAAAGGTAGCCTGACTCCACCAAGTCTGTGTCCTCCCCAGAGAATCAAAATCCAGGCTTCTGCTTGGGTGAGAATAGGCATGGCAGTCTTCTCCTGAGCTGAGCTAAGGAGGGGTTTTATGGCTCTAAATGCTCTTTATTTGGATTTTCAGTTGCCTTTCTGATTTTATCTCTAGTGCGCTCATGTTTCATCAATACTACCAATTATTATTTTAAAGTTTTACTTGAATTCCTGTTTGTAAACACAGTATGATATAGTTTCAGGTTTACCACATAGTGATTCAACCCTTGGATACAACGCCTGGTAGTGGTCAGAGGTGACTTCCACTATCTCAAACCCCTGATTCCCCTTCCACCCACCTCCCTCTGGTATTGATTAGTTTATTCACTGTGGTTAAGAGTGTGTATCTTGGTTTGCTTCTCTCATCCCCCCCTCCGCCCCTTTGCCAGTTTGTTTGGTTTCTTAAAATTCACATGTGAATGCAATTGTATGGTATGTGGTATCTGTCTTTCTCTGACTGACTGAGTTCATTTAGCATAAGTCTTTACAATTCTCCCACGTCATTGTAAATGGCTTCATTTCATCCCTTCTGATGACCCAGTGATGTCGCAGTGTGTGTATTTACCACATCGTCTCTGCCCATTCATCTGTTGATGGACATTTGGGCTGTATCCACAGATTGGCTGTTGTTGATAACGCTGCTACCAACACTGGGCTGCGTGTCACTCTTTGAATTTACTAAACTACTTTTGTATCCTCAGGGTAAATACCTAGCTGTTTAATTTTTGAATCAGAGGGTAGCTCTATTTTTAACTACTTTTTTCAAATTATTTTTATATAGTCACACAGAGAGGTTGAGACACAGGCAGAGGGAGAAGCAGGCCCAATGTACCAGGCTCCCAATGTGGGATTCGATCCCGGTTTTCCAAGATCACGCCCTGGGCCAAAGGCAGGCACCAAACCGCTACGCCACCAGGGATCCCCTATTTTTAAATTTTTGAGGACCCTCCACACTGTTTTCCACAGTGGCTGCACATTTTCGCATGCCCAGCAGGAGTGTAAGGGGGCTCCCCCTTCTCCATAGCCTCACCAACACCTGTTGTTTCTTGTGTTGTTACTTTTAGCCATTATGACGGCTGTCAGGTGACATCTCATTGTGGTTTTGGTTTGCTTTTCCGTGCTGATGAGTGATGCTGATGGTCTTTCTGTGTGTCTGGTGGCCATCTGGATGTCTTGACAGAGACAAAATTCATTCATGTCTTCTGCCCATCTGCAGTTGGATAATTTGTGTTTAGGATGCTGACATTTATATTTGCTTTATGTATTTTGGATACTAAATCTTTATTGGATGTGTTGTTTACAAATATCTCCTCTCATTTTGTATGTTGCCTTTTAGGTTTGGTTGTTTCCTTCACTTTGTGGAAGCTTTTTCAATTTGATGAAGTCCCAATAGTATTTTTGCTTTTGTTTCCCTCACTTCAGAGGTATATCTAGAAAGAAGATCCAATGGCCAATGTCAAAGACGTTGCTGCCTATCTTTTCTTCTTTGTTTGGTTTCAGGTCTCACATTTAGGTCTTTCATCCATTTTGAATTCATTTTTTATATATATGGTGTAAGAAAGTGGTCCAGTTTCATTCTTCTGCATGTGGCTGCCTGGTTTTCCCAACACGATTTGTTCTTATCCTGGGGTCAGGGTTAGGGTTTGTTGAAGAGACTGTCTTTGTGCCATTGGATATTCCTTCCTGCCTTGTTGTCGATTATCGGATCATAGAGTTACAGGTTTGTATCTTGTTTCGGATTTCCATTCTGTTCTATTGATCTAAGCGTCTCCTGTTGGGAGATCCTTGATTGCTGATTCAATTTCTTTGCTGGTTATCTGTCTGTTCAAGTTTCTTATTTCTTCATCATTTTTGCTATGTTATATATTTCCAGGAATTGATCTATTTCTTCCAGGTTCTTGGTTGCTGGCATATAATTTTTCATAATGTTCTCTTATAATCCTTTGTATTTCTGTAGTGTTGGTTGTTATTTCTCTTTTCTCATTTGTGATTTTATTTGGGTCCTTTCTCATCTTTTTATCTTTTTTCTTTTTTTAAGTTTTTATTTATGTATTCATGAGAGACACACAGAGGCAGAGGTATAGGCAGAGGTTAAATGAGGCTCCATGCGGGGATCCTGATGTGGGACTTGATCCCCCAGGACCCCGGGTTCATGACCTGAGCCAAAGCAGATGCTCAACCACTGAGGCACACAGGTGCCTTGCTGATTCAATTCCTTTGCTACTTATGGGTCTGTTCACATTTTCTATTTCTTCCTATTTCAGTTTTGCTCGTTTGCACATTTCTAGGGATTTGTACATTTCCTCCAGGTCTCCCAGTATGTTAGCGTATAATCTTTCATAGTATTCCCTTATAATTGTCTTATTTTTCTGGTGTTGATTGTGATGTTTCTCATTTGTGATTTTATTTATTTAGGTTTTCTCTTTTCTCGTTGATAAGGCTGTCTAGGGCTTGATCCATTTTATTAATTATTTTGAAGAACCAGCTCTTAGTTTCGTTATTCCCTTCTACTGTTTTGTTTTTTCTGTATTGTTTATTTCTGCTCTCATCTTTATTTTTTCCCTTCTTCTGCAGGCTTTAGGCTTTGTTTGCTATTCCTTTTCCAGCCTCTTTAGGTGTAGGGTTAGGTTGTGTATGGGAGACATCTTGTTTTTGAGGTAGGCCTGTATTGTTATATACTTCCCTCATAGGACTGCCTTTGCTACATCCTAGAGGTTTGGAGAAACATTTTTTCATTTTCATTTGTTTTAAATTTCCTATTTAATTTCCTGGTTGCTGCATTCATTCTCTAGTAGGATGTTCATAATCTCCATGTATTTTTAGTCTGTCCAAATTTTTTCATACTTTTGACTTAGCGTTTCATAGCGTCGTGGTCCGAAAATGTACATGGTGTGATTTCAGTCTTCTTGTACCTCTTGTACCTGTTGAGGGGTGATTTGTGGGCCATGATATGATCTGTTCTGGTGAATGTCCCATGTGCACTTGAAAGGAATGTGTATTCTGCTTTAGGAAGAAATGTTCAGAGTATATCTGTTGAGTCCCTTTGGTCCAGTGTGTCAAGGTTATTGTTCCCCTGTAGATTTTCTGCATAGATGATTGGTTCATTGCCATAAGTGGGTGTTAAAATCCCCTGTCATTGTATTATTATCAGTGAGTTTCTGTACGTTTGTTGTTAATTGGTTTGTATATTTAGATACTCCCATATTGGCAGCATAAATATTTAGTTGTTTGATCTTGATGGAGAGTCTTTTTAATTATGAAATAATGCCCTTCTTCATCGCTTCTTAAAGTATTTGTTCTTTCTTTTTTGAAATGTAAATATTTTATTTATTATTCATGAGAGATACACAGAGAAGCAGAGGCAGAAATATATGCAAAAGGAGAGTCAGGCTCCCCAAAGGGAGGCCGATGTGGGACTCGATCCTGGGATCCCAGGATCACCCCCTGAGCCGAAGGCAGATGCTCAACCACTGAGCCACCAGGTGTCCCCCAGGGTTTCGTTTCAAATCTAGTTAGTCTGATATAAGTATGGGTCCTCCAGCTTTCGTTTGATATCCATTACATTTATAGATGGTTTTCCATCCTCTGACTTTCAATTTCCTGGTGTCTAAAGGTCTAACGTGAGCATCTTGTAGGCAGCATACAGATGGATCTTGTTTTTTTAATAATGATTTTATTTATGAGAGAGAGAGATAGAGAGGCAGAAAATTAGGCAGAGAGAGAAGCAGGCTCCCCACCAGGAGCCCAATATGGGACTTGATCCCAGACTCCAGGATCACACCCTGAGTCAAAGGCAGAGGCTCAACCCCTGAGCCACCCAGGCATCCCGGATCCTGTTTTTTAAGCTACTCTGATACCCTATATCTTTTGATTGGATCATTTAGTCTATCAGAATTCACAGTGATTATTGAAAGATATGAACTTATTGCCTTTGTGTTACCGGTAGAGTTGGTGTTTCCAGTGACGTTCTCTTGTCCTTTCTAGTCTTTGTTGCTTTTGGTCTCTTTTTTTCGCCCACTGGAACAGTCCCTCTTAAAATTCCTTACTGGACTGGTTAAGTGGTCCTGAACTCCTTTATATTTTGCCTGTCTGGGACAAGCTGTCACTCTCCTTCTATCTTGAATGACACCCCTGCTGAAGAAAGAATTCATACAAATTGAACTCCAATAAAAAGAAATTTAAAAACATAAAATAAATTTTTGCTATTATGATTGAGGAAAATGGCATTTAGGCGGAAAACTAGAAGCTGAAAGGGAGGAGGACAGATTTCACCATCCATAGGCTTCACAGGGACCTGGTATCCTTTCCTAGGAGGGCCCCCCCCCCCCGTAGGATGCTTCCTGACCCTCTGTGCTCCTTGTTGGAACCCATCAAGCACATCTCCATACCTCCGGGACCTCTGCAGTCGTGGTTTATACCGCCTTCCATGGATCTTATAGGGGACCACAGCGTCATGTATGGAATCATGTAGCTGTTTTTTGACAACAATAGGGGGATTCTGACTTTTGTTGGTTTTGGGGTGTGTGTGTATATCACATGCAGCTATCACGTGAATCTATCAGATCCTCTGGCTGGGTCACCCAAATGCCGAAATGGTTGGCACAACATCATTTCTGTTGCTGGAGCTGGGCGGCTAGCTGGGGTCTCCTGGCTGACCCGGTGCTCGCTTGTGCAGTGACTTTCTACTGGAGGGTCAGCTGAGCTGGAAGTTCCAGCTCGGCCACATTCTCATGTCTGGCAGTGGGGCCCACCATGTGTCGGCTGATTCTCTTCTCCCCGATGCCTCTCCAGTAGGGAGCCAGATATCGGGGCCACCCTGGGGAGGCCCTCAATGCCCCAGGCACACAGTCACGGGGATGATGGGTGGAGGAAGGGCCCCGGAACACAGCCAGCCCAGGCCCCCTGGACAGAGGGAGCACAGACCTCCAGGTGGCTTTGCACAGATCCTGGTGACCTGAGGCTTCCTGGCTGTCACTCTGTCCCAGCCCCTCCTGGCCTGCGGGGCACAGCCTGAGTCCCAGTAAAGTCTGTCAGGTCCTGACCCTGGCATCTGGCCACCCCTGAAGGCACATGGGGACGTCAGCTGGGTGTGCATGGTGGCGCCCCTTTCAGGGGCTGATGGGGCCTGGTTGGTGCCCCCTCCTCCTCTCTGGGGGTCTCTCCAAGCTCCGTGCACAGTGTTCTGGGAGACACAGAAATGGGCTGGCTGTGCATTTTCGCACCACAACACTTTATTGACTTTCTACAGCAAACGGGCTCAGCGCCGAGGGTGCGTGCCTTCCCATGGTGAGAGAGACCTTTCTGTCCTTTAGGGGAGAGGACAAGAATGACACAGGTTGTGGGTGTGGGTGCTGGAGTCCCCCACCTGGGAGCATGTGTGGAATCCGGGTGGGGGGCGCATGTCCTGAGGTTTCAGCCTGAGAGACCGTTCTGACTACAGCAGAGCTGACCTGGACCTGCATCTCATGGGCTCCTGTGCAGGGTCCCCGCAGAGCAGCTGGACCCCGGCCTCGGGCTCCCTGGGGCCCCAGCACCTGGAGCAGCCTGCTTCATGGTGTGGGTGCGAGTTTGGCCCACCGGCCTACCTCTGCTCTCCCCACCCTGGGGTGTCCCAGGATCCAAAGGGTGCCCTAAGTCAGCGACCTGGTTCTGTGGGGTACACTCAGGGCCAAAGAGGCCACATCCAGCTTTGAGAGGGCTCACTCAGCCCGGGGCCAGAATCCAGGGCTGGCCAGGGCCATGGGGGCCTGGATCCCATTAGTCTTTGTGTTGGGCCTGGGGGGGGGGCTCAAATCAACTCAGCCAGGTCAGCCCAGGTCCCTCTGGGTTAGGGGCTGGTGTCCTGTGCAGGATGTGCCGCCCTCCAGGAGGGGCAGTGTGTGGAGGCAGGGCACGGTGCATCCTCTGCACCACTCATCTGCACCCACCCTGTCGGGGGCTCCATGTCTTTCCTCCTCCCTGCAACCCCTGGGTACTCTATGGGACACCTGGGCTTCTGATGGGATTAGGGTATGCAAAGAAAGCAGGGGAGGCTGAGCATGTCCCACAGGGGGCACCTGCACGGGGTCCTTGCTGGGGGTAAATCGTGTGGGGGTCGATGGTGTGGAGGCAGGAGTATGATTCTGGTGGAGTGTGGGGGTTGGTGTAGGGGGGATGGTGTTGTGGTATAGTGTGGGTGGGGATTGTGTGGGGCTGTGTGGGTGTGAGGGGGATAGTGTAGGTGGGATGCCATTGGGGATGATGATGTAGGGGGATGATGTGGGAGTGGGGAATGAGGGGGGCCTGCAGACACAGGGTATCTCTTCCTCTAAGATGTACAAGGAAACATCTACAATTAAAGGCTACCCCAGTCTGGGGTTTGTTGTGACACCTGCCCCTGGGGCGCGGTGTGGTCATTGCAGGCCTTGGCTGCACTGGGGGCATTATCTGTGGGTCATCATATTATGTGTGTTTACAAATTGCAAATTGTCTCAAATTAAATGCATAGAATTTAGAAATATATAAAGCACCAAGAGTGGGTGTCACTCTGACCCGTCCGACCCACATGGGATCGATGTGTGTCCTGCTCCAGCCGCAGCCATGCCGCTTGGCCCCCAGGTCCGGTTCCTTCCCCCCACGTCCTCCACCCTGTCCCCTGCTTCTCAAGGGGCCATCCCTCTCCCCAGTGGTGTTCAGCTCCCATGGCAACCCCTGGAGGCCCCATCCTAGTGGCCTCCTCATCCCTGAGGCCCGGGGGTGTGGGCACGGGAGAGATCCCAATCACCCTACCATGGAGGGGTGTGTTGTTGGCTGCTGTTTCTCCCCCTGGCCTCAGAGTCCCCATTTTCCCTACCCAGAAGCCCCCAGGGCCCCAAAGCCCCCTGGCCCAGCAGCCTCACCCGGTCCTTAGCAGTCATAAAACATGATGTGGCTGCCGAACGTCCTGTTGACCTCCAGGTCTACCTGTGTGATGTCCTAGGAGGAGACCAGGGCCTCCTCCTTCATTTCCTGTGGGAAAACCAGGGAGGAGGAGCAGGCGTCGGGGACACAGACCCCGACCTGTCACGAGCTGCCGTGCTGGACAGGGAGCCCTGTGGTCACCATGGGAGTGTGTCCTGCCGAAACCTCCTTCCTTCCTCTGGGAGGCCAGTGACAGCGGGAGTGCTCACCGCACTCCTGGGACCTGTGTGACGGCCTGTGCCCAGCTGTTGTGTGCGGGGAGGTGATTGAGTGTCACCCTGGGTGGGAGGGGATACAGGTTCAGCCAAGGTGGGAGGGAACACGGGGGTGTTGTGACCAAGATTGCGAATCCCAGAAACCACAGAGAAGCCGACACTGATGCAAACACACGAGGGTTTATTTATAAGCTCAAGCTTGTGTCCAAGTATACCCAGCACAGCGGAACAGGGACTTGGACCCCGAGGAGGGTTTTACCTTAGTTTTAAAGGCTGGTCTCAGGGACCTCCAGAAGGGCTGGAGCAATTCCTCAAGTTCTGTTTACATTTTGATATGGGGCCTTCAAGGGCATTGAGCTCTGTTCTCATTCTAATAGGGGCTTCCTGCCCTTGACCTGGGCTCAGTTTTGATTCTATTGTGGAGCTTTCTAGGACATTAAGCTGTAAACTTTTGTTTTTTTCCTGTAACTGAAGTAATGTAAATTTCAGCTCTTCTTCACAGGGGCCTGGGATGGCTGGGCATGTGCTAATGCTGAATTTTAATTGGAATGACCTTAATTCTCTAGGCCTCCATGCATCCTGTCCCATCCTATCCTAGCTAGGCCTCTTAGCTCCTTCCCCCTTCCCCAGAGCTCCTAAGAGATCAATTGCAAATGATCTCAGCGTGGCACCCTTTGTTGGGGGACAGGCCCAGTGATTTGGAATCAGGAAACCTGGAGTGCGGGCATCCCAGCTGTGCAGCAGGATTTGTGATTCGATGCTGCAGACTTATTCACTAAGGCTATCTTGACAACTGACTTTGTACATAGAAAACCTCTCCTTTGTCTTTAAAAGATGAGGAGCGAGTCAAAGCGTTTTTTCTCTGCACATCTGATTGCTCAGATTCCAATCTGAGACGTATTTCCTGTTAATAAGGATAATTTACTACTATCCGTAGTACTATGCTTAAAATATTCTGACACAAGTAGTTCAGAGGGATGAGGGTTTCTCATCTCTTTCTTCACAGTTCAGTCACTCATCAGGAAATGCATCTGTATGGATTTGGAAAGAACTGAGAGACATTATTACCAATGGTCCAATTATTGTGTGAAGGATTCTTCCCTGAGATTCTTCCCCTGTTTCTTTTTTTTTTTTCCCCTGTTTCAACTGACACTGAAACACTGTGAACTCTTTGGAAGACAAATGTCCAGGAAATAAATGTTATGCATTGCTAATTTTAAATGCACTTGCAATATGGTGTCTATTATACTAGAATTATTTTTATCTGATTTTTGCTATTTATTATCTGTTCCTGCTTTTCAGGTTGAGAAGGCATTATACGTGTTCATAAGTGTCTTTCTTTCCTTCTGATATGAAATTCTTACTTTGTTTCCATCAAAGGAACTCTTTAAGAATAAGGCAATAGTTAATTCAACTATTCTTAAAATGTCTTCACACTTGGAGCCTGATTCATTTAAGTCAATTTTCAAAATAAATCTTATTTATTAGGAAAAAAACAAAGATTTATAGGGAAATTGAGAAGATATTACAGTGCATTCACATGCACTTGTACTCATTTTCTCCAATTATTGATATATTACTACGGTAGAAATATTAGCTAATGAATCAAATTTAAAATAGTCGCATTAACCAAAGACCATAGTTTATTCAGATTTCCTTAGTTTTTGCTAAATCACCATCCCTCATATCACATTCCATTTGTCCTCCTGTTTCCTTAGGCTCATCTGGATTATGACAGTCTTTCAGCCTTTCCTTGTTGTTGTTGAACTGGAACACTTTGAGAAGTAGAGTATTTTGTAAGCTTTCCGTCAGTTGGGACATGTCTGTCATTTATCTCATAATTGAACTGTTTTTGTGGATTATATACAGACATATACTGCCATTTTCATTATATCATATAAAGGATAGATACTATCAACATGATTTATCAGTCTTGGTATCGATCTGATCATCTTGCTGAGGTAGTGTTTGTCAGGTTTCTCCGTAGTAAACTGATTCTTTATTATTATTATTAATTTTTATTATTACTATTATATTATCAATATTATTTTAACTTTTTCATATTATATTTTGTAGAAGGAAGTTACTATGTGTATTCCACACTTAAGAGTGGGAAGCTATGCTCATGAACTTGACGGTGCAATGTCTGCACAAATTGTTTAAAATTCTTCTGCATGGGAGATTTCTCTTCCTTGTGGGTTTGTTTGTTTCTTTTTCAAAGATGTTTTTTATTTATTTGAGAGAGAGAGGAGAGAAAAACATGAGCGAGAGGGGCAGAGGGAGAGGGAGAAGCAGGTTCCCTGCTGAACAGGGAGCCTGACTTGGGACCTGGATCATGATCATGATCTGAGCCTAACGCAGAAGCTTAACTAACTGAGCCACACAGGTGCCACTCTTTCTTTCTTTCTTTCTTTCTTTCTTTCTTTCTTTCTTTCTTTCTTTCTTTCTTTCTTTTTATAATAATTTTATTTTTTTATTGGTGTTCAATTTGCCAACCTACAGAAAAACACCCAGTGCTCATCCCATCAAGTGCCCCCTTCAGTGCCCATCACACAATCACCACCACCGTCCGCCCTCCTCCCCTTACATCACCCTTAGTTTGTTTCCCTGAGTTAGGAGTCTTTATGTTCTGTCTCCATTTCTGATATTTCCCACACATTTCTTCTCCCTTACCTTATATTCCCTTTCTCTATTATCTATATTCTCCAAGTGAATGAGAACATACAATGTTTGTCCTTCTCCGATTGAGTTACTTCACTCAGCATAATACCTTCCAGTTCCATCCACGTTGAAGCAAACGGTGGGTATTTGTCGTTTCTAATGTCTGAGCAAGGCCTACCTTTTCTCTCCCTTCATATTCTGAGTCTCCTATGACATGAATGTTATTGTTTTAATAAGTGGTTGACTTCCCTACTTCTGTGTCTGTGGTCCCGAACCTTCCTTGTTTTTAAGGCTTCCACTTGGGACTGCATCTCAGTTATAGCATTTTTAACATTGGCCTGACTAGATTTTAGTTCTTTTATTTCTACAGGAAGGGATTCTCTAGTTTTCTTCTGTGCTCAGTTTTTATTCTATTGTTGGGCTTTCTGTGTCCTGACAATGAGCACTCAGGACGGAAATGATGGACGTGACTCCCTTCTCAGGAGCATCACAGAGAATAAATAATGAGACTGAGCCAAAGGAGCACAAGACTTGTGCACTGAGCCATACCAGGCTCTGGGAGGCCGTCCTGGGCTCTTGGGTGGGAGCCTCATCTTGTGAAAATGTCCGCAGTTCCTGAAGCCACCCTCTATTTCAATGTCATTCCTGTCAAATCATGGTGGCAGATCCTATAAATAGGAAAAAAAAAACCCTGTAACATCCCTCCGCCCCCACAAATGACCCCGGACAGCAAATCAGTATTGGAGAAGCAGGAGAGACCAGGATGTAGCACTTTCCTATTTCAAAAGATGTCACAGAGACACAGGATAAAGCAGTGTGGTTCTCGGGCCCCTGGCTGGCTCCGTTGGTTAAGCATCCGACTCCTGACCTCACCTCCTGTCCTGATCTAAGGGGTCGTGAGTTCTAGCCCAGGGCTGGGCCATGGACGAGGCATGGGGCCTATTTAGACAAACCACACCCACGGTGGGTGGTCTCGGTATAAGCTGAATGAGCAAAACTGAGAGAAGGAAATGTGCTCTGATACAAATGATTTTTTAACTTAATTAAATTCAATTAATTAAGTAATGTATAGTGTATTATACTTTCAGAGGAAGAATTCAGGGATTCACCAGTTGGAGATAACAGCAGTGCACGTGACATAATGTGCCCTCCTTCATGCCAGTCCCCTGTTATCCCCAACCTCCAGCGGCCCTCAGTTTGTTTCCTATCATTAAGAGTCTGTATTTCCTGCATCTGTTTTTATCATATTTGTTTTTCCTTCCCTTTACAGTTGTTATCTGCTTTGCTTCTTTAATTCCACCTATGAATGACACCACACGGTCATTCTCTTTCCCGACTGATTTATTTCACTTAACATGATCCCTCTAGTTCTATCCACGTCATTGCAAATAGCAAGATTTCCTTCTCTTTGATATCTGAATACCATTCCTCTCTCTATGACCGTCATCTATCTCCCATCCTCTTTATCCATCATCTGCCCGAGGGCACCAAGCCTCCTCCCACAGTGTGGCTACTGTGGACCCGGCTGCTGTGGAAATTGGGGGGCAGTTGTCTCGAGTCTCACTGCATCTGTATCTTCGGAGTGAGCTACAGGCTGTTCACCTGCTGGTCGCAGGGTGGCTCTATTTGTCACTTCCTGAGGAGCCTTCACACTGTCCAGGGCGGCTGCACTAGCCCGCAGTCCCACCCACAGTGGAAGAGGGTTGAGTGAGTTTTGCAGGACGTGGTAAAAGTCTGGTCCATATTTCATTTCGTGTCCTGTGGGCTCCAATTCCTTGTTCTTAAGTATTTCTGGGGAAACTGGGTGTTGGGCTCCATTTCAGTGAGATGTTTCTGAAGCTAACAGGCCACAGCTGGAGTCTGGATGAGACAGGTGTGGCCTCTGGAGCACCCGACTCCTCCTGCATGGCCTCCTACAGCACCTGAGCGTCCCGCAGGGAGCACCCGAGCCCAGGCCCCACCCAGGGGTGCGCATGCGCAGTAGGCCTCCTCTGCCTTCACTAACAGGAGCCAGCCTGTGTTGGGGAGGCCTGAGGAGGACATGGGGACGTGTGTCCACGCTGATGAATCCCAGCCTCTTCAGGACCTTGGAAGTCTCAGGGAGAAATTGGGCCGCGTTCATGCTGACAGGATCCCTTGTCTCCTCAGGACCAGAAGTGAGGTTCAGGAAGATGTGGGCCCGCATCCACACTGCCAGGAGGGCCGCCTCAGGTCCACCTCAGGTCCCGCGGGGAGGCTTCAGGAAATTGTGGGCCCGCATCTACGCTGACAGGAGCCCCTGAGCTGCCTCAGGACCTGTGGGGACATTTCAGGAAGATGTGGCACCGCTTCCACTCTGGCAGGAGCTCCCGGCCCCCTCAGGATATAAGTTGAGGCTTCTGGAAGCTGGGTGCTGCATTCACGGTGACAGGACCCCCATCCTCCTCAGAACCTGCACTTTGGCTTTGGGACGTATGGGAATGTGTCTATGCTGACAGGAGCCCACAGCCTCCTCAGGACTCGCGGTGAGTTTTCTGGGGGACGTGGGGCCATGCCCAAGCTGACAGGAGCCCCCGGCCTCCTGAGGACCTGCTGTGAGGGTTCCAGAGGATGTGAGGCATAGTCCACAGTGATAGGAGACCCGGTGTCCTCAGGACCTGCTGACTATGACTCAGGAACATGTGGGGCCACGTCCGCACTCACTGAGCCTGGATTACTCAGGACCCCGTGGAGGACTCTGGAGGTGCCATTGGGGGCCACGTCCACATCAGAAGGGACTACTCACAACCATAGGGTAAGTGAATGTGTAGAATAAATGGTAGGGTCAGGGGAGCAGAGGCAGTTGGTGGTTAGGCTTAGGTTAGATGTTAGGAGTTATGATTATGCTTATGGTTACAGATTAGAGGTTAGGTGAGGCATAAGTGTAAGGGTCAGTAGTTAAGAGTTAGGATGGGGGTTAGGGTTAGGGACAGGATTTAGAGTTAGGGTTAGGGTTTAGGCTCTAGGGATTAGGGCAGGAGGTTTGGAGTTGGGGATAGGGTTATGGTTAGAGTTAGGGTTGGGCTTAGGTTTGCATTTAGGGTTAGGGGTTAGGGTGTGAGTTAGGGTTAGGGTTAAGGGTTAGTGGTTAGAGTTGAAGAAGGGCTAGGTTTAGGGTTAGGGCAAGGGTTAGGGTTAGGATAGGGATTAGGGCTAGGGTTAGCGTTAGTGTTTGGTTAGGGGTTAGGTTTAGGATCAGGTCAGGGTACGGATTTGAAAAGGGTAAGAGATACGGTTAGGGAGTGGGTTAGAGGTTAGTTTTAGGGTACGGGTTAGGGTACAGTTTGGAGTATGGGATAGGATTCGTATTAGAGGGTTAGGGTTAGGGTACTGGTTAAGGTTAGGAATAGTATTTGAGTACATTAAGTTAAGGTTAGGGTTAGAGGGTAGGGTTAGGGTTAAATTTAAGGTAGGGGTCAGGCTTAAGGGTTTAGAATAGGTTTAGGAGTTAGGGTGAGGGTTGGCAGGAAGGTGAGGGTTGGCAGTGAATGTGTTTCGGTCTTGTGGTTTGTGTTTGGTTTTCCATTAGTGATGGATCTTGTTTAAGGTAGGTTAATATTAGGATTAAGTGTAGGGTTAGGGTTATGTCTGTGTATGGTTAGAGTTTGGGTCTTGGTATGTGCCTGCACTGGGACTCCAGCATCTTGGGCAGTTTAGTTTTATGCACTCTATTTAGGTTTTGGGTTCAAAGATAGCCTGACTCCAGCAAGTCAGTGGCCTCCCCAGAGAATCAAAATACAGGCTTCTGCTGGGGTCAGAAAAGACATGGCAGGCTTCTCCCGAGCTGAGCTAAGGAGGGGATTTGTGGCTCTAAATACTCTTTATTTGGATTTTCAGTTGCCTTTCTGATTTTATCTCTTGTGCGCACATGTTTAATCAATCCTACCAATTATCATTTTAAAGTTTTACTTGAATTCCTGTTTGTAAACACAGTATGATATAGTTTCAGGTTTACCACATAGTGATTCAGTCCTTGGATACAATGCCTGGTACTGGTCACAGGTGCCCTCCAGTATCCCCATCCCTTGATTCCCCATTCCCCCACCTTCCTCTGGTGTTGATTAGTTTATTCACTGTGGTTAAGAGTGTGTATCTTGGTTTGCTTCTCTCATCCCCCCTCTGCCCCTTTGCCAGTTTGTTTGGTTTTTTAAAATTCACATGTGAATGCCATTGTATGGTATTTGGTATCTGTCTTCTCTGACTGACTGAGTTCATTTAGCATAAGTCCTTTCCACTTCTCCCACGTCATTTTAAATGGCTTCATTTCATCTCTTCTGATGACCCAGTGATGTCACAGTGTGTATATTTACCACATTGTCTCTGCCCATTCTTCTGTCGATGGACATCTGGGCTGTATCCACAGACTGACTTTTGTTGATAACGCTGCTACAAACACTGGGCTGCGTGTCCCTCTTCCAATCTACTAAACTACTTTTGTATCCTCGTGGTAAATACCTAGCTGTGCAATTTTGGAATCATAGGTTAGCTCTATTTTTAACTTCTTTTTATTTTATTTTTTTATGATAGTCACAGAGAGAGAGGTAGAGACAGAGGCAGAGGGAGAAGCTGGCTCCATGCACCAGGAGTCCGAAGTATGATTCAAACCTGGGTCTCCAGGATTGCGCCATGGGCCAAAGGCAGGTGCCAAACCACTGCGCCACCCAGGGATCCCCTATTTTTAAAATTTCGAGGACCCTCCACACTGTTTTCCACAGTGGTTGTACATTTTCGCATGCCCACCAGGAGTGTAAGGGGGCTCCCCCTTCTCCATAGCCTCACCAACACCTGTTGTTTCTTCTGTTGTTAATTTTAGCCATTCTGATGGCTGTCAGGTGACATCTCATTGTGGTTTGCATTTCCCTGATGATGGGTGATGCTGAGTGCCTCTCCGTGTGTCTGGTGGCCATCTGGATGTCTTGTCAGAGACAAAGTCTATTCATCTCTTCTGCCCATCTGTAGTTGGATAATTTGTGTTTAGGATGCTGAGATTTATAATTGCTTTATGTATTTTGCATGCTAACTCTTTATTGGACGGGTTGTTTACAAATATCTCCTCTCATTTTGTATGTTGCCTTTTAGGTTTGGTTGTTTCCTTCACTTTGCAGAAGCTTTTAAATTTGATGAAGTCCCAATAATATTTTTGCTTTTGTTTCCCTCACCTCAGAGGCATATCTAGAAAGAAGATCCAATGGACAATGTCAAAGACTTTGCTGCCTATCTTTTCTTCTTTGTATTGTTTCAGGTCTCACATTTAGGTCTTTCATCCATTTTGAATTTATTTTTTATATATGGTGTAAGAAAGTGGTCCAGTTTGATTCTTCTGCATGGGGCTGCCTGGTTTTCCGAAAACCATTTGTTCTTATCCTGTGATCAGGGTTAGGGTTTGTTGAAGAGACTGTCTTTGTGCCATTGGATATTCCTTGCTGCCTTGTTGTCGATTAATGGATCATAGAGTTACAGGTTTGTATCTTGTTTCGGCTTTCCATTCTGTTCTGTTGATCTAAGCGTCTCCTGTTGGGAGATTCTATATTGCTGATTCAATTTCTTTGCTGGTTATCTGTCTGTTCAAGTGTTTTATTTCTTCCTTTTTCATTTTTGCTATGTTATATATTTCCAGGAATTGATCTATTTCTTCCAGGTTCTAGGTTGCTGGCATATAATTTTTCATAATGTTCTTGTATAATTATTTGTATTTCTCTAGTGTTGGTTGTTATTTCTCTTTTCCCATTTGTGATTTTATTTGGGTCCTTTCTCATTTTTTATCTTTTTTCTTTTTTAAATATTTTATTTATGTATTCATGTGAGACACAGAAAGGCAGAGGTAAAGGCAGAAGGAAAATGAGGCTCCAGTGGGCCCTGTGTTGGACATGATTCCCCAGGACCCCGGGATCATGATCTGAGCGAAAGCAGATGCTCAACCCCTGATTCACCCAGGTTCCTTGCTGATTCAATTCCTTTGATCATTATGGGTCTGTTCACATTTTCTATTTCTTCCTATTTCAGATTTGCTCGTTTGCACATTTCTAGGGATTTGTCCATTTCTTCCAGATCCCCCAGTTTGTTAGCGTATAATCTTTCATAGTATTCCCTTATAATTGTCTAATTTTGCTGGTGTTGATTGTGATCTCTCTTCTCTCATTTATGATTTTATTTATTAAGTCTTTTCTCTTTTCTCATTGATAAGGGTGGCTAGGGCTTGATCCATTTTCTTAATTATTTTGAAGAACCATCTCTTTGTTTCATTATCCCATTCTACTGCTTTGTTGTTTCTGTATTGTTTATTTCTGCTCTCACTTTTTTTCCCTTCTTCTGTAGTCTTTAGGCTTTGTTTGCTATTCCTTTTTTAGCTCCTTCAGATGTAGGTTTAGGTTGTGTATTGGAGACTTCTTGTTTCTTGAGGTAGGCCTGTATTGCTATTCTACTTCCCCCTTAGGACTGCCTTTTCTACATCCTAGAAGTTTGGAGAAACATGTTTTCATTTTCATTTGTTTTAAATTTCCTCTTTAATTTCCTGGTTGCTCCATTCATTCTCAAGTAGGATGTTCATAATCTCCACGTATTTTTGGTCTGTCCAAATTTTTTCTAACTGTCGAGTTCGAGTTTTATAGCGTTGTGGTCCGAAAATGTGCAGGGTGTGATATCAACCTTCTTGTACCTGTTGTACCTGTTGAAGGCTGATTTGTGGCCCATGGTATGATCCTTTCTGGAGAATGTCCCATGTGCACTTGAAAGGAATGTGTATTCTGCTTTAGGAAGAAATGTTCAGACTATATCTGTTGAGTCCCTGTGGTCCAGTGTGTCAAGGCTATTGTTCCCTTGTTGACTTAATGCATATATGATCGGTCCATTTCCATAAGTGGGTGTTAAAATCCCCTGTCATTGTATTATTATCAGTGAGGTCCTGTATGTTTGTTGTTAATTGGTTTGTATATTTAGATACTACCATGTTGGCAGCATAAATATTTAGTTGTTTAACTTTTTTTTTAAATAAATTTATTTTTTATTGGTGTTCAATTGACCAACATACAGAATAACACCTAGTGCTGTTCCCGTCAACTGTCCCACTCAGTGCCCGTCACCCACTCACCCTCTCTTCCTGCCCTCCTTCCCTTCCAGCACACCTTGTTCATTTCCCAGAGTTAGGAGTCTTTATGTTCTATCTCCCTTTCTGATATTTCCCACACGTTTCTTCTCCATTCCCTTATATTCCCTTTCACTATTATTTATATTCCCCAAATGAATGAGAACATACACTGTTTGTCCTTCTCCGATTGACTTACTTCACTCAGCATAATACCCTCCAGTTCCATCCACGTTGAAGCAAATAGTGGGTATTTGTCTTTTCTAATGGCTGAGTAATATTCCATCGTATACATAAACCACATCTTCTTTATCCATTCATGTTTAAATGGACACCAGGCTCCTTCCACGGTTTGGCTATTGTGGACATTCCTGCTATAAACATCGGGGTGCAGGTGACCCGGCATTTCATTGCATCTGAATCTTTGGGTAAATCCCCACCAGTGCAATTGCTGGATTGTAGGGAAGGTCTATTTTTTTTCTTTTTAAAATTTATTTATGATAGCCACACTGATATAGAGAGATAGATAGATAGAGAGGGAGGCAGAGACATAGGCAGAGGGAGAAATAGACTCCATGCACTGGGAGCCCGACATGGGATTCGATCCCGGGTCTCCAGGATCACGCCCTGGGCCAAAGACAGGCGCCAAACTGCTGTGCCACCCAGGGATACCTTTGTTTTAATTTCAAGGCATTATGGTCTGAGACTATGCAGGGGACGATCCCAATCATTTGGTATCTATTCAGACCGGATTTGTGACCCAGTATGTGGTCTATTCTGGAGAAAGTTCCATGTGCACTTGAGAAGAATGTGTATTCAGTTGAGTTTGGATGTAAAGTTCTGTAGATTTCTGTGAAATCCATCTGCTCCAGTGTATGATTTAAAGCTCTCGTTTCTTTGGAGATGTTTTGCCTAGAAAACCTATAGAGTGTAGAAAGAGCTAGATTGAAGTCACCAAGTGTAAGTGTATTATTATCTAAGTATTTCTTCACTTTGGTTATTAATTGGTTTAAATATTTGGCAACTCCCACATTCGGGGCATATATGTAGAGGATTGTTAAGTCCTCTTGTGGATAGATCCCTTAAGTATGATTTAGTGTCCCTCTTCATCTCTCAATACAGTTCGGGGTAAATTTTAGATTATCTGATATACGGATGGCTACCCCTGCTTTCTTTTGAGGACCATTTGAATGGTAAATGGTTCTCCAATATTTTATTTTCAGGTTGTAGGTGTCCTTCTGTCTAATATGAGTCTCTTGTAGACAGCAAATAGATGGGTCCTGCTTTTTTATCTAGTCCGAAACCCTGCGCCTTTTGATGGGGTCAATAAGCCCATTCACGTTCAGAGTTACTATCGACAGATATGAGTTTAGTGTCATCATGACATCTATTCAGTCCTTGCTTTTGTGGATTGTTCCACTGAACTTCTTCTTAAAGGGGAATTTTAAGAGTCCCCCTTAAAATTTCTTGCAGAGCTGGTTTGGAGGTCACATATTCTTTCAGTTCCTGCCTGTCTTGGAAGCTCTTTATCTCTCCTTCCATTTTGAATGAGAGCCTTGCTGGATAAAGTATTCTTGGTTGCATGTTCTTCTCATGGATGACCCTGAATATATCCTGCCAGCCCTTTCTGGCCTGCCATGTCACTGTGGAGAGGTCTGCTGTTACCCTAATGCTCCTCCCCATAAATGTCAGGGATTTCTTGTTTCTTGCTGCTTTAAGGATCTTCTCTTTATCTTTGGAATTCGCAAGCTTCACTATTAAATGTCGAGGTGTTGGATGGTTATTATTGATTTTAGGGGGGGATCTCTCTATTTCCTGGATCTGAATGCCTGTTTCCCTTCCCAGATTAGGATTGTTTTCAGCTATGATTTGTTCAAATACATATTCTGGCCCTCTGTCCATTTTGGCGCCCTCGGGAACCCCAATTACGCGTAGGTTTTTCTTCCTCAGGGTGTCGTTTATTTCCCTTAATCTGTCTTCCTGTTCTTTAATTGTGTGTCTCCTTTTTCCTCAGTTTCCCTCTTTTTTTTTAAATTTATTTTTTATTGGTGTTCAATTTACTAACATACAGAATAACACCCAGTGCCCGTCACCCATTCACTCCCACCCCCCGCCCTCCTCCCCTTCTACCACCCCTAGTTCGTTTCCCAGAGTTAGCAGTCTTTACGTTCTGTCTCCCTTTCTGATATTTCCCACAAATTTCTTCCCCCTTCCCTTATATTCCCTTTCACTATTATTTATATTCCCCAAATGAATGAGAACATATAATGTTTGTCCTTCTCCGACTGACTTACTTCACTCAGCATAATACCCTCCAGTTCCATCCACATTGAAGCAAATGGTGGGTATTTGTCATTTCTAATAGCTGAGTAATATTCCATGTATACATAAACCACATCTTCTTTATCCATTCATCTTTCGTTGGACACCAAGGCTCCTTCCACAGTTTGGCTATCGTGGCCATTGCTGCTATAAACATCGGGGTGCAGGTGTCCCGGCGTTTCATTGCATTTGTATCTTTGGGGTAAATCCCCAACAGTGCAATTGCTGGGTCGTAGGGCAGGTATATTTTTAACTGTTTGAGGAACCTCCACACAGTTTTCCAGAGTGGCTGCACCAGTTCACATTCCCACCAACAGTGTATGAGGGTTCCCTTTTCTCCGCATCCTCTCCAACATTTGTTGTTTCCTGCCTTGTTAATTTTCCCCATTCTCACTGGTGTGAGGTGGTATCTCATTGTAGTTTTGATTTGTATTTCCCTGATGGCAAGTGATGCAGAACATTTTCTCATATGCATGTTGGCCATGTCTATGTCTTCCTCTGTGAGATTTCTGTTCATGTCTTTTGCCCATTTCATGATTGGATTGTTTGTTTCTTTGGTGTTGAGTTTAATAAGTTCTTTATAGATCTTGGAAACTAGCCCTTTATCTGATATGTCATTTGCAAATATCTTCTCCCATTCTGTAGGTTGTCTTTGAGTTCTGTTGACTGTATCCTTTGCTGTGCAAAAGCTTCTTATCTTGATGAAGTCCCAATAGTTCATTTTTGCTTTTGTTTCTTTTGCCTTCGTGGATGTATCTTGCAAGAAGTTACTATGGCCGAGTTCAAAAAGGGTGTTGCCTGTGTTCTTCTCTAGGATTTTGATGGAATCTTGTCTCACATTTAGATTTTTCATCCATTTTGAGTTTATCTTTGTGTATGGTGAAAGAGAGTGGTCTAGTTTCATTCTTCTGCATGTGGATGTCCAATTTTCCCAGCACCATTTATTGAAGAGACTGTCTTTCTTCCAATGGATAGTCTTTCCTCATTTATCGAATATTAGTTGCCCATAAAGTTCAGGGTCCACTTCTGGATTCTCTATTCTGTTCCACTGATCTATGTGTCTGTTTTTGTGCCAGTACCACACTGTCTTGATGACCACAGCTTTGTAGTACAACCTGAAATCTGGCATTGTGATGCCCCCAGATATGGTTTTCCTTTTTAAAATTCCCCTGGCTATTCGGGGTCTTTTCTGATTCCACAGAAATCTTAAAATAATTTGTTGTAACTCTCTGAAGAAAGTCCATGGTATTTTGATAGGGATTGCATTAAACGTGTATATTGCCCTGGGTAACATTGACATTTTCACAATATTAATTCTGCCAATCCATGAGCATGGAATATTTTTCCATCTCTTTGTGTCTTCCTCAATTTCTTTCAGAAGTGTTCTATAGTTTTGAGGGTATAGATCCTTTACATCTTTGGTTAGGTTTATTCCTAGGTATCTTATGCTTTTGGGTGCAATTGTAAATGGGATTGACTCCTTAATTTCTCTTTCTTCAGTCTCATTGTTAGTGTATAGAAATGCCACTGACTTCTGGGCATTGATTTTGTATCCTGCCACGCTACCGAATTGCTGTATGAGTTCTAGCAATCTTGGGGTGGAGACTTTTGGGTTTTCTATGTAGAGTATCATATCATCGGCGAAGAGGGAGAGTTTGACTTCTTCTTTGCCAATTTGAATGCCTTTAATGTATTTTTGTTGTCTGATTGCTGAGGCTAGGACTTCCAGTACTATGTTGAACAGCAGTGGTGAGAGTGGACATACCTGTCTTGTTCCTGATCTTAGGGGAAAGGTTCCTAGTGCTTCCCCATTGAGAATGATATTTGCTGTGGGCTTTTCGTAGATGGCTTTTAAGATGTCGAGGAATGTTCCCTCTATCCCTACACTCTGAAGAGTTTTGATCAGGAATGGATGCTGTATTTTGTCAAATGCTTTCTATGCATCCAATGAGAGGATCATATGGTTCTTGGTTTTTCTCTTGCTGATATGATGAATCACATTGATTGTTTTACGGGTGTTGAACCAGCCTTGTGTCCCAGGGATAAATCCTACTTGGTCATGGTGAATAATTTTCTTAATGTACTGTTGGATCCTATTGGCCAGTATCTTGTTGAGAATTTTTGCATCCATGTTCATCAGGGATATTGGTCTGTAATTCTCCTTTTTGGTGGGGTCTTTGTCTGGCTTTGGAATTAAGGTGATGCTGGCTTCATAGAACGAATTTGGAAGTACTCCATCTCTTTCTATCTTTCCAAACAGCTTTAGGAGAATAGGTATGATTTCTTCTTTAAACGTTTGATAAAATTCCCCTGGGAAGCCATCTGGCCCTGGACTCTTGTGTCTTGGGAGGTTTTTGATGACTGCTTCAATTTCCTCCCTGGTTATTGGCCTGTTCAGGTTTTCTATTTCTTCCTGTTCCAGTTTTGGTAGTTTGTGGCTTTCCAGGAATGCGTCCATTTCTTCTAGATTGCCTAATTTATTGGCGTATAGCTGTTCATAATATGTTTTTAAAATCGTTTGTATTTCCTTGGTGTTGGTAGTGATCTCTCCTTTCTCATTCATGATTTTATTAATTTGAGTCTTCTGTCTCTTCTTTTTAATAAGGCTGGCTAATGGTTTATCTATCTTATTAATTCTTTCAAAGAACCAACTCCTGGTTTTGTTGATCTGTTCCACAGTTCTTCTGGTCTCGATTTCGTTGAGTTCTGCTCGAATCTTTATTAACTCCCTTCTTCTCTTGGGTGTAGGATCTATTTGCTGTTTTTTCTCTAGCTCCTTTATGTGTAAGGTTAGCTTTTGTATTTGAGTTCTTTCCAGTTTTTGAATGGATGCTTGTATTGCGATGTATTTCCCCCTTAGGACTGCTTTTGCTGCATCCCAAAGATTTTGAACGGTTGTATCTTCATTCTCATTAGTTTCCATGAATCTTTTTAATTCTTCCTTAATTTCCTGGTTGACCCTTTTATCTTTTAGCAGGATGGTCCTTAACCTCCACGTGTTTGAGGTCCTTCCAAACTTCTTGTTGTGATTTAGTTCTAATTTCAAGGCATTATGGTCCGAGAATATGCAGGGGACAATCCCAATCTTTTGGTATCGGTTCAGACCCGATTTGTGTCCCAATATGTGGTCTATTCTGGAGAAAATTCCATGTGCACTTGAGAAGAATGTGTATTCAGTTGAGTTTGGATGTAAAGTTCTGTAGATATCTGTGAAATCCATGTGGTCCAGTGTATCATTTAAAGCTCTCGTTTCTTTGGAGATGTTGTGCTTAGAAGACCTATCGAGTATAGAAAGAGCTAGATTGAAGTCACCAAGTATAAGTGTATTATTATCTAAGTATTTCTTCACTTTGGTTAATAATTGATTTATATATTTGGCAGCTCCCACATTCGGAGCATATATATTGAGGATTGTTAAGTCCTCTTGTTGAATAGATCCTTTAAGTATGATATAGTGTCCCTCTTCATCTCTCAGTACAGTCTTTGGGGTAAATTTTAGTTTATCTGATATAAGGATGGCTACCCCTGCTTTCTTTTGAGGACCATTCGAATGGTAAATGGTTCTCCAACCTTTTATTTTCAGGCTGTAGGTGTCCTTCTGTCTAAAATGAGTCTCTTGTAGACAGCAAATAGATGGGTCCTGCTTTTTTATCCAGTCTGAAACCCTGCGCCTTTTGATGGGGTCATTAAGCCCGTTCACATTCAGAGTTACTATTGAGAGATATGAGTTTAGTGTCATGATGATATCTATTCAGTCTTTGTTTTTGTGGACTGTTCACTGAACTTCTTCTTAAAGGGGAATTTTAAGAGTCCCCCTTAAAATTTCTTGCAGAGCTGGTTTGGAGGTCACATATTCTTTCAGTTCCTGCCTGTCTTGGAAGCTCTTTATTTCTCCTTCCATTTTGAATGAGAGCCTTGCTGGATAAAGTATTCTTGGTTGCATGTTCTTCTCATTTAGGACCCTGAATATATCCTGCCAGCCCTTTCTGGCCTGCCAGGTCTCTGTGGAGAGGTCTGCTGTTACCCTAATACTCCTCCCCATAAAAGTCAGGGATTTCTTGTCTCTTGCTGCTTTAAGGATCTTCTCCTTATCTTTGGAATTTGCAAGCTTCACAATTAAATGTCGAGGTGTTGAACGGTTTTTATTGATTTTAGGGGGGGATCTCTCTATTTCCTGGATCTGAATGCCTGTTTCCCTTCCCAGATTAGGAAAGTTTTCAGCTAGAATTTGTTCAAATACATATTCTGGCCCTCTGTCCCTTTCGGCGCCCTCGGGAACCCCAATCAAACGTAGGTTTTTCTTCCTCAGGCTGTCGTTTATTTCCCTTAATCTGTCTTCATGGTCTTTTAATTGTTTGTCTCTTTTTTCCTCAGTTTCCCTCTTTGCTATCAACTTGTCTTCTATGTCACTCACTCGTTCTTCCACCTCGTTAACCCTCGTCGTTAGGACTTCTAGTTTGGATTGCATCTCATTCAATTGATTTTTAATTTCTGCCTGATTAGCTCTAAATTCTGCAGTCATGAAGTCTCTTGAGTCCTTTATACTTTTTTCTAGAGCCACCAGTAGCTGTATAATAGTGCTTCTGAATTGGCTTTCTGACATTGAATTGTAATCCAGATTTTGTAACTCTGTGGGAGAGAGGACTGTGTCTGATTCTTTCTTTTGAGGTGAGGTTTTCCTTCTAGTCATTTTGCTCAGTGCAGAGTGGCCAAAAGCAAGTTGTATTGGGAAAAAGAGAAAAAGTGAGGAGAGAAAGAAGGAAAGAAAAGTGAAAGAGAAAAAAAAGGGAAGAGAAAAAAAAACGAAAGAAAAAAAAAGAAGAAAAAGAGAAAGAAAAAGAAAGGAGAAAAAAAGGGGGGTGGGGGAAGGAAACAAATCAAAAAGCAAAACAAAATAAAACAAAAACAAACAAACAAACAAACAAAACAACAAAACAAACAAACAAACAAAAAAAGAACCACAGGGGAGTATCTTCTGATTCTGTGTTCTTTAAGTCCCTTGGCTTCTCCTGGAAGTTGTCCGTCTAGCTGGTGTTCTGGGGGAGGGGCCTGTTGTGCTGATTTTCAGGTGTTAGCAGTTGGGGGAGCTGCTGTGCCCCTGCCTGGTGCAGGGCTCAGTGGGGGCAGCTCTCCGTCTGCAGGGCCTGGAGGCTCCGGGGCGGGGCCGCTGATCTGCTCAGCTGGGGCAGGAGCGTCCTTGCTGTCCTGAGCCCTCCCGGCCTCTGCCTGTCCCGGGGGAGGCCGGATCCTGGGCTGTGTCCCGGCGCCCTGTGCTCCGGAGCCTGAGCTGGTGGATTCGCGCTCCCGGGCCTCGCAACCCCCTCCGCGGAGCCACCGCCCGAGCCCCTCCGAGCTGCTCCTGGAACCGCGCAGGCCCCTCTGCACGGAGCCTTTTCCTCTGCCCGAGCCCGGCCGAGCTGCTCCCGGGGCCGCGCAGCCCCCTCTGCGCAGCCCCCTCCGCGGAGCCGCCGCCCGAGCCCCCCGAGCTGCTCGGGTCCCGCTGGGCGCGCTGCAGCCCTTAGGGAGCTCGGCGCACTCTCCTGGGCGCGGAGTTGCTGTTACTGTCCCGGGGAGCCCGAGGGCATCCCCTCCCTCCTGGGTCCTGCTCCAACTCCCCGCGAGCCCCTTTCCGCCCGGGAAGGTCGGTGCAGCTCCTGCTCTTCCGGGACGGGGCTCTCCTGTCCTGGGGACACTCGCCCCGGCCTCAGCCCGGCTCCTCGCGGGGCCCCTCCCCCTTGGAGGCCTTTGTTTCTTTCTTTTTCCCCGTCTTCCTACCTTGATAGAAGCGCGAACTCTTCTCACTGTTGCATTCCAGCTGGTCTCTCTTTAAATCTCAGGTCGAATTCATAGATTTTCAGGATAATTTGAAGGTTCTCTAGGTAGTTTGGTGGAGACAGGTGATTTGGAGACCCTGCTCTTCCGCCATCTTGCTCCTCCCTCAGTTTCCCTCTTTACCATCAACTTGTCTTCTATGTCACTCACTCGTTCTTCTACCTCGTTAACCCTCATCGTTAGGACTTCTAGTTTGGATTGCATCTCATTCAATTGATTTTTAATTTCGGCCTGATTGGATCAAAATTCTGCAGTCATGAAGTCTCTTGAGTCCTTTATGCTTTTTCTAGAGCTACCAGTAGCTGTATAATAGTGCTTCTGAATTTGCTTTCTGACATTAAATTGTTATCCAGATTTTGTAACTCTGTGGGAGAGACTACTGTTTCTGATTCTTTCTTTTGAGGTGAGGTTTTCCTTCTAGTCATTTTCCTGAGTGCAGAGTGGCCAAAAAGAAATTGTATTGGGAAGGGATCCCTGGATGGCGCAGCGGTTTGGCGCCTGCCTTTGGCCCAGGGCGCGATCCTGGAGACCCGGGATCGAATCCCACATCGGGCTCCCGGTGCATGGAGCCTGCTTCTCCCTCTGCCTGTGTCTCTGCCTCTCTCTCTGTGACTATCATAAATAAATAAATACCTTAAAAAAATTAAAAAAAAAAAAGAAATTGTATTGGGAAAAGGAGAAAAAGAGAGGAGAGAAAGAAGGAAAGAAAAGAGAAAAACGAAAAAGAATAAAGGAAGAAAGATGGAAATAGGGAATAAAAAGAGAAAGAAAGGGATCCCTGGATGTGCAGCGGTTTGGCGCCTGCCTTTGGTCCAGGGCGCGATCCTGGAGACGCGGGATCGAATCCCACATCGGGCTCCTGGTGCATGGAGCCTGCTTCTCCCTCTGCCTGTGTCTCTGCCTCTCTCTCTCTCTGTGACTATCATAAATAAATAAATAAATAAATAAATAAATAAATAAATACCTTAAAAAATTAAAATGAAAAAGAAAAAGAAAGAAAGGGGGGGAAAAGGGGAGGGCGAAGCAATCAGAAATAAAAAAAAAACATGGAGGAGTATCTTCTGATTCTGTATACTTTAAGTCCCTTGACTTCCCCTGGAACTTGCCTGTCTAGCCGGTCTTCTGGGGGAGGGGCCTGTTGTGCTGATTTTCAGGTGTTAGTACTTGGGGGAGCCGCTCTGTCCCCTGCCTCGTGCAGGGCTCAGTGGGATTAGTTTCCCCCATGAGGCCCCAGGAGGAACAACTCCAGTGGTAGCGGCCAGCTCTGGAAACCTGTATTCAGCCCCCGCAGTAACTCAGGAGCAGTCCTTCTGCAGGTCCTGGAGGCTCTGAGGCGGGTCCGCTGATCTGCTCAGCTCTGGACAGGAGCGTCCTTGCTGTCCTGGGCCTTGCGGGCCTCTGCTTGTCCCTGGGGAGGCCGAATCCTGGGCTGTGCCCCGGCGCCCTGTGCTCCGGGGCCTGTGCTGTTGGATTCTCGCTCCCGGCTGCATAGCCACCTCACTGCAGAGCCACCGCCTGAGCCCCTCTGAGTTGCTCCTGGAGCTCCGCATCCCCCTCTGAATGGAGCCTCTTCCTCTGCAGGAGGCGCTGCTGCCAAGCTGCTCCTAGGGCCGTGAAAACCCCTTTGTGCAGAGCTGCCACCCGATCCTGACAGAGCTGCTCCCCGGTCAATGCATGTGCCCTGCAGCCCTTAGGGAGCTCGCAGCACTCTCCCGGGAGTGCAGGTGTCTATTAGTGTCCCAGGGATCCCTAGGGCATCCCCGCCCTCCTGGGTCCTGCTCTGACTCCTTGAAGGTGCCATTCTGCCCTGGAAGATTGGTGAAGCTCCTCCTTCTCCCAGGACAGAGCTCTTCTGTCCTGTGGGCACTTCCCCGGCCTTAGCCAGGCTCCTCACAGGGCCCCTCACCCTTGGATGCCCTTTTTTTCTTTATTTCTTTTTCCCGTCTTCCTACCTTGATAGAATCACGAACTTTTCCACTGTAGCATTCGGTCTGGTCTCTGTTTAAATCTCAGGCCGAATTAATAGATTTTCAGGATGATTTGAAGGTTATCTAGGTAATTTCGTGGGGACAGGTGATTTGGGGACCCTACACTTCCGCCATCTTGCCCCTCCTCCTGTATGTTGCATTTTAGCTTTGGTTGTTTTCTTCATTTTGCGGAAGCTTTTCAATTTGATGAAGTCCCAATAGTAATTTTGGTTTTGTTTCCCTCACCTCAGAGGCATATCTAGAAAGAAGATCCAATGGACAATGTCAAAGACTTTGCTGCCTATCTTTTCTTCTTTGTATTGTTTCAGGTCTCACATTTAGGTGTTTCATCCATATTGAATTTATTTTTTATATATATGGTATAAGAAAGTGGTCCAGTTTCATTCTTCTGTATGTGGCTGCCTGGTTTTCCCAACATCATTTGTTCTTATCCTGGGGTCATGGTTAGGGTTTGTTGAAGAGACTATCTTTGTGCCTTTGGATATTCCTTGCTGCCTTGTTGTCGATTAATGGATCATAGAGTTACAGGTTTGTACCTTGTTTTGGATTTCCATTTTGTTCTATTGATCTAAGCATCTCCTGTTGGGAGGTTCTTGATTGCTGACTCAATTTCTTTGCTGGTTATCTGTCTGTTCAAGTTTCTTATTTCTTCCTTTATCATTTTTGTTATGTTATATGTTTCCAGGAATTGATCTATTTCTTCCAGGTTCTAGGTTGCTGGCATATAATTTTTCATAATGTTCTCTTATAATCATTTGTATTTCTGTAGTGTTGGTTGTTATTTCTCTTTTCTCATTTGTGATTTTATTTGGGGCCTTTCTTATCTTTTTATCTTTTTTCTTTTTTAAAGATTTTATTTATGGATTCATGCGAGACATAGGGAGAGAGAGGGATAGGCAGAGGGAAAATGAGGCTCCATGCGGGGACCTTTGATTCCCCAGGTCCCCGTGATCATGACCTGAGCCAAAGCAGATGCTCAACCACTGAGGTACCCAGGTTCCTTGCTGATTCAATTCTTTTGCTAGTTATGGGTCTGTTCACATTTTCTATTTCTTCCTATTTCAGGTTTGCTCGTTTGCACATTTCTAGGGATTTGTCCATTTCTTCCAGTTCTCCCAGTTTGTTAGCATATAATTTCATAGTATTCCCTTATAATTGTCTTATTTTTCTGGTGTTGATTGTGATCTCTCTTCTCTCATTTGTGATTTTATTTATATAGGTCTTTTCTCTTTTCTCATTGATAAAGCTGGCTATGGCTTGATCCGTTTTATTTATTATTTTGAAGATCCAGCTCTTAGTTTCGTTATTCCATTCTACTGTTTTGTTGTTTCTGTATTTTTTATCTCTGCTCTCATCTTTATTTTTTCCCTTCTTCTGTAGCCTTTAGGCTTTGTTTGCTATTTCTTTTCCAGCTCCTTTAGGTGTAGGGTTAGGTTGTGTATTGGAGACTTCTTGTTTCTTGAGGTAGGCCTGTATTGCTATGTACTTCCCTCTTAGGACTGCCTTTGCTACATCCCAGAGTTTTGGAGAAACATATTTTCATTTTCATTTGTTTTAAATTTCCTCTTTAATTTCCTGGTTGATCCATTCATTCTCTAGTAGGATGATCATAATCTCCACGTGTTTTTTGTCTGTCCAATTCTTTTTTCTTACTGTCGACTTCGAGTTTCATAGCATCGAGTTCCAAAAATGTACAGTGTGTGATATCAACCTTCTTGTAACTGTTGTACCTGTTGAGGGCTGATTTGTGGCCCATGATATGATCTGTTCTGGAGAATATCCCATGTGCACTTGAAAGGAATGTGTATTCTGCTTTAGGAAGAAATATTCAGACTATATCTGTTGAGTCCCTGTGGTCCAGTGTGTCAAGGCTATTGTTCCCCTGTTGATTTTCTGCATAGACAATCGGTCCATTGTCATAAGTGGGTGTTAAAATCCCCTGTCATTGTATTATTATCAGTGAGTTCCTGTACGTTTGTTGTTAATTCGTTTCTATATTTAGGTACTCCCATGTTGCAGCATAAATATTTAGTTGTTGGATCTTTTTTTTTAAATAAATTTATTTTGTATTGGTGTTGAATTGACCAACATTCCGAATAACACCCAGTGCTCATCCCATCAAGTTCCCTCTCAGTGCCCATCACCCATTCACACACACTTCTGCCCTCCTCCCCTCCCAGCACCCCTAGTTCATTTCGCAGAGTTAGGAGTCTTTATGTTCTGTCTCCCTTTCTGATATTTCCTATACAATTCTTCTCCATTCCCTTATATTCTCTTTCAGTATTATTTATATTCCACAAATGAATGAGAACATACACTGTTTGTCCTTCTCCGTTTGACTTACTTCACTCAGCATAATACCTTCCAGTTCCATTCACGTTGAAGCAAATGGTGGGTATCTGTCATTTTTAATGACTGAGTAATATTCCATTGTATATATAAACCACATCTTCTTTATCCATTCAACTTTGATGGACAGGGAGGCTCCTTCCACAGTTTGGCTATTGTGGACATTCCTAATATAAACCTCAGGGTGCAGGTGTCCCGGCGTTTCATTGCATCTGAATCTTTGAGGTTAATCCCCAACAGTGCAATTTCTGGGTCGTTGTACAGGTCTATTTTTATCTCATTGTGGAACCTCCACAGAGTTTTCCAGAGTGGCTGCACCAGTTCACATTCCCACCAACAGTGGTTTCTATATTTAGGTACTCCCATGTTGGCAGCATAAATATTTAGTTGTTTGATCTTGATAGAGAGTCTTTTTAATTATGAAATATTGCCCTTCTTCATTTCTTCTTACAGTATTTGTTCTTTCTTTTTGAAATTTTAATTACTTATTTATATATTCATGAGAGATACACAGAGAAGCAGAAGAAGGAACATAGCAGAGTGAGAGGCAGGCTCCCCAAAGGGAGGCTGATGTGGGACTCGATCCTGGGATCGCAGGATCACACCCTGAGCCGAAGGCAGATGCTCAACCACTGAGCCACCATGTGTCCCCCAGGGTTTGGTTTCAAATCTCGTTTGTCTGATATAAGTATGGGTCCTCCAGCTTTCTTTTGATATCCATTAGCGTGATATATGATTTTCCATCCCCTGACTTTCAATCTGTTGGTGTCTATAGGTCTAAGGTGAGCATCCTTTAGGCAGCGTACAGATGGATGTTGTTTTTTAATAATAATATTATTTATGATAGTGAGAGTGAGAGAGAGAGAGAGAGAGAGGCAGAAAATTAGGCAGAGAGAGAAACAGGCTCCCCACCAGGAGCCCAATATGGGACTCGATCCCAGACTCCAGGATCACACCCTGAGTCAAAGGCAGAGGCTCAACCCCTGAGTCACCCAGGCATCCCGGATACTGCTTTTTAAGCCACTCTGATACCCTATATGTTTTGATTGAAGCATTTAGTCTATCAGCATTCAGAGTGATTATTCAAAGATATGAACTTTGTGCATTTGTGTTACCGGAAGAGTTGGTTTTTCTGGTGACGTTCTCTGGGCCTTTCTAGTCTTTGTTGCTTTTGATCTCTTTTTTTCCCCCACTAGAAGAGTCCCTCTTAAAATTCCTTACTGGACTGGTTAAGTGGTCATGAACTCCTTTATATGTTGCCTGTCTGGGAAAATCTTTATCTCTCTTTCTCTCCTGAATGACACACTTGCTGAAGAAAGAATTCATACAAATTGGACTCCAATAAAAAGAAATTTAAAAACAAAAAATAAATTCTTGCTAAAATGATTGAGGAAAATGGCATTTAGGAGGAAAACCAGAAGCAGAAAGATAGGAGGATAGATTTCACTCTCCGTAGCCTTCACAGGGACCTGGTATCCTTTCCTAGGAGGGCCCCCCTTCGAAGGATGCTTCCTGCCCCTCTGCCCTCTTTGTTGGAACACAGCAGGCACATCTCCATGCCTCCAGCACCTCTGCAGTCATGGCTTATAGCGTTTTCCATGTATCCTATTGGGGACCACAGCGTAGTGTATGTAACCATCTGGCTGCTGTTTGACAACATTGGGGGGATTCTGTCTTTTGTTGGTTTTGAGGTGCGTGTGTGTCTATCACATGCAGCTATCCCGTGCAGCTGTCGGATCCTCTGGCTGGGTCATCCAAAACCCCAAAATCGTTGGCAGAATATCATTTCTGGTGCTGGCTCTGGGCGGCTAGCTGGGCTCTCCTGGCTACGCCGGGGCTCACTCGTGCAGGACTTTCAGCTGGAGGGTCAGCTGAGCTGGAAGTTCCGGCTTGGCCACATTCCCATATCCAGCAGTGGGTTCGGCCTCCCCTGGAAGGCACGTGGGGACGTCAGCTGTGTTTGCCTGGCGGCGCCCCTGCAGGGGCTGGTTGGGGCCTTGGTGGTGCCCACTCCTCCTGTCTGGGGGTCTCTCCATGCCCCATGCAAAGAGTTCTGGGAGACACAGAAATGGGCTGGCTGTGCATTTTCCCACCACATCACTTTATTGACTTTCTACAGCAATCGGGCCCAGAGCCGTGGGTGCGTGCCTTCCCCTGGGGAAGGAGACCTTCCTGTCCTTTAAGTGGGGGCAAGAATCAAACGGGGTGGGTGGGCTGGTGCTGGAGTTCCCCACCTGGGAGCATGTGTGGACTCCGGGTGGGGGCGTGTGTCCTGAGGTTTCAGCCTGAGTGACGATTCTGAGGACAGCAGAGCTGACCTGGACCTGCAGCTCATGGGCTCCTGTGCTGGGTCCCCGCAGGGCAGCTGGACCCCGGCCTCGGGCCCTCTGGAGCCCCAGCACCTGGAGGAGCCTGACTTATCGTGTGGGTGTGGGTGTGGCCCACCAGCTTACCCCTCCACTCCCCACACTGGTGTGACCCCGGATCCCCAGGGCTGCCCTAGATAAGCGACCTGTATCTGTGGGGCATGCCCAGGGCCCAGGAGGCCACATCCAGCTTTGAGAGGGCTCACTCAGCCTGGGGCCAGAATCCAGGGTTGGCCAGGGCTATGGGGGCCTGATTCCATTAGTCTTTGAGCTGGGACTGGTGGGGCCTCAAATCAACCCAGCCCCCACAGAGCATGGGCCCAAGTCAGCCCAGGTCCCTCTGGGTTAGGGGCTGCTGTACTGTGCAGGGTGTCCCACCCTCCAGGAGGGACCGTGGATGGAGGCAGGGCACAGTGTGTGCTCTGCACCACTCTCCTGTACACAAACTGTCTGGGGCTCCCTGCCTTCCCTCCTCCCTGCAACCCCTGGGTACTCAATGGGACACCCGGGCTTCTGATGGGAGCAGGGTATCCAGAGAACCCCAGGGAGTTTGAGCATGTCCCACAGGGTGCAGCTGCACTGGGTCCTTGTTAGGGGCCAATGGTGTGGGGGTGGATGGTGTGTGGGCATGGGTATGACGGTGGTGGGGTGTGGGGGATGGTGTAAGGGGGATGGTGTTGGGGTATAGTGTGGGTGGGGATTGTGTGAGGCTGTGTGTGTAAGGAAGATTGTGTAGGGGCTATGCCACGGGGGATGATGATGTTAGGGGATGGTGTGGGTCTGGGGGATGGGAGGATGGTGTGGGGGGCTGGTGAACACAGGGCATCCCCTTTCTCTAAGATGCACACGGAGACATCTACAGATAAAGGCGACCCCAGTCTGGGGTATGCTGTGTCACCTTCCCCTGGGGCCCCGTGTGGTGAGTGCAGGGCCCTGGCTGGACCAGGGGCATTATCTGGGGGTCATCATACTATGTATGTTTACAAATTGCAAATTGTCTCAAATTGAATGCATAGAATTTAGAAATATATAAAGTGCTGATGGTGGATATCACCCTGACCCTTCCGACCCTCATCAGATCGATGTGTGTCCTCCTCCAGTCACGGCCATGCACCCTGCCCCCAGGTCCCCTTACTTGCCCCATGGCCTCCACCCCAGCCCCCTGCTTTTCAGGGGCTGTCCCTCACCCCTTTGGGGTTCAGCTCACATGGCAATCCCTGGAGGCCCCGTCCTAGTGGCCTCCTCATCCGTGAGACCCCGAGGGTGGGGGCACGGTGTTCATCCCAAACAACCTACAATGCAGCTGTGTGTTGTTGGCTGCTGTTCTTCCCCCGGGCTCTGAAGCCCGGTGTTCCCTACCCAGAAACCCCCGGTCCTCCTGGGTCCCGATCCCCCTGGCCCCTCAGCCTCACCCTACCCCATAGTAGTCCCAAAACATGACGTGACTGCTGAACATCCTGTTGACATCCAGGTCCCCCAGCGTGATGTCCCTAGAGGAGACCAGGGCTTCCTCCTTCATTTCCTGTGGGAAAACCGGGGAGGAGGAGCTGACGTCAGGGACACAGACCCCAACCTGTCTGTCCTGGGCAGGGAGCCCTGGGGCCACCATGGGAGTGTGTACTGCCAAAACCTCCTTCCTTCCTCTGGGAGGCCAGGGATGGCAGGAGTGCCCACCATGCCCATGGGACCTGTGTGACGGCCTGTGCCCAGGTGTTGTAGGCAGGGAGGTGACTGTCACCCTGGGTGGCAGGGGATAGAGGTTCAGCCAAGGTGGGAGGGGACATGGGGGTGTTGTGCTCAAGATTGCGAATCTGAGAAACCACTAAGGAGCTGACACCAATGCAAACACACAAGGGTTGATTTCCAAACTTGAGCTTGCGTCCAAGTACACCCAACACAGCGGAGTAGGGACTTGGACCCCGAGGTGGGTTTTAGCTTAGTTTTAAGGGCTTGTCTCAGGGTCCTCCAGAAGGGGTGGAGCAATTCCTCAAGTTCTGTTTACATTTTGATATGGGGCCTTCAAGGGTATTGAGCTCTGCTCTCATTCTAATAGGCGCTTCCAGCCGTTGGCATGGGCTCAGTTTCATTCTATTGTGGGGAATTCTAGGACATTAAGCTGTAAACTTTTGTTTTTTTTTTTCCTGTAACTGAAGTAATGTAAATTTCAGGTCTTCTTCACAGGGGCCTGGGATGGCTGGACTTGTTCGAACACTGAACTTAAAGTAGAAAGGCCTTCATTTTCTCGGCCTCCTTGCGTCCAGTACCATCCTATCTAGCTCTTTCCCCTTCCCTGGAGCTCCTAAGAGAGCAATTGCAAATGACCTCAGCTTGGCAGCATGTGTTGGGAGAAAGGCCCAGGGATTTGGGATCAGGAAGACCTGGGTTGTGGGCGTCCCAGCTGTGCAGCAGGATTCCATGCTGCAGACTCTTATTCCGTAAGGCTATCTTGACAACTGACTTTGTACATAGAAAAGCTCTCCTTTATCTTTAAAAGATGAGGAGCGAGTCAAAGTTTTTTTTTCTCTGCCCATCTAATTGCTCAGATTCCAATCTGAGACATATTTCCTGTTAATAAGGATAATTTACTATCCGTAGTACTATGGTTAAAATATTCTGACACAAGTAATTCAGAGGGATGAGGGTTTCTCATCTCTTTCTTCACAGCTCAGTCACTCATCAGGAAATGCATCTTTATGGATTTGGAAAGAACTGAGAGATATTATTACAATGGTCCTATTATTATGTGAAGGATTCTTCCCTGAGATTCTTCCCCTATTTCAACTGACACTTAAACACTGTGAACTCTTTGGAAGACAAATGTCAAGGAAATAAATGTTATGCATTGCTAATTTTAAATGCACTTGCAATATGGTGTCTATTATAATAGAATTATTTTTATCTGATTTTTGCTATTTATTATCCGTTCCTGCTTTTCAGGTTGAGGAGGCATTATACGTTCATAAGTGTTGTTCTTTCCTTCTGATATAAAATTATTTCTTTGTTCACACCGAAGGAACTCTATAAGAATAAGGGAAAAGTTAATTCAACAATTCTTAAAATGTCTTCACACTTGGAGCCTGATTCATTTAAGTCAATTTTCAAAATAAATCTTATTTATTAGGAAAAAAACAAAGATTTAGAGGGAAATTGAAAAGATAGTACAGAGCATTCGCATGCACTGGCACTCAATTTCTCCAATTATTGATATCTTATATTAGTACGGTACAAATAGGAGCTAATGAATCAATATTAAAATATTCGCATTAACCAAAGTCCATACTTTTTTTTTTATATTTTATTTTTTTATTTTTTATTTTTTTTGTTATTTATTTGTTTTATTGGTGTTCAATTTACTAACATACAGAATAACACCCAGTGCCCGTCACCCATTCACTCCCACCCCCCGCCCTCCTCCCCTTCTACCACCCCTAGTTCGTTTCCCAGAGTTAGCAGTCTTTACTTTATTCAGATTTCCTTAGCTTTTGCTAAGTTACCATCCCTCATATCACATTCCATTTGTGCTCCTGTTTTCTTAGCCTCCTCTGGATTGTAACAGTCTTTCAGCCTTTCCTTGTTGTTGTTGAATGGAACACTTTGAGAAGTAGAGTATTTTGTAAAATTTCCCTCAGTTGGGACATGTCTGTTGTTTATCTCATGATTGAACTGTTTTTGTGGATTATATACAGAGATATACTGCTATTTTTATTATATCATATAAAGGATAGATACTATCAACATGATTTTTCAGTCTTGGTATCGATCTGATCATCTTGCTGAGGTAGTGTTTGTCAGCTTTCTCCGTAGTAAAGTGATTTATTATTATTATTATTATTATTATTATATTATCATTCTTATTTTAGGTTTTTCATAATATATTTTGCAGAAGGAAGTTACTATGTGTATTGCACACATAAAAGTGTGAAGATGTGCTCATGAACTTGAGTGTGGTATGTCTGCACGAATTGTTTGAAATTCTTCTACATGGGAGATTTCTCTTTCTTGTGGGTTTCTTTGTTTGTTTCTTTTTCAAAGATGTTATTTATTTATATGAGAGAGAGAGAGGAGAAAAAGCATGAGCGAGAGGGGCAGAGGGAGAGGGAGAAGCAGGTTCCCTGCTAAACAGGGAGTCTGCCTTGGGACCTGGATCATGATCTGAGCCTAAGGCAGAAGCTTAACTGACTGAGCCAACCAGGTGCCAATCTATCTTTTTTTCTTTCTTTTTTTCTTTCTTTCTTTCTTTCTTTCTTTCTTTCTTTCTTTCTTTCTTTCTTTTTTTTTTTTTTCTTTTTTTATTTTTTTTTTTATTTTTTTATTTTTTTTTTTTAATTTATTTTTTTATTGGTGTTCAATTTACTAACATACAGAATAACACCCAGTGCCCGTCACCCATTCACTCCCACCCCCCGCCCTCCTCCCCTTCTACCACCCCTAGTTTGTTTCCCAGAGTTAGCAGTCTTTATGTTCTGTCTCCCTTTCTGATATTTCCCACACATTTCTTCTCCCTTCCCTTATTTTCCCTTTCACTATTATTTATATTCCCCAAATGAATGAGAACATATAATGTTTGTCCTTCTCTGACTGACTTACTTCACTCAGCATAATACCCTCCAGTTCCATCCACGTTGAAGCAAATGGTGGGTATTTGTCATTTCTAATAGCTGAGTAATATTCCATTGTATACATAAACCACATCTTCTTTATCCATTCATCTTTCGTTGGACACCGAGGCTCCTTCCACAGTTTGGCTATCGTGACCATTGCTGCTAGAAACGTCGGGGTGCATGTGTCCCGGCGTTTCATTGCATTTGTATCTTTGGGGTAAATCCCCAACAGTGCAATTGCTGGGTCGTAGGGCAGGTATATTTTTAACTCTTTGAGGAACCTCCACACAGTTTTCCAGAGTGGCTGCACCAGTTCACATTCCCACCAACAGTGTAAGAGGGTTCCCTTTTCTCCGCATCCTCTCCAACATTTGTTGTTTCCTGCCTTGTTAATTTTCCCCATTCTCACTGGTGTGAGGTGGTATCTCATTGTAGTTTTCATTTGTATTTCCCTGATGGCAAGTGATGCAGAGCATTTTCTCATATGCATGTTGGCCATGTCTATGTCTTCCTCTGTGAGATTTCTGTTCATGTCTTTTGCCCATTTCATGATTGGATTGTTTGTTTCTTTGGTGTTGAGTTTAATAAGTTCTTTATAGATCTTGGAAACTAGCCCTTTATCTGATATGTCATTTGCAAATATATTCTCCCATTCTGTAGGTTGTCTTTGAGTTTTGTTGACTGTATCCTTTGCTGTGCAAAAGCTTCTTATCTTGATGAAGTCCCAATAGTTCATTTTTGCTTTTGTTTCTTTTGCCTTCGTGGATGTATCTTGCAAGAAGTTACTATGGCCGAGTTCAAAAAGGGTGTTGCCTGTGTTCTTCTCTAGGATTTTGATGGAATCTTGTCTCACATTTAGATCTTTCATCCATTTTGAGTTTATCTTTGTGTATGGTGAAAGAGAGTGGTCTAGTTTCATTCTTCTCCATGTGGATGTCCAATTTTCCCAGCACCATTTATTGAAGAGACTGTCTTTCTTCCAATGGATAGTCTTTCCTCCTTTATCGAATATTAGTTGCCCATAAAGTTCAGGGTCCACTTCTGGATTCTCTATTCTGTTCCACTGATCTATGTGTCTGTTTTTGTGCCAGTACCACACTGTCTTGATGACCACAGCTTTGTAGTACAACTTGAAATCTGGCATTGTGATGCCCCCAGATATGGTTTTCTTTTTTAAAATTCCCCTGGCTATTCGGGGTCTTTTCTGATTCCACACAAATCTTAAAATAATTTGTTCTAACTCTCTGAAGAAAGTCCATGGTATTTTGATAGGGATTGCATTAAACGTGTATATTGCCCTGGGTAACATTGACATTTTCACAATATTAATTCTGCCAATCCATGAGCATGGAATATTTTTCCATCTTTTTGTGTCTTCCTCAATTTCTTTCAGAAGTGTTCTATAGTTTTGAGGGTATAGATCCTTTACATCTTTGGTGAGGTTTATTCCTAGGTATCTTATGCTTTTGGGTGCAATTGTAAATGGGATTGACTCCTTAATTTCTCTTTCTTCAGTCTCATTGTTAGTGTATAGAAATGCCACTGACTTCTGGGCATTGATTTTGTATCCTGCCACGCTACCAAATTGCTGTATGAGTTCTAGCAATCTTGGGGTGGAGACTTTTGGGTTTTCTATGTAGAGTATCATGTCATCGGCGAAGAGGGAGAGTTTGACTTCTTCTTTGCCAATTTGAATGCCTTTAATGTCTTTTTGTTGTCTGATTGCTGAGGCTAGGACTTCCAGTACTATGTTGAATAGCAGTGGTGAGAGTGGACATCCCTGTCTTGTTCCTGATCTTAGGGGAAAGGCTCCCAGTGCTTCCCCATTGAGAATGATATTTGCTGTGGGCTTTTCGTAGATGGCTTTTAAGATGTCGAGGAATGTTCCCTCTATCCCTACACTCTGAAGAGTTTTGATCAGGAATGGATGCTGTATTTTGTCAAATGCTTTCTCTGCATCCAATGAGAGGATCATATGGTTCTTGGTTTTTCTCTTGCTGATATGATGAATCACATTGATTGTTTTACGGGTGTTGAACCAGCCTTGTGTCCCAGGGATAAATCCTACTTGGTCATGGTGAATAATTTTCTTAATGTACTGTTGGATCCTATTGGCCAGTATCTTGTTGAGAATTTTTGCATCCATGTTCATCAGGGATATTGGTCTGTAATTCTCCTTTTTGGCGGGGTCTTTGTCTGGCTTTGGAATTAAGGTGATGCTGGCTTCATAGAACGAATTTGGAAGTACTCCATCTCTTTCTATCTTTCCAAACAGCTTTAGGAGAATAGGTATGATTTCTTCTTTAAACGTTTGATAAAATTCTCCTGGGAAGCCATCTGGCCCTGGACTCTTGTGTCTTGGGAGGTTTTTGATGACTGCTTCAATTTCCTCCCTGGTTATTGGCCTGTTCAGGTTTTCTATTTCTTCCTGTTCCAGTTTTGGTAGTTTGTGGCTTTCCAGGAATGCGTCCATTTCTTCTAGATTGCTTAATTTATTGGCGTATAGCTGTTCATAATATGTTTTTAAAATCGTTTGTATTTCCTTGGTGTTGGTAGTGATCTCTCCTTTCTCATTCATGATTTTATTAATTTGAGTCTTCTCTCTCTTCTTTTTAATAAGGCTGGCTAATGGTTTATCTATCTTATTAATTCTTTCAAAGAACCAACTCCTGGTTCTGTTGATCTGTTCCACAGTTCTTCTGGTCTCGATTTCGTTGAGTTCTGCTCGAATCTTTATTAACTCCCTTCTTCTCTTGGGTGTAGGATCTATTTGCTGTTTTTTCTCTAGCTCCTTTATGTGTAAGGTTAGCTTTTGTATTTGAGTTCTTTCCAGTTTTTGAATGGATGCTTGTATTGCGATGTATTTCCCCCTTAGGACTGCTTTTGCTGCATCCCAAAGATTTTGAACGGTTGTATCTTCATTCTCATTAGTTTCCATGAATCTTTTTATTTCTTCCTTAATTTCCTGGTTGACCCTTTTATCTTTTAGCAGGATGGTCCTTAACCTCCATGTGTTTGAGGTCCTTCCAAACTTCTTGTTGTGATTTAGTTCTAATTTCAAGGCATTATGGTCCGAGAATATGCAGGGGACAATCCCAATCTTTTGGTATCGGTTCAGACCCGATTTGTGACCCAATATGTGGTCTATTCTGGAGAAAGTTCCATGTGCGCTTGAGAAGAATGTGTATTCGGTTGAGTTTGGATGTAAAGTTCTGTAGATATCTGTGAAATCCATCTGGTCCAGTGTATCATTTAAAGCTCTCGTTTCTTTGGAGATGTTTTGCTTAGAAGACCTATCGAGTATAGAAAGAGCTAGATTGAAGTCACCAAGTATAAGTGTATTATTATCTAAGTATTTCTTCACTTTGGTTAATAATTGATTTATATATTTGGCAGCTCCCACATTCGGAGCATATATATTGAGGATTGTTAAGTCCTCTTGTTGAATAGATCCTTTAAGTATGATATAGTGTCCCTCTTCATCTCTCACTACAGTCTTTGGGGTAAATTTTAGTTTATCTGATATAAGGATGGCTACTCCTGCTTTCTTTTGAGGACCATTCGAATGGTAAATGGTTCTCCAACCTTTTATTTTCAGGCTGTAGGTGTCCTTCTGTCTAAAATGAGTCTCTTGTAGACAGCAAATAGATGGGTCCTGCTTTTTTATCCAGTCTGAAACCCTGCGCCTTTTGATGGGGTCATTAAGCCCATTCACATTCAGAGTTACTATTGAGAGATATGAGTTTAGTGTCATCATGATATCTATTCAGTCTTTGTTTTTGTGGACTGTTCCACTGGACTTCTTCTTAAAGGGGAATTTTAAGAGTCCCCCTTAAAATTTCTTGCAGAGCTGGTTTGGAGGTCACATATTCTTTTAGTTGCTGCCTGTCTTGGAAGCTCTTTATCTCTCCTTCCATTTTGAATGAGAGCCTTGCTGGATAAAGTATTCTTGGTTGCATGTTCTTCTCATTTAGGACCCTGAATATATCCTGCCAGCCCTTTCTGGCCTGCCAGGTCTCTGTGGAGAGGTCTGCTGTTACCCTAATACTCCTCCCCATAAAAGTCAGGGATTTCTTGTCTCTTGCTGCTTTAAGGATCTTCTCCTTATCTTTGGAATTTGCAAGCTTCACAATTAAATGTCGAGGTGTTGAACGGTTTTTATTGATTTTAGGGGGGGATCTCTCTATTTCCTGGATCTGAATGCCTGTTTCCCTTCCCAGATTAGGAAAGTTTTCAGCTAGAATTTGTTCAAATACATATTCTGGCCCTCTGTCCCTTTCGGCGCCCTCGGGAACCCCAATTAAACGTAGGTTTTTCTTCCTCAGGCTGTCGTTTATTTCCCTTAATCTATCTTCATGGTCTTTTAATTGTTTGTCTCTTTTTTCCTCAGTTTCCCTCTTTGCTATCAACTTGTCTTCTAGGTCACTCACTCGTTCTTCCACCTCGTTAACCCTCGTCGTTAGGACTTCTAGTTTGGATTGCATCTCATTCAATTGATTTTTAATTTCTGCCTGATTAGCTCTAAATTCTGCAGTCATGAAGTCTCTTGAGTCCTTTATACTTTTTTCTAGAGCCACCAGTAGCTGTATAATAGTGCTTCTGAATTGGCTTTCTGACATTGAATTGTAATCCAGATTTTGTAACTCTGTGGGAGAGAGGACTGTTTCTGATTCTTTCTTTTGAGGTGAGGTTTTCCTTCTAGTCATTTTGCTCAGTGCAGAGTGGCCAAAAGCAAATTGTATTGGGAAAAAGAGAAAAAGAGAGGAGAGAAAGAAGGAAAGAAAAGAGAAAGAGAAAAAAAAAGGGGAAGAAAAGAAAAAAAAACGAGAAAAAAAAAGAAGAAGAAAAAGAGAAAGAAAAAGAAAGGAGAAAAAAAGGGGGTGGGGGAAGGAAACAAATCAAAAAGCAAAACAAAACAAAAACAAAAAAAAAAAAAAAAAAAAAAAAAGAACCACAGGGGAGTATCTTCTGATTCTGTGTTCTTTAAGTCCCTTGGCTTCTCCTGGAAGTTGTCCGTCTAGCTGATCTTCTGGGGGAGGGGCCTGTTGTGCTGATTTTCAGGTGTTAGCAGTTGGGGGAGCTGCTGTGCCCCTGCCTGGTGCAGGGCTCAGTGGGGGTTGTTTACCCCGTGAGGCCGCAGGAGGAACAGCCCCAGTGGCGGGGCAGCTCTGGAAACCTGGATTCAGCTCCGGAGCTCTCCGTCTGCAGGGCCTGGAGGCTCCGGGGCGGGGCCGCTGATCTGCTCAGCTGGGGCAGGAACGTCCTTGCTGTCCTGGGCCCTCCCGGTCTCTGCCTGTCCCGGAGGAGGCGGGATCCTGGGCTGTGTCCCGGCGCCCTGTGCTCCGGAGCCTGCGCTGGTGGATTCGCGCTCCCGGGCCGCGCAGCCCCCTCCGCGGAGCCGCCGCCCGAGCCCCTCCGAGCTGCTCCTGGAACCGCGCAGCCCCCTCCGCACGGAGCCTCTTCCTCTGCCCGAGCCCCTCCGAGCTGCTCCCGGGGCCGCGCAGCCCCCTCCGCGGAGCCGCCCCCGAGCCCCTCCGAGCTGCTCCGGTCCCGCCGTGCGCGCTGCAGCCCTTAGGGAGCTCGGCGCACTCTCCTGGGCGCGCAGTTGCTCTGTTACTGTCCCCGGGAGCCCGAGCGCATCCCCGCCCTCCTGGGTCCTGCTCCAACTCCCCGAGAGCCCCTTTCCACCCGGGAAGGTTGGTGCAGCTCCTGCTCCTCCGGGACGGGGCTCTCCTGTCCTGGGGACACTCGCCCCGGCCTCAGCCCGGCTCCTCGCGGGGCCCCTCCCCCTTGGAGGCCTTTGTTCCTTTATTTCTTTTTCCCCGTCTTCCTACCTTGATAGAAGCGCGAACTCTTCTCACTGTTGCATTCCAGCTGGTCTCTCTTTAAATCTCAGGCCGAATTCATAGATTTTCAGGATAATTTGAAGGTTTTCTAGGTAGTTTGGTGGAGACAGGTGATTTGGGGACCCTACTCTTCCGCCATCTTGCTCCTCCCCTCTCTTTCTTTCTTTCTTTCTTTCTTTCTTTCTTTTTCTTTCATTTCTTTCTTTTTTTTAATGTTTGTTTATTTTTTTAAATTTTTATTTATTTATGATAGTCACAGAGAGAGAGAGAGAGGCAGAGACACAGGCAGAGGGAGAAGCAGGCTCCATGCACTGGGAGCCTGACGTGGGATTCTATCCCGGGTCTCCAGGATCGCACCCTGGGCCAAAGGCAGGCGCTAAACCATTGCGCCACCCAGGGATCCCTCTTTCTTTCTTTTATTTTAATAATAATTTTATTTTTTATTGGTGTTCAATTTGCCAGCATACAGAATAACACCCAGTGCTCATCCCGGCAAGTGCCCCCCTCAGTGCCCATCACCCATTCACCCCCACCGTCCGCCCTCCTCCCCATCCATCACCCCTAGTTCATTTCCCTGAGTTAGGAGTCTTTATATTCTGTCTCCCTTTCTGATATTTCCCACATATTTCTTCTCCGTTCCCTTATATTCCCTTTCACTATTATCTATATTCCCCAAATGAATGAGAACATACAATGTTTGTCCTTCTCCGATTGAGTTACTTCACTCAGCATAATACCTTCCAGTTCCATTCACATTGAAGCAAATGGTGGGTATTTGTCGTTTCTAATGGCTGAGCAAGGCCCACCTGTTCTCTCTCTTCATCTTCTGAGTCTCCTAAAATATGAATGTTATTGATTTATAAGTGGCTGACTTCCCTACGTCTGTCTCTGTGGTCCATAACCTTTCTTGTTTTTATGGCTTCTACGTGGGACTGCATCTCAGTTATAGCATTTTTAACGTTGGCCTGACTAGATTTTAGTTCTTTTATTTCTACTGTAAGGGATTCTCTAGTTTTCTTCTGTGCTCTTTTTCCAGCCCAGCTGCTATCTTTATAATAATTGTTTTAAACTGTAGTTAGACATCATATATGTGTATTGATGGACTTCCTGGCTGTGAGTACTACCTCATATTATTTTATGGAGGTGAATTTCTCCATCTCATTACCTTTTCCAGAAAAGAAAGAGGGAAGAAAAAGAAAAACCATGGAAAACAATAACAACTGCCCTCCAAAAAAAAAAAAAACAAAAACACACCAGATTATTTTGGCCTGCATTTTCAAAGACTCTAAATCCCAAAATATGAAACACAATTAAAGTACCATGAAAATAAAAATAAGAAATATATAAGGTACATACATAAAAATTAAAATAAGGCAATTAATAAAAAAATAAAATAAATAAATGAAAATAAAGCACAAAGTACAAAGGAAGCTAGATCCTACTTTCCAGGCAGAGCTGAATCTCTGCATCTTCTGTGGTCCGACAACTTGGTGGCAGTGAGTGGTCTGTGCAGGGTCTGGGGATGGGCTCTGGCGCTGATTATCAGGTGCACATCTGCTTGGTAGATGCAACTGCGGGATCAGAGGCAGGGTGGGCATCAGCACCTCTGGCCTCCAGTGGGCGGTGCAGTGCTGCTCCCTGAGACCCCCCCTGGTGGGCAGGATGCGGGTGGGGTCTCTGGTTCCTCTGGATCTGGGACTGAGCATCCTTCCCCCCCAGTCTGCATGGGCTTCCACAGAAGAGCTCCCAAGTCCCCGGGTCTCCGCCGATTCTCTCAGAACCCTGCGTTTACTCTACCTGTGTCCGAGCTTCTTTTGGTTTTGTTTTTTTATCTCAGAGAAGCTGACACTGATGCAAACACAGGAGGGTTTATTTACAAGCTCGAGCTTGTGTCCAAGTATACCCAACAGAGTGAAGCAGGGACTTGGAGATGGGTTTTAGCTTACTTTTAAGGGCTGGTCTTGGGGACCTCCAGAAGGGCTGGAGCAATTCCTCAAGTTCTGTTTACATTTTGATATGGGACATTCAAGGGCATTGAGCTCTGTTTTCATTCTAATAGAGGCTTCCTGTCCTTGGCCTGGGCTCAGTTTTGATTCTATTGTGGGGCTTTCTAGGTCATTAAGCTGTAAACTTTTGTTTTTTTTCCTGTAACTGAAGTAATGTAAATTTCAGCTCTTCTTCACAGGGACCTGGGATGGGTGGACTTGTGCTAAAGCTGAATTTAAATTGGAATGGCCTTAATTTTCTTGGCCTCCACGCTTCCCATCCCATCCTATCTAGCTCCTTCCGCCTTCCCCAGAGCTCCTAAGAGAGCAATTGCAAATGACCTCAGCTTGGCAGCCTTTGTTGGGGGACAGGTCCAGGGATTTGGGATCAGGAAGACCTGGGGCATGGGCTTCCCAGCTGTGCAGCAGGATTCCATGCTGCAGACTCTTATTCCATAAGGCTATCTTGACAACTGACTTTGTACATAGAAAAGCTCTCCTTTATCTTTAAAAGATGAGGAGCGAGTCAAAGCTTTTTTTCTCTGCGCATCTAATTGCTCAGATTCCAATCTGAGACATATTTCCTGTTAATAAGGATAATTTACTATCCGTGGTACTATGGTTAAAATATTCTGACACAAGTAATTCAGAGGGATGAGGGCTTCTCATCTCTTTCTTCACAGCTCAGTCACTCATCAGGAAATGCATCTTTATGGATTTAGAAAGAACTGAGAGACATTATTACCAATGGTCCTATTATTTATGTGAAGGATCCTTCCCTGAGATTCTTCCCCTGTTTCAACTGACACTGAAACACTTTGAACTCTTTGGAAGACAAATGTCAAGGAAATAAATGTTATGCATTGCTAATTTTAAATGCACTTGCAATATCGTGTCTATTATACTAGAATTATTTTTATCTGATTTTTGCTATTTATTATCCGTTCCTGCTTTTCAGGTTGAGGAGGCATTATGCATGTTCATAAGTGTTTTTCTTTCCTTCTGATCTAAAATTCTTACTTTGTTTCCATCAAAGGAACTCTTTAAGAATAAGGCAAAAGTTAATTCAACTATTCTTAAAATGTCTTCACACTTGGAGCCTGATTCATTTAAGTCAATTTTCAAAATAAATCTTATTTATTAGGAAAAAAACAAAGATTTATGGGGAAATTGAGAAGATAGTACAGAGCATTCGCATGCACTCGCACTCAATTTCTCCAATTATTGATACCTTATATTAGTACGGTACAAATATTAGCTAATGAATCAATATTAAAAACTTTGCATCCAAAAAAGACCAAAAAAAGACCCGGGATCGAATCCCACCTCGGGCTCCCGGTGCATGGAGCCTGCTTCTCCCTCTGCCTGTGTCTCTGCCTCTCTCTCTCTCTGTGACTATCACAAATAAATAAATAAATACCTTAAAAAAAATTTCAAAAAAGACCAAAAAAAAAAAAAAAAGAAAAACAAAGGCCATAGTTTATTCAGATTTCCTTAGTTTTTGCTAAGTTACAATCCCTCATATCACATTCCATTTGTCCTCCTCTTTCCTTAGGCTCAACTGGATTGTGACAGTCTTTCTGCCTTTCCTTGTTGTTGTTGAACTGGAACACTTTGAGAAGTAGAGTATTTTGTAAAATTTCCCTCAGTTGGGACATGTCTGTTGTTTATCTCATGACTGAACTGTTTTTGTGGATTATATACAGAGACATACTGCCATTTTCATTATATCATATAAAGGATAGATACTATCAACATGATTTATCAGTCTTGGTATCGATCTGATCATCTTGCTGAGGTAGTGTTTGTCAGCTTTCTCAGTAGTAAACTCATTCTTTATTATTATTAATTATTATTATTATATTATCAATATTATTTTAAGTTTTTCATATTATATTTTGTAGAGGAAGTTACTATGTGTATTCCACACAGAAGAGTGGGAAGCTATGCTCACCAACTTGAGGGTGGAATGTCTTCACAAATTGTTTGAAATTCTTCTACATGGGCGATTTCTCTTCCTTGTGGGTTTGCTTGTTTGCTTCTTTTTCAAAGATGTTTTTTATTTATTTGAGAAAGTGAGGAGAGATAAAGCATGAGCGAGAGAGGCAGAGGGAGAGGGAGAAGCAGGTTCCCTGCTGAACAGGGAGCCTGCCTTGGGACCTGGATCATGATCTGAGCCTAAGGTAGAAGCTTAACTGACAGAGCCACACAGGTGCCACTCTTTCTTTCTTTCTTTCTTTCTTTCTTTCTTTCTTTCTTTCTTTCTTTCTTTCTTTCTTTCTTTCTTTCTTTTTTCTTTCTTTCTTTTTTCTTTCTTTCTTTCTTTTTTCTTTCTTTCTTTCTTTCTTTCTTTCTTTCTTTCTTTCTTCCTTCCTTCCTTCCTTCCTTCCTTCCTTCCTTCCTTCCTTCCTTTTTTCTTTCTTTCTTTCTTTCTTTCTTTCTTTCTTTCTTTCTTTCTTTCTTTCTCTTTCTTTCTTTCTTTCTTTCTTTCTTTCTTTCTTTCTTTCTTTCTTTCTTTCTTTCTTTCTTTCTTTCTTTCTTCTTTCTTCTCAAGCCAGCAACTTCTTAGGAATTCCTCCCTCAGATGGGAGCTACATACTAACATCCAAACCAGAGTACCTAGCTGAAAGCTCTCTCTCTGGGGAAATTCTCTTTCAGAGATGAGCTGAAACGTGGTCCTGCCATGTTCCACACTGCCTGCAGATACAGTTATGAGCATCCTAAATAGACATGTTTGTCAGAAGCTCATGGGACGCAAGGGGCAAGCTGCAGGCTTCAACATTGTGTCTCCAGGTGTAGTAAAGCGGTATTCATGGAACATCCTGAATTACAATGCTGCCACATTCTCATGGCCATTAGAATGCAGTTAGTAGAAAGCTGGCTTCAGGCATGCCTCCTTTTGAAAGTTGAGCTCAGGGCAGAACCCTCCCGCATCCTGCCTGCCCATAGTCCTAGCTGCTAACATCCTTATGTTAGGTGTTGAGAGAGGTTGGAGAAAAGCAAGTGGAAGTGTCAGGACTGTCCTCACGTGTATCTGAGATCAATACAGCGATTGCCAACGTCCTTATTCAATTAGAGTGTAGCTCCGGTATACCTCGCCTCGATAAGTGTCTAGCAGACATCGGCCTGCAAAGCATACACACTTCTGAGAGTTCAGCTTATGTCCTCTAACTTCTCCATCCTGACTGGCTGTATGTTCCACTTCCACAGCATTTCATTGTATGCAGGACAGTAGCGGAGTGAAAACCAAGTGTCTGACTTGTCAATTTCGCGCCTAACGTACAGCTGCCTGCAAGGCATGCACACTCCTTTGGATTGAGCTTATGGCTTATGCCTCCCACATGCTGACCATCCGCACACTTCAGTTCCAAAGGATTTCTTTCAATATGGGACGCAAGTTTTGCGAGAGGCAAATGTGTCTTAGTTCAATCCTGCGACTTCTGAGGAATTCCTCCCTCAGATGGGAGCTACATACTAACTTCCAATCCTGAGTACCTAGCTGAAACCTCTCTCTCTGGGGAATTTCCTTCTGCGAGATGAGCTGACACGCGGTCCTTCCCAGTTCCACACTGCCTGCAGATGCTGTTATGAACATCCTCACTAGACATGTTTGTCAGAAGCTCTTGGGATGCAAGGGCCAGCTGTAGGCTTCAATGGTTGTGCCTCCAGGTGCAGTAGAGCAGTATTCATGGAAGGTAGCGCTTTACAATTCTGCTACATTCTCACGGCCATCAGAACGAGCTAGTAGAAAGCTGGCTTCTAGGCATGCTTTCTTTTGAGAGCTGAGCTCAGTGCCGGACCCTCACATATCCTTCCCGCCCGTAGACATAACTGCTAATATCCTTATATTAGGTGCTGGGTGAGGGCGGCGAAATGCATGTGGAAGTGTCAGGCCTGTACTCACGATTATCTGAGTTGAATACAGCGATTTGAAACGGCCTTCTTCAAAGAGTGTAGCTAGTTTCTAACTCCCATGTATGAGTGGGTAGCAGACATCTGCCTTCCAGGCATACACACTTTTGAGAGTTGAGCTTATGGCCTGTGCTTCCCACATCCTGCCTGCAGGTACATTTTGCAGCTAACAGGCATAGGCTCGATGCGTGACTGAAGTGTTGTGAGGGGTAAGTGGAAAGTCCCGGCACACAAGACTAGTGCCTCCAAGCTCAATCCAGCGATTTCCTAGTAATTCCTGTCTTAGACACATGCTACATACTAAGTTCCATACGTGAGAATCTAGCTGAACCCCGAGTCCAAAAGCATCTCTCTTCTGAGATTTGAGCTCCCACCCAGTCCCTCACAGTTCCACACTGCCCGCAGAATGAGTTTTGAACATCTTCACCAGAGACGTTTTTCAGAAGCTTGTGAGATGCAAGTGGAATAATGCAGGCCTGGAAGGTGTCTCCAGGTGCAGTAGAGTGGTATTCTTCAAACCTCCTGAGGTAGAAGACTGCTATGGTCTCACGGCCATTAGAACGCAGCTATTTGAATGCTGGCTTCTAGGCATGCTCTCTTGTGAGAGCTGAGCTCAGGGCAGGACCCTCCCACATCTTGCCTGCCCATTGTCATAGCTGCTAACATCCTTACGTGAAGTGCTGGAAGAGATTGGAGAAATGCGAGTGGAAGTGTCAGGACTGTACTCATGTGTACCTGAGTTCAATACAGCGATTGCCAACGTCCTTAATCAATTAGAGTGTTGCTCGTGTATACCTCACCTCGATGAGTGTCTAGCAGACATCGGCCTGCAAATCATACAGACTTCTGAGAGCTGAGCTTATGGCCTGTACCTCCGCATCATGACTGCCTGTACGTTCCTCTTCCACAGCATTTTGATGTATGCGGGAGAGTAGCCGAGTGAAAACCAAGTGTCTGCCTTGTCAATTTCGGACCTAGCAGACAGGTGCCTCCCAGGCATGCACACTCCTTTGGATTGAGCTTATGGCTTGTACCTCCCACATGATTACCGCCTGTATATTTCACTTTCAAAGGATTTCCTTCGATATGGGTCGCAAGTTTTGCGAGAGGCAAGTGTCGCTTAGTTCAATCCAGCGACTTCTGGGGAATTCCTCCCTCAGGTGGGAGCTACATACTAACTTCCAAACCTGAGTTACTAGCTGAAAGCTCTCTCTCTGGGGAACTTCCCTCTCGGAGATGAGCTGAATTGTGGTCCTTCCCAGTTCCACGCTGCCTGCAGGTGCAGTTACGAACATCCTCACTAGACATGTTTGTCAGAAGCTCATAGGACGCAAGGGCCAGCTGCAGGCTTCAATGGTTGTGTCTCCAGGTGCAGTAGAGCGGTATTCATGGAATGTCCCATCTTATAATGCTGTTACGTTCTCACGGCCATCAGAAAGAGCTAGTAGAATACTGGCTTCTAGGCATGCCTCCTTTTGAGAGCTGAGCTCAGGGCAGGACCGTCCCGCATCCTGGCTGCCTGTAGTCGTAGCTACTAACATCCTTATGTTAGGTGTTGGCAGAGGTTGGAGAAATGCAAGTGGAAGTGTCAGGACTCTACTCACGTGTATCTGAGTTCAATACAGGATTGCCAACGTCCTTGTTCAATTAGAGTGTAGCTCGGGTATACCTCTCCTCGATAAGTGTCTAGCAGACATCGGCCTTCAAAGCATACACACTTTTGAGAGTTGAGCTTCTGGTCTGTACCTCCCCCCTCCTGACTGCCTGTACGTTCCACTTCCACAGCATTTCATTGTATGCGGGATAGTAGCAGAGTGAAAACCATATCTGCCTTGTCAAATTCGTGCCTAGTGGACAGCTGCCTGCAAGGCATGCACACTCCTTTGGCTTGAGCTTATGGCTTGTACCTCCCATATGCTGACCGCCTGTACGCTTCACTTCCAAAGGATTTCGTTCGATATGGGATGCAAGTTTTGCGAGAGGCAAGTGTCTCTTAGTTCAATCCAGTGACTTCTGAGGAATTCCTCCCTCAGATGGGAGCTACATACTTACTTCCAAACCTGAGTGCCTAGCTGAAAGCTCTCTCTCTGGGGAATTTCCTTCTGCGAGATGAGCTGACACGCAGTTCTTTCCTGTTCCACACTGCATGCAGATGCAGTTACGAACATCCTCACTAGACATGTTTGTCAGAAGCTTATGGGGTGCAAGGGCCAGCTTCAGGCTTCAATGGTTGTGTCTCCAGGTGCAGTAGAGTGGTATTCATTGTATTCGTACCGCCTACAATTCTGCTACATTCTCACGGCCATCAGAACGAGCTAGTATAAAGCTGGCTTCTAGGCATGCTCTGTTGTGAGAGCTGAGCTCAGGGCAGGACCCTCCCACATCTTGCCTGCCCATAGTCATAGCTGCTAACATCTTTACGTGGAGTGCTAGGAGATGTTAGAGAAATGCGACTGGAAGTGTCAGGACTATACTCACGTGTATCTGAGTTCGATACATCGATTGCCAACATCCTTGTTCAATTAGAGTGTAGCTCGGGTATGCCTCACCTCGATAAGTGTCTAGCAGACATCGGCTTGCAAAGCATACACACTTCGGAGATTTGAGCTTATAGCCTGTACCTCCCCCATCCTGACTGCCTGTACGTTCTGCTTCCACAGCATTTCGTTGTATGCGTGAGAGTAGCGGAGTGAGAACCAAGTGTCTGCCTTGTCAATTTCGCGCCTAGCGGACAGCTGCCTCCAAGGCATGCACACTCCTTTGGATTGATCTTAGGACTTGAACCTCCCACATGCTGACCGCATGTACGCTTCGCTTCCAAATGATTTCATTTGATACGGGACAAAAGTTTTGAGAAATAAATGTTTCTTAGTTCAATCCAGCAACTTCTGAGGAATTCCTCCCTTAGATGGGAGCTACATACTAACTTCCAAACCTGAGTTACTAGCTGAAAGCTCTCTCTCTGGGGAACTTCCCTCTCGGAGATGAGTTGAAACGTGGTCTTTCCCAGTTCCACACTGCCTGCAGATACAGTTACAAACATACTCACTAGACATGTTTGTCAGAAGCTCATGGGATGCAAAGGGCAAGCTGCAGACTTCAAGGTTGTGTCTCCAGGTGCAGTAAAGCGGTATTCATGGAACATCCTGAATATCAATGCTGCCACGTTCTCATGGCCAACAGAACGCAGTTAGTAGAAAGCTGGCTTCGAGGCATGCCTCCTTTTGAAAGCTGAGCTCAGGGCAGGACCCTCCCGCATCCTGACCTCCCATAGTCATAGCTGCTAACATCCTTATTTTAGGTGTTGGGAGAGGTTGGAGAAATGCAAGTGGAAGTGTCAGGACTGTACTCACGTGTATCTCAGTTCAGTACAGTGATTACCAGCATCCTTGTTTAATTAGAGTGTAGCTTGGGTATACCTTGCCTCGATAAGTGTCTAGCAGACATCGGCCTGCAAAGCATACACACTTCTGAGAGTTGAATTTATGCCTTGTACCTCGCACATGCTGACTGCAGGTACACTTCACTCCTATAAGGCCTAGGCTCGATGCGTGACAGAAGTTTTGTCAGAGGTTAGTGGAAGGTGCTGGCCCACACAATTAGTCTCCAAGCCCAATCCAGAGATATGTGAGGAACTGCTCTCTAGGATTGGTGCTACACACTAAGTTCCATACATGAGAATCTAGTTGAACACAGTGTCCAAAGGGTACTTGCTTCTGAGACTTGAGCTCACCTCCAGTCCCTCACAGTTCCACACGGCCTTCAGATGAAATTTTGAACATCCTCACTAGACGTGTTGGTCAGAAGCTCATAGGACAAAAGGAGCTAGCTGCAGGCTTCAATGCTTGTGTCTCTAGGTGCAATAGAGCGGTATACATGGAAACTCCTGACTTACAAATTAGCTACATTCTCATGGCCATAAGAACGCAGCTAGTGGAAAGGTGCATTCGAGGCATGCTGCTGAGGATCAGAGTCACCAGTTCCAGGTGAGGGACAGGTGGGGCCAGAGTCACTGGTACAGAAGAGGCCAAAGTGAGGACCAGAGTTACCAGGTCCAGGTGAGTCCCGGTGTGGAATAGAGGAACCATGTCCCGATGATGCCCAGGTAGGGACCAGAGTCACCAGGTCCAGATGAGGCCCAGGTGGGGAGCATATTCACTAGGTTCAGGTGAGGCCCAGTTGAGGACCACAGTCACCAGGTCTCGTTGAGGCCTAGAGGGGTACCAGAATCACCTGGTCCAGGTGACATCCAGATGGGGACCAGAGTCACCAGGTCAGGGTGAGGCCCAGAGGGGTTCAAGAGTCATCATGTCAAGGCGAGGCTCAGGTGTGGAACAGAGTAACCAGGTCCCAATGATGCCAAGGTGAGGACCAGAGTCACCAGATCTGGGTGACGCCTAGATAGGATCAGAGTCACAAGTTCCAGGTGAGGTCAAGAAGGAGTCCACAGCAATCAGGTCCAGGTGGGGAACAAGGTCACCAGGAGTGGGTGAGGCCCAGATGGGGACTAGATTCACCAGGTCCAGGTGAGGCCCAGGTGGTGACCAGAGTCACCGGGTCCGGGTGAGGGCCAGGTAAGGACCAGATTCACCAGGTCCAAGAGGCCCACGTGGGGACCTGAATCACCAGGTATGGGTGAGGCCCAGGTGGCAACCCCACTCACCAGGTCCAGGTGAAGCCAACCTGCAGGCCATAGTCACCAGATCCAGGTGAGGCCCTGGTGGGGACCAGAGTCCCCAGCTAAATGTGAGGCTAGAAGGACACCACAGTCACCAGGTCCAGGTGTGGTTCATGTGGGAACGAGAGTCACCAGGTCCAGGTGAAACCCAGGTGGGGACCACAGTCACCAGGTCCAGATTGAGGCCTAGGTGGGGGGCCCAGAGTCATCAGGGCCAGGTGAGGCCAAAGTGTGGAGCAAAGTTATCAGGTCCAGGTGAGTCCCAGGTGGGAACCAGTCACCTCGTCCAGGTGAGGCCCACAAGTGTAGTGCCTCCAAGCTCAATCCCTCGATTTCCTAGTAGTTCCTGTCTTAGACTGGTACTACATACTAAGTTCCATACTAGCTAATAGAACCCTGCATCCAACGGCAACTTACATTCGAGAGTTGGGCTCACACGCAGTCCCTCACAGTTCCACACTGCCTGCAGAATGTCTTTCCAACGTCTTCACCGGAGGTGCTTGTCAAAAGCTTGTGAGACGCAAGTGGAATAATGCAGGCCTGGAAGGTGTTTCCAGGTGGAGTAGAGTGGTATTCTTGGAACCTCCTGAGTTAGAATACTGCTGCGTTCTCAGGGCCAGAAGAATGCAGCTAGTTGAAAGCTGGCTTCTAGACATGCTTCCTTGTGAGAGTTGAGGTGAGGGCGGGCCCCTCCCGCAACCTGACTGCCTGTAGACATAGGTCCTAACATCCTTATGTTAGGTGCTGGAAAAGGTTGTGAAAAGCATGTAGACGTTTCAGGCTTGTAGTCACGTGTAACTGAGTTCAATACAGCGATTTCCAACAGCCTTGTTCAATTAAAGTGTAGCTAGGTTCTAACTCCCATAAAAGAGTGGCTAGCAGACATCTGCCTGCAAAGCATACACGCTTCTGAGAGTTGAGCTTATGGGCTGTACCTCCCACAATCTGACGGCCTGTACGGATCGCTTCCACAGCATTCCCTTCTATGCGGGACAGTAGCGGAGTGAGAACCAAGTGTCTGCATTGTCAATTTCGCGACTACCGGACACCTGCCTCCAAGTGCTGCACACTCCTTTGAATGAGCTTATGGCTTGTTCCTCCCACGTGCTGACCGCCTGTACCTTTCACTTCTAAAGGACGTCGTTCGATACGGGACACAAGTTTTGTGAGAGGCAAGTGTCTCCCAGCCCAATCCAACGACTTCTGAGTAATTCCTCCCTCAGAAGGTAGCTACATACTAACTTCCAAACCTGAGTACCTAGTTGAAAGCTGTCTCTCTGGGGAACTTCCTTCTGCAAGGTGAGCTGACACGCGGTCCTTCCCAGTTCCACACTACCTACAGATGGAGTTACGAACATCCTCACTAGACATGTTTGTCAGAAGCTCATGGGACGCTAGGGGCAAGCTGCAGGCTTCAACGGTTGTGTCTCCAGGTGCAGTAGAGTTTTATTCATGGAACGACCTGACTTCCAATGATGTAAAGTGTGGGTTAGGTTACGGGTTAGGGTTAGGGTTAGGGTCCTGTTTAAGCTTAGGGTTAGGGTTAGGGTTCAGGTTAGGTTAGGGGTAGGTTCAGGGTTAGGGGTAGGCTACGGGTTAGGGTTAGAGTTAGGTTATGGGTTAGGTTATGGGTTAGGGTACGGGTTAGGTTATGGATTAGGGTATGGGTTAGTGTTAGGGTTAGGGTTAGGGTACGGGTTAGGGTTAGGTTTAGGGTACGGCTTAGGGTTCGGTTTAGGTTTATGGTTAGGGTTAGGGTACAGGTTAGGGTTAAAGTTAGGTTACTGTTTAGGGTTAGGGTTAGGTTACGGGTTAGGGTTAGGGATAGGGTAAGGGTTAAGGTTAGGATTAGGTTAGGGTTAGGGTTAGGGTTAGGATTAGGGATTGGGTTTCGTTAAGTTTAGGGTTGGGGTAAGGTTAGGGTTAGGGTACGGGTTAGAGTTTGGGTTAGGGTACGGGTGAGGGTTAGGGTAAGCGTTAGGGTAAGCGTTAGGGCACGGGTTAGGATTAGGGTACGGTTTAAGGTTAGGTTTAGGGTTAGGTTTAGGGTTAGGGTATGGGATAGGGTTAGGTTTAGGGTACTGTTTAGTGTTAGGGTTAGGGTTAGGGTTAGGTTACAGGTTAGGGTTACGGTTAGGGTTAGAGTACGGGTTAGGGTTAGAGTTAGAGTTCGGGTTATATTTAGGGTTAGGGTTAGGCTACGTGTTAGGGTTAGTGTTAGGTTTATGATTAGGGTTCGGTTTAGGCTTAGGTTTAGGATACAGATTAGGGTTAGAGTACAGGTTAGGGTTAGGGTTTGGGTACGGTTTAGAGTTATGGTATGGATTATGGTATGGGTTAAGGTATGGGTTAGGGTACTGTTAACAGTTAGGGTTTGGGTTAGGTTTAGGGTACGGGTTAGGGTTAGGGTTAGGGTTAGGGTACAGGATAGGGTTAGGTTTAGGGTTAGTGTTAGGGTTTGGGTTAGGGTACGGGTTAGGGTTAGGTTTAGGGTACTGTTTAGGGTTAGGGTTAGGGTTAGGTTATGGTTTAGGGTTAGTGTAGGTTATGGGTTAGGGTTAGTGTTAGGGTTAGGTTTCTGTTAGGGTTAGGGGTAGGGTTAGGGTTTAGGGTTAGGGTTAGGGTACTGTTTAGGGTTAGGTATAGTGTTAGGTTTAGTTTACGGGTTAGGGTTAGGGTTAGGTTATGGGTTAGGGTTCGGGTTAGGATATGGGATACGTTTAGGGGTAGGGTTAGGGAATGGGTTAGGGTTAGGGTTGGGGTTAGGCTTAGGTTATGGGTTCAGGTTAGGGTTAGGGGTGGTGTATGGGTTTGTTTATGGGTTAGGGTACGGGTACGGTTATGGGTTAGTGTACAGGTTAGTGTTAGGGTTTGGGTTAGGGAACAGGATAGGTTTAGGGTTTGGGTATGGGTTAGGGTACAGGTTAGGTTACAGTTTAGGGTTAGGGTACGGGTTAGAGTTAGGGTTCAGGTTAGGGTTGGGGTTAGGGTTAGGTTTAGGGTAGGGTTAGGTTTAGGGTTACGGTACGGGTTAGCGTACGCATTAGGGTTAGGGTTAGGGTACGGGTTAGGATTAGGGTACGGGAGAGTTAGTGTTAGAGTTAGGGTACGGGTTTGGGTTAGAGTTAGGGTTAGGGTACGGCTTAGGGTTAGGTTTAGTGTTAGGGTTAGGTTAAGGTACACGTTAGGGTTAGGGTTAGGGTACTGTTTAGGGTTAGGTTTAGTTTACGGGTTAGGGTTAGGGTTAAGGTTAGTTTACGTGTTAGGGATAGGGTTTGGGTGAGGTTTAGGGTTAGGTTAGGGTTAGGGTTAGGTTTAGAGATAGGGTTAGGGTTATGATTAGTGCTAGGGTTAGGTTAGGGGTAGTTTTAGTGTGAGGGTACGGGTTATGGTTAGGGTTAGGGTAGGGTACGGTTTAGGGTTAGGGTACGGGTTAGGGTTAGTGTACGGGTTAGGGTTAGTGTTAGGGTTAGAGGTTAGGGTTAGGGTTATAGTTATGGTTAAGGATTAGGGTTTAGGATTAGGGTTAGGGGTTAGGGGTTCGGGTTAGGGTTAAGGGTTAGGGGTTAGGGTTAGGGGTTAGGGTTATGGTTAGGGTTAGGAGTTAGGGTTAGGTTTTGGGTTAGGGTTAGGGTTATGGTTATGGTACGGCTTAGGGTTAGGTTTAGCGTTAGTGTTAGGGTTAAGGTACACGTTTGGGTTAGGGTTAGGGTACTTTTTAGGGTTAGGGTTAGGTTTAGTTTATGGGTTAGTGTTAGGATCAGGGTTAGGTTTAGTTTACGTGTCAGGGATACGGTTAGGGTGAGGGTTAGGGTTAGGTTAGGGTTAGGGTTAGGGTTTGGTTTAGAGATAGGGTTAGGGTTATGATTAGAGTTAGGGTTAGGTTTAGGGGTAGTTTTAGTGTTAGGGTACGGGTTATGGTTAGGGTTAGGGTAGGGTACGGTATAGGGTTAGGGTACAGGTTAGGGTTAGTTTTAGGGTTAGTATTAGGGTACGGGTTAGGGTTAGTGTTAGGGTACCATTTAGGGTTAGTGTACGGGTTAGCGTTAGGGTTGGGGTTAGCGTAAGGGTTAGGGCACGGGTTAGGATTAGGGTTAGGGTATTGTTTGGGTTAGGTTCAGGGTTAGATTTAGGTTATGTGTTAGGGTACGGGTTAGGGTTAGGATACGGGTTAGGGTTAATGTACGGGTTAGGGTTGGGGTTAAGGTATGGTTTAGGGTTAGGGTACGGGTTAGGGTTAGAGTACGGGTTACGGTTAGGGTTAGGTTACGGGTTAGGGTAAGGGTTAGGGTTAGGTTTAGGGTTAAGTGTTGAGGTTAAGGGTTACGGATAGCGTTAGGGGTCATGGTTAGGGGTTAGGGTTAGGGTACTGGTTACGGTACGGGTTAGGGTTAGGGTTAGGTTACGGGTTAGTGTATGGGTTAGGTTTCAGGTTAGGTTTAGGGTTAAGGTTAGGGTTAGTGTTAGGGTTAGGTTTAGGGTTAAGGTTAGGGTGAGGGGTTAGGGTTAGTGTTAGGGTTAGGGGTTAGGGTTAGGGTACGGGTTACGGTTAGAGTACGGGTTACGGTTAGGGTTAGGGTACGGGTTAGGGTTAGGGTATGGTTTAGGATTAGGGTACTGTTTAGGGTACGGGTTAGGGTTAGGGTACAGGTTATGATTAGTGTAAGGGTTAGGGGTAGGATTACTGTACAGGATAGGGTTAGGGTACGGGTTAGGGTTAGGTTTAGGGTACGGGTTAGAGTTAGGGTATAGGTTAGGGTTAGGTTTAGGTTACGGGTGAGTGTTAGGGTTAGGGTATGGGTTAGTGTATGGGTTAGGTTTCAGGTTAGGTTTAGGGTTAGTTTTAGAGTTAGGGGTTAGGGTTAGTGTTAGGTTTAGGGTTAGGGTTAGGGTTAAGTGTTAGGTTTAAGGGTTAGGGATAGTGTTAGGGTTAGGGTTAGGGGTTAGGGGTAGGGTTAGGGTTAAGGGTAGTGTTAAGGGTTAGGGTTAGGGGTTAGGGTTAGTGTTAGTGTTAGGGTTAAGGTTAGGGCTTAATGTTAGGGTTAGGGTTAGGGTTTGGGTTAGTGTTAGGATTAGGGTTAGAGTTAGGGTTTAGGGTTAGGGTTAAGGCTTAGGGTTAGGTTTAGGGTTAGTGGTTAGGGGTTCAGTTTAGGGGTAGGGGTAGGGGTTAAGGTTTGGGTTAGGGGTTAGGGTTAGGTTTTGGTTTGGGGTTAGGGTTAGGTTTTGTTTTAGGGTTAGGTTTATGGGTTAGGGTTAGGGTTAGGTGTTAGGGTTAGGGTTAGAGGTTAGAGGTTAGGGTTATGGTTATGGTTAGGTATGTGTTAGGGTTAGGGTTAGGATATGGCTTAGGGTACAGGTTAGGTTATGGGTTACTGTTAGAGTACTGGTTAGGGTTAGGGTTAGGGGACAGGTTAGTGTACGGGTTAGGGTAAGTGTTAGGGTACGGGTTAGGGTTGGGGTACAGTTTAATGTTAGGGTACCTGTTAGGGTTAGGGTACTGATTAGGGTTACGGTACAGCTTAAGTTAGGGTTAGTGTTCGGGTTAGGGTTAGGGTTTAGGGTTTAGGGTTAGGGTTAGTATTACGATTAGGGTTAAGGGTTAGGGTTAAGGGTTAGGGTTAGGATAGGTTTAGTGTTAGGGGTTAGGGGTTAGGGTTAGGGATTTGATTCGAATCAATTCTTTTTTTTTATTTTTTTAAATATTTTTTTATTTATTTATGATAGACATAGAGAGAGGCAGAGACACAGGAGGAAGGAGAAGCAGGCTCCATGCAGAAGCCCGATGTGGGACTCGATCCCAGGTCTCCAGGATCATGCCCCGGGCTGCAGGCAGCGCTAAACCGCTGCGCCACCGGGGCTGCCCTCGATTCTTTTTGATTCGATTCGATTGGATTCATTTCTTTTCAATTCGATTCTTTTCGATTCGATTATTTTAGATTCGATTCGATTATTTTCGATTAAATTCGATTATATTCGATTCAAATCGATTAGATTATTTTCGATTCGATTGGATTATTTTAGATTTGATTAGATTATTTTTGATTCAATTCGATTGGATTATTTTTTATTCGATTTGATGCAAATCGATTCTTTTCGATTTGATGCAATTAATTTCGATTCGATTTGATTATTTTCGATTCGATTCGATTTGATTCGATTCAAATAATGTTTATTAATTTTTATTTATGATTTATGATAGTCACAGAGAGAGAGAGAGAGGCGCAGAGACACAGGCAGAGGGAGAGGCAGGCTCCATGCACCGGGAGCCCGATGTGGGATTTGATCCCGGGTCTCCAGGATCGCGCCCTGGGCCAAAGGCAGGCGCCAAACCGCTGTGCCACCCAGGGATCCCCGATTCGAATAATTTCAATTCGATTCAATAATTTTTGATTCATTTCAATTCAATTTGATTATTTTCGATTCAATTTGATTGGATTCGTTTTGATTATTTTCGATTCGATCCAATTATTTTTGATTCGATCAATTCTTTTCGATTCGATTCGATTATTTTCGATTCAATTCGATTCGCTTATTTTCGATTCAATTCGATCGATTCGGTTTGATTATTTTCAACTCAATTCAATCAATTCGGCTCAATTATTTTCGATTTGATTCGATTATTTTTGATTCGATAAGATTACTTTTGATTCGATTATTTTCGATTCGATTTCATTATTTTCAATTCAATTCAATTAGATTATTTTCGATTCGATTCAATGCGAATCGATTATTTTCGATTAGTTTCGATTCAATTATTTTCGATTTGATTTGATTCGATTATTTTCAATTCGATTCAATTTGATTATTTTCATTTTGATTCGGTTCAATTCAATTCTATTATTTTCGATTCGATTCGTTTCGTATTGATTCGAATCGTTTTGATTCAATTTGATTATTTTCGATTTGAATCGATTCTTTTCGATGCGATTCTTTTCGATTCGGTTTGATATTTTCGATTCGAATCAACTCGATTCTTTTTGATTCGAGTACGTAAGATTCGATTCGATTCTTTTCGATTCGATTCGATATGATTCTTTTCGGTTCTATTCGATTCGATTCTTTTCGATTCAATTCGATATGATTCGATTCTTTTCGATTCCATTCGATACGATTCGATTTTATTCTTTTCATTTTGATTCGATTCATTTCGATGCTATTCAATTCGATTCGTTTCGAATCGATTCGATTCTTTTCGATTCAATTCGATACTTTTCGATTCGATTTGATTCGTTTTGATTCGATTCGATTCTTTTCGATTCAATTCGATTAGATTCTTTTCGATTCGATTTGATTCGTTTTGATTCGATATGATTTGATTTGATTCTTTTCGATTTGATTCGATTCAATTCGATTCTTTTCAATTCGATACGATTCTTTTCGTTTCGATTCGATTCTTTTCGATTTGATTAGATTCTTTTCAATTTGATTCAATTTGATTCTTTTCGATTTGATTCTTTTCGCTTCGATTTGATTCTACTCGATTCATTTCGAATCGATTCGATTCTTTTTGATTCGATCTATTTGATTCTTTTCGATTCAGTTCGATTCGATTCGATTCTTTTCGATTTGATTCAATTCTTTTCCACTCTGATTCGATTCGTTTTGATTTTTTTCGATTCGTTTCAATTCGAATCTATTCGATTCTTTTCGATTCAATTCGATTCAATTCGATTCTTTTAGATTCAATTCGATTCGATTCAATTCCATTCAATTCAATTCTTTTCAATGCGAATCAATTCGATTCGATTCTATTTGATTCGATCTATTCGATTATTTTCGATTCGGTTAGATTCGATTCAATTCTTTTCGATTCGATTCGATTCTTTTCCATTCGATCTGATTAGATTCGTTTTGAATTTTTTCGATTCGATTTGATTCGAATCTATTCGATTCTTTTCGATTCAATTAAATTCTTTTTGATTCAATTCAATTTGATTCAATTGCATTCGATTCGATTCTTTTTGGTTCGATTCGATTCTTTTCAATTCAATTCTTTTCGATTCGATTCTTTTCGATGCTATTCGATTCTATTCTTTTCGATACGATTCGATTCTTTTCGATTCGATTCGATTCGATTTGATTTGATTCTTTTCAATTCAATTAGATATGATTTGATTCTTTTCAATTCAATTCAATACCATTCGATTCTTTTCGATTCAATTCAATTTGATTCTTTTCTATTCGATTCGATTTGATTGTTTACGATTTGATTCGATACAATTGGATTCTTTTCGTTTCGATTTGATTCTTTTCGATTCGATTCTTTTCGATTTGATTCGATTCTTTGGATTCGATTCGATACTGTTCGATTCGATTCAATTCTTTTGGATTCTATTTGATTCATTTCGATTCTTGATGCGATTCGAATCTTTTCACTTTGCTTCAATTCGATTCTACTCTATTCATTTCAAATCGATTCGATTCTTTTTGATTCGATCTATTCAATTATTTTCTATTCGGTTCGATTCAATTCTTTTTGATTTGATTCGATTCTTTTCCATTCGATCTTATTAGATTCGTTTCGAAATTTTTCAATTCAATTCAATTTGAATCTATTTGATTCTTTTCGATTCAATTCGATTCAAATTCCTTTCTTTTCAAATTGATTTGATTCGATTCGATTCTTTTTGATTCCATTCGAATCGATTTTTTCGATTCAATTCTTTTAGATTCGACTCTTTTCGATTCAATTCATTTGGATTCGATTCTTTTCGATTCAATTAGATTCTTTTCGATTCGATTCAGTTCTTTTCGATTCAATTTGATTCGATTCGATTCTTTTCGATTCAATTTGAGTCGATTCTTTTCGATTCGAATCGATACTTTTCTACTCTTTTCGATTTGATACGATTCGATTATTTTCGATTCGATACCATTTGATTCGTTCTTTTTTTGAATCAATTCGATTCTTTTCGATTCGACTCTTTTCTATTCGATTCATTTGGATTCGATTCTTTTCGATTTGATTCAATTAGATTCTTTTCGATTCGATTCTTCTTGATTCGATTCGATTAGATTTTTTTCGTTTCGATTCGATAGTTTTCTATTCCTTTCTTTTCTATTCGATTCGATTAGATTCTTTTCGATTTGATTCAATTCGATTCGAATCTTTCTATTCGAGTCTTTTTGATTTGAATTCCTTTCTTTTCGAATCGATTCAATTCGATTCAATTCTTTTTTATTTGATTCGATTTGATTCGATTATTTTCACTTCGATTCGATTCTTTTGATTCGGTGCGATTCAATTCGATTTTTTTCGATTCAATTCGATTAGATTCTTTTCGATTTGAGTCTTTTCGATTCGAATTTCTTTCTTTTCAAATCGATTTAATTCGATTCTTTTTGATTCGATTCGATTCTTTTTGATTTGATTCTTTTCAGGTCGATTCGATTCGGTTTTTTTTCAATCAATTCGATTCTTTTCGATTCTACTCTTCGATTCAATTCTTTTGGATTCATACTTTTGGATTCGATTCGATTCTTTTCGATTCGATTCTTTCCGATTAGATTTGATTCTTTTCGATTCAATTCGATTCGATTCTTTACAATTCGATTCGATTCTTTTCAATTCGATTCGATTCGATTATTTTCAATTCGATTCGATTCAATTCGATTCGTTTTTTTCTAAACGATTCGATTCTTTTTGATTCCATTCCTTTCAACTCGATTCATTTGGATTCGATTCTTTTCGATTCAATTCGATTCGATTCTTTTTGATTCGATTCGATTCTTTTTGATTCGTCTCTTTTCGATTCTATTCGAATCTTTTCGATTCGATTAGATTCTTTTTGATTCAATTTGATTCGATCCGAAACTCTTCAATTCTTTTCAATTCAATTCGATTGTTTTTGATTCGAATTGATTCAATTCTTTTCGATTCGATTCGATTGTTTTCGATTCGATTCGATTTTTTTCTATTCGATTCTTTTTTATTTGATTTGTTTCGATTATTTTCGATTCGATTTGATTCTTTTTGATTCGTTTTGGATCGATTCGATCCTTTTTGATTCGATTCGATTCGATACGATTCTTTTCGTTTTGATATGATAGTTTTCGATTCGTTTCTTTTTGATTCTATTCGATTCGATTCTTTTTGTTTTGATTCGATTTGATTCGAATCTTTTGATTCGAGTCTTTTCGATTCGAATTCCTTTCTTTTAGAATCGATTCGATTCAATTCTTTTCGATTCGATTGAATTCGATTCGATTCTTTTCACTTCCTTTCGATTTGATTCTTTTGATTCGGTGCGATTCGAGTCGATTCTTTTTGATTCGATTTGATTCGATTCTTTTTTATTCGATTCGATTCCTTTCAATTTGATTCGATTCTTTTTATTCTTTTCAATACAATTTGATTCGTTTTTTTCAAATTGATTGTTTTTGATCGACTCTTTTCGATTCGATTCATTTGGATTCGATTTGTTTCGTTTGGATTCGATTCGATTCCTTTCGATTCGATTCTTTTCGATTTGATTCGATTCTTTTAAAATCGATTCAATTCAATTCGATTCTTTTCGATTCGATTTTTTTCGATTCGTCAATTCGATCCTTTTCGATTCGATTCTTTTCGATCCAATTCCATTCTTTTCGATTCAATTCGATTCTTTTCGATTTGATTCTTTTCGACTCAATTCGATTATTTTCTTTCGATTCGATTCAATTCGAATCTATTCGATTCAATTCTTTTCGATTCGATTATTTTCGATTCGATTCGATTATTTTTTATTCATTTTGAATTGATTCGATCCTTTTTGTTTCGATTCGATTTGATTTTTTTCATTCGATACGATTTTTTTCGTTTCGATATGATAGTTTTCAATTCGTTTCTTTTCGATTCTATTCGATTCGATTCTTTTTGTTTCGATTCAATTTGATTCGAATCTTTCGATTCGAGCCTTTTCGATTCAAATTCCTTTCTTTTAGAATCGATTCGATTCAATTCTTTTCAGTTCCATTCCATTCTTTTTTTTGAAACAATTTGATTCTTTTTGATGCCACTCTTTTCGATTAGATTCATTTGGATTCGATTCTTTTCGATTCGATTAGATTTGATTCTTTTCGATTCAACTCGAGTCAATTCTTTTTGATTCCATTCGAATCTTTTCGGTTCGATTAGATTCTTTTTGATTTAATTCGATTCGATTCGAAACTCTTCGATTGAATTCTTCTCGATTCGATTCTTTTTGATTCGATTCTTTTCGATTCGATTCATTTCTTTTCAATTTCATTTTTTTCTATTCGATTCTTTTTTATTTGATTTAATTATTTTCGATTCGATTCGATTTTTTTGGTTTCAAAACGATAGTTTTCGAATCGTTCTTTTCGATTCTATTCAATGCGATTCTTTTTGTTTCGATTCGATTTGATTCAAATCTTTCAATTCGAGTCTTTTCGATTCAATTTCCTTTCTTTTTGTATCGATTCGATTCGATTCGATTCTTTTCGATTCAATTCGACTTGATTCGATTCGATTCTTTTCACTTCCATTCAATTCGATTCTTTGGATTCGGTGTGATTCGATTCGATTTTTTTGGATCTGATTCGATTCGATTCGATTCAATTCGATTCTTTTCGATTCGATTCGATTCAGTTCGATTCTTTTCGATTCGATTTGATTCTTTTCGATTCAATTCAATTCGTTTCTTTAGATTTGATTTGATTTGATTTTTTTCGATTCGATTCAATTCTTTTCGATTCTATTCTATTCTTTCGATTTGATTCTTTTCGATTCGAATAGATTCTTTTCAATTCGATTTGATTCGATTCGATTCAATTCTTTTTGATTCGATTCAGTTTGATTTGAATCTATTCTATTCGATTATTTTCAATTCGATTCTTTTCGATTTGGTTCGATTCAGTTCTTTTCGATTCATTTTGATTTGATTATTTTTGATTCGATTCTTTTCGATTCGATTTGAATCTATTCTATTCGATTCTTTTCAATTCGATTCTTTTCGATTTGATTCGATTCAGTTCTCTTCGATTTGATTCGATTTGACTCTTCGATTCGATTCGATTCTTTCTGATTCAATTCGATTCTTTTTGATTCAATTCGATTTGATTCTTTTCGATTCAATTCAAATCGATTCGATTCATTTGGATTCAATTATTTTCGATTCGATTTGATTTCTTTTCGATTCAATTCGATTCGATTCTTTTCGATTCGATTCATTTCTATTCAATTTGATTCGATTCGATCCTTTTCGATTCGATTCAATTCTTTTCGATTCGATTCTTTTCCATTCAATTCTTTCCGATTCGATTCTTTTCCATTCGATTCGATATTTTCGATTCGATTCAATTCTTTTTTATTAGATTTTTTACGATTCTTTTCGATTCGATTCAATTCTTTTCGATTTGATTTGATTCTTTCCATTCGATATGATTCGATTCGATCCTTTTCGATTTGATTCGATTCTTTTCGATTCAATTCGATTTGATCTTTTCCGATTCGATTCGATTCTCTTCGATTTGATTCGATTCGATTCAATTATTTTCGATTCAATTCAATTCAATTCCATTATTTTCGATTGTAGTCTATTCGAATCGATTATTTTCAATTAGATTCGATTATTTTCTATTCGATTCGTTTCGATTCGAATATTTTTGATTCGATTCGTTTCGATTCGATTCGATTATATTCGAGTTGATTCGATTCGATTATTTTTGGTTCTATTCGTTTCGATTCGAATCGTTTCAATTCGATTCGACTCGATTATTTTTTATTCGATTCGAGTCTATTATTTTCGATTCGACTCGTTTCGATTCGTTTATTTTCGATTTGATTCGTATCGATTCGATTCGATTCGAGTATTTTCGATTAAATTCGTTTCGATTTGAATCGATTCAATTATTTTTGATTCGATTCATTTCGATTCGTTTTGATTCGATTATTTTCGATTCGATTCGTTTCAATTCGATTCGATTCGATTATTTTCAATTCGAATCGATTATTTTCGATTTGATTCGATTCGATTTTTTTTTTAAAGATATATGTTTTTTTTAATTTATTTATGATAGTCACAGAGAGAGAGAGAGAGAGGCAGAGACATAGGCAGAGGGAGAAGCAGGCTCCATGCATCAGGAGCCCGATGTGGGACTCAATCCGGGTCTCCAGGATCGCGCCCTGGGCCAAAGGCAGGCGTCAAACCGCTGCGCCACCCAGGGATCCCTGATTCGATTATTTTTGATTCGATCATTTCGATTCTATTCGTTTTGATTCAATTCAATTCGATTATTTTAGATTTCTTTTGATTCGATTCGATTTGATTTTTTATTCATTTCGATTCGATTATTTTCTATTCGAATCATTTCGATTCGATTCGATTATTTTTTATTCGTTTCGATTCCATTCCATTATTTTTTATTCAAATTGTTTCGATTCTATTCAATTCGATTATTTTCGATTCAATTCCTTTCGATTTGGTTATTTTCGATTCGATTCGATTCCATTCGATTACTTTTGATTCAATTCGTTTCGAGTCGATTCGATTATTTTCCGTTCTATTCATTTCGATTAGATTCGATTAGATTATTTTCGATTCAATTCGTTTCGATTCGGTTCCATTCGTTTCAATTCGATTATTTTTGATTCGATTCGATTCGATTATTTTCTATTCGATTCGTTTCGATTCGATTATTTTTGATTCGATTCGTTTTGATTCGATTTGATTCGATTATTTTCGAGTTGATTCGATTCGATTATTTTCAGTTCTATTCGTTTCGATTAGATTCGATTCGATTATTTTCGATTCAATTCATTTCGATTCGTTTATTTTCGATTCGAATTGTTTCGATGTGATTCGATTCGAGTATTTTCGATTCAATTCGTTTCGATTCAATTTGATTCAATTATTTTTGATTCGATTCATTTCGATTCGATTCAATTTTTTTCGATTCGATTCTGTTCGATTTGATTAGATTCTTTTCGATCGACACGTTTTGATTCATTTCGATCGATTCATTTCGATTGATTCGATTCGATCCTTTTCGATTCGATCCTTTTCAATCCGATGCTTTTCGATTCGATTCGATTCTTTTCGATTCGATTCTTTTCCATTCAATTCGATTATTTTCAATTCGATTGGATTTGATTCTTTTCAATATGATTCGATTTTTTCGATTCGATTCTTCTTTATTTGATTTGTATCGATTCTTTTCGAATAGATTTGATTCGATTCTTTTCGATTCGATTCGATTCTTTTCAATTCGATTCAATTCGATTCGATCTTTTCTGATTCAATTCGATTCTTTTCGATTCGATTCGATTCTTTTTTTATTCGATTCGATTCGATTCTTTTCGAGTCGATTCGAGTCGATTCGAATCAATTCGGTTTTTTTTCGAATCGATTCGATTCTTTCGATTCGACTCTTCAATTCGATTATTTTGGATTCAATTCTTTTTGATTCGATCCTTTTTGATTCGATTCGATTCTTTTTGATTCGATTCGATTCCATTTTTTTGTTTCAATTCGTCTTTTTTGATTCGTTTCTTTTTGATTCGATTCAATTCGATTTTTTTCGAATCGGTACGATTTTTTCGTTTTGATATGATAGTTTTCAATTCGTTTCTTTTCGATTCTATTCAATTCGATTATTTTTGTTTCAATTCGATTTGATGTGAATCTTTCAATTCGAGTCTTTTCGATTCGAGTTCCTTTCTTTTAGAATCGATACTTTTCTATTCTTTTCAATTCGATTCGATTATGTTTGATTCGATTCCATTTGATTCGTTCGTTTTTCGAATCTATTCTTTTTGATTCGACTCTTTTTGATTCGATTCATTTGGATTCAATTCTTTTCAATTCGATTCGATTCTTTTTTTTCGAATCGATTCGATTTTTTCGATTTGACTCTTTTTTTAATTTTTTTTAATTTTTATTTATTTATGATAGTCACAGAGAGAGAGAGAGGCACAGAGACACAGGCAGAGGGAGAAGCAGGCTCCATGCACCGGGAGCCCGATGTGGGATTCGATCCCGGGTCTCCAGGATTGCGCCCTGGGCCAAAGGCAGGCGCCAAACCGCTGCGCCACCCAGGGATCCCCTGACTCTTTTCGATTCGATTCATTTGGATTGGATTATTTTCGATTCGATCCTTTTCGATTTGATTCGATTCTTTTTTTTAAATTTTTTTTAATTTTATTTATTTATGATATGCACACAGTGAGAGAGAGAGAGAGGCAGAGACATAGGCAGAGGGAGAAGCAGGCTCCATGCACCTGGAGCCTGACGTGGGATTTGATCCCTGGTCTCCAGAATCGCGCCCTGAGCCAAAGGCAGGCACTAAACCGCTGCGCCACCCAGGGATCCCAATTCGATTTGATTCTTTTCGATTCAATTCGATTCAATTCTTTTCGATTCGATCCGATTCTTTTCTATTCAATTTGATTCGATTCGATCCTTTTCGATTCGATTCGATTCTTTTCGATTTGATTTGATTTTTTCCTATTCAATACAATTCGATTCGATCCTTTTCGATTCGATTCGATTCTTTTCAATTCGATTCGATTCGATTCTTTTTTTTAATTTTTTTATTCGATTCTTACATTCAATTTGATTAGATCTTTTTGATTCGATTTGATTCTCTTTGATTCGATTCGATTTGATTTTTTTCGTTTCCATTCGATAGTTTTCTATTCATTTCTTTTCTATTCGATTCGATTTGATTTGATTCTTTTCGATTCAATTCGATTCGATTCGAATCTTTCTATTCGAGTGTTTTTTATTTGAATTCCTTTCTTTTCGAATCGATTCAATTCGATTCTTTTGATTCGATTCAATTATTTTCACTTCCATTCGATTAGATTCTTTTGATTCGGTGCGATTCGATTCGATTTTTTTCGATTCAATTCGATTCTTTTCGATTCAAGTCTCTTCGATTCGAATTTCTTTCTTTTTGAATCAATTTGATTCTATTCTTTTCGATTTGATTTGATTCGATTCTTTTTGATTCGATTCGATTATTTTCGATTTGATCTGATTCTTTTCAATTCAATTCGATTCGATTCTTTTCAATTCCAGTCTCTTCGATTCGAATTTCTTTCTTTTCGAATCGATTTGATTCCATTCTTTTCAATTTGATTCGATTCAATTTGATTCTTTTCGATTCGATTCGATTCTTTTTGAGTCGATTCGATTCGAATCAATTCGGTTTTTTTCAAATCGATTCGATTTTTTCGATTTGACTCTTCGATTCGATTCTTTTCGATTTGATTCAATTCTTTTGATTCGATCCTTTTCGATTCAATTCGATACTTTTTGGTTCGATTCGATTCTTTTCTATTCTTTTCAATTCAATTCGATTCGATTATTTTCGATTCGATTCAGTTCGATTCGTTTTTTTGAATCGATTCATTCTTTTTGATTCCACTCCTTTCGACTCGATTTGATTCGATTCTTTTTGATTCGATTAGATTCTATTCTTTTCGATTCAATTCAATTCTTTTTGATTCATTTCTTTTCGATTCTATTCAAATCTTTTCGATTCGATTAGATTCTTTTCGATTCAATTCGATTCGATTCAAAACTCTTCGATTCAATTTTTTTGATTCGATTCGATTCGATTGTTTTCAATTCGATTCAATTCAATTCTTTTCAATTCGATTCAATTCTTTTCGATTCCTTTTGTTTTTTTCAATTCGATTTTTTATTTGATTTGTTTCGATTCTTTTCTATTCGATTCGATTCTTTTCAATTCGATTCGATTCGATTTGATTCATTTCGAATCGATTCGATCCTTTTCGATTCTATTCGATTCGAATCGATTTTTTTCGATTCGATTCGATTTTTTTCATTTCGATATGATAGTTTTCGATTCGTTTCTTTTCGATTCTATTCGATCCGATTCTTTTTGTTTCGGTTCGATTTGATTCGAATCTTTGGATTCGAGTCTTTTCAATTCGAATTCCTTTCTTTTAGAATTGATTCGATTCGATTCTTTTCGATTTGATTTGATTCGATTCGATTCTTTTCACGTCCATTTGATTTAATTCTTTAGATTCGGTGCGTTTTGACTCTATTTTTTTGATTCGATTCGATTCTTTTCGATTAGATTCGATTCAGTTTTTTCGATTCGATTTGATTCTTTTCGATTCGATTCGATTCTTTCCGATTCGATTCTTTTCAATTCAATTTGATTCGATTCTTTTCGTTTCAATTTGATTTGATACGATTCTTTTCGAATCGATTCTTTTCAATTCTTTTCTCTTCCATTCAATTCGATTCTTTGGATTCGGTGTGATTCGATTCAATTTTTTTCTTTTTTTAAAAAATATTTATTTATTTATTTATTTATTTATTTATTTATTTATTATGATAGTCACAGAGAGAGAGAGAGAGGCAGAGACACAGGCAGAAGGAGAAGCAGGCCCCACGCACCGGGAGCCCGATGTGGGATTCGATCCCGAGTCTCCAGGATCACGCCCTGGGCCAAAGGCAGGCGCCAAACCACTGCGCCACCCAGGGATCCCCGATTCAATTTTTTTCGATTCGATTCGATTCTTTTCGATTCGAGTCTTTTCGATTCGAATTGCTTTCTTTTCGAATCGATTTGATTCGATTCTATTCTTTTTGATTCCATTCGAATCAATTTTTATCAATTCAATTCTTTTAGATTCTTTTCAATTCGATTTTTTCGATTTGATTCGATTCTTTTTGATTTGATTCGATTCTTTTTATTCATTTCGAATCGATTCGATCCTTTTCGATTCGATTTGATACGATCGTTTTCGTTTCGATGGTAGTTTTCGATTCCTTTCTTTTCGTTTCTATTCGATTCGATTCTTTTTGTATCGATTCAATTCTTTACACTTCCTGTTGATTCGATTCTTTTGATTTGGTGCGATTCGATTTTTTCGATTACAGTCGATTCGATTCTTTTTGATTCAAGGTTCTTCGATTCGAATTTCTTTCTTTTCGAATCGATTTGTTTCGATTCGATTCTTTTCGATTCGATTCGATTCTTTTCGATTTGATTTGATTCTTTTCGATTCAATTCGATTCGATTCTTTTCGATTCGATTCAATTCTTTTCGATTTTATTTGATTCTTTTCTATTCGATACAATTCGATTAGATCCTTTTTGATTGGATTCGATTCTTTTCGATTCGATTCGATTCTTATATTCGATTTGATTCGATCTTTTTCAATTCGATTCGATTCTCTTCGATTTTATTCGATTCAATTTTTTTCATTTCCATTCGATAGTTTTCTATTCGTTTCTTCTCTATTCGATTCTATTCTTTTTGATTCGATTCAATTCGATTCGAATCTTTCTATTCGAATGTTTTTTATTTGAATTCCTTTCTTTTCGAATCGATTCGATTTGATTCTTTTTGATTCGATTCGATTCGATTCTTTTTGATTCGATTCGATTTGATTTGATTATTTTCACTTCCATTCGATTAGATTCTTTTGATTCGGTGCAATTCGATTCGATTTTTATCGATTCGATTCGATTCGAGTCTTTTCTATTCGAATGTCTTTTCAAATCGATTCGATTCGATTCTTTTCGATTCTTTTTGATTCAATTCGATTATTTTCGAGTCTCTTCGATTCGGTTTTTTCGAATCGATTCGATTCTTTTTGATTAGACTCTTCGATTCGGTTATTTTGGATTCGATTCTTTTCGATTCGATTCGATTCTATTCGCTTTAATTCGATCCGATTCTTTTCGATTCGATTTGATTCTTTACGATTCGATTCGATTCGGTTCTTTTCTATTCTTTTCTATTATTTTCTATTCGATTCGATTATTTTCTATTCGATTCGATTCAATTCGATTCGTTTTTTTCTAAATGATTTGGTTCTTTTCGATTCCACTCCTTTCGACTTGATTCATTTGGATTCGATTCTTTTCGATTTGATTAGATTCGATTCTTTTTTATTTGATTTGATTTGATTCTTTTTAATTCGTTAATTTTTTATTCCATTCAAATCTTTTCGGTTCGATCAGATTCTTTTCGATTCAATTTGATTCGATTTGAAACTCTTCGATTCAATTCTTTTTGATTCGATTCGATTGGATTCGATTTGATTGTTTTAGATTTGATTCGATTCAATTCTTTTCGATTCGATTCGATTCTTTTCAATTCGATTTTTTTCTATTCGATATGTTTCAATTATTTTCAATTTGATTCGATTCGATTCTTTTCGATTCGATTCTATTCTTTTTGATTCATTTCGAATTGATTCGATCCATTTCGATTCGATTCGTTCGATTTTTTTGATTCGATACGATTTTTTTCTTTTCGATATGATATTTTTCGATTACTTTCTTTTCGATTCTATTTGATTCGATTCTTTTTTTTCAATACGATTTTATTCGAATCTTTCGATTCGAGTCATTTCGATTTGAATTCCTTTCTTTTAGAATCGATTCAATTCTTTTTGATTCGATTCAATTCGATTCGTTTTTTCGAAAAAATTCGATTCTTTTCGATTCCACTCTATTCGATTAGATTCATTTGGATCCGATTCTTTTCGATTCGATTAGATTCGACTCTTTTCGATTCAATTAGATTCAATTCTTTTTGATTTGTTTCTTTTTGATTCCATTCGAATCTTTTCGGTTCAATTAGATTCTTTTCGATTCAATTCGATTCGATTCGAAACCCTTTGATTGAATTCTTTTCGATTCGATTCTTTTTGATTCAATTCGATTCGATTAGATTCTTTTCGATTCGATTCGATTCATTTCTTTTCGATTCGATTGTTTTCTATTGGATTCCTTTTTATTTGATTTGATTCAATTATTTTCGATTCGATTCGATTCTATTCGATTCTTTTCAATTCGATGTGATTCGATACATTTCGATTCGATTTGATTTGATTTTTTTCTTTTCGATACAATAGTTTCGGTTTTGTTCCTTTCGATTCTATTCGATGCGATTATTTTGTTTCGATTCGATTTGCATGTGGAAGTGTCAGGCCTGTACTCACGATTATCTGAGTTGAATACAGCGATTTCAAATGGCCTTCTTCAAAGAGTGTAGCTAGTTTCTAACTCCCATGTACGAGTGGGTAGCAGACATCTGCCTCCCATGCATACACACTTTTGAGACTTGAGCTTATGGCCTGTACTTCCCACATCCTGCCTGCAGGTACACTTCGCTGCTAACAGGCCTAGGCTCGATGCATGACGGAAGTGTTGTGAGAGGTATGTGGAAAGTCCCGGCATGCAAGACTAGTGCCTCCAAGCTCAATCCAGCGATTTCCTAGTAATTTCTGTCTTAGACAGGTGCTACATACTAAGTTCCATACGTGAGAAGCTAGCTGAAACCCATGTCCAAAAGCATCTCTCTTCCGAGAGTTGAGCTCACACCCAGTCCCTCACAGTTCCACACTGCCTGCAGAATGAGTTTTGAACATCTTCACCAGAGACGTTTGTCAGAAGCTTGTGAGACGCAAGTGGAATAATGCAGGCCTGGAAGGTGTCTCCAGGTGCAGTAGAGTAGTATTCTTCGAACCTCCTGAGTTAGAAAACTGCTATGTTCTGATGGCCATTAGAACGCAGCTAGTTGAAAGCTGGCTTCTAGGCATGCTCTCTTGTGAGAGCTGAGCTCAGGGCAGGACCCTCCCGCATCCTGCCTGCCCATCGGCATAGCTGCTAACATCCTTACGTGAAGTGCTGGAAGAGATTGGATAAATGCGAGTGGAAGTGTCACGACTGTACTCACGTGTATCTGAGTTCAATACAGCGATTGCCAACGTCCTTGTTCAATTAGAGTGTAGCTCGTGTATATCTCGCCTCGATAAGTGTCTAGCAGACATCGGCTTGCAAAGCATACACACTTCTGAGAGTTGGGCTTATGGCCTGTACCTCCCCCATCCTGACTGCGTGTACGAACAGCTTCCACAGCATTTCGTTGTATGGGGGAGAGTAGCGGAGTGAGAAACAAGTGTCTGCCTTGTCAATTCCGTGACTAGCAGACAGCTGCCTCCAAGGCATGCACTCTCCTTTGGATTGATTTTAGGACTTGAACCTCCCACATGCTGACCACCTGTACGCTTCACTTCCAAAGGATATCGTTCGATGCGGGACGGAAGTTTTGCAAGGGGCAAATGTGTCTTAGTTCAATCCAGCAACTTCTGAGGAATTCCTCCCTCAGATGGGAGCTACATACTAACTTCCAAACCTGAGTACCTAGCTGAAAGCTCTCTCTCTGGGGAACTTCCCTCTCGGAGATGAGTTGAAACGTGGTCCTTCCCAGTTCCACACTGCCTACAGATACAGTTACAAACATCTTCACTAGACATGTTTGTCAGAAGCTAATGGGATGCAAAGGGAAGCTGCAGATTTCAAGGTTGTGACTCCAGGTACAGTAAAGCGGTATTCATGGAACATCCTGAATTCAATGCTGCCACGTTCTCATGGCCATCAGAACGCAGTTAGTAGAAAGCTGGCTTCGAGGCATGCCTCCTTTTGAAAGCTGAGCTCAGGGCAGGACCCTCCCGCATTCTGACTGCCTGTAGTTGAAGCTGCTAACATTCTTATTTTAGGTTGGGAGAGGTTGGAGAAATGCAAGTGGAAGTGTCAGGACTGTACTCACGTGTATCTGAGTTCAATACAGTGATTGCCAATGTCCTTGTATAATTAGAGTGTAGCTCGGGTATACCTCGCCTCGAAAAGTGTCTAGCAGACATCGGCCTGCAAAGCATACACACTTCTGAGAGTTGAATTTATGCCTTGTACCTCGCACATGCTGACTGCAGGTACACTTTGCTCCTATCAGGCCTAGATTAGATTCATGACAGAAGTTTGTCAGAGGTTAGTGGAAGGTGCCGCCCACACAACTAGTGTCTCCAAGCCCAATCCAGAGATATGTGAGGAACTGCTCTCTTAGATTGGTGCTACTTACTAAGTTCCATACATGAGAAGCTAGTTGAACACAGTGTCCAAAGGGTACTCTCTTCTGAGACTTGAGCTCACCTCCAATCCCTTACAGTTCCACTCGGCCTTCAGATGGAATTTCGAACATCCTCACTAGACATGTTTGTCAGAAGCTCATAGAACACAAGGAGCTATCTGCAGGCTTCAATGCTTGTCTCTCAAGGTGAAGTAGAGCGGTATACATGGAACATCCTGACTTACAGTGGTGCTACGTTCTCAAGGCCATAACAATGCAGCTAGTAGAAAGCTGGCTTCGAGGCATGCTTCCTTTTGAGAGCTGAGCTCAGGGAAGGACCCTCCCTCATCCTGCCTGACTGTAGACGTAGCTGCTAACATCCTTGTGTTAGGTGCTGGGAGAGGTTGTGACAAAAGCATGTGGAAGCGTCAGGCCTGAACTCACGTGTATCTGAGTTGAATATAGCAATATCCAACGGTCTTCTTCGATCAGAGTATAGCTATGTTCTAAATCCCATGTATGAGGGGTTAGCAGAAATCTGCCTCCCAGGCATACACACTACTGAGAGTTGAGCTTATGATCTGTACCTCGACATCCTGCCTTCAGGTACACTTCACTTCTAAAAGGCCTAGTCTCGATGCGTGATGGAAGTGTTGTGAGAGGTAAGTGGAATGTCCCAGCACACTAGACTAGTGACACCAAGGTCAATCCAGGGATTTCGTAGTAATTCCTGTGTTAGACTGGTGCTACATGCTATGTTCCATAGGTGAGAAGGTAGCTGAACGCCTTGTCCAAAAGGAAATTAGTTTTGAGAGTTGAGCTCACCCTCCTTCCTTCACGGTCTGATACTGCCTGCAGAATGAGTATCAAACATCTTCACCATAGACTTTTGTCAGAAGGTTGTGAGACGCAAGTGGAACAATGCAGACCTGGAAGTTTTCTCCAGGTGCAGTAAAGTGGTAATCTTGGAACCTCCTGAATTAGAATACTGCTACATTCTCACTGCCATAAGAATGCAGCTAGTTGAAAGCTGTCTTCTAGGCATGCTTCCTTGTAAGAGCTGAGGTCAGGGCAGGACCGTCCCGCATCCTGACTGCATGTAGACATAGGTCCTAGCATCTTTATGTTAGGTGCTGGAAGAGGTTGTGTGACAAGCATGTGGAAGTGACAGGCCTGTACTCACGTGTATCTGAGTTCAATACAGCGATTTCCAACGTCCTTGTTCAAGTAGAGTATACCTCGGTTCAAGCTCCCATCAATAAGTGTCTAACAGACATCTGCCTGTAAAGCATACACACTTCTGAGAGTTGAACTTATGCCCTGTACCTCCCACATGCTGACTGCAGGTACACTTCGCTCCTATCAGACCTAGGCTTGAATCGTGACTGAAGGATTGTGAGAGGTTAGTGGAAGGCGCCGGCCCACACGACTAGTGTCTCCAAGCCCCATCCAGAGATATGTGAGGAACTGCTCTCTAGGGTTGGTGCTACACACTAATTCCATACATGAGAAGCTAGTGGAATGCAGTGTCCAAAGGGTACTTTCTTCTGAGACATGAGCTCACCCCCAGTCCCTCACAGTTCCACACGGCCTTCAGATGAAATTTCGAACATCCTCACTAGATGTGTTGTTCAGAAGCTCATAGGACAAAAGGAGCTAGCTGCAGGCTTCAATGCTTGTGTCTCTAGGTGCAGTAGAGCGGTATACATGGAACGTCCTGACTTACAATGTAGCTACATTCTCACAGCCATAAGAACGCAGCTAGTGGAAAGGTGCATTCGAGGCATGCTGCTCAGGATCAGAGCCACCCGTTCCAATTGAGGCCCAGTGGGGAATAGAGGAGCCATGTCCCGATGATGTCCAGGTAGGGACCAGAGTCACCAGGTCCAGATGAGGCCCAGGTGGGGAGCATATTCACTAGGTCCATGTGAGGCCCAGTTGAGGACCAGAGTCACCAGGTCTCGTTGAGGCCTAGAGGGGTACCAGAATCACCTGGTCCAGGTGACATCCAGATGGGGACCAGAGTCACCAGGTCAAGGTGAGGCCCAGAGGGATTCCAGAGTCATCATGTCCAGGTGAGGCTCAGGTGTGGAACAGAGTAACCGGGTACCAATGATGCCGAGGTGAGGACCAGAGTCACCAGATCTCGGAGAGGCCCAGATAGAATCAGAGTCACCAGTTCCAGGTGAGGCCAAGAAGGAGTCCACAGCAATCAGGTCCAGGTGGGGAACAAAGTCACCAGGATAGGGTGAGGCCCAGTTGGGGACCACATTCACCAGGTCCAGGTGAGGCTCAGGTGGTGACCAGAGTCACCGGGTCCGGGTGAGGACCAGGTAAGGACCAGATTCACCAGGTCCAAGAGGCCCACGTGGGGACCTGACTCACCAGGTATGGGTGAGGCCCAGGTGGCAACTCCACTCACCAGGACCAGGTGAGGCCAACCTGCAGGCCATAGTCACCAGATCCAGGTGAGGCCCTGGTGGGGACTGGAGTCACCAGGTAAATATGAGGCTAGAAGGACACCACAGTCACCAGGTCCAGGTGTGGTTCATGTGGGAATGAGAGTCACCAGGTCCAGGTGAGACCCAGGTGGGGACCACAGTCACCAGGTCCAGATTGAGACCTAGGTGGGGGGCCCAAAGTCATCAGTGCCAGGTGAGGCCAATGTGTGGAGCAAAGTTATCAGCTCCAGGTGAGTCCCTGGTGGGGAACAGAGTAACCATGTCCCATTGATGCCCAGGTGGGACCAGAGTCACAAGCTCCAGACGAGGCCTAAGTGAGGAGTAGATCACCAGGTCCTGTTGAGGCCCACTTGAGGACCAGAGTACCCAGCTCCTGGTGAGGCCCAGCGGAGGACCAGAGGAGGACCAGAGTCACCCGGTCCCGGTGATATCCAGGTGGGGACCAGAGTCACCACGTCAGGGTGAGGCCAAGAGGGGGACGAGAGTCACTAGGTCCAGATGAGGCCCCGATGTGGAACTGAGTAACCAGGTCCTATGATGCCCATGTGAGGAGCAGATTCACCAGGTCCAGGTGAGTTCCCTGTGGGAACCAGTCACCTCTTCCAGGTGAGGCCCCTGTGGGACCACAGTCACCAGGTCAGGGTGAGGTCCAGATGGTGACCAGAGTCACCAGGTCCACGGGAGGCCCAGGGATAGAAGAGAGTAACCAGGTCCCAATGATGCCCAGGTAAGGACCAGAGTCACCAGGTACAGGTGAGGCCCAAATATGGATCAGGGTCGTGTTGTTCCAGGTGAGGCCAAAGGAGACCACAGGAACGAGGTCCTGGAGAGCCCCATATGTGAACCAGAACCACCAGATCCAGGTGAGGCCCAGGTGGCAACAAGATTCACCAAGTCCAGGTGAGACCCAGGTCGTGACCTGAGTCACCAGGTCCAGGTGAGGTCCAGGTAAGGACCAGATTCACCAGGTACAAGTGAAGCCCAGGGGGAGACCAGAGTCACCAAGAAAGGGTGATGTCCAGAGGGGGAACCCGAGTAACCAGTTAAGTTTGAGGCCCAGAGTTGGACCAGAGTTCCCCGGTCAAAGTGAGGCCCAGGTGTGGAATAGAGTATCCAGGTCCCAATAATGCCTAGGTGAGGACCAGAGTCACTAGGCCCATGCAGGGCCCAGATGTGGATCAGAATCACCAGGTCCTGGTGAAGCATAGAAGGAGACCACAGTCACCAGTATCAGGTGGGCCCCATGTGGGAACCAGAGCCACTCTATCCAGCTGAGTCCCAGGTCCATGTGAGGCCCACGTGAGGACCAGATTCATCAGGTCGAATTGAGGCATAACTGGGGACAAGGGTCACCAGGTCTGGGTGAGGCCTAGGTGGGGAAAGATTCACCAGGTGTGAGTTAGGTCACAGTGGGGACGAGAGTCACCAGGTCCAGGTGAGGCCAAACTGAGGACCCGAGTTACCAGATCCAGGTGAGGTCCATGTTGGAAAGAGAGACACCAGGTCCAGGAGAGGTCCAGGTGGGGACCAGAGTCACCAGATAGAGATGAGGGCCTGGTGAGGACCAGATCTACCAGGTATATGTGAGGCCCAGGTGGGGATCAGAGGCAACAGGTCCATGTGAGACCGGCTGGGGAACATGGTCAACAGGTGTACGTGAGGCCCAGGTGTGGAACACAGTAACCAGGTCCAGGTGAGTCCCAGGTGGTGACAACAGTCACCACGTCCAGGTGAGGCCCAGGTGGGGACCAGGATCACCAGGTACAGGGGAGGCCCTTGAAAGAACCAGAGTCAACAGTTCGAGGTGAGGCGCAGGTGGCAACCAGAGTCAGCAGGTCCAAGTCAGGCCAAAGTGGGGTTCACAGTCACCAGGTCAGGGTGAGACCCAGAGGGGGACCAGAGTCACCCGGTCCAGGTGAGGTCCAGTTGTAGAACACAGTAACCGGGTCCCAATTATGCCCAGTGGAGGATCATGGTCAACAGGGCCAGGTGAGGCCCAGATGGGGACCAGAGTCACCAGGTCCAAGTGAGGCCCAGGTGGGGACCACAGTCACCAGATCCAGGGTAGTCTCAGGTGCAGAGCAGAATCACCAGGTCCAGATGAGGTGCAGGTGGCAACCACACTCACCATGTTCCTGTGAGGCCCTGGTGGGGACCAGAGTCACCAGGGACATTAGAAGCTAGAAACACTGCAGCCACCTGGTCCACATGAGGTCCATGTGGTAATGAGAGTCACCAGTTACAGGTGAGGCCGAGGTGGGGATCAGACTCACCCGGTCCAGGTGAGACCCAGGTGGGAACCAGAGTCACCATCCAGGTGTGGCCCAGGTGAAGACCAGAGTTAACAGGTCCAGGTGGGTCCCTGTAGGGAACAGTGTAACCATGTCCTGATGCTACCCAGGTGGGTACCAGAGACACCAGGTCCAGATGAGGCCCAGGTGGGGACCAGTGACATGAGGTCCAGGTGAGGTCCCGGTGGGAACCACAGTCACCATGTCAGGTGAAGCCATGCTGAGGATCAGAATCACCAGTTCCAGGTGAGGCCTAGGTGGGGCCAGAGTCACCTGGTACAGAAGAGGCCAAAGTGAGGACCAGAGTTACCAGGTCCAGGTGAGTCCCAGTGGGGAATAGAGTAACCTTGTCCTGATGATTCCCAGGTAGTGACCAGAGTCACCAGGTCGAGATGAGGCCCAGGTGCGGAGCATATTCACTAGGTCCAGGTGAGGCCCAGTTGAGGACCAGAGTCACCAGGTCTGGTTTAGCCCTAGAGGGGTACCAGAATCACCTGGTCCAGGTGACATCCAGATGGGGACCAGAGTCATCAGGTCAGGGTGAGGCCCATAGGGGTTCCAGTCATCATGTCCAGGTGAGGCTCAGGTGTGGAACAGAGTAACCAGGTCCCAATGATGCCCAGGTGAGGACCAGAGTCACCAGATCTGGGTGAGGCGCAGATAGGATCAGAGTCACCAGTTTCAGGTGAGGCCAAGAAGGAGTCCACAGCAATCAGGTCCAGGTGGGGAACAAAGTCACTAGGACTGGGTGAGGCCCAGATGGGAACCAGATTCACCAGGTCCAGGTGAGGCCCATGTGGGGACCTGAGTCACCAGGTATGGGTGAGGCACAGGTGTCAACCCTACTCACCAGGTCCAGGTGAGGCCAACCTGCAGGCCATAGTCACCAGATCCAGGTGAGGCCCTGGTGGGGACCTGAGTCACCAGGTAAATATGAGGCTAGAAGGACACCACAGTCACCAGGTCCAGGTGTGGTTCATGTGGGAACGAGAGTCACCAGGTCCAGTTGAGATCCAGGTGGGGACCACAGTCACCAGGTCCTGATTGAGGCCTATGTGGGGGGCACAGTGTCATCAGGGCCAGGTGAGGCCAATGTGTGGATCAAAGTTATCGGGTCCAGGTGAGTCCCTGGTGGGGAACAGAGTAACCATGTCCCATTGATGCCCAGGTGGGAATAGAGTCACAAAGTCTAGATGAGGCCTAAGTGAGGAGTAGATTCACCAGGTCCTGTTGAGGCCCAGTTGAGGACCAGAGTCCCCAGCTCCTGGTGAGTTCCAGAGGGGGACCAGAGTCACCCGGTCCAGGTGATATCCAGGTGGGGACCAGAGTCACCACGTCAGGGTGAGGCCCAGAGGGGGACAAGAGTCACTAGATCCAGGTGAGGCCCTGATGTGGAACTGAGTAACCAGGTCCCATGATGCCCATGTGAGGACCAGATTCACCAGGTCCAGGTGAAGTCCCTGTGGGAACCAGTCATCTCATCGAGGTGAGGCCCAGGTGGGACCACAGTCACCGGGTCAGGGTGAGTTCCAGAGAGTAACCAGAGTCACCAGGTCCAGGTGAGGCCCCGGTATAGAAGAGAGTAACCAGGTCCCAATGATGCCCAGGTTAGGACCAGAGTCACCAGGTCCAGGTAAGGCCCAGGTATAGAAGAGAGTAACCAGGTCCCAGTGATGCCCAGGTAAGGACCAGAGTCACTAGGTCCAGGTGAGGCCCAAATATGGATCAAAGTCGTTTTGTTCCAGGTGAGGCCAGAAGGCGACCACAGGAACCAGGTCCAGGAGAGCCCCATATGGGAACCAGAGTCTCCAGATCCACGTGAGGTCCAGGTGGGGACCACAGTCACAAGGTCCATGTGAGGCCCAGGTAGCAACAATATTCACCAAGTCTGAGGAGGGGCAAGATGGCTGAAGAGTAGGGTCCCCAAATCACCTGTCTCCACCAAATTACCTAGAAAACCTTCAAATCATCATGAAAATCTACGAATTCGGCCTGAGATTTAAAGAGAGACCAGCTGGAACGCTACAGTGAGAAGAGTTCATGCTTCTATCAAGGTAGGAAGACGGGGAAAAAGAAATAAAGAAACAAAAGGCCTCTGAGGGGGAGGGGCCGCGAGGAGCCGGGCTGAGGCCGGGCGAGTGTCCCCAGGACAGGAGAGCCCCGTCCCGGAGGAGCAGGAGCTGCACCAACCTTCCTGGTTAGAAAGGCGCCCGCAGGGAGTTAGAGCAGGACCCCAGGAGGTCGGGGATGCCCTCGGGCTCCCTGGGACATTAACAGACACCTGCCCCCACAGGAGAGTGTGCCAAGCTCCCTAAGGGCTGCAGTGCACACAGCGGGACCCGGAGCAGCTCGGAGGGGCTCAGGCAGCGGACACAGCCCAGGATCCAGCCTCCCCGGGACAGGCAGAGTCCGGGAGGGCCCTGGACAGGAAGGACGCTCCTGCCCCGAGCTGAGCAGCTCTCCAGGCCCTGCAGGCGGAGTGCTTCAGAGTTCCTGTGGGGGCTGAATCCAGGTTTCCAGAACTGGCCTCGCCACTGGGGTTGTTACTCCAGGGGCCTCACGGGGTAAACAACCCCCACTGAGCCCTGCACCAGGCAGGGGGCAGAGCAGCTCCCCCAAGTGCTAACACCTGAAAATCACAACAGGCCCCTTCCCCAGAAGTACTGCTAGAAGGACAAGTTCCAGGGGAAGTCAAGGGCCTTAAAGTATACAGAATCAGAAGATACTCCTCCATGTTTTTTTTATTTCTGATTGCTTCGCCCTCCCCTATTCCCCCCTTTCTTTTTCTTTCTCTTTTTTTAAAAAATTTTTTATTTATCTATGATAGTCACACACACACAGAGAGAGAGAGAGGCAGAGACACAGGCAGAGGGAGAAGCAGGCTCCATGCACCAGAAGCCCAACGTGGGATTCGATCCAGGGTCTCCAGAATCGCGTCCTGGGCCAAAGGCAGGCGCTAAACCACTGCGCCACCCAGGGATCCCTCTTTCTTTCTCTTTTTATTCTCTATTTCCTTCTTTCTTCCTCTATTCTTTTTCATTTTTCTCTTTTCTTTCCTTCTTTCTCTCCTCTCTTTTTCTCCTTTTCCCAATACAATTTCTTTTTGGCCACTCTGCACTCAGAAAAATGACTAGAAGGAAAACCTCACCTCAAAAGAAAGAATCAGAAACAGTCGTCTCTCCCACAGAGTTACAAAATCTGGATAACAATTTAATGTCAGAAAGCAAATTCAGAAGCACTATTATACAGCTACTGGTGGCTCTAGAAAAAAGCATAAAGGACTCAAGAGACTTCATGACTGCAGAATTTTGATCCAATCAGGCCGAAATTAAAAATCAATTGAATGAGATTAAATCCAAACTAGAAGTCCTAATGATGAGGGTTAACGAGGTAGAAGAATGAGTGAGTGACATACAAGACAAGTTGATGGTAAAGAGGGAAACTGAGGAAAAAGGAGACACACAATTAAAAGACCAGGAAGACAGATTAAGGGAAATAAACGACAGCCTGAGGAAGAAAAACCTACGTGTAATTGGGGTTCTCGAGGGCGCCAAAATGGACAGAGGGCCAGAATATGTATTTGAACAAATCATAGCTGAAAACTTTCCTAATCTGGAAAGGGAAACAGGCATTCAGATCCAGAAAATAGAGAGATCCCCCCCCTAAAATCAATAAAAACCGTTCAACACCTCGACATGTAATAGTGAAGATTGCGAATGCCAAAGATAAAGAGAAGATCCTTAAAGCAGCAAGAGACAAGAAATCCCTGACTTTTATGGGGAGGAGTATTAGGGTAACAGCAGACCTCTCCACAGAGACCTGGCAGGCCAGAAAGGGCTGGCAGGATATATTTAGGGTCCTCAATGAGAAGAACATGCAACCAAGAATACTTTATCCAGCAAGGCTCTCATTCAAAATAGAAGGAGAGATAAAGAGCTTCCAAGACAGGCAGGAACTGAAAGAATATGTGACCTCCAAACCAGCTCTGCAAGAAATTTTAAGGGGGACTCTTAAAATTCCCCTTTAAGAAGAAATTCAGTGGAACAATCCACAAAAACAAGGGCTGAATAGATATCATGATGACACTAAACTCATATCTGTGGATAGTAACTCTGAACGTGAATGGACTTAATGACCCCATCAAAAGGCGCAGGTTCAGACTGGATAAAAAATCAGGACCCATCTATTTGCTGTCTACAAGAGACTCATTTTAGACAGAAGGACACCTACAGCCTGAAAATAAAAGGTTGGAGAACCATTTACCATTCAAATGGTCCTCAAAAGAAAGCAGGGGTAGCCATCCTTATATCAGATAAACTAAAATTTACCCCGAAGACTGTAGTGAGAGATGAAAAGGGACACTATCTCATACTTAAAGTATCTATCCAACAAGAAGACTTAACAATCCTGAATATACATGCCCCTAATGTGGGAGCTGCCAAATATTTAAACCAATTAATAACCAAAGTGAAGAAATACTTAGATAATAATACACTCATACTTGGTGACTTCAATCTAGCTCTATCTACCCTCGATAGGTCTTCTAAGCACAACATCTCCAAAGAAACAAGAGCTTTAAATGATACACTGGACCAGATGGATTTCACAGATATCTACAGAACTTTACATCCAAACTCAACTGAATACACATTCTTCTCAAGTGCACATGGAACTTTCTCCAAAATAGACCACATACTGGGTCACAAATCGGGTCTGAATCAATACCAAAAGATTGGGATCGTCCCCTGCATATTCTCAGAACATAATGCCTTGAAATTAGAACTAAATCACAAGAAGTATGGAAAGACCTCAAACATGTGGAGGTTAAGGACCATCCTGCTAAAAGATGAAAGGGTCAACCAGAAAATTAAGGAAGAATTAAAAAGATTCATGGAAACTAATGAGAATGAAGATACAACCATCCAAAATCTTTGGGATGCAGCAAAAGCAGTCCTAAGGGGGAAATACATTGCAATACAAGCATCCATTCAAAAACTGGAAAGAACTCAAGTACAAAAGCTAACCTTACACATAAAGGAGCTAGAGAAAAAACAGCAAATATATCCTACACCCAAGAGAAGAAGGGAGTTAATAAAGATTTGAGCAGAACTCAAGGAAATCGAGACCAGAAGAACTGTGGAATAGATCAACAGAAGTAGGAGTTGGTTCTTTGAAAGAATTAATAAGATAGATAAACCATTAGCCAACCTTATTAAATAGAAGAGAAAGAAGACTCAAATTAATAAAATCATAAGTGAGAAAGGAGAGATCACTACCAACACCAAGGAAATACAAACGATTTTAAAAACATATTATGAACAGCTATATGCCAATAAATTAGGCAATCTAGAAGAAATGGACGCATTCCTGGAAAGCCACAAACTACCAAAACTGGAACAGGAAGCAATAGAAAACCTGAACAGGCCAATAACCACGGAGGAAATTGAAGCAGTCATCAAAAACCTCCCAAGACACAGGAGTCCAGGGCCAGATGGCTTCCCAGGGGGAATTCTATCAAACATTTAAAGAAGAAATCATACCTATTCTACTAAAGATGTTTGGAAAGATAGAAAGAGATGGAGTACTTCCAAATTCGTTTTATGATACCAGCATCACCTAAATTCCAAAACCAGACAAAGACCCCACCAAAAAGGAGAATTACAGACCAATATCCCTGATGAACATGGATGCAAAAATTCTCAACAAGATACTAGCCAATAGTATCCAACAGCACATTAAGAAAATTATTCACCACGACCAAGTAGGATTTATCCCCGGGACACAAGGCTGGTTCAACCCTCATAAAACAATCAATGTGATTCATCATATCAGCAAGAGAAAAACCAAGAACCATATGATCCTTTCATTAGATGCAGAGAAAGCATTTGACAAAATAGAGCATCCATTCCTGATCAAAACTCTTCAGAGTGTAGGGATAGAGGGAACTTTCCTTGACATCTTAAAAGCCATCTACGAAAAGCCCACAGCAAATATCATTCTCAATGGGGAAGCACTGGGAGCCTTTCCCCTAAGATCAGGAACAAGACAGGGATATCCACTCTCACCACTGTTATTCAACATAGTATTGTAAGTCCTAGCCTCAGCAATCAGACAACAGAAAGACATTAAAGGCATTCAAATTGGCAAAGAAGAAGTCAAACTCTCCCTCTTCGCCGATGACATGATACTCTACATAGAACCCCCCCCCAAAAAAAAGAAAACCCAAAAGCCTCCACCCCAAGATTGCTAGAACTCATACAGCAATTTGGTAGCATGACAGGATACAAAATCAATGCCCAGAAATCAATGGCATTTCTATACACTAACAATGAGGCTGAAGAAAGAGAAATTAAGGAGTCAATCCCATTTACAATTGCACCCAAAAGCATAAGATACCTAGGAATAAATCTCACCAAAGAGGTAAAAGATCTATACCCTAAAAACTATAGAACACTTCTGAAAGAAATTGAGGAAGACACAAAGAGATGGAAAAATATTCTATGCTCATGGATTGGCAGAATTAATATTGTGAAAATGTCAATGTTACCCAGGGCAATATACACGTTTAATGCAATCCCTATCAAAATACCATGGACTTTCTTCAGAGAGTTACAACAAATTATTTTAAGATTTGTGTGGAATCAGAAAAGACCCCGAATAGCCAGGGGAATTTTAAAAAAGAAAACCATATCTGGGGGCATCACAATGCCAGATTTCAGCTTGTACTACAAAGCTGTGGTCATCAAGACAGTGTGGTACTGGCACAAAAACACACATAGATCAATGGAACAGAATAGAGAACCCAGAAGTGGACCCTGAACTTTATGGTCAACTAATATTCGATAAAGGAGGAAAGACTATCCTTTGGAAGAAAGACAGTCTCTTCAATAAATGGCGCTGGGAAAATTGGACATCCATATGCATAAGATTGAAACTAGACCACTCTCTTTCACCATACACAAAGATAAACTCAAAATGGATGAAAGATCTAAATGTGAGACAAGAGTCCATCAAAATCCTAGACGAGAACACAGGCAACACCCTTTATGAACTTGGCCACAGTAACTTCTTGCAAGATACATCCACGAAGGCAAAAGAAACAAAAGGAAAAATGAACTATTGGGACTTCATCAAGATAAGAAGCTATTGCACAGCAAAGGATACAGTCAAAAAACTAAAAGACAACCTACAGAATGGGAGAAGATATTTGCAAATGACGTATTAGATAAAGGGCTAGTTTCCAAGATATATAAAGAACTTCTTAAACTCAACACCAAAGAAACAAACAATCCAATCATGAAATGGGCAAAAGACATGAACAGAAATCTCACAGAGGAAGACATAGACATGGCCAACATGCACATGAGAAAATGTTCTGCATCACTTGCCATCAGCGAAATACAAATCAAAACCACAATGAGATACCACCTCACACCAGTGAGAATGGGGAAAATTAACAAGGAAGGAAACCACAAGTGTTGGAGAGGCTGCGGAGAAAAGGGAACCCTCTTACACTGTTGGTGGGAATGTGAACTGGTGCAGCCACTCTGGAAAACGGTGTGGAGGTTCCTCAAAGAGTTAAAAATAGTCCTGCCCTACGACCCAGTAATTGCACTTTTGGAGATTTACCCCAACGATTCAGATGCAATGAACATGGGACACCTGCACCCCACTGTTTATAGCAGCAATGTCCACAATAGCCAAACTGTGGAAGGAGCCTCGGTGTCCATTGAAAGATGAATGGATAAAGAAGATGTGGTTTATATATACAATGGAATATTACTCAGCCATTAGAAACGACAAATACCCACCATTTGCTTCAACGTGGATGGAACTGGAGGGTATTATGCTGAGTGAAGTAAGTCAATCGGAGAAGGACAAACAGTGTATGTTCTCACTCATTTGGGGAATATAAATAAAAGTGAAAGGGAATATAAGGGAAGGGAGAAGAAATGTGTGGGAAATATCAGAAAGGGAGACAGAACATAAAGACTCTTAATCCGGGGAAACAAACGAGGGGTGGTGGAAGGGGAGGAGGGCGGGGGGTGTGGGTGAGTGGGTGACGGGCACTGAGGGGGATACTTGACGGGATGAGAACTGGGTGTTATTCTATATGTTGGTAAATTGAACACCAATAAAAATTATTTTATTAAAAAAAAAAGATTCAACATGTCCAAGTGAGACCCAGGTGGTGACCAGAGTCACCAGGTCCAGGTGAGGTCCAGGTAATGACCAGATTCACCAGGTCCAAGTGAAACATAGGGAGGGACCAGAGTCACCAGGTAAGGGTGAGGCCCGGAAGGGGACGAGAGTCACTAGGTCCAGGTGAGGCCCCGAAGTGGAAGTGAGTAACCAGGTCCCATGATGCCCATGTGTGGACCAGATTCACCAGGTCCAGGTGAGGTCCCTGTGGGAACCAGTCACCTTGCTGAGGTGAGGCCCAGGTGGGAGCACAGTCACCAGGTCAGGGTGAGGTCCAGAGGGTGACCAGAGTCACCAGGTCCAGGTGAGGCCCAGGTATAGAAGACAGTAACCAGGTCCCAATGACACCCAGGTAAGTATCAGAGTCACCAGGTCCAGGTGAGGCCCAAATATGGATCAGAGTCGTTTTGTTCCAGGTGAGGCCAGAAGGAGACCACAGGAACCAGGTCCTAGAGAGCCCATATGGGAACCAGAGCCACCAGATCCATGTGAGGTCCCGGGGGGGGGACCACAGTCACAAGGTTCAGGTGAGGCCCAGGTGGCAACAAGATTCACCAAGTCCAGTTGAGACCCAGGTGGTGACCAGAGTCACCAGGTCCAGGTGAGGACCAGGTAAGGACCAGATTCACCAGGTCCAAGTGAAGCCCTCGGGGGGACCAGAGTCACCAGGTAAGGGTGAGGCCCAGAGGGGGAACCAGAGTAACCAGTTTAGTTTGAGGCCCAGAGTGGGACCAGAGGTCCCCGGTCAAAGTGAGGCCCAGGTGTGGAATAGAGTATCCAGGTCCCAATGATGCCTAGGTGGGGACCAGAGTCACTAGGGCCATGCAAGGCCCAGATGGGGATCAGAATCACCACGTCCAAAAAAAAAAAAAAAAAAGAATCACCACGTCCTGGTAAGGCCTAGAAGGAGACCACGTCACCAGTATCAGCTTAGCCCCATTGGGAACCAGAGCAAGTGTATCCAGCTGAGTCCCAGGTCCATGTGAGGCCCACGTGACGACCAGATTCATCAGGTCGAATTGAGGCATAGCTGGGGACAAGAGTCACCAGGTCTGGGTGAAGCCTAGGTGGGGACAAGATTCACCAGGTCTGAGTTAGGTCAAAGTGGGGATGAGAGTCACCAGGTCCAGGTGAGGTCCAAGTTGGAAAGAGTGTCACCAGGTCCAGGAGAGGTCCAGGTGGGGACCAGAGTCACCATATCCAGGTGAAGCCCAGGTGGGGACCAGAGTCACCAGGTCCAGATGAGGCCCAGGTGAGGACCAGAGTTACCAGGTACACATAAGGCCCAGGTGGGGACCAGAGGCAACAGGTCCATGTGAGGCCAGCTGGGGACCATGGTCAACAGGTGTACATGAGGCGCAGGTGTGGAACACAGTAACCAGGTCCAGGTGAATCCCAGGTGGTGACAACAGTCACCACATCCAGGTGAGGCCCAGGTGGGGACCAGGATCACCAGGTACAGGGGAGGCCCTTGAAAGAACCAGAGTCAACAGTTCGAGGTGAGGCGCAGGTGGCAACCAGAGTCAGGAGGACCACGTCAGGCCAAAGTGGGGTTCACAGTCACCAGGTCAGGGTGAGACCCAGAGGGGGACCAGAGTCACCTGGTCCAGGTGAGGTCCAGTTGTGGAACACAGTAACCGGGTCCCAATTATGCCCAGTGGAGGACCATGGTCAACAGGGCCAGGTGAGGCCCAGATGGGGATCAGAGTCACCAGGTCCAAGTGAGGCCCAGGTGGGGACCACAGTCACCAGATCCAGGGTAGTCTCAGGTGCAGACCAGAATCACCAGGTCCAGGTGAGTCCCAGTGGGGAATAGAGTAACCATGTCCTGATGATGCCCAGGTAGGGACCAGAGTCATTAGGTCCAGATAAGGCCCAGTTGGGGAGAATATTCACTAGTTCCAGCGGAGGCCCAGTTGAGGACCAGAGTCACCAGGTCTGGTTGAGGCCTAGAGGGGTACCAGAATCACCTGGTCCAGGTGACAACCAGATGGGGACCAGAGTCACCAGGTCAGGGTGAGGCCCAGGTTCAAGAGTCATCATGTCCAGGTGAGGCTTAGGTGTGGACAGAGTAACCAGGTCCCAATGATGCCCAGGTGAGGACCAGAGTCACCAGATCTGGGTGAGGCCCAGGTAGGATCAGAGTCACCAGTTGCAGGTGAGGCCAAGAAGGAGTCCACAGCAATTAGGTCCAGGTGGGGAACAAAGTCACCAGGACTGGGTGAGGCCCAGATGGGGACCAGATTCACCAGGTCCGAGAGGCCTATGTGGTGACTAGAGTACCAGGTCTGGGTGAGGACCAGGTAAGGACCAGATTCACCAGGTCCAAGTGAGTCCCACGTGGGGACCTGAGTCACCAGGTATGGGTGAGGCGCAGGTGGCAACCCCACTCACCAGGTCCAGGTGAGGCCAACCTGCAGGCCAGGGCACCAGATCCAGGTGAGGCCCTGGTGGGGACCGGAGTCACCAGGTAAATAGGAGGCTAGAAGGACACCACAGACACCAGGTCCAGGTGTGGTTCATGTGGGAACGAGAGTCACCAGGTCCAGGTGAGACCCAGGTGGGGACCACAGTCACCAGGTCCAGATTGAGGCCTAAGTGGGGGGCCCAGAGTCATCAGGGCCAGGTGAGGCCAAAGTGTGGAGCAAAGTTATTGGGTCCAGGTGAGTCCCAGGTGGGGAACAGAGTAACCATGTCCCATTGATGCCCAGGTGGGACCAGAGTCACAAGGTCCAGACGAGGCCTAAGTGAGGAGTAGATTCACCAGGTCCTTTTGAGGCCCAGTTGAGGACCAGAGTCCCCAGCTCCGGGTGAGGCCCAGATGGGGACCAGACTCTCTCCGTCCATGTGATATACAGGTGGGAACCAGGGTCACCACGTCAGGATGAGGCCCAGAGCGGTACGAGAGTCACCAGGTCCAGGTGAGGCCCAGGTATAGAAGAGAGAAACCAGGTCCCAGTGATGCCCAGGTAAGGACGAGTGTCACCAGGTCCAGGTGAGGCCCAAATATGGATCATAGTCATATTATTAAAGGTGAGGCCAGAAGGAGACCACAGGAACCAGGTCCAGGAGAGCCCCATATGGGAACCAAGGCCACCAAATCCAGGTGAGGTCCAGGTGGGGACCACAGTCACAAGGTCCAGGTGAGGCCCAGGTGGCAACAAGATTCACCAAGTCCAGGTGAGACCCAGGTGGTGACCAGAGTCACCAGGTCCAGGTGAGGACCAGGTAAGCACCAGATTCACCAGGTCCAAGTGAAGCCCATGGGGGGACCAGAGTCACCAGGTAAGGGTGAGGCCCAGAGGGGGAACCAGAGTAACCAGTTTAGATTGAGGCCCAGAGTGGGACCAGAGGTCCCCGGTCAAAGTGAGGCCCAGGTGTGGAATAGAGTATCCATGTCGCAATGATGCTTAGGTGGGGACCAGAGTCACTAGGGCCAAGCAAGGCCCAGAGGGGATCAGAATCACCAGGTCCTGGTGAGGCATAGAAGGAGACCACAGTCACCAGAATCAGGTGAGCCCCATGTGGGAACCAGAGCCACTCTATCCAGCTGAGTCCCAGGTCCATGTGAGGCCCACGTGAGGACCAGATTCATCAGGTCGAATTGAGGCATAGCGGGGGACAAGAGTCACCAGGTCTGGGTGAGGCCTAGGTGGGGACAAGATTCACCAGGTCTGAGTTAGGTCAAAGTGGGGACGATAGTCACCAAGTCCAGTGAGGCCAATCTGAGGACCAGTTACCAGATCCAGGTGAGGTCCATGTTGGAAAGAGAGTCACCAGGTCCAGGAGAGGTCCAGGTGAGTGCCAGAGTCACCAGATCCAGGTGGAGCCCAGGTGGGGACGAGAGTCACCAGGTCCAGATGAGGCCCAGGTGTGGACCAGAGTTACCAGGTACACGTGAGGTCCAGGTGGGGAACAGAGGCAACAGGTCCATGTGAGGCCTGCTGGGGACCATGGTCAACAGTTCTATGTAAGGCCCAGTTGTGGAACACAGTAACCAGGTCCAGGTGAGTCCCAGGTGGTGACAACAGTCACCAGCTCCAGGTGAGACCCAGATGGGATCCAGGATCACCAGGTACAGGGGAGGCCCTTGAAAGAACCAGAGTCAACAGTTCGAGGTGAGGCACAATGGCAACCAGAGTCAGCAGGTCCAAGTCAGGCCAAAGTGGGGTTCACAGTCACTAGGGAAGGGTGAGACCCAGAGGGGGACCAGAGTCACCTGGTCCAGGTGAGGTCCAGTTGTGGAACACAGTAACCGGGTCCCAATTATGCCCAGTGGAGGACCATGGTCAACAGGGCCAGGTGAGGCCCAGATGGGGATCAGAATAACCAGATCCAAGTGAAGCCCAGGTGGGGACCACACTCACCGGATCCAGAGTAGACTCAGGTGTAGACCAGAATCACCAGGTCCATATGAGTCCCAGGTGGGAAGCATGATCACTACATCCAGGTGAGGCCCAGTTGAGTACCAGAGTTTCCAGGACTGGTTGAGGCCTAGGGGGGTACCAGAATCACCTGGTTAGGTGACATCCACATGGGGACCAGAGTCATCAGGTCAGGGTGAGACCCAGAGAGGTTCCAGATCATCATGTCCAGGTGAGGCTCAGGTGTGGAACAGAGTAACCAGGTCCCAATGATGCCCAGGTGAGGACCAGAGTCACCAGATCTGGGTGAGGCCCAGATACGATCAGAGTCACCACTTCCAGGTGAGGCCAAGAAGGAGTCCACAGCAATCATGTACAGGTGGAGAACAAAGTCACCAGGACTGGGTGAGGCCAAGATGGGGACCAGATTCACCAGGTTCAGGTGAGGCCCAGGTGGTGACCAAAATCACCAGGTCCGGGCGAGGACCAGGTAAGGACCAGATTCACCAGGTGCATGTGAGGCCCATGTGGGGACTTGAGTCACCAGGCATGGGTGAGGGGCAGGTGGCAACCCCACTCACCAGGTCCAGGTGAGGCCAACCTTCAGGCCAGAGTCACCAGATCCAGGGGAGGCCCTGGTGGGGACCGGAGTCCCCAGGTAAATATGAGGCTAGAAGGACACCACAGTCACCAGGTCCAGGTGTGGTTCATGTGGGAACGAGAGTCACCAGGTCCAGGTGAGATCCAGGTGGGGACCACAGTCACCAGGTCCAGATTGAGGCCTAGGTGGGGGGCCCAGAGTCATCAGGCCCAGGTGAGGCCAAAATGTGGAGCAAAGTTATCAGGTCCAGGTGAGTCCCAGGTGGGAACCAGTCACCTCGTCCAGGTGAGGCCCACAAGTGTAGTGCCTCCAAGCTCAATCCCTCGATTTCCTAGTAGTTCCTGTCTTAGACTGGTGCTACTTAATAAGTTCCATACTAGCTAATAGAACCCTGCATCCAACAGCAACTTACATTAGAGAGTTGGGCTCACACCCAGTCCTTCACAGTTCCACACTGCCTGCAGAATGTCCTTCCAACGTCTTCACCAGAGATGCTTGTCAGAAGCTTGTGAGACGCAAGTGGAATAATGCAGGCCTGGAAGGTGTCTTCAGGTGGAATAGAGTGGTATTCTTGGAACCTCCTGAGTTAGAATACTGCTGCGTTCTCAGGGCCAGAAGAATGCAGCTAGTTGAAAGCTGGCTTCTAGACATGCTTCCTTGTGAGAGTTGAGGTGAGGGCAGGACCCTCCCGCAACCCGACTGCCTGTAGACATAAGTCCTAACATCTTTATGTTAGGTGCTGGAAGAGGTTGTGAAAAGCATGTAGACGTTTCAGGCTTGTAGTCACGTGTAACTGAGTTTAATCCAGCGATTTCCAACAGCTTTGTTCAATTAAAGTGTAGCTAGGTTCTAACTCCCATAAAAGAGTGGCTAGCAGACAGCTGCCTGCAAAGCATACACGCTTCTGAGAGTTGAGCTTATGGCCTGTACCTCCCACATGCTGACCGGCTGTATGCTTCACTTCCAAAGGATTTCATTCGATACGGGATGCAAGTTTTGCGAGAGGCAAGTGTCTCTTAGTTCAATCCAGTGACTTCCTAGGAATTCCTCCCTCAGATGGGAGCTACATACTAACTTCCAAACCTGAGTACCTAGCTGATATCTCTCTCTCTGGGGAATTTCCTTCTGTGAGATGAGCTGACACGTGGTCCTTCCCAGTTCAACACTGCCTGCAGATGCAGTTACGAACGTACTCACTAGACATGTTTTCGGAAGCTCATGGGTCGCAAGGGCCAGCTGCAGGCTTCAATGGTTGTGTCTCCAGGTGCATTAGAGCGGTATTCATTGTAAGTGTACAGCCTTACAATGCTGCTACGTTCACAAGGCCATAAGAACGAGCTAGTAGATAGGTGGCTTCTAGGCATGCTTCCTTTTGAGAGCTAAGCTCAGGGCAGGACCCTCCCTCATCCTGCCTGCCCGTAGACGTAACTGCTAATATGCTTATGTTAGGTGCTGGGAGAGGGTGGCCAAATGCATGTGGAAGTCTCAGGCCTGTACTCACGATCATCTGAGTTGAATACAGCGATTTCAAACGGCCTTCTTCAAAGAGTGTAGCTAGTTTCTAATATGTACGAGTGGGTAGCAGACATCTGCCTCCCAGGCGTACACACTTTTGAGAGTTGAACTTATGGCCTGTACTTCTCACATCCTACATTTCGCTGCTAACAGGCCTAGGCTCAAGGCATGACTGAAGGGATGTGAGAAGTAAGTGGAAAGTCCCGGCACACAAGACTAGTGCCTCCAAGCTCAATCCATAGATTTCCTAGTAATTCCTGTCTTAGAAAGGTGCTACCTACTTAGTTACATACATGAGAAGCTAGCTGAACACCGAGTCCAAAAGCATCTCTCTTCCGAGAGTTGAGCTCACACCCAGTCCCTCACAGTTCCACACTGCCTGCAGAATGAGTTTTGAACATCTTCACCAGAGACGTTTGTCAGAAGCTTGTCAGACAAAAATGGAATAATGCAGGCCCAGGAGGTGTCTCTAGGTGCAGTAGAGTGGTGTTCTTCGAACCTCCTGAGTTAGAAGACTGCTTTGGTCTCACGGCCATTAGAACGCAGCTAGTTGAAAGCTGGCTTCTAGGCATGCTCTCTTGTGAGAGCTGAGCTCAGGGCAGGACCCTCCCACATCCTGCCTGCCCATAGTCATAGCTACTAACATCCTTAAGTGAGGTGCTGGGAGAGGTTGGAGAAATGAAAATGAAAGTGTCAGGACTGTACTCACGTGTTCTGAGTTCAATACAGGGATTGCCAACGTCCTTGTTCAATTAGAGTGCAACTCGGGTATACCTCGCCTCCATAAGTGTCTGGCAGACATCGACCTGCAAAGCATACACTTCTGAGAGTTGAGCTTATGGCCTGTACCTCCTCCATCCTGACTGCCTGTACGTTTCGCTTCTACAGCATTTCGTTGTATGAGGTAGAGTAGTGGAGTGAGAACCAAGTGTCTGCCTTGTCAATTTCGTGCCTAGAGGACAGCTGCCTCCAAGGCATGAACACTCCCATGGATTGAGCTTAGGACTTGAACCTCCAAATGCTGACCGCCTGTACGCTTTGCTTCCAAACGATTTCTTTCAATACGGGACGCAAGTTTTGTGAGAGTCAAATGTGTCTTAGTTGAATCCACAACTTCTGAGGAATTCCTCCCTCAGATGAGAGCTACATACTAATTTCCAAACCCGATTACCTAGCTGAAAGTTCTCTCTCTGGGGAACTTCCCTCTCGGAGGTGAGCTGAAACGAGGTCCTTCCAGTTCCTCAATGCCTGTAGATACAGTTACGAACATCCTCACTAAACATGTTTGTCAGAAGCTCATGGGACACAAGGGGCAAGCTGCAGGCTTCAAGGTTGTGTCTCCAGGTGCAGTAAAGTGGTATTCATGGAACATCCAGAATTACAATGATGCCACTTTCCCATGGCATCAGAACGCAGTTAGTAGAAAGCTGGCTTCGAGGCATGCCTCGTTTTGAAAGCTGAGCTCAGAGCAGGACCCTCCCGCATCCTGCCTGCTCGTAGTCGTAGCTGCTAACATCCTTATGTTAGGTGCTGGGAGAGGTTGGAGAAATGCAAGTGGAAGTGTCAGGACTATACTCACGTGCATCTGACTTCAATACAGCGATTGCCACGTCCTTGTTCAATTAGAGTGTAGCTCAGGTATACCTCGCCTCGATAAGTGTCTAGCAGACATCGGCCTGCAAAGCATACACACTTCTGAGAGTTGAGCTTATGGCCTGTACCTCCCCCATCCTGACTGCCTGTATGTTCCGCTTCCACAGCATTTCGTTGTATGCGGGAGAGTAGCAGAGTGAGAACCAAGTGTCTGCCTTGTCAATTTTGCACCTAGTGGACAGCTGCCTCCAAGGCATGCACACTCCTTTGGATTGAGCTTAGGACTTGAACCCTCCACATGCTGACCGCCTGTATGCTTCGCTTCCAAATGATTTCGTTCGATACGGGACGCAAGTTTTGAGAGGCAAATGTGTCTTAGTTCAATCCAGCAACCTCTGAGGAAGTCCTCCCTCAGATGGGAGCTCCATACTAACTTCCAAACCTGAGTACCTAGCTGAAAGCTCTCTCTGGGGAACTTTCCTCTCGGAGATGAGCTGAAACGTGGTCCTTCCCAGTTCCACACTGCCTGCAGATACAGTTACGAACATCCTCACTAGACATGTTTTTCGAAGCTCGTGGGATGCAAGAGGCAACCTGCAGGCTTCAAGGTTATGTCTCCAGGTGCAGTAAAGCGGTATTCATGGAACATCCTGAATTACAATGCTGCTACGTTCTCATGGCCATCAGAATGCAGTTAGTAGAAAGCTGGCTACGAATCATGCCTCCTTTGAAAAGCTGAGCTCAGGGCAGGAACCTCCCACATCCTGCTTGCCCGTAGTCATAGCTGCTAATATCCTTATGTTAGGTGCTGGGAGACAGCGGCGAAATGCATGAGGAAGTGTCAGGCCTGTACTCACGATTATCTGAGTTGAATACAGCGACTTCAAATGGCCTTCTTCAAAGAGTGTAGCTAGTTTCTAACTCCCATGTACGAGTGGGTAGCAGACATTTGCCTCCCAGGCGTACACACTTTTGAGACTTGAGCTTATGGCCTGTACTTCCCACATCCTGCCTGCAGGTACACTTCGCTGCTAACAGGCAGGCTCGAGGCGAGACTGAAGGGAAGTGAGAAGTAACTGGAAAGTCCCAGCACATAAGACTAGTGTCTCCAAGCTCAATCCAGCGATTTCCTAGTAATTCCTGTCTTAGACAGGTGCTACCTACTTAGTTCCATACGTGAGAAGCTAGCTGTACCCTGGGTGCAAAAGCATCTCTCTTCCGAGAGTTGAGCTCATACCCAGTCCCTCACCGTTCCACACTGCCTGCAGAATGAGTTTTGAACAACTTCACCAGAGACGTTTGTCAGAAGCTTGTGAGACGCAAGTGGAATAATGCAGGCCTGGAAGGTGTCTCCAGGTGCAGTAGAGTGGTATTCTTCGAACCTCCTGAGTTAGAAGACTGCTATTGTCTCACAGCCATTAGAACGTAGCTAGTTGAAAGCTGGCTTCTAGGCATGCTCTCTTGTGAGAGCTGAGCTCAGGGCAGGACCCTCCCACATCCTGCCTGCCCATAGTCATAGCTGCTAACATCCTTAAGTGAAGTGGTGGGAGAGGTTGGAGAAATGCAAATGGAAGTGTCAGGACTGTACTCACGTGTATTAAGTTCAATACAGGGATTGCTAACGTCCTTGTTCAATTAGAGTGTAGCTCGGGTATACCTCGCCTCGATAAGTGTCTAGCAGACATCGGACTGCAAAGTAAACACACTTCTGAGAGTTGAGCTTATGGCCTGTACCTCCCCCATCCTGACTGCCTGTACGTTTCGCTTCCACAGCATTTCGTTGTATGCCGAAGAGTAGGGGCGAGAAAAGCAAGTATCTGCCTTGTCAATTTCGGGCCTAGCGGACAGCTGCCTCCAAGTCATGCACACTCCTTTTGATTGAGCTTAGGACTTGAACATCCCACATGCAGACCGCCTGTACGCTTCGCTTGAAAAGGATTTCGTTCGATACGGGACGCGTTTTGCGAGAGGCAAATGTGTCTCCGGGCCTCGTCTCCGGGCCTCTGTGGTCTGACAACTTGGTGGCAGCGAGTGGTCTTTGTAAGGTCTGGGAATGGCATGTGGCACTCATTGTCAGGTGCACATCTGCCTGGTAGGTGCACCTGCGCGGATCAGAGACGGGGTGGGCATCAGCACCTCTGGCCTCCAGCGGGCAGTGCTGTGCTGCTCCCTAAGACTGGGGCTGATGGGGGGAGCCCGGTGGGGACGCTGGGTCCTCTGGCTCTGGTGCTGAGGATTCCACCCCGTAGTCTGCACGCTCATCACAGAAGAGCCGCCAAGCCCCCGGGTCTCTGCCGCTTCTCTCAGAACCCTGCTTTCACTCTGCCCGTGTCCAAGTTTCTTTTGGTTTTGTTTTTATCTCAGACTGTTGTGCCCATGATTGTGAATATGAGAAACCACCAAGAAGCCGATTCCAATGCAAACACACGAGGGATTATTTACAAGCTTGATCTTGTGTCCAAGTATACCCAATACAGCAGAGCAGGGACTTGGACCCCGAGGTGGTTTTTAGCTTAGTTTTAAGGGCTGGTCTGGGGACCTCCAGAAGGGCTGGAGCAATTCCTCTATTCTGTTTACATTTTGATATGGGGCCTTCATGGGCATTGATCCCTGTTCTCATTCTAATAGGGGCTTCCTGCCCTTGGCCTGGGCTCAGTTTTGATTCAATTGTGGAGCTTTCTAGGACATTAAGCTGTTAACAGCAAAGGTTCCACACCTGGAAGGGGGACGTCACACTGTCCCTATTTGCTGAAGACGCAGTACTAGAAACAGGGAACTGGGGAACTTCCCTCTCAGAGATGAGCTCAAACGTGGTCCTCCCCAGTTCCACACTGCCTGCAGATACGGTTATAACATCCTCACTAGACATGTTGTCAGAAGCTCATGGGACGCAAGGGGCCAGCTGCAGGCTGCAAGGTTGTGTCTCCAGGTGCAGTAAAGCGGTGTTCATGAACATCCTGAATTACAATGCTGCCACGTTCTCATAGCCATCAGAACGCAGTTAGTAGAAAGCTGGCTTCGAAGCATGCCTCCTTTTGAAAGCTGAGCTCAGGGCAGGACCCTCCCGCATCCTGCCTGCCCGTAGTCGTTGCTGCTAACTTCCTTATGTTAGGTGCTGACAGAGGTTTGAGAAATGCAAGTGGAAGTGTCAGGACTGTACTGACGTGTATCTGAGTTCAATTCAGCGATTGCCAACATACTGAACAATACGTTCCACCAAAATCTGTTAGAACTAAGGAGTGAGTTCAGTAAAGTCACGGGACACAAACTGACCCTACAGATCAGAATAGCCTTGGTGTGTCCTGACAATGAGCACTCAGGAAGGAAAAGAAGGACATGACGCCATTCTCAGGAGCATCAAGGACAATAAATAATGAGACTGAACCAAAGGAGCACAAGACTTGTGCACTGAGCCATACCAGGCTCTGGGAGGCCGGCCTGGGCTCGTGGGGTGGGAGCCTCATCTTGTGAAAATGTGCGCAGTTCCTGTAGCCACCCTCAGTTTCAATGTCATTCCTATCAAAATCATGGTGGCAGATCTTAGAAATAGGAAAAAAAAATTGCATAACATCCAACCCCCACAACAAATGACCCCGGACAGCAAATCAGTATTGGAGAAGCATGACAGAGTGGGACCCAGCACTTTCCTATTTCAAAAGATGTCACAGAGACACAGGATAAAGCAGTGTGGTTCTCGGGCCCCCGGCTGGCTCCGTCGGTTAAGCATCTGACTTCTGACCTCACCTCCGGTCCTGATCTCAGGGGTCGTGAGTTCTAGCCCTGTGCTGGGCCATGGACGAGGCGTGGAGCCTACTTAGACAAGCCAGACCCATGGGGGGGGGGGTCCCGGCATAAGCTGAATGAGCAAAACAGAGAGTCCAGAAGGAAATGTGCTCTGATACAACTGATTTTTTTAACTTAATTTAAACCCAATTAATTAACGTATAGTGTATTATACTTTCAGAGGAAGAATTAAGGGATTCACCAGTTGGAGATAACAGTTGTGCTCGTGACATCACATGACCTCCTTCATGCCGGTCCCCTGTTATCCGCCCCCTCCAGCTACCCTCAGTTTGTTTCCTATCATTAAGAATCTGTATTTCCTGTATCTGTTTTCATCTTTTTTGTTTTTACTTCCCTTCACAGTTGTTCAACTGCTTACTTCTTTAATTCCACCTATGAATGAAACCACACGGTCATTCTCTTTCCCGAGTGACTTACTTCACTTAACATGATCCCTTTAGTTCTATCCACATCATTGCAAATGGCAAGATTTCCTTCTCTTTGATAGCTGAGTTCCATTCCTCTCTCTATGACCATTATCTATCTCCCATCCTCTTTATCCATCATCTGGCAGAGGGCAACGAGGCTCCTCCCACAGTGTGGCTACTGTGGACCCGGCTGCTGTGGACATTGGGGTGCAGGTGTCCCAAGTCTCTTTGCATCTGTATCTTCGGAGTGAGCTCCAGGCCGTTCACCTGCTGGTCGCAAGTTGGCTCTATTTGTAACTTCCTGAGGGGCCTCCACACTGTTTCCAGGGCGGCTGCACCAACCCACGGTCCCGCCCACAGTGGAAGAGGGTTGAGTGAGTTTTGCAGGATGTGGTAAAAGTCTGGTCCACATTTCCTTTCACGTCCTGTGGGCTCCAATCCCTTGTCCTTAAGTATTTCTGGGGAAGCCGGGTGTTGGGCTCCTTCTCAGTGAGATGTTTCCAAAGCTAACAGGCCCCAGCTGGAGCCTGAAAGGAGGCAGGTGCGGCCCCTAGAGCACCTGCTGCCTCCTGCACAGTCTCCTGTAGCGCCTGAGCATCCCGCAGGGGGCGCCCGAGCCCAGGCCCCGCCCATGGCACGCGCATGTGCAGTAGGCCTCCTCTGCCTGCACTAACAGGAGCCAGCCTGTACTGGGGAGGCCTGTGGAAGACATGGGAACGCGTCTATGCTGATGAGCTGCAGGCTCTTCAGGACCCGCGGGGAGGCTTCAGGAAGAAGTGGGCCCACATTCATGCTGACAGGAACCCTGAGCACCTCAGGACCCGCGGGGAGGTTTCAGGAAATTGTGGGCCCGCATCCATGCTGACAGGCGCCCCTGAGCAGCCTCACGACCCGCAGGGAAACTTCAGGAAGATATGGGCCCCCACCCACGCTGACAGGAGCCTCTGAGCTGCCTCAGGACCTGTGGGGAGGCTTCAGTAAGATGTGGCGATGCGTTCACTCTGGCAGGAGCCCCCGGGCCCCTCAGGACATAAGTTGAGGCTTCTGGAAGCTGGGGGCCGCATTCATGGTTACAGGAACCCTGGCCTCCTAAGAACCCTCGGCAACGCTTTGGGAGGACTTGGGGCCACATGGACACAACAGGACGCTGACTTCCTCAGGACCCCTGGTGTAGACTTGGGGAAATATGTGGATGCGTCCATGTGGACAGAAGACCCCAGCCTTGTCAGAGCCTGTGGTGAGGTTAAGAAAAATATGGGTGCCGCATCCACAGTGACAGGAGTCTCCAGCCTCCTCAGGACCCACTGTGAAGTTTTGGGAAGATTTGGGGCCACATCCATGCTGACAGGAGCCCCCAGCCTCCTCAGGTCTTATGGTGAGGCTTGAGGAAAATGTGGGGCCACGTCAATGCTGACAGGAACCCTGTCTTCCTCAGGACCTGCACTTTGGCTTCGGGACATAAGGGGCTGCGTGTATGCTGACAGGAGCCCACAGCCTCCTCAGGACCCGCGGTGAGTTTTCTGGGGGACGTGGGGTCATGTCCAGGGTGACAGGAGCCCCCGGCCTCCTGAGGACCTGCTGTGAGGCTTCCAGAGGATGTGAGGCATAGTCAACAGTGACAGGAGACCCAGCGTCCTCAGGACCCGCTGACTATGCCTCAGGAACACGTGGGGCCACGTCCGCACTCACAGGAGCCTGGCTTCCTCAGGACCCCTTGGAGGAATCTGGAGGAGCCTTTGGGGGCCACGTCCACATCAGAAAGGACTCCTCAGAACCACAGGGTAAGTGAAAGGGCAGAATGAATGGTAGGGTTAGGGGAGGGGAGGAAGTTGGTGGTCAGCCTTAGGTTAGATGTTAGGGGTTAGTGATTATGCTATGGTTTCAAATTGAGGTTAGGTGAGGCATAAGGGTATTGGTCAGTGTTAAGAGTTAGGATGGGGGTTAGGGTAAGGGACAGGATTTAGTGTTAGGGTTAGGGTTTAGGCTCTAGGGATTAGGGCAGGAGGTTAGGAGTTGGGGTTAGGGTTATGGTTAGAGTTAGGGTTGGGCTTAGGTTTGCAATTAGGGTTAGGTGTTAGGGTGTGAGTTATGGTTAGGGGTTAGAGTTAGGGGTTAGAGTTAAGGGTTAGAGTTAAAGTTAGGGCTAGGTTTAGGGTTAGAGTGAGGGTTAGGATTAGGATGGGGTTAGGGCTAGGGTTAGGGTAGTGTTTGGTTAGGGGTTAGGGTTAGGGTCAGGTCAGGGTCAGGGTATGGTTTTGGAAAAGGGTAAGATATAGGGTTAGGGAGTGGGTTAGGGGTTGGTTTTAGGGTACGGGTTAGGGTACAGTTTGTGGTATGAGATAGGATTAGTATTAGAGGGTTATGGTTAGGGTACAGGTTAAGGTTAGGAATAGGATTTGAATAACTTATTTTAAGGTTAGGGTTAGAGGTTAGGGTTTGGGTTAGATTGAAGGTAGGGGTCAGGGTTAAGGAAACCTAAGTTTAGGTGAACCTACGTTTAGGAGTTAGGGTGAGGGTTGGCAGAAAGATTCAATGAATGTGTTTTGGCCTTGGGGTTTGTGTTTGGTTTTCGATTAGTGATGGGTCTCGTTTAATGGTTAGGTTAACATTAGGATTAAGTGTAGGTTTAGGGTTATGTCTGTGTATGGTTAGAGTTTGGGTCTTGGCATGTGCCTGCACTGGGACTCCTAGCATCTTGGGCCATTTAGTTTTATGCACTCTGTTTAGGTTTTGGATTCAAAGATAGCCTGACTCCAGCAAGTCAGTGGCCTCCCCAGAGAATCAAAATCCAGGCTTCTGCTGGGGTGAGAATAGACATGGCAGGCTTCTCCCGAGCTGAGCTAAGGAAGGGATTTATGGCTCTAAAGACTCTTTATTTGGATTTTCAGTTGCCTTTCTGATTTTTTCTCTAGTGCGTACCTGTTTCATCAATACTACCTATTATTATTTTAAAGTTTTATTTGAATTCCTCTTTGTATACACAGAATGATATAGTTTCAGGTTTACCACATAGTGATTCAACTCTTGGATACAACGCCTGGTACTGGTCACAGGTGCCCTCCACTATCCCCATCGCCTGATTCCCCATCCCCCTCACCTTCCTCTGGTATTTATTAGTTGATTCTCTGTGTTTAAGAGTGTGTTTTTTTGTTTGCTTCTCTCATCCCCCCCTCTGCCCCTTTGCCAATTTGTCTGGTTTCTTAAAATTCACATGTGAATGCAATTGTATGGTATTTGGTATCTTCTTTCTCTGACTGACTGAGTTCATTGAGCATAAGTCCTTTCCACTTCTCCCACGTCATTGTAAATGGCTTCATTTCATCGCTTCTGATGACCGAGTGATGTCGCAGTGGGTATATTTACCACATCGTCTCTGCCCATTCATCAGTCGATGGACATCTGGGCTGTATCCACAGTTTGGCTGTTGTTGATAACGCTGCTAGAAACACTGGGCTGCGTGTCCCACTTGGAATCTACTAAACGACTTTTGTATCTTCAGGGTAAATACCTAGCTCTAGAATTTTGGAATCGTAGGTTAGCTCTATTTTTAACTTCTTTTTTTAAATTTTTTTTATGATAGTCACAGAGAGAGAGGCAGAGACACAGGCAGAGGGAGAAGCAGGCTCCGTGCACTGTGAGTCCGACGTGGGTTTCGATCCCGGGTCACCAGGATCGCGACATGGGCCAAAGGCAGGTGCCAAACCGCTGCACCACCCAGGGATCCCCTATTTTTAACGTCTCGAGGACCCCCCACAGTGTTTTCCACAGTGGCTGCACCTGTTCGCATGCCCACCAGGAGTGTAAGGGGGCTCCCTCTTCTCTATAGCCTCAACAACACCTGTTGTTTCTTCTGTTGTTAATTTTAGCCATTCTGACGGCTGTCAGGTGACGTCTTATTCTGGTTTTCATTTGCATTTCCCTGATGATGGGTGACGCTGAGTGTCTTTCGGTGTCTGGTTGCCATCTGGATGTCTTGACAGAGACAAAGTCCATTCATCTCTTCTGCCCATCTGCAGTTGGATAATTTGTGTTTAGGATGCTGAGATTTATATTTGCTTTACGTATTTTGCATACTGTTTATTGGATGTGTTGTTTACAAATATCTCCTCTCATTTTGTATGTTGCCTTTTAGCGTTGGTTGTTTCTTTCACTTTGCAGAAGCTTTTGAATTTGATGAAGTCCCAATAATATTTTTGCTTTTGTTTCCCTCAACTCAGAGGCATATCTAGAAAGAAGATCCAATGGCCAACGTCAAAGACGTTGCTGCCTATCTGTTCTTCTTTGTATATGGTTTCAGGTCTCACATTTAGGTCTTTCATCCATTTTGAATTTATTTTTTATATATATGGTGTAAGACAGTGGTCCAGTTTCATTCTTCTGCATGTGGCTGCCTGGTTTTCCCAACACCATTTGTTCTTATCCTGGGGTCAGGGTTAGGGTTTTTTGAAGAGACTGTCTATGTGCCATTGGATATTCCTTGCTGCCTTGTTGTCGATTAATGGATCATAGAGTTACAAGTTTGTATCTTGTTTCGGCATTCCATTCCATTCTATTCTATTGATCGAAGCATCTACTGTTGGGAGATTCTTGATTGCTGATTCAATTTCGTTGCTGGTTTTCTGTCTGTTCAAGTTTCTTATTTCTTCCTTTTTCATTTTTGCTATGTTATATATTTCCAGGAATTGATCTATTTCTTCCAGGTTCTAGGTTGCTGGCATATAATTTTTCATAATGTTCTCTTATAAACGTTTCTATTTCTCTAGTGTTGGTTGTTATTTCTCTTTTCTCATTTGTGATTTTATTTGGGGCCTTTCTCATCTTTTTATCTTTTTTCTTTTTTAAAGATTTTATTTATGGATTCATGCGAGACACAGAGAGGCAGGGGTATAGGCAAGGGGAAAATGAGGCTCCATGCAGGGAGCCTGATGTGGGACATGATTCCCCAGGACCTCAGGATCATGACGTGAGCCAAAGCAGATGCTCAACCACTGAGGCACCCAGATTCCTTGCTGATTCAATTCCTTTGCTAGTTATGGGTCTATTCACATTTTCTATTTCTTCCTCTTTCAGTTTTGCTCGTTCGCACATTTCTAGGGATCTCTCCAATTCTTCCTGGTCTCCCAGTTTGTTAGCGTATAATCTTTCATAGTATTCCCTTATAATTGTCTTATTTTCTGGTGTTGATTGTGATCTCTCTTCTCTCTTTTGTGATTTTATTTATTTAGTTCTTTTCTGTTTTCTTGTTGATAAGGCTCGCTAGGGCTTGATCCATTTCCTTAGTTATTTTGAAGCACCAGTACTTAGTTTCATTATTCCATTCTATTGTTTTGTTGTTTCTGTATTGTTTATTTCTGCTCTCATCTTTATTTTTCCCTTCTTCTGTAGGCTTTAGGCTTTGTTTCCTATTCCTTTTCCAGCTCCTTTAGGTGTAGTGTTGGGTTGTGTATTGGAGACTTCTTGTTTCTTGAGGTAGGCCTGCATTGCTATCTACTTCCCTCTAAGGACAGTCTTTGCTACATCCTAGAGGTTTGAGAAACATGTTTTCATTTTAATTTTTTTAAATTTCCTAATTTCCTGGTTGCTCCATTCCTTCTCTAGTAGGATGATCATAATCTCCCCGAATTTTTGGTCTGTACAAATTTTTTCTTACTGTCGTCTTTGAGTTTCATAGCGTTGTGGTCCGAAAATGTACATGGTGTGATACCATCCTTCTTGTACCTGTTGTACCTTTTGAGGGCTGATTTGTGGCCCATGATATGATCTGTTCTGGAGAATGTACCATGTGCACTTGAAAGGAATGTGTATTCTGCTTTAGGAAGAAATGTTCAGACTATATCTATTGAGTCCCTTTGATCCAGTGTGTCAAGGCTATTGTTCCCCTGTTCATTTCTTCATAGACGATCGGTCCATTGTCATAATTGGGTGTTAAAATCCCCTGTCATTGTTTTATTATCAGTGTGTTGCTGTACGTTTGTTGTTAATTGGTTTCTATATTTCGGTACTCCCATGTTGGCAGCATAAATATGTAGTTATTTGATCTTTTTTTTAAAACAAATTTATTTTTTATTGGTGTTCAATTGACCAACATACAGAATAACACGCAATGCTCATCCTGTCAAGTGTCCCCCTCAGTGCCGTCACCCATTCAGCCCCATCCCCCATTCTCCTCCCCTTCCAGCTCCCCTATTTCTTTTCCCAGAGTTAGGAGTTTTATGATCTCTCTCCCTTTCTGATATTTCCCAAACGTTTCTTCTCCATTCCCTTATATTCCCTTTCACTGTTATTTATATTCCCCTAAGGAATGAGAACATACACTGTTTGTCCTTCTCCGATTGACTTACTTCACTCAGCATAATACCCTCCAGTTCCATCCACATTGAAGCAAATGATGGGTATTTGTCGTTTCTAATGGCTGAGTAATATTCCATTGTATACATAAACAATATCTTTATCCATTCATCTTTCAATGGACACCGATGCTCCTTCCACAGTTTGGCTATTGTGGACATTCTGCTATAAACCTTGGGGTGCAGGTGTCCCGGCGTTTCATTGCATCTGAATCTTTGGGGGAAAACCCCAATAGTGCAATTGCTGAGTCGTTGGGCAGGTCTATTTTTAACTCTGAGGAACCTCCACACAGTTTTCCAGAGTGACTGCACCAGTTCACATTCCCACCAGCAGTGTAAGAGGGTTCCCTTTTCTCCGCATCCTCTCCAACATTTGTGGTTTCCTGCCTTGTTAATTTTCCCCATTCTCACTGGTGTGAGGTGGTAACTCATTGTGGTTTGGATTTGTATATCCCTAAGGGCAAGTGATGCAGAGCATTTTTTCATGTTCATGTTGGCCATGTCAATGTCTTCCTCTGTGAGATTTCTCTTCATGTCTTTTGCCCATTTCATGATTGGATTGTTTGTCTCTTTGGTGTTGATTTTAAGAAGTTCTTTATAGATCTTGGAAACTAGCCCTTTATCTGAAACGTCTTTTGCATATATCTTCTCCCACGCTGTAGTTGTCTTTTAGTTTTGTTTACTGTATCCTTTGCTGTGCAAAAGCTTCTTATCTTGATGAAGTCACAATAGTTCATTTTTGCTTTTGTTTCTTTTGCCTTCATGCATGTACCTTGCAAGAAGTTGCTGTGGCCAAGTTTAAAACGGGTGTTGCCTGTGTTCTCCTCTAGGATTTTGATGGACTCTTGTCTCACATTTAGATCTTTCATCCATTTTGAGTTTATCTTTGTTCATGGTGAAAGAGAGTGGTCTAGTTTCATTCTTTTGAAGGTGGATATCCAATTTTCCCAGCACCATCTATTGAAGAGACTGTCTTTCTTCCAATGGATAGTCTTTCCTCCTTTATCGAGTATTAGTTGACCGTAAATTTCAAGGTCCACTTCTGGGTTCTCTATTCTGTTCCATTGATCTATGTGTGTGTTTTTGTGCCAGTACCACACTGTCTTCATGACCACAGTTTTGTAGTACAAGCTGAAATCTGGCATTGTGATGCCCCCAGATATGGTTTTCTTTTTTAAAATTCCCCTGGCTATTCACGGTCTTTTCTGATTCCACACCAATCTTAAAATAATTTGTTCTAACTCTCTGAAGAAAGTCCATGGTATTTTGATAGGGATTGCATTAAACGTGTACATTGCCTGGGTACCATTGACATTTTCACAATATTAATTCTGCCAATCCATGAGCATGGAATATTTTTCCATCTCTTTTTGTGTTCCTCAATTTCTTTCAGAAGTTTTCTATAGTTTTTAGGGTATAGATCATTTACCTCCTTGGTTAGGTTTATTCCTAGGTATCTTATGATTTGGGTGCAAATGTAAATGAATTGACTCCTTAATTTCTCTTTCTTCAGCCTCATTGTTAGTGTATCGAAATGCCATTGATTTCTGGGCATTGATTTTGTATCCTGCCATGCTACCAAATTGCTGTATGAGTTCTAGCAATCTTGTGGGGGAGGGTTTTGGGTTTTCTAGGTAGAGTATCATGTCATCAGCGAAGTGGGAGAGTTTGACTTCTTCTTTTCCAATTTGAATGCCTTTAGTGTCTTTTTGTTGTCTGATTGCTGAGGCTAGGATTTCCTCTACTATGTTGAATAGCAGTGGTGAGAGTGGACATCCCTGTCTTGTTCCTGATCATAGGGGAAAGGCTCCCAGTGCTTCTTCATTGAGAATGATATTTGCTGTGGGCTTTTCGTAGATGGCTTTTAAGATGTCGAGGAATGTTCCCTCTATCCCTATGCTCTGAAGTGTTTTGATCAGGAATGGATGCTGTATTTTGTCAAATGCTTTCTCTGCATCTAATGAGAGGATCATATGTTTCTTGGTTTTTCTCTTGCTGATATGATGAATCACATTGATTGTTTTACGAGAGTTGAACCATCCCTGTGTCCAGGGGATAAATCCTACTTGGTCATGGTGACTAATATTCTTAATGTATTGTTGGATCCTATTGGCTAGTATCTTGTTGAGAATTTTTGCATCCCTGTTCATCAGGGATATTGGTCTGTATCCTCTTTTTGGTGGGGTCTTTGTCTGGTTTTGGAGTTAATGTGATGCTGGCTTCATGGAACGAATTTGGAAGTACTCCATCTCTTTCTTTCTTTCCAAACAGCTTTAGTAGGATAGGTATGGTTTCTTCTTTAAACGTTTGATAAAATTCCCCTGGGAAGCCATCTGGCCCAGGACTTTTGTGACTTGGGAGGTTTTTGATGACTGCTTCAATTTCCTGACTGGTTATTGTCCTGTTTAGGTTTTCTATTTCTTCCTGTTCCAGTTTTGGTTGTTTGTGTCTTTCCAGGAATGCGTCCATTTCTTCTAGATTGCCTAATTTATTTCTGTATAGCTGTTCATAATATGTTTTTAAAATCGTTTGTATTTCCTTGTGTTGGTAGTGATCTCTTCTTTCTCATTCATGATTTTATTAATTTGAGGCTTTTCTCTCTTCTTTTTAATAAGACTGGCTAAAGGTTTATGTATGTTATTAATTCTTTCAAAGAACCAACTCCTGGTTTTGTTGATCTGTTCCGCATTTCTTGTGGTCTCAATTTCCTTGAGGTCTGCTCAAATTTTAATTAAATCTCTTATTCTGTTGGGTGTAGGATCTAGCTGCTGTTTTTTTCTCTAGCTCCTTTATGAGTAAGGTTAGCTTTTGTATTTGAGTTCTTTCCAGTTTTTGAATGGATGCTTGTATTGTGATGTATTTCCCCCTTAGGACTGCTTTTGCTGCATGCCAAAGATTTTGAACGTTTGTATCTTCATTCTCATTAGTTTCCATGAATCTTTTGAATTCTTCCTCAATTTCCTGGTTGACCCTTTCGTCTTTTAGCAGGATGGTCCTTAACCTTCCAGTGTTTGAAGTCCTTCCAAACTTCTTGTTGTGATTTAGTTCTAATTTCAAGGCATTATGGTCTGAGAATATGCAAGGGATGATCTGAATCTTTTGGTATCGGTTCAGACGTGATTTGTGATCCAGTATGTGGTCTATTCTGGAGAAAGTTCCATGTGCACTTGAGAAGAATGTTTATTCAGTTCAGTTTGGATGTAAAGTTCTGTAGATATCTGTGAAATCTATCTGCTCCAGTGTATCATTTAAAGCTCTCATTTCCTTGGAGATGTTGTGCTTAGAAGACCTATCGGGGGTAGAAAGACCTAGTTTGAAATCACCAAGTATAAGATAATTATTATCTATGTATTTCTTCACTTTCATTTTTAATTGGTTTAAATATTTGGCAGCTCCGATACTAGGGGAATATATATTGAGGATTGTTATGTCCTTTGTTGGATAGATCCTTTAAGTATGATTTAGTGTCCATCTTCATCTCTCTCTATAGTCTTCGGGGTAAATTTTAGTTTATCTGATATAAGGATGGCTACCCCTGCTTTCTTTTGAGGACCATTTGAATGGTAAATGGTTCTCCAACATTTTGTTTTCAGATTGTAGGTGTCCTTCTGTCTAATATGAGTCTCTTGTAGACAGCAAATAGTTGGGTCCTGCTTTTTTATCCAGTCTGAAACCCTGCGCCTTTGAAGGGGTCATTAAGCCCATTCACGTTCAGAGTTACTATCCACAGATATGAGTTTAGTGTCATCATGATATCTACTCAGTCCTTGTTTTTGTGGATTGTTCCACTGAACTTCTTCTTAAAGGGGAATTTTAAGAGTCCCCCTTAAAATTTCTTGCAGAGCTGGTTTGGAGGTCACATATTCTTTCAGTTCCTGCCTGTCTTGGAAGCTCTTTATCTCTCCTTCCATTTTGAATGAGAGCCTTGCTGGATAAAGTATTCTTGGTTGCATGTTCTTCTCATGGAGGACCCTGAATATATCCTGCCAGCCCTTTCTGGGCTGCCAGGTCGCTGTGGAGAGGTCTGCTCTTCCCCATAAAGGTCAGGATTCCTTGTCTCTTGCTGCTTTAAGGATCTTCTCTTTATCTTTGGAATTTGCAGGCTTCACTATTAAATGTCGAGGTGTTGGACGGTTTTTATTGATTTTAGGGGGGGATCTGAATGCCTGTTTCCCTTCCCAGATAAGGAAAGTTTTCAGCTATGATTTGTTCAAATACATATTCTGGCCCTCTGTCCCTTTCGGCGCCCTCTGGACCCCCAATTACACATAGGTTTTTCTTCCTCAGACTGTCGTTTATTTCCCTTAATCTGTCTTCCTGGTCTTTTAATTGTCTCTTTTTGCTGAGTTTCCCTCTTTGCCATCAACTTGTCTTCTATGTCACTCACTTGTTCTTCCACCTCGTTAACCCTCGTCGTTAGGACTTCTAGTTTGGATTGCATCTCATTCAATTGATTTTTACTTTCTGCCTGATTGTATCTAAATTCTGCAGTAATGAAGTCTCTTGAGTCCTTTATGCTTTTTTCTAGGGCCACCAGTAGCTGTATAATAGTGCTTCTGAATTGGTTTTTTGACATTGAATTGTAATCCAGATTTGTAACTCTGTGGGAGAGAGGACTGTTTCTTTCTTTTGAGGTGAGGTTTTCCTTCTAGTCATTTTGCTCAGTGCAGAGTGGCCAAAAACAAGTTGTATTGGGAAAAGGAGAAAAAGAGAGGAGAGAAAGAAGGAAAGAGAATAGAAAAAGAAAAAAGGAAAAAGGAAGAAAAAAGAAAAAAGAGAATAAAAGGAGAAAGAAAAAGAAAGAAAGGGGGGGAAGGGTGGGGGAAGCAATCAGAATTTAAAAAAAATGGGGGAGTATCTTCTGATTCTGTATACTTTAAGTCCCTTGACTTCCCCTGGATCTTGTCCTTCTAGCTGGTCTTCTGGGTGGGAGGGGCCTGTTTTCACGTGTTAGCCCTTGGGGGAGCTCATCTCCCCCTGCCTGGTGAAGCGCTCAGTTAGGGTTATATACCCCGTGACGCCCAAGGAGGAACAACCTCAATGGCAGCGGCCAGGTCTGAACACCTGTATTCAGCCCCCACAGTAACTCTGGAGCAGTCCATCTGCAGGGCCTGGAGGCTCTGGTGCAGGGGTGCTGATCTGCTCAGCTCTGGGCAGGAGCATCCTTGCTGTCCTGGGCTCGCCGGGCCTCTGCCTGTCCCGGGGGAGGCCGAATCCTGGGCTGTGTCCCGGCCCCCTGTGCTCCGGGACCTGCGCTGTTGGATTCTCACTCCCAGTCGGGTAGGCACCTCTCCACGGAGCCGCCGATGCCCCTCTGAGCTGCTCCTGGAGCCCACAGCCCCCTCCACACAGAGCCTCTTCCTCTGTCCTAGGCGCTGCCACCTAGCTGCTCCCAGGGACCCGCAGCCCCCTCCGCACAGAGCCGCTACCCAAGCCCCTCAGAGCTGCTCCTGCTTCAATACATGTGCCCTGCAGCCTGTAGGGAGCTCGGTGCACTCTCCTGGGAGTGCAGGTGCCTGTTTGTGTCCCATGGAGCCCAAGGGTGTCCCCGCCCTCCTGGGGTCTTGTTCTGAATCCCTGCAGGCGCCATTCCCCCCTGGAAGAATGGTGCAGCTCCTGCTTCTCTGGGACAGAGCTCTCCTGACCGGGGGGCACTCGCCCTGGCCTTAGCCTGGCTCCTCGTGGGGCCCCTCCCACTTGGATGCCTTTTGTTTCATTATTTCCTTTTCCCCGTGATCCTACCTTGATAGAAGCGTCAACTTTTCTCACTGTAGCATTCTATCTGGTCTCTGTTTAAATCTCAGGCTGAATTCCTAGAATTTCAGGATGATTTGAAGTTTATCTAGGTAATTTGGTCAGGACAGGTGACTTGGGGACCCTACTCTTTCGCCATCTTGCCCCTCCTCCTGTATGTTGCTTTTTAGCTTTGGTTGTTTCCTTCACTTTGCAGAAGCTTTTCAATTTGATGAAATCCCAATAGTATTTTTGCTTCTGTTTCCCTCACCTCAGAGGCATATCCTGAAAGAAGATCCAATGGCCAATGTCAAAGACTTTGCTGCCTATCTTTTCTTCTTTGTATGGTTTCAGGTCTCACATTTAGGTCTTTCATCCATTTTGAATTTTTTTTTATATATATGGTGTAAGAAAGTGGTCCAGTTTCATTCTTCTGCATGTGGCTGCCTGTTTTTCCCAACACCATTTGTTCTTATCCTGGGGTCAGGTTTAGTGTTTCTTGAAGAGACTGTCTTTGTGCCATTGGATATTCCTTCCTGCCTTGTTGTCCATTAATGGATCATAGAGTTACAGGTTTGTATCTTGTTTTGGCTTTCCATTCTGTTCTATTGATCTAAGCATCTCCTTTTGGGAGATCCCTGATTGCTGATTCAATTTCTCTGCTGGTTATCGGTCTGTTCAAGTTTCTTATTTCTTCCTTTTTCATTTTTGCTATGTTATATATTTCCAGGAATTGATCTATTTCTTCCAGGTTCTAGGTTGCTGGCATATACTTTTTCATCATATTCTCTTATTATCGTTTGTATTTCTGTAGTGTTGGTTGTTATTTCTCTTTTCTCATTCGTGATTTTATTTGGGTCTTCTCATCTTTTTATGTTTTTCTTTTTTTAAAGATTTTATTTATGTATTCATGAGGGACACAGAGAGGGAGAGGTATAGGCAGAGGTAAAATGAGGCTCCATGCGGGGAGCCTGATGTGGGACTTGATCCACCAGGATCCTGGGATCATGACCTGAGCCAAAGCACATGCTCAACCACTGAGGCACCCACTGCCTTGCTGATTCAATTCCTTTGCTAGTTATGGGTCTGTTCACATTTTCTATTTCTTCCTATTTCAGTTTTGCTCGTGCACATTTCTAGGGATTTGTCCATTTCTTCCCGGTCTCCCAGTTTGTTAGCATATAATCTTTCATAGTATTCCCTTATAATTGTCTTATTTTTCTGGTGTTGATTGTGATCACTCTTCTCTCTTTTGTGATTTTATTTATTTAGGTGTTTTCACTTTTCTCATTCCTAAGGCTGGATAGGTTTTGATCCATTTTATTAATTATTTTGAAGAAATAGCTCTTAGTTTCATTATTCCATTCTAATGTTTTTTTATTTCTGTATTGTTTATTTCTGCTCTCATCTTTATTTTTTCCCTTCTTCTGTAGGCTGTAGGCTTTGATTGCTATTCCTTTTCCAGCTCCTTTAGGTGTAGGGTTAGGTTGTGTATTGGAGACTTCTTGTTTCTTGAGGTAGGCCTGTATTGCTATGTACTTTCCTCTTTGGACTGCCTTTTCTACATCCCAGAGGTTTGGAGAAACGTTTTCATTTCCATTTGTTTTAAATTTCCTCTTTAATTTCCTGGTTGCTCCATTCATTCTCTAGTAGGATGTTCATAATCTCCACGTATTTTTGGTCTGTCCAAATTTTTTCTTACTGTTGACTTCGAGTTTCATAGCGTCGTGGTCTGAAAAGGTACAGGGTGTGATATCAACCTTCTTGTACCTGTTATACCTGTTGAGGGCTGATTTGTGGCCCATGATATGATCTGTTCTGGAGAATGTCCCATGTGCACTTGAAAGGAATGTGTATTCCGCTTTAGGAAGAAATGTTCAGACTATATCTGTTGAGTCCCTGTGGTCCAGTGTGTCTAGGCTATTGTTCCCCTGTATATTTTCTGCATAGACGATCAGTCCATTGCCATTACTGGGTAGGTGTTAAAATCCCCTGTCATTGTATCATTATCAGTGAGTTTCTGTACGTTTATTGGTAATTGGGTTCCATATTTAGGTACTGACATGTTGGCAGCATAAATATTTAGTTGTTTGATCCTGATTGAGAGTCTTTTTAATTATGAAATAATGCCCTCCTTCATCTCTTCTTACAGTATTTTTTCTTTCTTTTTGAGATTTAAATATTTTATTTATTTATTCATGAGAGATACACAGAGGAGCAGAGGCAGAAACATAGGCAGAGGGAGAGACAGGCTCCCCAAAGGGAGGCTGATGTGGGACTCGATCCTGGGATCCCAGGATCACCCCCTGAGCTGAAGGCAGATGCTCAACTACTGAGTCACCAGGTGTCCCCCAGTGTTTGGTTTCAAATCTAGTTTGTCTAATATAAGTATTGGTCCTCCAGCTTTCTTTTCATAACCATTAGCGTGATAGATGATTTTCCATCCCCTGACTTTCAAACTGCTGGTGTCTATAGGTCTAATGTGAGCATCTAGTAGGCAGCATACCAATGGATCTTGTTTTTTTAATAACAATTTTATTTTTGAGAACATGAGAGAGTAGAGAGAGAGAGAGAGAGAGGCAAAAATTAGGCAGAGAGAGAAGCATGCTCCCCACCAGGAGCACAATATGGGACTCGATCCCAGACTCCAGGATCACACCCTGAGTCAAAGGCAGAGGCTCAACCCCTGAGCCACCCAGGCATCCTGGATACTGTTTTTTAAGCCACTCTGATACCCTATATCTTTTGATTGGAGCATTTAGTATCAGTATTCAGAGTGCTTATTCAAAGATATGAACTTGTGCCTTGTTGTTAGTGGTAGAGTTGGTGTTTCTGGTGACGTTCTCTGGTCCTTTCTAGTCTTTGTTGCTTTTGGTATCTTTTTTTCCCCCACTAGAAGAGTCCCTCTTAAAATTCCTTACTGGACTGGTTTAGTGGTCATGAACTCCTTTATACTTTGCCTGTCAGGGAAAATCTTTCTCTCCTTCCCTCCTGAATGACACACTTCCTGAAGAAAGAATTCATACAAATTGGACTCCAATAAAAAGAAATTTAAAAACATAAAATAAATTATTGCTCGTATGACTGACGAAAATGGCATTTAGGAGGAAAACCAGAAGCTGAAAGGAAGGAGGACAGATATCATCATCCTTAGCTTTCACAGGGACCTGGTGTCCTTTCCTAAGGCCCCCCCCCTCCGTAGGATGCTTCCTGCCCCTCTGTGCTCCTTTTTGGAACCCAGCAGGCACATCTCCGTGCCTCCAGCACCTCTGCAGTCGTGGTTTATAGCGTCTTCCATGTATCCTATTGGGGACCACGGCGTCATGTATGTAACCATCCAGATGCTGTTAGCATTGGGGTGATTCTGACTTTTGTTCGTTGGGGGTGTGTGTGTGTCTATCATATGAATCTATCACATGTAGCTATCGGATCCTCTGGCTGGGTAGCCCAAACACCAAAATGGTTGGTAGAACATCATTTCTTGTGCTGGCGCTGGGTGGCTAGCTGGGCTTTCCTGGCTGATCCGGGGCTCGCTCCTGCTGTGAATTTCAGCTGGATGTTCAGCTGAGGTGGAAGGTTGGCTCGGCCAAATTACCATGTCCGACAGTGGGTCTCGCCGAGCGCCGGCTGCTTCCATTCTCGCCGATGCCTCTCCAGCAGGGAGTCAGACCTCAGGGCAACCCTGGGGAGAGCTCCTGAGGAGTCGGGTACCAGTGGCGGGGAGCCCTGGGGCTGCCTGTGTGTGGAGGTCAAGGTGGGGATGGGGCTGGGGTTCTTTGGTCCCCTGTGCTGCCTGGCTTTCAGGCCGAACCCCATGCTCACCCAGCCCCTACTCACTAGGGCAAGAAGGGTGCCCTCCACACGCTCGTGTGAGAGATCCAGCACCACAAGGTGTGCATGCTGAGTCCACCTGGTGAGCATTGCCCAGGTGGGTGAGCTGCAAGTTGGGACACAGGAAATTTAATAAAAATCCCCTACCCCTGGACAAGCAGCGCAGGACTGATTCCATTTTGTGCTACACCCGCCACCTCCCCTATGACCCCCACATGACCTGCTTATGGCTTAAGGCGCTGCCCCACCCGAGTCAAACCGCTGGGCACACCCTAATCGGAAATCGGCTCATAACAATGTAACCCTGCTTTGTGCCCCCCAAAACTGTGAGCCAATTCTGACCAAAGTAATAGGCCAGCTCAAGTGGATACTATAGGGTAAGGTGTAATTCAATCAGCCACTTGCGTGTGGATGAACATGACTGTGCAAATTTCTGCATATCCCACGGTCCACTGCCCCTATAAAGCTGCTATGCCTCTTAGTCTCAGGGTCCAAGTCCCTGCTCCCCTGTGTCGGGTGCACTTGGACCCAAGCTACAGCTTGTAGAGAAACCCTCGGGAGTTTGCATCGGTGTCAGCTCATTGGTGGTTTCTCAGATTCGCAGTCTTGGGCACAACACAAGGGCCTGCTGTCCTGATATCCCTTCCACGGCCACTCTGAGCACCTCACAGGCCTTCAGTGCCCCAGGCACACTGGCATGGGGATGCAGGGAGGGGAGTACCTGCCCCGGAATTGGGCCAGCCTTGGCCCCCTGGACAGAGGGAGCACAGACCTCCCAGGTCGCTTTTCACAGACCCTGGTGACCTGAGGCTCCCTGGCTGTCACTCTGTCCCAGGCCCTCCTGGCCCATGGGGCACAGGCTGAGTCCCAGTATAGTGTGTGGGGTCCTGACGCTGGCATCTGGCCGCCCCTGGAAGGCACATGGGGACGTCAGCTGTGCCTAGCAGTGCCCATGCAGGGGCTGTTGGGGCCTGGGTGGTGCCCCCTCGTCCTCTCTGTGGGTCTCTCCACGCCCCGTACACAGAGTTCTGGGAGACACAGAAATGGGCTGGCTGTGCATTTTCACACCACAATACTTTATTGACATTCTACAGCAAACGGGCTCAGAGCCAAGGGTGCATGCCTTCCCCTGGAAAGGGAGACCATTCTGTCCTTTAGGGGAGGGCAAGAATCACATGGGTGGGGGGGCAAGTGCTGGAGTCCCCCACCGGGGAGCATGTGTGGACTCCGGGTGGGGGCGGGTGTCCTGAGGTTTCAGAATGAGAGACGGTTGTGAGGACAGCAGAGCTGACCGTGACTTGCAGCTCATGGGTTCCTGCGCTGGGTCCCCGCAGGGCAGTTGGAGCCCAGTCGTGGGGCCCCTGTGGCCCCAGCACCTGGAGGAGCCTGCCTCCTGGTGTGGGTGCGGTAGGGTCCACTGGCCTACCTCTGCTCTCCCCAACCTTGAGTGTCCTGGGATTCCCAGGGCTGCCCTAAGTCAGCGACCTGGATCTGTGGGGTACCCCCAGGGCTCAGGAGGCCACATCCAGCTGTGAGAAGGCTCGCTCAGTGTAGGGCCAGAATCCAGGGCTGGACAGGGCCATGGGGGTCTGGATCCCATTAGTCTTTTTGTTGGGCCTGGGGCGGGGTCGCAAATCACCCCCACCTTCACAGACCCTGGGGCCAGGCCAGCCCAGATCCCCCTGGGTTATTGGCTGGTGTCCTGTGAAGGGTGTGCCTCCCTCCAGGAGGGACAGTGCATCCTATGCACCACTCACCTGCACACACCCTGTCGGGGGCTCCTTGTCTTCACTCCTCCCTGCAACCCCTAGGTACTCTATGGGACCCCCAGGCTTCTGATGGGAGCAGGATATTGAGAGATCCCCGGGGAGGCTGAGCATGTCCCACAGGGTGCACCTGCACCGGGTCCTTGCTGGGGGCTGATGGTGTGTGGGTGGATGGTGTGGGGGCAGGGGTATGATAGTGGTGGAGTGTGGGGGATGGTGTAGGGGGGGATGGTGTTGTGGTATAGAGTGGGTGGGGATTATGTGGGGCTGTGTGGGTTTGAGGGGGACGGTGTAGGTGGGATCCCATTGAGGTAGATGATGTAGGTGGATGGAGTGGCAGTGGGGGATGAGGGAGATGTCGTGGGGGGCCTGCGGACACAGGGCATCCCCTTCCTCTAAGATGCACAAGGAGATGTCTACACTTAAAGGCAACTCCAGTCTGGGGTTTGCTGTGACACCTGTCCCTGGGGCGGGGTGTGGTCAGTGCAGGACCCTGGCTGGACCAGGGGCATTATCTGGGGTTCATCATACTATGTGTGTTTTCAAATTGCAAAATGTCTCAAATTAAATGCATAGAACTTAGAAATATATAAATCACCGAGAGTGGGTGTCACTCTGACCCGTCCGACCCTCATGGGATCGATGTGTGTCCTGCTCCAGCCGTGGCCATGCCGCCTGGCACCCAGGTCCAGTTCCTGCCCCCAACGTCCCCCACCCCATCCCCTGCTACTCAGAGGACTGTCCCTCTCCCCTTTGGGGTTCAGCTCCCATGGCAAGCCCTGGAGACCCCATCCTAGTGGCCTCCTCATGTCCGAGGCCCTGGGGGTGGGGGCACAGAGGTCATCCCCAACACCCTACCATGGAGCGGTGTGTTGTTGGCTTCTGCTCTGCCCCCTGACTCAGAAGCCCCGTTTTCCCTACCCAGAATCCCCTGGTCCTCCACTGGGTCCTGATCCCCCCTGGCCCCTCAACCTCACCCTACCCCGTAGTAGTCCCAAAATATGATGTGACTGCTGAACGTCCTGTTGACGTCCAGGTCCACCTGCATGATGTCCCTGGAGGAGACCAGGTCCTCCTCTTTCATTTCCTGCGAGAAAATCTGGGAGGAGGAGCTGGCATCAGGGACACAGACCCCGACCTGTCACCAGGTGCTCTCCTGGGCAGGGAGCCCTGGGGCCACCATGGGAGTGTGTCCTGCCGAAACCTCCTTCCATCCCCTGGGAGGCCAGGGACGGGGGGAGTGTCCACCGTGCCCATGGAACTGTGTGAGGGCCTGTGCCCAGCTGTGGTGGGTGGGGAGGTGACTGAGGGTCAGCCTGGGTGGGAGGGGACAGGAGGTCAGTCCAGGTGGGGAGGGTTCATGCGGGTGTTGTGTCCAAGATTGCGAATCCGAGAAACCACTAAGGAGCCGACACTTATGCAAACACACGTGGGTTGTTTTACAAACTCAAGCAAGGGTCCAGGTATACCCCACACAGTGGACCAGGGACTTGGACCCCGAGGAGGGTTTTAGCTTAGTTTTAAGGGCTGGTCTTGGGGACCTCCAGAAGGGCTGGAGCAATTCCTCAAGTTCTGTTTACATTTTGATATGGGTCCTTCAAGGGCATTGTGCTCTCTTCTCATTCTAATTGGGGCTTCCAGCCCTTGGCTTAGGCTCAGTTTTTATTCTATTGTGGGGCTTTCTAAGACATTAAGCTGTCAACTTTTGTTTTATTCCAGTAACTGAAGTAATGTAAATTTCAGCTCTTCTTCACAGGAGCCTGGGATTGCTGGGCCTGTGCTAATACTGAACTTAAAGTAGAATGGCCGTAATGTTCTCGGCCTCCAGGCATCCCGTCCTGTCCTATCTAGCTCAAGCCCCCCTCCCTGGAGCTCCTAGGAGAGAAATTGCAAATGACCTCAGCCTTGCAGCCTGTGTTCCGCGACAGGCCCAGGGATTTCGGATCAGGAAGACCTGGGGCGCGGGCATCCCGGCAGTGCAGCAGGATTCCATGCTGCAGACTCTTATTCCCTAAGGCTATCTTGACAACTGACTTTGTACACAGAAAAGTTCTCCTTTGTCTTTAAAAGTGCAGGAGCGAGTTAAAGCATTTTTTCTCTGCCCATCTGATTGCTCAGATTCTAATCTGAGACGTATTTCCTGTTAATAAGGATAATTTACTATCCGTAGTACTATGTTTAAAATATTCTGACACAAGTAATTCAGAGGGATGAGGCTTTCTCATCTATTTCTTCACAGCTCAGTCATTCATCAGGAAATGAATCTTTATGGATTTGGAAATAATTGAGACATTAGTACCAATGGTCCTATTATTAAGTGACGGATTCTTCCCTGAGATTCTTCCCCTGTTTCAACTGACACTGAAACACTGTGAACTCTTTGGAAGACAAATGTCAAGGAAATAAATGTTATACATTGCTAATTTTAAATGCACTTGCAATATGGTGTCTATTATAATAGAAGTATTTTTATCTGATTTTTGCTATTTATTATCCTTTCCTGCTTTTCAGGTTGAAGAGGCATTATACATGTTCATAAGTGTTTTTCTTTCCTTCTGATATAAAATTCTTACTATGTTCCCATGGAAGGAACTCCTTAAGAATAAGGCAAAAGTTAATTCAACGATTCTTAAAATGTCTTCACACTGGAGCCTGATTCATTTAAGTCAATTTTCAAATTAAATCTTATTTCTTAGAAAGAAAACAAAGTTTTATAGGGAAATTGAGAAGATAGTACAGAGAATTCTCATGCACTTGCACTCAATTTCTCCAATTATTGATATCTTATATCAGTACGGTACAAATATTAGCTAGTGAATCAATATTAAAATATTCGCAATAACCAAAGACCATACTTTATTCAGATTTCCTTAGTTTTTGCTAAATCACCATCCCTCATATCACACTCCATTTGTCCTCATGTGCTTTTAGTCTCCTCTGGATTGTGACAGTCTTTCAGCCTTTCCTTTTGTTGGTGAACTGGAACACTTTGAGAAGTGGAGTATTTTGTAAAATTTCCCTCAGTTGAGACATGTTTGTTGTTTATCTCATGATTGAACTGTTTTTGTGGATTATATACAGGGATATACTGCCATTTTTATTATATCATATGAAGGATAGATACTATCAACATAATTTATCATTCTTGGTATCGATCTGATCATCTTGCTGAGGTAGTGTTAGTCAGGTTTCTCTGTAGTAAAGTGATTCTTTATTGTTATTAATATTATTATTATTATATTATCATTATTAAGTTTTTCATAATATATTTTGTAGAAGGAAGTTACTATGTGTATTCCACACATAAGAGTGGGAAGCTATGCTCATGAACTTGAGTGTGGAATGTCTGCACAAATTGTTTGAAAATCTTCTACATGGGAGATTTCTCATCCCTCTGGGTTTGTTTGTTTGTTTCTTTTTCAAAGATTCTATTTATTTATTTGAGAGAGAGAGGAGTGAAAAACATGTGCTAGAGGGGCAGAGGGAGAGGGAGAAGCAGGTTCCCTGCTGAACAGGGAGCCTTCCTTGGGACCTGGATCATGATCTGACCCTAAGGCAGAAGCTTAACAGACTAGGACACCCAGGTGCCACTCTTTCTTTCTTTCTTTCTTTCTTTCTTTCTTTCTTTCTTTCTTTCTTTCTTTCTTTCTTCTTTTTCTTAATAATAAATTTACTTTTTTATTGGTGTTCAATTTGCCAATATACAGAATAACACCCAGTGCTCATCGCGTCAAGTGCCCCCCTCAGTGCCCGTCACACATTCACCCCCACCCCCGCCCTCCTCACCTTACATCACCCCTAGTTCATTTCCCAGAGTTAGGAGTCTTTATGTTCTGTCTCCCTTTCTGATATTTCCCACACATTTCTTCTCCCTTCCCTTATATTCCCTTTCACTATTATCTATATTCCCCAAGTGAATGAGAACATACAATATTTGTCCTTCTCTGATTGACTTACTTCACTCAGGATAATACCCTCCAGTTCCATCCACATTGAAGGAAATGGTAGGTATTTGTTATTTCTAATGGCTGAGCAAGGCCCACCTTTTCTCTCTCTTCATCTTCTGAGTCTCCCATGATATGAATGTTATTGTTTTAATAAGTGGCTGAGTTCCGAAGTCTTCCTTTGTGGTCCATAACCTTCCTTGTTTTTAAGGCTTCTTCTTGGGACGGCATCTCAGTTATAGCATTTTGAGTACTACCTCATGTTTTTCTATGGAGGTGAATTTCTCCATCTCATTATTTTTTCCAGAAATAGAAAGAAGGAAGAAGGAAGAAAAAGAAAAACCAAGAAAAACAATAACAACTGCCCTCCCCAAAGAAAACCCACCAGATTATTTTGGCCTGGTTGTTAAAAGATTCTAAATCCCAAAATCAGAAACACAATTAAAGTACCATGAAACTAAAAATAAGAAATATATAAGGTACATACATAAAAATTAAAATAAGGCAATTTATAAAATAGAATCAAAGAAACTAAATGAAAATAAAGCACAAAGTACAAAGGAAGCTAGACCCTACTTTCCAAGCAGAGCTGAATCTCTGCAGACTCTGTGGTCCGACACCTTGGTGGCAGGGAGTGGTCTGTGCGGGGTCTGAGGATTGGCCATGGCGGTGATGTCAGGTGCACATCTGACTGCTGGGTCAGAGGCGGGTTGGGTGTCAGCCCTTCTGGCCTCCAGCGGGCAGTGCTGTGCTGCTCCCTGAGACTTGTCGCTAATGGGCGGGATGCGGGTGGGGAGGCTGTGTCCTCTGGCTCTGGGGCTGAGCATTCCACCCCCCAGTCTGCATGTCCTCCACAGAAGATTCCCCAAGCCCCCGGGTCTCCGCCGCTTCTCTCAGAACCCTGCTTTCACTCTGCCCGCATCCGAGCTCCTTTTGGTTTTGTTTTTTTATCTCAGACTGTTGTGCCCAAGATTGCGAATCTGAGAAACCACCGAGAAGCCGATTCCGATGCAAACACACGTGGGATTATTTACAAGCTGGATCTTGTGTCGAAGTATACCCAACACTTCGGAGCAGGGACTTGGTCCCCGAGGAGGGTTTTAGCTTAGTTTTAAGGGCTGGACTCGGGGACCTCCAGAAGGGCTCGAGCAATTCCTCAAGGTCTGTTTACATTTTGATATGGGGCCTTCAAGGGCATTTAGCTCTGTTCTCATTCTAATAATGGCTTCCTGCCCTTGGCCTGGGCTCAGTTTTGATTCAATTGTCTGGCTTTCTAGGACATTAAGCTGTAAACAGTAAAGGTTCCACACCTGTAAGGGGGACATCACACTGTCCCTATATGCTGAAGACATGTACTAGAAACAGGAAACCCGAGAGCCTCCACCAAAACGTGTTAGAACTAAGGAGTGAGTTCAGTAAAGTCATGGGACACAAACTGACCCTACAGAGCAGAGTAGCCTTGCTGTGTCCCGACAATGAGCACTCAGGAAGGAAATGAAGGACGTGACTCCCTTCTCAGGAGCATCAAGGAGAATAAATAATGAGACTGAACCAAAGGAGCACAAGACTTGTGCCCTGATCCAAACCATGCTCTGGGAGGCCGTCCTGGTCTTGTAGGGTAGGACTCTCATCTTGTGAAAATGTCCACAGTTCCTGAAGCCACCCTCAGTTTCAATGTCATTCCTATCAAAATCATGGTGGCAGAACTTGAAATAGGAAAAAAAACCCCATAACCTCCATCCCCCTCAACAAATGCCCCGAACAGCAAATCAGTATTGGAGAAGCATGACAGAGTGGGACCCAGCACTTTCCTATTTCAAATGATAACACAGAGACACAGGATAAAGCAGTGTGGTTCTCAGGCCCCCGGCTGGCTCCATCGGTTAAGCATCCGACTCCTGACCTCACCTCTGGTCCTGATCTCAGGGGTCTTGAGTTCTAGCCCTGGGCTGGAACATGGACGAGGCGTGGAGCCTACTTAGAGAAACCAGACCCACGGAGGGGTGGTCCCGGCATAAGCTGAATGAGCAAACAAGGATTCCAGAAGGAAATGTGCTATGATACAACTGATTTTTTTAACTTAATTTAATTTAAACCCAATTAATTAACGTATAGTGTATTATACTTTCAGAGGAAGAATTCAGGGATTCACCAGTTGGAGATAACAGCAGTGCCCGTGACATCACGTGCCCTCCTTCATGCCGGTCCCCTGTTATCCACCCCCCTCCAGGGACCCTCAGTTCCTTTCCTATCGTTAATAGACTGTATTTCCTGCATCTGTTTTCATCTTATTTTTTTTCTTTCCCTTCACAGTAGTTCATCTGCTTTGCTTCTATAATTCCATCTATGAATGACACCACACGGTCATTCTCTTTCCCGACTGACTTACTGCACTTAACATGATCCCTTTAGTTCTATCCACATCATTGCAAATGGCAAGATTTCCTTCTCTTTGATAGCTGAGTACCATTCCTCTCTCTATGACCATCATCTATCTCCCATCCTCTTTATCCATCATCTGCCCGAGGGCACTGAGGCTCCTCCCACAGTCTGGCTACTGTGGACCCGGCTGCTGTGGACATTGTGGTGCAGGTGTCCCGAGTCTCACTGCATCTGTATCTTCGGAGTGAGCTCCAGGCCGTTCACCTGCTGGTCGCAGGGCGGCTCTATTTGTAACTTCCTGAGGGGCCTCCACACTGTTTCCAGAGCGGTTGCACCAACCTGCGGTCCCGCCCACAGTGGAAGAGGGTTGAGTGAGTTTTGCAGGACGTGGTAAAAGTCTGGTCCACATTTCATTTCGCGTCCTCTGGACTCCAATTCCTGTCCTTAAGTATTTCTGGGGAACCCGGGTGTTGGGCTCCTTTTCAGTGAGATGTTTCTGAAGCTAACAGCCCCAGCTGGAGCCTGAAAGGAGGCAGGTGGGGCCCATGGAGCATCCGCTGCCTCCTGCACAGCCTCCTGCAGCGCCTGAGTGTCCCACAGGGGGCGCCCGAGACCAGGACCCTCCCAAGGGGCACGGATGTGCAATAGGCCTCCTCTGCCTGCACTAACAGGAGCCAGCCTGTGCTGGGGAGGCCTGAGGATGACGTGGGGACGTGTCTAGGCTGATGAGCTGCAGCCTCCTCAGGACCCGCGGGGAGTCTTCAGGGGGAAATTGGGCCGCGTTCCTGCTGACAGGAGCCCCGGTCTCCTCAGGACACGTGGTGAGTCTTTTGGAAAATGTGGGCCCGCATCCACCCTGACATGAGCCCCTGGGCCGCCTCAGGACCTGCGGGGAGGCTTCAGGAAATGTGGGCTCTCATCCATGCTGACAGGAGCCCTGAGCCACCTCAGGACCTGCGTCGAGGCTTCAGGAAATTGTGGGCCCGCATCCATGCTGACAGGAGCCCCTGAGCAGCCTCAGGACCTGCAGGGAGGCTTCAGGAAGATATGGGCCCTCATCCACACTGACAGGAGCCCCTGAGCCGTCTCAGGTCCTGCGAGGAGGCTTCAGGAAGATGTGGCGCTGCGTCCACTCTGGCAGGAGCTCCCGGGCCCCTCAGGACATAAGTTGAGGCTTCTGGAAGCTGGGGGCCGCATTCATGGTTACAGGAGCCCCGGCCTCCTCAGAACCCTCGGTGACGCTTCAGGAGGACTTGGGGCCACATAGACACAACAGGACGCTGACTTCCTCAGGACCCCTAGTGTAGACTTTGGTAAATATGGAGATGCATCTATGCGGACAGAAGACCCCAGCCTTGTCAGAGCCTGTGATGAGGCCTAAGAAAGATGGGGATGCCGAATCCACACTGACAGGATTCTCCGGCCTCCTCAGGATGCACTGTGAAGGGTTGGGATGATTTGCGGCCACGTCCATGCTGACAGGAGCCCCCAGCCTCCTCAGATCTTATGGTGAGGCTGAGAAAAATGTGGGGCCACATCAAGACTGAGAGGACCCCCGTCCTCCTCAGGACCTGCACTTTGGCTTCAGGACACATGGGGCTGCGTCTAGGCTGACAGGAACCCACAGCCTCCTCAGGACCTGCAGTGAGTTTTCAGGAGACGTGGGGCCATGTCCAGGCTGACAGGAGCCCCTGGCCTCCTGAGAACCTGCTGTGAGGCTTCCAGAGGATGTGAGGCATACTCCATGGTGACAGGAGACCCGGCATACTCAGGACCTGCTGACTATGACTCTGGAACATGTGGGGCCACGTCCGCACTCACAGGATCCCGGCTTCCTCAGGAATCCCTGGAGGACTCTGGAGGCGCCAATGGGGGCCACATCCATGTCAGAAGGGACTCCTCAGAATCATAGAGTAAGTGAATAGGTAGAATGAATGGTAGGGTCAGGGGAGGGGAGACAGTTGGTGGTTAGGCTTAGGTTAGATGTTAGGGGTTAGTGAATATGCTTATGGTTATGGATTAGAGGTTAGGGTATGGGATAAGTGTAAGGGTCAGTGGTTAGGAGTTAGGATGGGGGTTTGGGTTAGGGACAGGAGTTAGAGTTAGGGTTAGGGTTTAGACTTTAGGATTTAGGGCAGGAGGTTAGGAGTTGGGGTTTGGATTAGAGTTAGAGTTAGGGTTGGGCTAGGTTTGCAGTTAGGGTTAGGGGTTAGGATGTGGGTTAGAGTTAACGTTAGGGGTTAGAGTTAAAGTTAGGGCTAGGTTTAGGGTTAAGGCGAGGGTTCGGTTTAGTGTTTGTTTAGGGGTTAGGGTTAGGGTCAGGTCAGGGTCAGGGTACAGTTTTGGGAAAGGGTAAGAGAGGGATAGGCAGTGGGTTAGGGATTAGTTTTAGGGTACAGGTTAGGGTACACTTTGGGGTATGAGATAGGATTAGTATTAGAGGGTTAGGGTTAGGGTAGAGGTTAGGGTTAGGAATAGGATTTGAGTACATTAAGTTAAGGTTATTGTTAGAGGTTAGCATTAGGGTTAGATTTAAGGTAAGGGTCAGGGTTAAGGGTTTAGAATAGGTTTAAGAGTTAGGGTGAGGGTTGGCAGGAATGTTCAGTGAATGTGTTTTGGTCTTGGGGTTTGTGTTTGGTTTTTGATTAGTGATAGTTCTTGTTTTAGGGTTAGGTTAACATTAGGCTTAAGTGTAGGGTTAGGTATGTTTGTGTATGGTTAGAATTTGTGTCTTGTCATGTGCCTGCACTGGGACTCCTAGCATCTTGGGCAGTTTAGTTTTATGCACTCTATTTAGGTTTTGGGTTCAAAGATAGCCTGACTCCACCAAGTCAGTGGCCTCCTCAGAGAATCAGTATCCAGGCTTCTGCTGGGGTCAGAATAGGCATGGCAGGCTTCTCCTGAGCTGAGCTAAGGAGGGTATTTGTGGCTCTAAAGACTCTCTGTTTGGATTATCAGTTGCATTTCTGATTTTATCTCTTCTGCGCACATGTTTCCTGTATACTAACAACTATTATTTTATTTTATTTTATTTTTTTTAAAGATTTTTATTTATTTATGATAGTCACACAGAAAGAGAGAGAGAGGCAGAGACATAGGCAGAGGGAGAAGCAGGCTCCATGCACCGGGAGCCCGACGTGGGATTCAATCCCGGGTCTCCAGGATCACGCCCTGGGCCAAAGGCAGGCGCTAAACCGCTGCGCCACCCAGGGATCCCTACAACTATTATTTTAAAGTTTTACTTGAATTCCTCTTTGTAAACACAGTATGATATAGTTTCAGATTTACCCCATAGTGATTCAACCCTTGAATGCAACGCCTGGTACTGGTCAGAGTTGACCTCCACTATCCCCATCCCCTGATTCCTCATCCCCCCCCCTTCCCCTGGTATTTATTAGTTTATTCTCTGTGGTTAAGAGTGTGTTTCTTGGTTTGCATCTCTCATCCCCTCCTTCGCCCCTTTGCCAGTTTGTTTGGTTTCTTAAAATTCACATGTGAATGCAATTGTATGGTATTTGGTATCTTTCTCTGACTGACTGAGTTCCTTGAGCATAAGTCCTTTCCACTTCACCCACGTCATTGTAAATGGCTTCATTTCATCCCTTCTGATGACCAAGTGATGTTGCAGTGTGTATATTTACCACATTGTCTCTGCCCATTCATCTGTCTATGGATATCTGGGCTGTATACACAGTTTTGCTGTTGTTGATAATGCTGCTACCAACACTGGGCTGCGTGTTCCTCTTCCAATCTACTAAACTACTTTTGTATCCTCGGGGTAAATACCTAACTGTGCAATTTTGGAATCGTAGGGTAGCTCTATTTTTAACTTTTAATTTTTTTTTTGTGATAGTCACAGAGAGAGAGGCAGAGACACAGGCAGAGGGAGAAGCAGGCTACATGCACTGGGAGCCCGATGTGGGATTCGATCCCGGGTCTCCAGGATCACGCCCTGGGCTAAAGCCAGGCGCCAAACCGTTGTGCCACCCAGGGATCCCCTATTTTTAACTTCTTGAGGACCCTCCAGACTGTTTTACACAGTGGCTGCACCTTTTTTTATGTATTAATGAGAGACACATAGAGGCAGAGGTATAGGCAGAGGGAAAATGAGGCTCCATGCGGGGAGCCTGATGTGGGACGTTATCCCCCATGACCCCGGGATCATGACCTGAGCCAAAGAAGATGCTCAACCACTGAGGCACCCAGGTGCCTTGCTGATTCAATTTCTTTGCTCGTTATGGGTCTGTTCATATTTTCTATTTCTTCCTATTTCAGTTTTGCTCATTTGCATATTTCTATGGATTTGTCCATTTATTCCAGGTCTCCAAGTTTGTTAGCGTATAATCTTGCATAGTATTCCCTTATAATTGTCTACTTTTTCTGGTGTTGATTGTGATCTCTCTTCTCTCATTTGTGATTTTATTTATTTAGGTTTTGTCTTTTCTCGTTGATAAGCCTAGCTAGGGCTTGATCCATTTTATTAATTATTATGAAGAACCAGCTCTTAGTTTGGTTATTCCATTCTACTGTTTTGTTTTTTCTGCATTCTTTATTTCTGCTCTCATCTTTATTTTTTCCCTTCTTCTTAGGCTTTAGGCTTTGATTGCTATTCCTTTTCCAGCTCCTTTAGGGGTAGGGTTCGGTTGTTTATTGGAGACTTCTTGTTTCTTGACGTAGGCCTGTACTGCTATGTACTTCCCTCTTAGGATTGCCTTTCTACATCCCGGACGTTTGGAGAAACATGTTTTCATTTTCATTTGTTTTAAATTTCCTCTTTAATTTCCTGGTTGCTCCATTCATTCTCTAGTAGGATGTTCATAATCTCCATGTAATTTTCATCTGTCCAATTTTCTTTCTTACTGTCGACTTCGAGTTTCATAGCGTCATGGTCCCAAAATGTACAGGGTGTGATATCAACCTTCTTGTGCCTGTTGTACCTGTTGAGAGCTGATTTGTGGCCCATGATATGATCTGTTCTGCAGAATGTCCCATGTGTACTTGAAAGGAATGTGTATTCTGCTTTAGGTTGAAATGTTCAGACTATATCTGTTGAGTCCCTGTGGTCCAGTGTGTTAAGGCTATTGTTCCCCTGTTGATCTTCTGCATAGACGATCGGTCCATTGCCATAAGTGTGTGGGTGTTAAAATCCCCTGTCATTGTATTATTATAGTGAGTTCCTGTACGTTTGTTGTTAATTGGTTTCTATATTTAGGTACTCCCATGTTGGCAGCATAAATATTTAGTTATTTGAACTTTTTTTAAAATAAATTTATTTTATTGGTATTCAATTTACCAACAAACAATAACACCCAGTGCTCATCCCGGCAAGTGCCCCCCTCAGTGCCTGTCACTCATTCACCCGCACCCCCTGCCCTCCTCCCCTTCCAGCTCCCTAGTTCCTTTCTCAGAGTTAGGAGTCTTTATATTCTGTCTCCCTTTCTGATATTTCCCACACATTTCTTCTCTATTCCCTTATATTCCCTTTCACTATTATTTATATTAACCAATTGAATGAGCACATATGTTTGTCCTTCTCTGATTGACTTACTTCACTCAGCATAATAACCTCCAGTTCCATCCACGTTGAAGCAAATGGTGGGTATTTGTCGTTTCTAATGGCTGAGTAATATTACATTGTATACATAAACCACATCTTCTTTATCCATTCATCTTTCAATGGACACCATGGCTCCATCCACAGTTTCCCTATTGTGGACATTCCTGCTAAAAACATCAGGGTGCAGGTGTCCCGACCTTTCATTGCATCTGAATATTTGGGGTAAATCCCCAACAGTGCAATTGCTGGGTCGTAGGGCAGGTCTATTTTTAACTCTTTGAGGAACCTCCACACAGTTTTCCAGAGTGGCTGCACCAGTTCACATTCCCACCAACAGTGTAACAGGGTTCCATTTTCTCCACATCCTCTCCAACATTTGTTGTTTCCTGCCTTGTTAATTTTCCCCATCCTCACCGATATGAGGTGGTATCTCATTGTAGTTTTGATTTGTATATCCCTGAGGCACGTGATGCAGAGCATTTTCTCATGTGCATGTTGGCCATGTCTGTGTCTTCGTCTGTGAGATTTCTGTTCATGTCTTTTGCCCATTTCATGATTGGATTGTTTGTTTCTTTGGTATTCAGTTTAAGAAGTTCTTTATAGATCTAGGAAAGTAGCCCTTTATCTGATTCGTCTTTTGCAAATATCTTCTCCCATTCTGTAGGTTGTCTTTCAGTTTTGTTGACTGTATCCTTTGCTCTGATAAAGCTTATTATCCTGATGAAGTCACAATAGTTCATTTTTGCTTTTGTTTCTTTTGCCTTCGTGGATGAATCTTACAAGAATTTACTGTGGCCAAGTTCAAAAAGCGTGTTGCCTGTGTTCTCCTCTAGGATTTTGATGGACTCCTGTCTCACATTTAGATCTTTCATCCATTTTGAGTTTACCTTTGTGTATGGTGAAAGAGAGTGGTCTAGTTTTATTCTTCTGCATGTGGATGTCCAATTTTCCCAGCACCATCTATTGAAGAGACTGTCTTTCTTCCAGTGGATAGTCTTTCCCCCTTTATCAAATATTAGTTGACCATAAAGTTCTGGGTCTCTATTCTGTTCCATTGATCTATGTGTCTGTTTTTAGGGATCCCTGGGTGACGCAGTGGTTTGGCGCCTGGCTTTGGCCCAGGGCGTGATCCTGGAGACCCGGTATCGAATCCCACATCGGGCTCCCGGTGCATGTAGCCTGCTTCTCCCTCTGTCTGTGTCTCTGCCTCTCTCTCTCTCTCTGTTTCTGTGACTATCATAAATAAATAAAAATTAAAAAAAATTATTATGTGTCTGTTTTTGTGCCAGTACCACACTGTCTTGATGACCACAGCTTTGTAGTACAACCTGAAATCTGGCATTGTGTTGCCTCTAGATATCATTTTCTTTTTTAAAAATTCCCCTGGCTATTCGGGATCTATCCTGATTTTACACAAATCTAAAAAAATAATTTGTTCTAACTCTCTGAATAAAGTACATGGTATTTTGATAGGGATTGCATCAAACGTGTACATTGTCCTTGGTAACATTGACATTTTCATAATATTAATTCTACCAATCCATGAGCATGGAATATTTTTCCATCTCTTTGTGTCTTCCTTAATATCTTTCAGAAGTGTTCTATAATGTTTAGGGTATAGATGCTTCACCTCTTTGGTTAGGTTTATTCCTAGGTATCTTATGCTTTTGGGTGCAATTGTAAATGGGATTGACTCCTTAATTTCTCTTTCTTCAGTCTCATTGTTAGTGTATAGAAATGCCATTGATTTATGGGCATTGATTTTGTATCCTGCAACGGTACCAAATTGCTGTATGAGTTTTAGCAATCTTGGGGTGGAGGCTTTTGGTTTTTCTAGGTAGAGTATCATGTCATCTGAGAAGAGGGAGAGTTTGACTACTTCTTTGCCAATTTGAATGCCTCTAATGTCTTTTTGTTCTCTGATTGCTGAGGCGAGGACTTCCAGTACTATGTTGAATAGCACTGGTGAGAGTGGACATCCCTGTCTTGTTCCTTATCTTAGGTGAAAGGCTCTCAGTGCTTCCCCATTGAGAATGATATTTGCTGTGGGCTTTTCATTGATGGCTTTTAAGATGACGAGGAATGTTCCCTTTATCCCTACGCTCTGAAGTATTTTGATCAGGAATGGATGCTTTATTTGTCAAATGCTTTCTCTGCATCTAATGAGAGGATCATATGGTTCTTGGTTTTTCTCTTGCATGATATGATGAATCACATTGATTGTTTTACAAGTGTTGAACCAGCCTTGTGTCCCAAGGATAAATCCTCCTTGGTCATGCTGAATAATTTTCTTAATGTATTGTTGGATCCTATTGGCTAGTATCTTGTTGAGAATTTTTGCATCCATGTTCATCAGGGCTATTGGTCTATAAATCTCCTTTTTGGTGGGGTCTTTGTCTGGTTTTGGAGTTAAGGTGATGCTGGCCTCATAGAACGAATTTGGAAATACTCCATCTCTTACTATCTTTCCAAACAGCTTTAGTAGGATAGGTATAGTTTCTTCCTTAAACGTTTGATAGAATTTCCCTGGGAAGCCATCTGGCTTTGGACTTTTGTTTCTTGGGATGTTTTGGATGACTACTTCAATTACCTCCCTGGTTATTGGCCTGTTCAGGTTTTCTATTTCTTCGTGTTCCAGTTTTGATAGTTTCTGGCTTTCCAGGAATGCGTCCAATTCTTCTAGATTGCCTAATTTACTGGCATATGGCTGTTCATAATATGTTTTAAAATCGTTTTTAATTCCTTGGTGTTGGTAGTGATCTCTCCTTTCTCATTCATGATTTTATTAATTTGAGTCTTTATTCTCTCTTTTTCTTAATAGGCTGCCTAATGGTTTATGTATCTTGTTAATTCAAAGAACAAACTCCTGGTTTTGTTTATCTGTTCCACATTTTCTGGTATCGATTTCCTTGAGTTCTGCTCGAATATTAATTAATTCTCTTCTGTTGGGTGTAGGATCTATCTGCTGCTTTTTTCTAGCTCCTTTATGAGTAAGGTTAGCTTTTCTATTTGAGTTCATTCAGGTTTTTGAATGGATGCTTGTAATGTGATGTATTTCCCCCTTAGAATGCTTTTGCTGCATTCCTAAGATTTTTTACGGTAGTATCTTCATTCGTATTAGTTTCCATGAATATTTTTCTTAATAAATTAATTTTTTACTTGTGGTCAATTTACCAACATACATAATAACACCCAATGCTCATCCCGTCAAGTGCCCCCCTCAGTGCCCGTCACCCATTCACCCCCATCCCCCTTCCTCCTCCCCTTCTACCACCCCTAGTTCATTTCCCAAGTTAGGAGACTTTATGTTCTGTCTCCATTTCTGATATTTCCCACACAATTCTTCTCCATTACCTTATATTCCTTTCACTATTATTTATATTCCCCAATTAATGAGAACATACACTGTTTGTCCTTCTCCGATTGACTTACTTCACTCAGCATAATACCCTCTAGTTCCATACACGTTGAAAAAAATGGTGGGTATTTGTCGTTCCTATAGGCTGAGTAATATTCCATTGTATACATAAACCACATATGCCTTATCCATTCATCTTTCAATGGACTCCAAGCCTCCTTCCACATTTTGGTTATTGTGGACATTGGTGCTATAAACATCGGGGTGCAGGTGTCCCAAAGTTTCATTGCATCTGAATCTTTGAGGTAAATCCCCAACAGTGCAATTGCTGGGTCATAGGGCAGTTCTATTTTTAACTATTTGAGGAACCTCCACACAGTTTTCCAGAGTGGCTGCACCGGATCACATTCCCACCAACAGTATAAGAGGGTTCCCTTTTCTCCGCATCCTCTCCAACATTTGTGGTTTCCTGCCTTGTTAATTTTCCCCATTCTCACTGGTGTGAGGTGGTATCTCATTGTGGTTTTGATTTGTATTTCCCTGATGGCAAGTGATGCAGAGCATTTTTTCATGTTCATGTTGCCCATGTCAATGTCTTCCTCTGTGAGATTTCTGTTCATGTCTTTTGCCCATTTCATGATTGGATTGTTTGTTTCTTTGGTGTTGAGTTTAAGAAGTTCTTTATAGATCTTGGAAACTAGCCCTTTATCTGATACATCTTTTTCAAATATTTTCTCCCATTCTGTAGGTTGTCTTTCAGTTTTGTTGACTGTATCCTTTGCTGTGCAAAAGCTTCTTATCTTGATGAAGTCCCAATAGTTCATTTTTGCTCTTGTTTCTTTTGCCTTCATGGATGAATCTTGCAAGAAGTTACTGTGGCTGAGCTCAAAATGGGTGTTGCCTGTGTACTCCTCTAGGATTTTGATGGACTCTTGTCTCACATTTAGATCTTTCATCCATTTTGAGTTTATCTTTGTGTATGGTGAAAGAGAGTGGTCTAGTTTCATTCTTCTGCATGTGGATGACCATTTTCCCAGCACCATCTATTGAAGAGACTGTCTTTCTTCCAATGGATAGTCTTTCCTCATTTATCGAATATTAGTTGACCATAAAGTTCAGGGTCCACTTCTGGGTTCTCTATTCTGTTCCATTGATCTATGTGTCTGTTTTTGTGCCAGTACCACACTGTCTTGATGACCACAGCTTTGTAGTACACCCTGAAATCTGGCATTGTGATGCCCCCAGATATAGTTGTCTTTTTAAAAATTCCCCTGGCTATTCGGGGTCTTTTCTGATTCCACACCAATCTTAAAATAATTTGTTCTAACTCTCTGAATAAAGTCCATGGTATTTAGATAGGGTTTGCATTAAACATGTACATTGCCTGGGTACAATGACATTTTCATACTGTTGATTCTGCCAATCCATAAGCGTGGAATATTTTTCCATCTCTTTGTGTCTTCCTCAATTTCTTTCAGAAGCGTTCTATTGTTTTTAGGGTATAGATCTTTTACCTTCTTGGTTAGGTTTATTCCTAGGTATCTTATGATTTGGGTGCAATTGTAAATGAAATCGACTCCTTAATTTCTCTTTCCTCAGTCTCATTGTCAGTGTATAGAAATGCCATTGATTTCTGGGCATTGAGTTTTTATCTTGCAACGCTACCAAATTGCTGTATGAGTTGTACCAATCTTGGGGTGGAGGCTTTTGGGTTTTCTAGGTAGAGTATCATGTCATCTGAGAAGAGGGAGTGTTTGACTACTTCTTTGCCAATTTGAATGCCTTTAATGTCTTTTTGCTGTCTGACTGCAAAGGCTAAGACTTCCAGACTATGTTGAGTAGCAGTGGTGAGAGTGGACATCCCTGTCTTGTTCCTGATATTAGGGGAAAGGCTCCCAGTGCTGCCCCACTGAGAATGATATTTGCAGTGGGCTTTTCCTAGATTGCTTTTAAGATTACGAGAAATATTCCGTCTCTCCCTATGCTCTGAAGTGTTTTGATCAGGAATGGATGCCCTATTTTGTCAAATGCTTTCTCTGCATCTAATGAGAGGATCATATGGTTCTTGGTTTGTCTCTTGCTGATATGTTGAATCACATTGATTGTTTGACGAGTGTTGAACCAGCCTTGTGTTCCGAGGATAAATCCTACTTGGTCATGCTGAATAAATTTCTTAATGTCCTTTTGGATCCTATTGGCTAGTATCTTGTTGAGAATTTTTGCATCCATGTTCATCAGGGCTATTGGTCTGTAATTCTCCTTTTTGGTGGGGTCTTTGTCTGGTTTTGGAGTTAAGGTGATGCCGGCCTCATAGAACGAATTTGGAAGTACACTATCTCTTTCTATCTTTCCAAACAGCTTTAGTAGGATAGGTGTGGTTTCTTCTTTAAACATTTGATAGAATTCTCCTGGGAAGCCATCTGGCCCTGGACTTTTGTGTCTTGGGAGGTTTTGGATGACTGCTTCAATTTCCTCTCTGGTTATTGCCCTGTTAAGGTTTTGTATTTCTTCCTGTTCCAGTTTTCGTAGTTTCTGGATTTCCAGGAATGCGTCCATTTCTTCTAGATTGCCCAATTTATTGGTGTATGTCTGTTCATAATATGTTTCTAAAATCTTTTGTATTTCCTTGGTGTTGGTAGTGACCTCTCCTTTCTCATTCATGATTTTATTAATTTGAATATTTTCTCTCTTCTTTTTAATAAGGTTGGCTAATGGTTTATCTATCTTATTAATTCGTTCAAAGAACCAACTCCTCGTTCCATTGATCTGTTCCAGAGTTCTTCTGGTCTCGATTTCCTTGAGTTCTGCTCGAATTTTAATTAACTCTATTCTTCTGTTTGGTGTAGGATCTATCTGCTTTTTTTTTCTCTAGCGTCTTTTTTTTTATGATAGGCACACAGTGAGAGAGAGAGAGGCAGAGACACAGGCAGAGGGAGAAGCAGGCTCCATGCACTGGGAGCCTGATGTGGGATTCGATCCCGGGTCTCCAGGATCGTGCCCTGGGCCAAAGGCAGGCGCCAAACCTCTGCGCCACCCAGGGATCCCATTCTCTAGCGTCTTTATGTGTAAGGTTAGCTTTTGTATTTGTGTAGTTTCCCTTTTTGAATAGATGCTTGTATTGTGATGTTTTTCCCCCTTAGGACTGTTTTTGCTGCATCCCAAAGATTTTGAACGGTTGTATGTTCATTCTCATTAGTTTCCATGAATCTTTTTAATACTTCCTTAATTTCCTGGTTGACCCTTTCATCTTTTAGCAGGATGATCCTTCACCTCCACGTGTTTGAGGTCCTTCCAAACTTCTTGTTGTGATTGAGTTCTAATTTCAAGGCATTATGGTCTGAGAATATGCAGGGGACGATCCCAATCTTTTGGTATCGGTTCAGACCCTAATTGTGACCCAGTATGTGGTTTATTCTGGAGAAAGTTCCATGTGCACTTGAGAAGAATGTGCATTCAGTTGAGTTTGGATGTAAAGTTCTGTAGATTTCTGTGAAATCCATCTGGTCCAGTGTATCATTTAAAGCTCTCGTTTCTTTGTAGATGTTGTGCTTAGAGACCTATCTAGGGTAGAAAGAGCTAGATTGAAGTCACCAAGTATAAGTGTATTATTATCTAAGTATTTATTTACTTTGGTTATTAATTCATTTAAATATTTGGCAGCTCCCATATTGGGGGCATATATATTGAGGATAGTTAAGTCCTCTTGTTGGATAGGTCCCTTAAGTACGATTTAGTGTCCCTCTTCATCTCTCACTACAGTCTTCGGGGTAAATTTTAGTTTATCTGATATAAGGATGGCTACCCCTGCTTTCTTTTGAGCACCATTTGAATGGTATATGGTTCTCCAACATTTAATTTTCAGATTGTACATGTCCTTCTGTCTAAAATGAGTCTCTTGTGGACAGCAAATAGATGGGTACTGCTTTTTTATCCAGTCTGAAACCCTGCGCCTTTTGATGCGGTCATTAAGCCCGTTCATGTTCAGAGTTTCTATGGACAGATATGAGTTTAGTGTCATCATGATATCTATTCAGTCCTTGTTTTTGTGGACTGTTCCACTGAATTTCTTCTTAAAGGGGAATTTTAAGAGTCCCCCTTAAAATTTCTTGCAGAGCTGGTTTGGAGGTCACATATTCTTTCAGTTCCTGCCTGTCTTGGAAGCTCTTTATCTCTCCTTCCATTTTGAATGAGAGCCTTGCTGGATAAAGTATTCTTGGTTGCCGGGATCCCTGGGTGGCGCAGCGGTTTGGCGCCTGCCTTTGGCCCAGGGCACGATCCGGGAGACCCGGGATCGATTCCCACGTCGGGCTCCCAGTGCATGGAGCCTACTTCTCCCTCTCCCTGTGTCTCTGCCTCTCTCTCTCTCTGTGACTATCATAAATAAATAAAAAAATTAAAAAAAATATTAAAAAAAAAGTATTCTTGGTTGCATGTTCTTCTCATTGAGGACCCTGAATATATCCTGCCAGCCCTTTCTGGGCTGCCAGGTCACTGTGGAGAGGTCTGCTGTTACCCTAATGCTCCTCCCCATAAAGGTCAGGGATTTCTTGTCTCTTGCTGCTTTAAGGATCTTCTCTTTATCTTTGGAATTTGCAAGCTTCACTATTAAATGTTGAGGTGTTGATGGTTTTTACTGATTTTAGGGAGGAATCTCTCTATTTCCTGGATCTGAATGCCTGTTTCCCTTCCCAGATGAGGAAAGTTTTCAGGCATGATTTGTTCAAATACTTATTCTGTCTCTCTGTCCATTTTGGTGCCCTCAGGAACCTCAATTACATGTAGGTTTTTCTTCCTCATGTTGTCGTTTATTTCCCTTAATCTGTCTTCCTGGTCTTTTAATTGTCTGTCTCTTTTTACCTCAGTTTCTCTCTTTGCCATCAACTTGTCTTCTACATCACTCACTCATTCTTCCACCTCGTTAACCCTCATTGTTAGGACTTCTAGTTTGGATTTAATCTCATTCAATTGATTTTTAATTTCGGCCTGATTGGATCTAAATTCTGCAGTCATGAAGTCTCTTGAGTCCTTTATGCTTTTTTCTAGAGCCACCAGTAGCTGTATAATAGTGCTTCTGAATTGGTTTTCTGACATTGAATTTTAAATCAGATTTTGTAACTCTGTGGGAGAGAGGACTGTTTCTGATTTTTTCTTTTGAGGTGATGTTTTCCTTCTAGTCATTTTGCTCAGTGCAGAGTTGCCAAAAACAAATTGTATTGGGAAAAGGAGAAAAAGAGAGGAGAGAAAGAAGGAAAGAAAAGAGAAAAAGAAAAAAGAATAAAGGAAGAAAGAAGAAAAAAGGGAATAAAAAGAGAAAGAAAAAGAAAGAAACGGGGGAAAAGCGTGGGGGAAGCAATCAGGAATAAAAAAAACATGGGGGAGTATCTCCTGATTCTGTATACTTTAAGTCCCTTGACTTCCCCCTGGAACTTGTCCGTCTAGCTGGTCTTCTAGGGGAGGGTCCTGTTGTGCCGATTCCAGGTGTTAGCACTTGGGGGAGCTGCTCTGTCCCCTGCCTGGTGCAGGGCTCAGTGGGGGTAGTTTACCCTGTAAGGCCCTAGGAGGAACAACCCCAGTGACAGTGGCCACTTTTGGAAACCTGTATTCAGCCCCCACAGTAACTCGGGAGCAGTCCATTTGCAGGTCCTGGAGGCTCTGGGGTGGGGCCGCTGATCTGCTCAGCTCTGGGCAGGAGCATCCTTGTTGTCCTGGGCCCTCTGGGCCTCTGCCTGTCCCGGGGGAGGCCAAATCCTGGGATGTGTCCTGGCGCCCTGTGCTCTGGGGCCTGCGCTGTTGGATTCGCGCTCCTGGCCGTGCAGCCGCCTCTCCCCAGAGCTGCCGCCCAGCCCCTCTGAGCTGCTCCTGGTCACGCAGCCCCCTCAGGGAGCCGCCACCTGAGCACATCCGAGTTGCTCCCAGAGCCACACAGCCCCCACTGCACGGAGCCCCTTCCTCTGCCAGAGGCACCGCCGCCAATCTGCTCCCAGGGCATGCAACCCCTTCCACGCAGAACCCTGCCCGAGACCCTCTGAGCTGCTCCCAAGTCAGTGCATGTGCCCTGCAGCCCTTAGGGAGCTTGGTGCACTCTCCTAGGAGTGCAGGTGTATGTTAGTGTCCTAGGGAGCCCGTGCGTATCCCCGCCCTCCTGGGGTCCTGCTCTGAATCCCTGCAAGCGCCATTCCGCCCAGGAAAATTGGTTCAGATCCTGCTTCTCTGGGACAGAGCTCTCCTGACCGGGGGGCACTCGCCCTGGCCTTAGCCCGGCTCCTCGTGGGCCCCCTCCCCCTTCGATGCCTTTTGTTTCTTTATTTCTTTTCCCCCCCGTTTTCCTACCTTGATAGAAGCGCGAACTTTTCTCACTGTAGCATTCGATCTGTTCTCTGTTTAAATCTCAGGCCAAATTCCTAGATTTTCAGGATGATGTGGAGGTTATCTAGGTAATTTGGTGAGGACAGGTGACTTGGGGACCCTACTCTTTCACCATCTTGCCCCTCCTCCTGTATGTTGCCTTTTAGCTTTGGTTGTTTCCTTCACTTTGCAGAATGTTTCAATTTGATGAAATCCCAATAGGATTTTTGCTTTGTTTCCCTCACCTCAGAGGCATATCTAGAAAGAAGATCCAATGGCCAATGTCAAAGACGTTGCTGCCTATCTTTTCTTCTTTGTATGGTTTCAGATCTCACATTTAGGTCTTTCATCCATTTTGAATTCATTTTTTATATACATGGTGTAAGAAAGTGGTCCAGTTTCATTCTACTGCATTTGGCTGCCTGGTTTTCCCAACACCATTTGTTCTTATCCTGGGGTCAGGGTTAGGGTTCCTTGAAGAGACTGTCTTTGTGCCATTGGATATTCCTTCCTGCCTTGTTGTCCATTATGGGTCATAGATACATGTTTGTATCTTGTTTTGGCTTTCCATTCTGTTCTATTGATATAAGCGTCTCCTGTTGGGAGAACCCTGATTGCTGATTCAATTTCTTTGCTGGTTAACTGTCTGTTCAAATTTCTTATTTCTTCATTTTTGCTATGTTATATATTTCTAGGAATTGATCTATTTCTTCCAGGATCTAGGTTGCTGGCATGTAATTTTTCATCATATTCTCTTATAATTGTTTGTATTTCTCTAGTGTTGGTTGTTATTTCTCTTTTCTCATTTGTGATTTTATTTGGGTCCTTTCTCATCTTTTTTATCTTTTTTTCTTTTTTAAAGATTTTATTTATGTATTCATGAGAGTCACAGAGATGCATAGGTATAGGCACAGGGAAAATGAGGCTCCATGCGGGGAGCCTGATGTGGGACTTGATTCCCTAGGACCCCAGAATCATGACCTGAGCCAAAGCACATTCTCGACCACTGAGGCACACAGTTGCCTTTCTGATTCAATTCCTTTGCTAGTTATGGGTCTGTTCACATTTTCTATTTCTTCTTATTTCAGTTTTGCTCGTTTGCACATTTCTAGGGATTTGTCCATTTCTTCCAGGTCTCTCAGTTTGTTAACATATAATCTTTCATAGTATTCCCTTATGATTGTCTTATTTTTCTGGTGTTGATTGTGATCTCTCATCTCTCTTTTGTGATTTTATTTATTTAGGTCTTTTCTCGTTTCTTGTTCATTTGGTGGCTAGGGCTTGATCCATTTTATTAATTATTTTGAAGAAACAACTCTTAGTTTCGTTATTCCATTCTACTGTTTCTGTATTGTTTATTTCTGCTCTCATCTTTATTTTTTCCCTTCTGTAGGCTTTAGGCTTTGCTTCCTATTCCTTTTCCAGCTCCTTTAGGTGTAAGGTTAGGTTGTGTATTAGAGACTTCTTGTGTCCTGAGATACGCCTGTATTGCTATGTACTTCCCTCTTTGGACTGCCTTTGCTACATCCCAGAGGTTTGGAGAAACATGTTTTCATTTTCATTTGTTTTAAATTTCCTTTTTAATTTCCTGGTTTCTCCATTCATTCTCTCGTAGGATGTTCATAATCTCTACGTATTTTTGGTCTGTCCAAGTTTTTTCTTACTGTCGACTTCAAGTTTCATAGAGTCGTGGTCGAAAATGTACAGGGTGTGATATCAACCTTCTTGTACCTGTTGTACCTGTTGAGGGCTGATTTGTGGCCCATGATATGATCTGTTCTGGAGAATGTCCCATGTGCACTTGAAAGGAATGTGTATTCTGCTTTATGAAGAAATGTTCAGAGTATATCTGTTGGGTCCCTGTGGTCCAGTGTGTCTAGGCTATTTTTCCCCTGTATATTTTCTGCATAGATGATCAGTCCATTACCATTACTGGGTAGGTGTTAAAATCCCCTGTCATTGTATTATTATCAGTGAGTTCCTGTATGTTTATTGGTAATTGGGTTCCATATTTAGGTACTCCCAGGTTGGCAGCATAAATATTTAGTTGTTTGATCCTGATAGAGAGTCTTTTTAACTATGAAATAATGCCCTTCTTCATAACTTCTTACAGTATTTGTTCTTTCTTTTTTGAGATTAAATATTTTATTTATTTATTCATGAGAGATACACCGAGGAGCAGAGACAGAAACATAGGCAGAGGGAGAGAGGCTCCCCAATGGGATGCCAATGTGGGACTCGATCCTGGGATCCCAAAAACACACCTTGAGCTGAAGGCAGATGTGCAAGTACTGAGCCACCAGGTGACCCCCGGGTTTGGTTTCAAATCTTGTGTGTCTAATATAAGTATTGGTCCTCCAGCTTTCTTTTCATAACCATTTTCGTGATAGATGATTTTCCATCCCCTGACTTTCAATCTGCTGTTGTCTATAGGTCTAAGGTGAGCATCTACTAGGCAGCATACTAATGGACCTTGTTTTTTTAATATCAATTTTATTTTTGAGAGCATGAGAGAGAGAGAGAGACAGACAGACAGAAAATTAGGCCAAGAAAGAAGCAGGCTCCCCACCAGGAGCCCAATATGGGACTCGATCCCAGACTCTAGGATCACACCCTGAGTCAAAGGCAGAGGCTCAACCCCTGAGCCACCCAGGCATCCTGGATCCTGTTTTTTAAGCCACTCTGATACCCTATATCTTTTGATTGGAGCATTTAGTCTATCAGCATTCAGAGTGCTTATTCAAAGATATGAACTTTGTGCCTTTGTGTTACCAGTAGAGTTGGTATTTCTGGTGACGTTCTCTGGTCCTTTCTAGTCTTTGTTGCTTTTGGTCTCTTTTTCCCCCCACTAGAATAGTCCCTCTTAAAATTCCTTACTGGACTGGTTTAGTGGTCATGAACTCCTTTATAGTTTGCCTGTCTGGGAAAATCTTTCTCTCTATCCTGAGTGACACCCTTGCTGAAGAAAGAATTCATACAAATTGGACCTCAATAAAAAGAAAGTTTAAAACATAAAATAAATTTTTGCTATTATGATTGAGGAAAATGGCATTTAGGAGGAAAAGCAGAAGCTGAAAGAGAGGAGGACAGATTTCACCATCTGTAGCCTTCACAGGGACCTGGTGTCCTTTCCTAGGAGGCCCCCCCCCCGTAGGATGCTTCCTGCCCCTCTGCGCTCCTTTTTGGAACACAGCAGGCCCATCTCTGTATGTCCAGCACCTCTGCAGTCATGGTTTATAGCGTCTTCCAGGTATCCTATTGGGGACCAGAGCGTCGTGTATGTAACCATTCAGCTGCTGTTTGACAACATTGGGGGGATTCTGACTTTTGTTGGTTGTGGGGTGTGTGTGTGTGTCTATCACATGAAGTTATCACGTGCAGCTATCGGATCCTCTGGCTGGGTAACCCAAACGCCAAAATGGTTGGTACAACATCATCTCTGGTGTTGATGCTGGGTGGCTAGCTGGGCTCTCCTTGCCAACCTGGGGCTCACTCCTGTAGTGAATTTCAGCTGGAGGGTCAGCTGAGGTGGAAGGTCTGGCTTGGCCACATTCCCATGTCCGGCAGTGGGTCTTGCTGAACGCCGGCTGCTTCTCTTCTCCCCGATGCCTCTCCAGCAGGGAGTCAGACCTCGGGGCTGCCCTGGCAGGAGCTCCTGAGGAGCCGGGTGCCCATGGCAGGGAGCCCTGAGGCTGCCTGTGTGTGGAGATTGGGATGGGGAAGGGCTGGGGTTCCTCAGTTCCCTGTGCTGCCTGGCTTTCAGGCCGAGCCCCATGCTCACCCAGCCCCTACTCACTAGGGCGAGGAGGGTGTCTTCCACAAGCTGGTGTGATAGATCCAGCACCACAAGGTGTGCACACTGAGTCCACCTGGTGAGCGTTGCCCAGGTGGGTGAGCTGCAAGTTGGGACACAGGTTATTTAACAAAAATCCCCTACCCCTGTACAAGCAGAGCAGGACTGATTCCATTTTGTGCTATACCTGCCACCTCCGCTATGACCCCCAAATGACCAGCTTATATCTTAAGGCGCTGTCCCACCCAAGTCAAGCTGCTGGGCACACCCTAATCGGAAAGCGGCTCATAACAATGTAACCCTGCTTTGTGTCCCCCAAAACTGTGCACCGATTCTGACCAAAGTAATAGGCCAGCTCAAGTGGATACTATAGGGTAAGGTGTAATTCAATCAGCCACCTGCGTGTGGACCGACATGACTGTGCAAATTTCTACATATCTCACAGACCACTGACCCTATAAAGCTGCTATGCCTCTTAGTCTCGGGGTCCAAGTCCCTGCTCCGCTGTGTCAAGTGCACTTGGACCCAAGCTCCAGCTTGTAGAGAAACCCTCGGGAGTTTGCATCGGTGTTGGCTCCTAAGTGGTTTCTCAGATTCGTAGTCTTGGGCACAACACAAGGGCCTGCTGTCCTGACATCCCTTCCAGGGCCACGCTGAGCGCCCCACAGGCTCTCTGTGCCCCAGGCACACTGGCATGGGGATGCGGGGAGGGTAGTACGTGCCCCGGAACCGGGACAGCCCCGGCCTCCTGGACAGAGGGAGCACAGACCTCACAGGTCGCTTTGCATGGACCCTGGTGACCTGAGGTTCCCTGGCTGTCAGTCTGTCCTAGCCCATTCTGGCCCACGGGGCACAGGATGAGTCCAAGTATTGTCTGTGGGGTCCTGATCCTGGCGTCTGTCCGCCCCTGGAAGGCACATGGGGACGTCAGCAGTGTGTGCCTTGCGGTGCCCCTGCAGGGGCTGTTTGGGGCCTGGGTGATGCCCCCTCGTCCTCTCTGTGGGTCTCTCCACACCCCGTGCACAGAGTTCTGGGAGACACAGAAAAGGGCTGACTGTGCATTTTCGCACCACAACACTTTATTGACTTTCTACAGTAAACAGGCTCAGAGCCGTGGGTGCGCGCCTTCACCTGGGGAGGGAGACCTTTCTGTCCTTTACGGGAGGAAAAGAATCACATGGGTTGGGGGTCAAGTGCTGGATTCCCCCACCTCGGTGCATGTGTGGACTCCGGGTGGGGTCGTGTGTCCTGAGGTTTCAGCCCGAGAGATGGTTTTGAGGACAGCAGAGCTGAACTGGACCTGCAGCTCATGGGCATTTGTGCTGGGTTCCTGCAGGGCAGCTGGAACCCAGCCTCGGGCCCCCGGGGCCCCAGTATCTGGAGGAGCTTGCCTCCTGGTGTGGGTGCGGATGGGGCCCACTGGCCTATCCCTGCTCTCCCCACCCTGGGGTGTACCAGGATCCCCAGGGCTGCCCTAGTTCCGTGACCTGGAACTGTGGGTCACACCAGGGCCCAGGAGGCCACATCCAGCTGTGAGAGGGCTCGCTCAGTGTGGGGCCAGAATGCAGGGCTGCCCAGGGCCATGGGGGGCTGGAACCCATTAGTCTTTTTGTTGATTTGGGGGGCCCAAATCAACCCAGCTCCCACAGATCCTGGTGCCAGGGCAGCCCAGGTCCCACTGGGTTAGGGGCTGTTTTCCTGTGCAGGGTGTGTTGCCCTCCAGGAGGGAGAGTGGGCAGAGGCAGGGCACAGTGGGTCCTTTGCACCACTCACCTGCACCCACTCTGTTGGAGACTCCGTGCCTCCCTCCTCCCTGCAACCCCTGTGTGCTCTATTGAACACCTGGTCTTCTTATGGGAACAGCGTATCCAGAGAACCCCAGGGAGGCTGAGCATGTCCCACAGGGGGCACCTGCACCGGGTTTGCTGGGGGCTGATGGTGTGGGGTAGATGGTGTGGGACCAGGGGTATGATGGTGATGGAGTGTGGGGGATGGTGTACGGGGGATGGTGTTGTGGTGTAGTGTGGGTTAGGATTGTGTGGGGCTGTGTGGCTGTGAGGGGGATGGTGTTTTGTGGAATGCCATTGGGGATTATGATGTAGGGGAATGATGTGGGGGTGGGGAATGAGCAGGATGGCGAGGTGGGCCTGTGGACACAGGGCATCCCCTTCCTCTAAGATACACAAGGAGACATCTACAGTTAAAGGCGACCCCAGTCTGGGGTTTGCTGTGACACCTGCCCCTGTGGCACCGTGTGGTCAGTGCAGGGCCCTGGCTGGACCGGGGTCATTATCTGGGGTTCATCATACTATGTATGTTTTCAAATTGCAAATTGTCTCAAATTAAATGCATAGAATTAGAAATATATAAAGCACCGAGAGTGGGTGTCACTCTGACTCGTCCTACCCTCATGGGATTGATGTGTGTCCTGCTCCAGCCGCAGCCATGCCGCCTGGCCCCCAGGTCTGGTTCCTGCCCCCATGTCCCCCACCCCATCCCCTGCTTCTCAGGGCGCTGTCCCTCTCCCCTTTGGGGTTCAGCTCCCATGGCAACCACTGGAGGCCCCATCCAATTGGCCTCCTCATCCCTGAGGCCCCAGGGTTGGGGGCATGTGGGTCATCCCCATCACCCTACCATGGAGCGGTGTGTTGTTGGTTGCTGTTGCTCCCCCCGGCTTCGGAAGCCATGTTTTCCCTACACAGAAGCCCCCAGGCCTCCCCTGGGCCCCTAAGCCCCCTGGCCCAGCAGCCTCACCGGACCTGCTAGCAGGCCCAAAACATAGTGTGGCTGCCGAACGTCCTGTTGATGTCCAGGTCTACCTGCGTGATGTCCCTGGAGGAGACCAGGGCCTCCTCCTTCATTTCCTGTTGGAAAACCGGGTAGCAGGAGCCCACGTCAGGGACACAGACCCCACCCTGTCACGAGCTGCCATGCTGGGCAGGGAGCCCTGGGGCCACCATGGGAGTGGGTCTGCTGAAACCTCCTGCCTTTCCCTGGGAGGCCGAGGATGGCGGGAGTGCCCACCGAGCCCATGGGAACTGTGTGAGGGCCTGTCCAAGCTGTTGTGGGCGAGGAGGTGACTGAGGGTCAGCCTGGGGTGTAGGGGATGTGGGGTCAGCCCAGGTGGGGAGGGGACATGGAGGTGTTGTGCCCAAGATTGCAAATCCGAGAAACCACTGAGGAGCTGACACTGATGCAAACACACGATGGTTGATTTCCAAACTCGAGCTTGCATCCAAGTACACCCGACACAGCGGAGCATGGCTTTGGCCCCCGAAGTGGGTTTTAGCTTAGTTTTAAGGGCTGGACTCGGGGACCTCCAGAAGGGCTGGAGCAATTCCTCAAGTTCTGTTTACATTTTGATATGGGGCCTTCAAGGACATTGAGTTCTGTTATCATTCTAATATGGGGCTTTCTGGGACTTTAAGCTGTAAGCTGTTTTTTTCTTCTTTTCCTGTAACTGAAATAATGTAAATTTTAGCTCTTATTCACAGGGGCCTGGGATGGCAGTACTTGTGCTAACAGTGAACTTAAAGTGGAACCACCTCAATTTTGTCAGCCTCTACACAGACAAGTTACTGCAGTTTAAAACTCCAAATTTTAGGGGCTGCTCTGGTGGAGACCTGTGCTCTTCCTGCCTGGGAGGGTGTCCTCCCACTCCTGGCCTTTGCTGGCCTGTCCCAGGAACGCAGCCCGGTGACTGCACAGGGGTTTGCAGCTTATGGCCACACAGGGCAGACAGCTGGCCCGAGTCCCGCTGCTCTCAGCCGCGTTCCCGCTCCTGTGCCTGGGAACAGTTGGTGCCACCATCCTTGGGACCCGTGGGGTCCTGAGCCCACCCTGTCGCTCCAGGGACTATCCCTGACTTCTCCACCTGAACACCTTAAGGCTGGTTTGTCCCCCACTCTAGGAGACTTCTGAAAGTTCACATTTTGTGCTCTGCTGCATATAATATTGTGCATAGAACCATCAGCTGGCTCCCTGCCCTTGTGGGATCCGGGGATATGTCTCCCCAAGATAAACTGATTGATTTTTTTTAAGATTTTATTTTTCTGTAATCTCTACAGCCAACATTGGGCTTGAACATGCTACCCCAAGAACAAGAGTCCCATGTTCTTACGAACCACACCGAGCCAGTTAGGCTCCCTTTGATTGAATGATACATGTTAATTGAAGCAGGGGTGTTGCATGTGTCAGGGCAGAAACTGAGCCCACGCTTTGAGGTGTGGTGGAGTCATTTGGACCTTGATCAATGTTAAAGAAACCATAGCTTCCCTGGGAGCCCAGGGAGCAAGGACCGCATATGTGAAAATTTGATAATTTCCTTTTCTGTAGTAGTTATTTTACTGACTATTTATTTAAAGTGCTATTCAATGGTAAATGTCAATCTAGGATTGGGATACAGTGAGAACGTTCTAGGATTTGGAGGTTACTAAAGCTCCCCGTCATGGACTCAATGTTCCAGTTCGATGCAGAGATAGGCAAGGAAGCAAAGTGTTATAAAACATGGGACTGGGGTGCCTGGCTGGCCTGGTTGGGGTATCTTGAACTCAGGGTTATGAGTTTGAACACCATATTGGGTATAGACAGGACATAAAATTAAAATATTTAACAAATAATAAATGGATGAACAAATAAAGCATGATATCAAAGGTAAGTGCTTGCTTATGTCTCACCTGAGACCTATTCTTGATCACCCCACTTGCACTACATGGCCCAGATGACGTCCTCCACAAGGGACAGTCCCGCCTGAGTGGAAGTGGGCATCTTTCATTGTAAGACCTGTGGTTCCCCTCGTTCTGCAGGGAGAGGAGTCATGAAGGCACGAGTTCGGGGGATCAGCATACACCTAGAAAATGATCATTTCTGAACCCGTTAACCAGAGCTCAGCCTCCTTTTAGGACCGGATATCATAAAGAAGCCTCTTTGCTCATTGGTTTGGATGGAGGGTGGAGGGTAAACTAGAATTAGGAAGAACAAAGGAGGAGGAAATCCAGAAGCTGAAAGAGAGGAGGAAAGATTTCACAATCCGTAGCCTTCACAGGGACCTGGTGTCCTTTCCTAAGAGGGGCCCCCCCATTGAAGTATGCTTCCTTCCCCTTTGCTCTCCTTGTTGGAACCCAGCAGGCACATCTCCGTGCCTCCAGCACCTCTGCAGTCGTGATTTATAGCCTCTTCTATGTATCCTATTGGGGAGCACAGCGTCGTATATGTAACCATTCGACTGCTGTTTGACAACACTGAGAGATTCCGACTTTTGTTAGTTTCAGGGTGTGTGTGTCTCTATCATATGCAGCTATCACGTGCAGCTATCGGATCCTGTGGCTGGGTCACCCAAACACCGAAATGGTTGGCACAACATCATTTCTGGTGCTGGCGCTGGGCAGCGTGCTGGACTCTCCTGGACGACCTGGGGCTGGCTCGTGCAGTGACTTTCTGCTGGAAGGTCAGCTGAGCTGGAAGGTCTGGCTCGGCCACATTCCCATGTCCAGTAGTGGTTCCTGCTAAGTGCCAGCTGCTTCTCTTCTCCCCGATGCCTCTCCAGCAGAGAGCCGGACCACAGGGCTGCCCTGGGGGGATCTCCAGAGGCGCCGGGTGCCCATTACGGGGAGCCATGGGGCAGCCTGTGTGTGGGAGTAGGGGTGGTGATGGGGCTGGGGTTCTTCGGTCCCCTATGCTGCCTGGCCTTCATGCCGAGCCCCATGCTCACTCAGCCCCTACTCACTAGGGCGAGGAGGGTACCCTCTACACGCTGGTGTGAGAGATCCAGCACCAGAAGGTGTGCACACTGAGTCCACCTGGTGAGGGTGGCCGGGTGCATGAGCTGCAAGTGTGGGACCCAGGAAATTTAACAAAAATCCCCTACCCCTGGACAAGCAGAGCAGGACTGATTCCATTTTGTGCTACACATGCCACCTCCCCTATGACCCCCACATAACCTGCTTATGTCTTAAGGCGCTCCCCAACCCAGTCAAGCGGTTGGGCACACCCTAATCGGAAAGCGGCTCATAACAATGTAACCCTGCTTTGTGCCCGCCAAAACTGCATGCCGATTCTGACCAAAGTAATAGTCCAGGTCAAGTGGATCCTATAGGGTAAGGTGTAATTCAATCGGCCACCTGCGTGTGGACCGACACGACTGTGCAACTTTCTGTGTATCCCATGGGCCACTGACCTCTTTAAAGCTGCTGCGCTTCTTAGACTCAGGGTACAAATCCCTGCTCCACGGCCATGCCGCCTGGCCCCCAGGTCCGGTTCATGCCCCTCACGTCCCCTACCCCATCCCCTGCTTCTCATGGGGGCAGTCCCTCTCCCCTTTGGGGTTCAGCTCCCAGGGCAAGCCCTGGAGGCCCCATCCTAGTTGCCTCCTCATCCCCGAGGCCCCAGGGGTGTGGGCATAGAGGTCATCCCCAACACCCTACCATGGAGCGGTGTGTTGTTGGCTGCTGTTTTGCCCCCTGCCTCAGAATTTTTTCCCTACCCAGAATCCCCTGGTCCTCCCCGGGTCCTGATCCCCCCTGGCCCCTCAACCTCACCCTACCCCGTAGTAGTCCCAAAATTTGATGTGACTGCTGAGCGTCCTGTTGACGTCCAGGTCGACCTGCGTGATATCCCTGGAGCAGACCAGGGCCTCCTCCTTAATTTCCTGTGGGAAAACCGGGGAGGAGGAGCTGTCGTCAGGGACACAGACCCTGACCTGTCACCAGGTGCTCTCCTGGGCAGGGAGCCCTGGGGTCACCATGGGAGTGTGTCCTGCCAAACCCTCCTTCCTTCCCCTGGGAGGCTGTGGATGGCTGGAGTGCCCACTGTGCCCGTGGAACTGTGAGGGCCTGTGCCCAGCTGTTGTCAGTGGGGAGGTGACTGAGGGTCAGCCTGAGTGGGAGGGGACAGGAGGTCAGTCCAGGTGGAGAGGGGTTATGGGGGTGTTTTGCCAAAGATCGCGAATCCGAGAAACCACTAAGGTGCTGACACCGATGCAAACACACGAGGGTTGATTTCAAAACTCGAGCGTGGGTCCAGGTATACCCCACACAGTGGAGCAGGGACTTGGACCCCGAGGAGGGTTTTAGCTTAGTTTTAAGGGCTTGTCTTGGGGACCTCCAGAAGGGCTGGAGCAATTCCTCAAGTTCTGTTTACATTTTGATATGGGTCCTTCAAGGGCATTGTGCTCTCTTCTCATTCTAATTGGGGCTTCCAGCCTTTGGCTTAGGCTCAGTTTTTATTCTACTGTGGGGTTTTCTAAGACATTAGCTGTAAACTTTTGTTTTATTCCAGTAACTGAAGTAATGCAAATTTCAGCTCTTCTTACCAGGGGCCTGGGATTGCTGAACCTGTGCTAATACTGAACTTAAAGTAGAATGGCCGTAATGTTCTAGGACTCCACACATCCTGTCCCGTCCTATCTAGCTCATGCCGCTCTCCCTGGAGCTCCTAAGAGAGAAATTGCAAATGACCTCAGCGTGGCAGCATGAGTTGGGGGACAGGACCAGGTATTTGGGATCAGGAAGACCTAGGGCACGGGCGTCCCGGCTGTGCAGCAGGATTCCATGCTGCAGACTCTTTTTTCCCTAAGGCTATCTTGACAACTGACTTTGTACATAGAAAAGTTCTCCTTTGTCTTTAAAAGTTGAGGAGCAAGTTAAGCATTTTTTTCTCTGCCCATCTGATTGCTCAGATTCCAATCTGAGACATATTTCCTGTTAATAAGTATAATTTATTCTCTGTAGTACTTGGTTAAAATATTCTGACACAAGTAATTCAGAGGGATGAGGGTTTCTCATCTCTTTCTTCACAGTTCAGTCACTCATCAGGAAATGCATCTGTATGGATTTGGAAATAATTGAGAGACATTTGTATCAATGGTCCTATTATTTATGTGAAGGATTCTTCCCTGAGATTCTTCCCCTGTTTCAACTGACACTGAAACACTGTGAACTCTTTGGAAGACAAATGTCAAGGAAATAAATGTTATACATTGCAAATTTTAAGTGCACTTGCAATATGGTGTCTATTATAATAGAAGTATTTTTATCTGATTTTTGCTATTTATTATCCTTTCCTGCTTCAGGTTGAGGAGGCATTATACATGTTCATAAGTGTTTTTCTTTCCTTCTGATATAAAATTCTTACTTTGTTCCCATCGAAGGAACTCTTTAAGAATAAGGCAAAAGTTAATTCAACGATTCTTAAAATGTCTTCACACGGGAGCCTGATTCATTTAAGTCAATTTTCAAATTAAATCTTATTTCTTTGAAAGAAAACAAAGTTTTATAAGGAAATTGAGAAGATAGTACAGAGAATTCTCATGCACTTGCACTCAATTTCTCCAATTATTGATATCTTATATCAGTAAGGTACAAATATTAGCTAATGAATCAATATTAAAATTTTTCCAATTACCAAAGACCATACTTTATTCAGATTTCCTTAGTTTTTGCTAAGTCTCCATTCCTCATATTACACTCCATTTGTCCTCATGTTTTCTTAGGCTCCTCTGGATTGTGACAGTCTTTCAGCCTTTCCTTGTTGTTGTTGCACTGGAACACTTTGAGAAGTAGAGTATTTTGTAAAATTTCCCTCAGTCAGGACATGTCTGTTGTTTATCTCATGATTCAACTGTTTTTGTGGATTTTATACAGAGATATACTGCCATTTTTATTATATCATATAAAGGTTAGATACTATCAACATGATTTATCAGTCTTGGTATCGATCTGATCATCTTACTGAGGTAGTGTTTGTCAGATTTCTCTGTATTAAAGTGATTCTTTTTTATTATTATTACTACTAATATTATTATTATTATATTATCATTATTATTTTAAGTTTTTCATATTATATTTTGTAGAAGGAAGTTACTATGTGTATTCCACACATAAGAGTGGGAAGCATGCTCATGAACTTGACGGTGGAATGTCTGCACAAGTTGTTTGAAAATCTTCTACATGGGAGATTTCTTTTCCCTCTGGGTTTGTTTGTTTCTTTTTCAAAGATGCTATTTATTTATTTATTTGAGAGAGAGAGGAGTGAAAAACATGTGCTAGAGGGGCAGAGGGTGAGGGAGAAGCAGGTTCCCTGCTGAACAGGGAGCCTTCCTTGGACCTGGATCATGATCCGACCCTAAGGCAGAAGCTTAACAGACTGAGCCACCCAGGTGCCACTCTTTCTTTCTTTCTTTCTTTCTTTTTTTTTTTCTTTCTTTCTTTCTTCTTTCTTTCTCTCTTTCTTTTTTTTCTTAATAATAAATTTATTTTTATTGGTGTTCAATTTGCCAACATACAGAATAACACCCAGTGCTCATCCCGTCAAGTGCCCCCCTCAGTGCCCGTCACACATTCACCCCCACCACCGCCCTCCTCCCCTTCCATCACCCCTAGTTCGTTTCCCAGATTTAGGAGTCTTTATGTTCTGTCTCCCTTTCTGATATTTCCCCCACATTTCATCTCCCTTCCCTTATATTCCCTTTCACTATTATCTATATCCCCCAAGTGAATGAGAACATATAATATTTGTTCTTCTCTGATTAACTTACTTCACTCAGCATAATACCTTCCAGTTCCATCCACGTTGAAGCATATGCTGGTTATTTGTCGTTTCTAATGGCTAAGCAAGGCCCACCTTTTCACTCTCTTCATCTTCTGAGTCTCCCATGATATGAATTCTGTTGTTTTAATAAGTGGCTGAGTTTCCAAGTCTGCGTTTGTGGTCCATAACCTTCCTTGTTTTTAAGGCTTCCACTTGGGACTGCATCTCAGTTATATCATTTTTAACATTGGCCTGACTAGATTTCAGTTCTTTTATTTCTACAGTAAGGGATTCTCTAGTTTTCTTCTGTGCTCTTTTTCTAGCCCAGATGCTATCTTTATAATCATTGTTTTAAACTGTAGTTAGACATCATATATTTGTATTGATGGACTTCCTGGCTGTGAGTACTACCTCATGTTATTTTATGGAGACGAATTTCTCCATCTCATTATTTTTTCCAGAAAAGAAAGAAGGAAGAAAATGAAAAACCAAGAAAAACAATAACAACTGCCCTCCCAAAAAAACCACCAGATTATTTTTGCCTGGTTGTTAAAAGATTCTAAATCCCAAAATAAGAAACAAAATTAAAGTACCATGAAACTAAAAATAAGAAATATATAAGGTACATACATAAAAATTAAAATAAGGCAATTTATAAAATAGAATCAAAGAAAATAAATGAAAATAAAGCACAAAGTACAAAGGAAGCTAGACCATACTTTCCAGGCAGAGCTGAATCTCTGCAGCCTCTGTGGTCCGACACCTTGGTGGCAGCAAGTGGTCTGTGCGGGGTTGGGGATTGGCCATGGCGCTGATTGTCAGGTGCACATCTGCCTGGGAGATGCACCTGCGGGGTCAGAGGCGGGGTGGGCGTCAGCACTTCTGGCCTCCAGTGAGCAGTGCTGTGCTGCTCCCTGAGACTTGGCGCTGATAGGCGGGATGTGGGTACAGACGCTGGGTCATCTGGCTCTGGGGCTGAGCATTCCGCCCCCCAGTCTGCATGTCCTCCACAGAAGATTCCCCAAGCCTCCGGGTCTCTGCCGCTTCGCTCAGAACCCTGCTTTCTCTCTGCCCGCGTCTGAGCTTCTTTTGGTTTTGTTTTTTTAATCTCAGACTGTTGTGCCCAAGATTGCGAATCTGAGAAACCACCGAGAAGCTGATTCCGATGCAAACACACGAGGGACTATTTACAAACTCAATCTTTTGTCCAAGTATACCTGACACAGCGGAGCAGAGAATTGGACCCTGAGGTGGGTTTTTGCTTAGTTTTAAGGGCTGGTCTCGGGGACCTCCAGAAGGGCTGGAGCAATTCCTCAAGTTCTGTTTACATTTTGATATGGGGCCTTCAAGGGCAGTGAGATCTTTTCTAATAGGGGCTTTCTGCCGTTGGCCTGGGCTCAGTTTTTATTCTATTGTGGGGCTTGCTGTGTCCAGACAATGAGCAATCAGGAAGGAAATGACGGACGTGAATCCCTTCTCAGGAGCATCACAGAGAATAAATAATGAGACTGTACCAAAGGAGCACAAGACATGTACACTGAGTCACACTAGGCTCTGGGAGGCTGTCCTGGACTCATTGGTTTGGAGCCTCATCTTGTGAAAATATCCGCAGTTCCTGAAGCCACCCTCAATTTCAATGTCATTCCTGTCAAGTCATGTTGGCAGATCCTATACATAGGAAAAAAAAAAAAACCAAAACATCCATCCGCCCCCACAAATGACCCCGGAGAGCAAATCAGTATTGGAGAAGCAGGACAGAGCGGGACACAGTACTTTCCTATTTCAAACGATGTCACAGGGATCCCTGGGTGACGCAGCGGTTTGGCACCTGCCTTTGGCCCAGGGCGCGAACCTGGAGACCCAGGATCGAATTCCACGTTGGGCTCCCGGTGCATGGAGCTTGCTTCTTCCTCTGCCTGTGTCTCTGCCTCTCTCTCTGACTATCATAAGTAAATTAAAAAATTTAAAAAATATTAAAAAAATAATAAAACAAATGATGTCACAGAGACAAAGGATAACGCAGTTTTGTCTTCGGGACTCCGACTGGCTCTGTTGGTTAAGCATCCGACTCTTGACCTCACCTCCGGTCCTGATCTCGGGGCCATGAGTTCTAGCCCGGGGATGGTCCATGACGAGGCCTGACGCCTACTTAAACCAGACCCACGAGGGTGGTCCCAGCATAAGCTGAAGGAGCAGAACAGAGAGTCCAGAAGGAAACGTGCTCTGATACAACTGATTTTTTAACTTAATTTAATTTAAACCCAATTGTTTTTTTTTAATTTTTTTTTATTTATTTATGATAGTCACACACAGAGAGAGAGAGAGAGAGAGAGAGGCAGAGACACAGGCAGAGGGAGAAGCAGGCTCCGTGCACCGGGAGCCTGACGTGGGATTCGATCCCGGGTCTCCAGGATCGCGCCCTGGGCCAAAGGCAGGCGCCAAACCGCTGCGCCACCCAGGGATCCCTAAACCCAATTAATTAATGTATAGTGTATTATACTTTCAGAGGAAGAATTCAGGGATTCACCAGTTGGAGCTAACAGCAGTCCTCGTGACATCACGTGCCCTCCTTCATGCTGGTCCCCTGTTATCCCCTCCCCCGTCCCCTCCCTTGCAGCGACACTCAGTTTGTTTCCTATATATAAGAGTCTGTATTCCCTGTATCTGTTTTCATCTTATTGTTTTTCCTTCCCTTCACAGATGTTCATCTGCTTTGCTTCTTTAATTCCACCTATGAATGACACCACACGGACATTCTCTTTTCCGACTGAACTATTTCACTTAAGATGATCCCTCTAGTTCTATCCACGTCATTGCAAATGGCAAGATTTCCTTCTCTTTGATAGCTGAGTACCATTCCTCTCTCTATGACCATCATCTATTTCCCATCCTCTTTATCCATCATCTGGCAGAGGGCACCGAGGCTCCTCCCTCAGTGTGACTACTGTGGACACGGCTGCTGTGGACATTGGGGTGCTGGTGTCCCGAGTCTCACTGCATCTGTATCTTCGGAGTGAGCTCCAGGCCGTACACTTGCTGGTTGCAGGGCGGCTCTATTTGTAACTTCCTGAGGGGCCTCCACACTGTTTCCAGGGCGGCTGCACCAGCCCGCTGTCCCACCCACAGTGGAAGAGGGTTGAGTGAGTTTTACAGGATGTGGTAAAAGTCTGGTCCACATTTCATTTCGTGTCCTTTGGGCTCCAATTCCTTCTCCTTAAGTATTTTTGAGGAAACCGGGTGTTGGGCTCCTTTTCAGTGAGATGTTTCCGAAGCTAACAGGCCCCAGCTGGAGCCTGGAAGGAGGCAGAGGTGGGCCCGGGGATGGGCACGTGCCTCCTGCACAGCCTCCTGTAGCCTCTGAGCGTCCCGCAGGGGGCGCCCGCGCCCAGGCACTGCACAGGGGGGACGCATGTGCAGTAGGCCTCCTCTGCCTCCAGTAACAGGAGCCAGCCTGTGCTGGGGAGGCCTGAGGAAGACGGGGGGACACATCCACGCTGATGAGCCACAGCCTCCTCAGAGCATGTGGGGAGTCTTCAGGGGGATATTGCTCAGCGGTCACGCTGACAGGAGTCCCAGTCTCCTCAGGACACACGGTGAAGCTTCAGGAAGATGTGGGTCCACATCCATCCTGACAGGAGCCCCTGGACCACTTCAGGACCTCCCGGGAGGCTTCAGGAAATAGTTGGCCCGCACCCACCCTGACAGGAGCTCCTGGCCTGCCTCAGGACCTGTGGGAAGGATTCAGTAAGATGTGGGCCCGCATCCACGCTGACAGGAGCCCCTGGGCCACCTCAGGACATGCGGGGAGGCTTCTGAAACATGTGGCGCCGCGACCACTCTGGCAGGAGCTAACGGGCCCCTCAGGACATAAGTTGAGTCTTCTGGAAGCTGGGGGCTGCATCCACAGTGACAGGAGCCCCGGCCAGCTCAGAACCTGCAGTGACGCTTCGGGAGGACATGGGGCCATGTCCACACAACCGGACGCTGATGTCCTCAGGACCCCCGGTGTAGACTTCGGGAAATATTGGGATGTGTCCATGCGGACAGAAGACCCCAGCCTTGTCAGAGCCTGTGGTGAGGCCTAAGAAAAATGGGGATGCCGAATCCACACTGACAGGAGTCTCTGGCCTCCTCAGGACACACTGTGAACAATTGGGATGATTTGGGGCTATTTCCATTCTGACAGGAGCCCCCAGCCTCCTCAGGTCTTATGGTGAGGCTGAGGAAATTCTGGGGCCACATCAAGACTGAGAGGACCCCCGTCCTCCTCAGGACCTGCACTCTGGCTTCGGGACACATGGGGCTGCGTCTAGGCTGACAGGAACCCACAGCCTCCTCAGGACTTGCGGTGAGTTTTCAGGGGACATGGCACCATGTCCAGGCTGACAGGAGACCCCGGCCTCCTGAGAACCTGCTGTGAGGCTTCCAAAGGATGTGAGGCATACTCCACAGTGACAGGAGACCTCTCATACTCAGGACCCGCTGACTATGACTCTGGAACTCGTGGAGCCATGTCCGCACTCACAGGAGCCCGGCGTCCTCAGGACCCCCTGGAGGACACTGGAGGCGCCGTTGTGGGCCTCATCCATGTCAGAAGGGACTCCTCAGAACCATAGGGTAAGTGAATGGGTAGAATGAATGGTACCGTCAGGGGAGGGGAGGCAGTTTGTGGTTAGGGTTAGGTTACATGTTAGGGGTTAGTTATTATGCTTATGGTTATGGATTAGAGGTTAGGATGAGGGATAAAGGTAAGAGTCAGTGGTTAGGAGTTACAATGGGGGTTTGGGTTAAGGACAGGAGTTAGAGTTAGGGTTAGGGTTTAGACTTTAGGGATTATGGCAGGAGGTTAGGAGTTGGGGTTTGGGTTATGGTTAGAGTTAGTGTTGGGCTAGATTTGCGTTAGGGTTACGGGTTAGGGTGTGAGTTAGGGTTAGTGTTTAGGGTTAGGGGTTAAAGTTAAATTTAGGGCTAGGTTTAGGGTTAGGGTGAGGGTTAGGTTTAGGATAGGGGTTAGGGCTAGGGTTAGATTTAGTGTTTGTTTAGGGGTTAGGGTTAGGGTCAGGTCAGCGTCAGGGTACGGTTTTAGAAAAGGGTAAGAGAGGGTTAGGCAGTGGGTTAGGGATTAGTTTTAGGGTACAGGTTAGTGTGCAGTTTGGGGTATGAGATACTATTGGTATTATAGGGTTAGGGTTAGTGTACAGGTTAAGGTTAGGATTAGGAATTGAGTACATTAAATAAGGTTAGGGTTAGAGGTTAGGGTTAGGGTTAGATTTAAGGTAAGGGTCAGGGTTAAGGGTTTAAAATAGGTTTAAGAGTTAGGGTGAGGGCTGGCAGGAAGGTTCAGTGAATGTGTTTTGGTCTTGGGGTTTGTGTTTGGTTTTTGATTAGTGATAGTTCTTGTTAAGGATTACCTTAACATTATGCTTAAGTGTATGGTTAGGGTTATGTCTGTGTATGGTTAGAGTTTGTGTCTTGGCATGTGCCTGCACTGGGACTCCTAGCATCTTGGGCAGTTTAGTTTTATGCCCTCTATTTAGGTTTTAGGTTCAAAGATAGCCTGACTCCACCAAGTAAGTGGCCTCCCCAGAGAATCAAAATCCAGGCTTCTGCTGGGGTGAGAATAGGCATGGCAGGCTTCTCCTGAGCTGAGCTAAGGAGGGGATTTGTGGCTCTAAAGACTGTTTGGATTTTCAGTTGCCTTTCTGATTTTATCTCTTGTGTGCACATGTTTACTCTATACTACTAATTATTATTTTAAAGTTTTACTTGAATTCCTCTTTGTAAACACTGTATGATATAGTTTCAGGTTTACCACATAGTGATTCAATCCTTGAATACAACGCCTGTTACTGGTCAGAGGTGACCTCCACTATCCCCATCCCCTGATTCCCCATCCCCCCACCTTCCTCTGGTATTTATTAGTTTATTCTCTGTGACTATGAGTGTGTTTTTTTTGTTTGCTTCTCTCATCCCCCCCTCTGCCCCTTTGCCAGTTTGTTTGGTTTCTTAAAATTCACATGTGAATGCCATTGTATGGTATTTGGTATCTATCTTTCTCTGACTGAGTTCATTTAGCATAAGTCTCTTCCACTTCTCCCACGTCATTGTAAATGGCTTCATTTCATCCCTCCTGATGGCCGAGTGATGTCTCAGTGAGTATATTTACCACATCGTCTTGGCCCATTCATCTGTCGATGGACATCTGGGCTGTATACACAGTTTTGCTGTTGTTGATAATGCTTCTACCAACACTGGGCTGCGTGTTCCTCTTCAAATCTACTAAACTACTTTTGTATCCTCGGGGTAAATACCTAGCTGTGCAATTTTGGAATAGTAGGGTAGCTCTATTTTAACTATTTTTTTAAAAAAATTTTTGTGATAGTCACAGAGGGAGAGGCAGAGACACAGGCAGAGGGAGAAGCAGGCTACATGCACTGGGATGTGGGATTCGATCCCGGGTCTCCAGGATCACGCCCTGGGCCAAAGGCAGGCGCCAAACCGCTGCGCACCCAGGGATCCCCTATTTTTAACTTCTCGAGGACCCTCCAGACTGTTTTCCACAGTGGCTGCACCTTTATTTATGTATTCATGAGAGACACAGAGAGTCAGAGTTATAGGCAGAGGGAAAATGAGGCAGCATGGGGGGAGCCTGATGTGGGATGTGATTTCCCCAGGATCATGACATGAGCCAAAGCAGATGCTCAAACACTGAGGCACCCAGGTGCCTTGTTGATTCAATTTATTTGCTAGTTATGGGTGTGTTCATATTTTCTATTTCTTCCTATTTCAGTTTTGCTCATTTGCACATTTCTAGGGATTTGTCATTTCTTCCAGGACTCCCAGTTTGTTAGCATATCATCTTTCATAGTATTCCCTTATAATTGTCTAATTTTGCTGGTGTTGATTGTGATCTCTCTTCTCTCATTTGTGATTTTATTTATTTAGGTCTTTTCTCTTTTCTCGTTGATAAGGCTGGCTAAGGCTTGATCTATTTTATTAATTATTTTGAAGAACCGGCTCTTAGTTTCTTTATTCCATTTTACTGTTTTGTTTTTTCTGCATTCTTTATTTCTTCTCTCATCTTTTTTTTCCCTTCTTCTGTAGGCTTTAGGCTTTGTTTGCTATTCCTTTTCCAGCCTATAGGGCGTAGGGTTAGGTTTTGTATTGGAGACTTCTTGTTTCTTGAGATAGGCCTGTATTGCTATGTACTTCCCTCTTAGGATTGCCTTTGCAACATCCCAGAGATTTGGAGAAACGTTTTCTTTTTCATTTGTTTTCAATTTGATCTTTAATTTCCTGGTTGCTCCATTCATTCTCTAGTAGGATGTTCATAATCTCCACGTATTTTTGGTCTGTCCAATTTTTTTTTTTACTGTCGACTTCGAGTTTCATAGAGTCATGGTCCGAAAATGTACAGGGTGTGATATCAACCTTCTTGTACCTGTTGTACCTGTTGAGGGCTGATTTGTGGGCCATGATATGATCTGTTCTGGAGAATGTCCCATGTGCACTTGAAAGTAATGTGCATTCTGCTTTAGGTTAAAATGTTCAGACTATATCTGTTGAGTCCCTGTGGTCCAGTGTGTCAAGGCTATTGTTCCCCTGTTGATTTTCTGCTAGACGATCGGTCCATTGCCATAAGTGAGTGGGTGTTAAAATCCCCTGTCATTGTATTATTATCAGTGAGTTCCTGTACGTTTGTTGTTAATTGGTTTCTATATTTATGTACTTCCATGTTGGCAGCATAAATATTTAGTTGTTTGAACTATTTTTAAAATAAATTTATTTTTTATTGGTGTTCAATTTACCAACAATCAGAATAACACCCAGTGCTCATCCTGACAAGGGACCCCCTCAGTGCCCTTCACCCATTCACCTGCACCCCCTGCCCTCCTCCCCTTCCAGCATCCCTTGTTCCTTTTTCAGAGTTAGGAGTCTTTATCTTCTGTCTCCGTTTCTGATATTTCCCACACGTTTCTTCTCCATTCCCTTATATTCCCATTGACTGTTATTTATATTAACCAATTGAATGAGAACATACGTTTGTCCTTCTCCGATTGACTTACTTCACTCAGCATCATACCCTCCAGTTCCATCCACGTTGAAGCAAATGGTGGGTATTTGTCGTTTCTAATGGCTGAATAATATTCCATTGTATACAAAAACCACATCTTCTTTATCCATTCATCTTTCGATGGACACCATGGCTCCATCCACAGTTTCGGTATTGTGGACATTCTTGCTAAAAACATCGGGGTGCAGGTGTCCCGGCATTTCATAGCATCTGAATATTTGGGGTAAATCCCCAACAGTGCAATTGCTGGGTCATAGGGCAGGTCTATTTTTAACTCTTTGAGGAACCTCCACACAGTTTTCCAGAGTGGCTGCACCGGATCACATTGCCACCAACAGTGTAAGAGGGTTCCCTTTTCTCCGCATCCTCTCCAACATTTGTGGTTTCCTACCTTGTTCATTTTCCCCATGCTCACTGGTGTGAGGTGGTATCTCATTGTGGTTTTGATTTGTATTTCCCTGAGGCAAGTGATGCACAGCATTTTCTCATGTGCATGTTGGCCATATCTATGTCTTTGTCTGTGAGATTTCCATTCATGTATTTTGCCCATTTCATGATTGGATTGTTTGTTTCTTTGGTGTTGATTTTAAGAAGTTTTTATAGATCTAGGAAACTAGCCCTTTATCTGATACGTCATTTGTAAATATCTTCTCCCATTCTGTAGGTTGTCTTTTAGTTTTGTTGACTATATTTTTGCTGTGCAAAAGCTTCTTATCTTGATGAAGTCACAATAGCTCATTTTTGCTTTTGTTTCTTTTGCCTTTGTGGATGAATCTTGCAAGAATTTACTGATGCCGATTTCAAAAAGGGTGTTGCCTGTGTTCTCCTCTAGGGTTTTGATGGACTCTTGTCTCACATTTAGATCTTTCATCCATTTTGAGTTTATCTTTGTGTATGGTGAAAGAGAGTGGTCTAGTTTCATTCTTCTGCATGTGGATGTCCAATTTTCTTACCACCATCTATTGAAGAGATTGTCTTTCTTCCAATGGATAGTCTTTCCTCTTTTATCGAATATTAGTTGACCATAAAGTTCTAGGTCCACTTCTGTGTTCTCTATTCTGTTCCATTGATCTATGAGTCTGTTTTTGTGCCAGTTCCACACTGTCTTGATGACCACAACTTTTAATACATCCTGAAATCTGCCATTGTGATGTCCCCAGATATGGTTTCCTTTTTTAAAATTCCCCTGGCTATTCGGGGTCTTCTCTAATTCCACACAAATCTTGAAATAATTTGTTCTAACTCTCTGAAAACTCCATAGTATTTTGATAGGGATTGCATTAAACGTGTACATTGCCCTGCGTAACATGACATTTTCACAATATTAATTCTGCCAATCCATGAGCATGGTATATATTTCGATCTCTTTGTGTCTTCCTCAATTTCTTTCAGAAGCGTTCTATAGTGTTTAGGGTTGAGATCCTTTACCTCCTTGGTTAGGTTTATTCCTAGGTATCTTATCCTTCTGGGTGCAATTCTAAATGAGATTGACTCCTTAATTTCTCTTTCTTCAGCCTCATTGTTTGTGTATAGAAATGCCATTGATTTCTGGGCATTGGTTGTGTATCCTGCAATGCTACCAAATTGCTGTATGTGTTCTAGCAATCTTGGCGTGGAGGCTTTTGGGTTTTCTAGGTAGAGTATCATGTCATCGGTGAAGAGGGAGAGTTTGACTACTTTTTAGCCAATTTGAATGCCTTTAATGTCTTTTTTTGTCTGATTGCTGAGGCTAGGACTTCCAGTACTATTTTGAATAGGAGTGGTGAGAGTGGGCATCCCTGTCTTGTTCCTGATCTTAGGGGAAAGGCTCCCAGTGCTTCCCCATTGAGAATGATATTTGTTGTGGGCTTTTCGTAGATGGCTTTTAAGATGTCGAGGAATGTTCCCGCTATCCCTATGCTCTGAAGGGTTTCGATCAGCGATGAATGCTCTATTTTGTCAAATGTATTCTTTGCATCTAATGAGAGGATCATATGCTTCTTGGTTTTTCTCTTGGTGATATGATGAATCACATTGATTGTTTGACTAGTGTTGAACCAGCCTTGTGTCCCTGGGATAAATCCTACTCGTTCATGTGAATAATTTTCTTAATGTACTGTTGGATCCTATTGGCTAGTATCTTGTTGAGAATTTTTGCATCCATGCTCATCAGGGATATTGGTCTGTATTCTCCTTTTTGGTGGGGTCTTTGTCTGGTTTTGGAATTAAGGTGATGCTGGCCTCATGGAACGAATTTGGAAGTACTCCATCTCTTTCTATCTTTCCAAACAGCTTTAGTAGGATAGGTATGGTTTCTTCTTTAAACGTTTGATAGAATTCCCCTGGGAAGCCATCTGGCCCTGGTCTTTTGTGTCTTGGGAAGTTTTGGATGACTGCTTGAATTTCCTCTCTGCTTATTGGCCTGTTCAGGTTTTCTATTTCTTCCTCTTCCAGTTTTGGTAGTTTCTGGCTTTCCAGGAATGCGTCCATTCCTTTCTTCTAGATTGCCTAATTTGTTGGCATATGGCTGTTCATAATATGTTTTTAAAATCCTTTGTATTTCCTTGGTGTTGGTAGTGATCTCTCCTTTCTTATTCATGATATTATTAATTTGAATCTTCTCTCTCTTCTTTTTAATAAGGCTGGCTAATGGTTTATGTATCTTATTAATTCGTTCAAAAAACCAACTCCTGGTTTTGTTGATCTGTTCTACAGTTCTTCTGGTCTCGATTTCGTTGAGTTCTGCTCGAATCTTAAATAACTCTCTTGCTCTGCTGGGTGTAGGATCTATCTGCTGTTTTTTTCCCTAGCTAGTTTATGTGTAAGGTTACCTTTGTATTCGAGTTCTTTTCAGATTTTGAATGGAGGATTCTATTGTGATGTATTTCCCCCTTAGGACTGCTTGTGCTGCATTCCAAAGATTTTGAACGGTTGTATCTTCATTCTCATTAGTTTCCATGAATCTTTTTTTTAATAAATTAAGTTTTTATTTGTGTTCAATTTACCAACATACATAATAACACCCAGTGCTCATCACGTCAAGTGCCCCCCTCAGTGTCAATCACAATTCTCCCCATCACCCGCCCTCCTACCCTTCTACCACCCCTAGTTCCTTTCCCAGAGTTAGATGTCTATATGTTCTGGCTCCAATTCTCATGTGGAATCGTTGTTCCTGACCTTACGTGTATCTGAGTTGAATACAGCGATTTCCAAAGACCTTCAATCAGAGTGTAGCTAGGTTCCAACTCGCATGTACGAGTGGGTAGCAGACATCTGCCTACCATGAATACACACTTCTGAGAGTTGAGCTTATGGCCTGTACCTCCACATCCAGCCTGCTGGTACCCTTGGCTTCTAAAAGGCCTAGGCTCGCTGCTTGACGGAAGTGTTGGGAGAGGTAATTGGAATCTCCCGGCACACAACACTAGTGCCTCCAAGCTCAATCCAGCGATTTCCTAGTAATTCCTGTGGTAGACGGGTGCTACATACTAAGTTGCATATGTGAGAAGGTAGTTGAATGCCTTGTCCAAAAGCATCTTACTTCTGAGAGTTGAGCTCACCCTCAGTCCCTCACAGTTCCACATTGCCTGCAGATTGAGTTTCGCAGGTCTTCACCAGAGACGTTTGCCAGAGGCTTCTGAGCGCGAGTTAACAATGCAGACATGGAAGTTATCTCCAGGTGCAGTAGAGTGCTAATCTTGGAACCTCCTGACTCAGAATACTGCTACCTTCTATCTGCCATAAGAACGCAGCTAGTTGAGAGCTGGCTTCTAGGCATGCTTCTCTGTGAGAGCTGAGTTCAGTGCAGAACCCTCCCGCATCCTGCCTGACTGTAGACGTAGCTGCTAACATCCTTATGTTAGGTGCTGGGAGGGGTTTGGGGAATAGCATGTGTAAGCATTGGGCCTGAACTCACATGTATCTGAGTTGAATACAGCGTTTTCCAACGGCCTTCTTCAATCAGAGTGTAGCCAGGTTCCAACTCCCATATACTAGTGGGTTGCAGACATCTGATTCCCATGCTTACTTCTGAGGGTTGAGCTTACGGCCTGTACCTCCACATCCCGCTTGCAGATACCCTTCGCTTCTAAAAGGCCTAGACCTGCTGCGTGACGGAAGTGTTGGCAGAGGTAATTGGAGTCTCCAGGCACACAAGACTAGTGCCTCCAAGTTCAATCCAGCGATTTCCTAGTAATTCCTGTGGTAGACTGGTATACATACTAAGTTCCATATGTGAGAAGGTAGCTGAACGTCTTGTCCAAAAGCATCTTACTTCTGAGAGTTGAGCTCACCCTCAGTCCCTCACAGTTCCACACTGCCTGCAGAGTGAGTTTCGCACGTCTTCACCAGAGTCGTTAGCCAAACGCTTGCGAGACGCAACTTAACAATGCAGACCTGGACGGTATCTCCAGGTGCAATAGAGAGGTAAGCTTGGAACCTCCTGACTCACAATACTGCTACTTTCACACTGCCATAAGAACGCAGCTAGTTGAGAGCTGGCTTCTAGGCATGCTTCTCTGTGAGAGCTGAGTTCAGTGCAGAACACTCCCGCATCATGCCTGACTGTAGACGTAGCTGATAACATCCATATGTTAGGTGCTGGGAGAGGTTTGGAGAATAGCATGTGTAAGCATTGGGCCTGAACTCACGTGTATCTGAGTCGAATACAGCGTTTTTCAATGGCCTTCTTCAATCAGAGTGTAGCTAGGTTGCAACTCCCATGTCCGAGTGGGTAGCAGAAATCTGCATCCCATGCATACACGCTTCTGAGAGTTGAGCTTATGGCCTGTACCTCCACATCGTGCCTGCAGGTATCTTCGCTTCTAAAAGGCCTAGGACTGCTGAGTGACGGAAGTTTTAGGAGAGGTAATTAGAGTCTCCAGGCACACAAGACTAGTGCCTCCAAGCTCAATCCAGCGATTTCCTAGTAATTCCTGTGGTAGACTGGTGGTACATACTAAGTTCCATATGTGAGAAGGTAGCTGAACGCCTTGTCCAAAAGCATCTTACTTCTGAGAGTTGAGGTCACCCTCAGTCCCTCACAGTTCCACACTGCCTGCCGAGGGAGTTTCGCACGTCTTCACCAGAGACGTTTGCCTAAGACTTGTGAGACGCATCTTAACAATGCAGACCTGGACGGTATCTCCAGATGCAATAGAGTGGTAATCTTGGAACCTCCTGACTCAGAATACTGCTACCTTCTCACTGCCATAAGAAGGCAGCTAGGTGAGAGCTGACTTATAGGCATGCTTCCCTGTGAGAGCTGAGGTCAGGGCAGAACCCTCCCGCATCCTGCCTGAGTGAAGACATAACTGCTAACATCCTTATGTTAGGTGCTGGGAGAGGTTGGGGAAATAGCAAGTGTCAGCATTGGGCCTGAACTCACGTGTATCGGAGTTGAATACACCGTTTTCCAACGGCCTTCTTCAATCAGAGTGTAGCAAAGTCCCGACTCCCATGTACTAGTGGGTTGCAGACATCGGCCTCCCATGCTTACTTCTGAGAGTTGAGCTTACGGCCTGTACCTCCACATCGTGCCTGCAGGTACCCTTCTCTTCTAAAAGGCCTAGACTCGGTGCTTGACACAAGTGTTGGAAGAGGTAATTGGAGTCTCCAGGCACACAAGACTAGTGCCTCCAAGCTCAATCCAGCGATTTCCTAGTAATTCCTGTGGTGCACTGGTGCTACTAAGTTCCATATGTGAGAAGGTAGCTGAACGCCTTGTCCAAAAGCATCTTACTTCTGAGAGTTGAGCTCACCCTCGTCCCTCACAGTTCCACACTGCCTGCAGAGTGAGTTTCGCACGTCTTCACCAGAGACGTTTTCCAAAGGCTTGTGAGACGCAACTTAACAATGCAGACCTGGACGGTATCTCCAGGTGCAGTAGAGTGGTAATCTTGGAACCTCCTGACTCACAATACTGCTACTTTCACACTGTCATAAGAACGCAGCTAGTTGAGAGCTGGCTTCTAGGCATGCTTCCTGTGAGAGATGAGGTCAGTGCAGAACACTCCCGCATCCTGCATGACTGTCGACGTAGCTGCTAACATCCTTATGTTAGGTGCTTGGAGAGGTTGGGTATAGCATGTGTAAGCATTGGGCCTCAACTCACGTGTATCTGAGTTGAATACAGCGTTTTCCAATGGCCTTCTTCAATCAGAGTGTAGCTAGTTTCCAATTCCCACGTCCGAGTGGGTAGTAGACATCTGCTTCCCATGCATACACGCTTCTGAGAGTTGAGCTTATGGCCTGTACCTCCACAACGTGCCTGCAGGTGCCCTTTGCTTCTAAAAGGCCTTGGACTGCTGAGTGACGGAAGTGCTAGGAGAGGTAATTGGAGTCTCCAGGCACACAAGTCTAGTGCCTCCAAGCTCAATCCAGCGATTTCCTAGTAATTCAAGTGGTAGACTGGTGCTACAAATTTCCATATGTGAAGGGAGCTGAACGCCTTGTCCAAAAGCATCTTACTTCTGAGAGTTGAGCTCACCCTCAGTCCCTCACAGTTCCACACTGCCTGCAGAGTGATTTTCGCATGACTTCACCAGAGACGTTTGCCAAAGGCTTGTGAGACGCAACTTAACAATGCAGACCTGGACGGTATCTCCAGGTGCAGTAGAGTGGTAAACTTGGAAACTCCTGACTCAGAATACTGCTACCTTTTTATTTTATTTTATTTTATTTTTTATTTATTTATGATAGTTACAGAGAGAGAGAGAGGCAAAGACACAGGCAGAGGGAGAAGCAGGCTCCATGCACCGGGAGCCCGATGTGGGATTCGATCCCGGGTCTCCGGGATGGCGCCCTGTGCCAAAGGCAGGCGCCACCCAGGGATCCCATAATTGGAGTCTCAAGGCACACAAGAGTCTTGCCTCCAAGCTCAATCCAGCGATTTCCTAGTAATTCCTGTGGTAGACTGGTGCTACATACTGCCTACAGAGTGAGTTTTGCACGTATTCACCAGAGACGTGTGCCAAAGACTTGTGAGACTCAAGTTAACAATGCAGACAAGGATGGTATCTCCAGGTGCAGTAGAGTGGTAATCTTGGAACCTCCTGACTCAGAATACTGCTACCTTCTCACTGCCGTAAGAACGCAGCTAGGGGAGAGCTGGATTCTAGTCATGCTTCCCTGTAAGATCTGAGGACAGGGCAGAACCCTCCCGCATCCTGCCTGAGTGTAGACGTAGCTGCTAACATCCTTATGTTAGGTGCTGGAGATGTTGGAGGAATAGCATGTGTCAGCATTGGGCCTGAACTCACGTGTATCTGAGTTGAATACAGCGTTTTCCAACGGCCTTCGTCAATCAGATTGTAGCCAGTTCCAACTCCCATGTAATAGTGGGTTGCAGACATCTGCCTGCCATGCTTACTTCTGAGAGTTGAGCTTAAGGCCTGTACCTCCACATCCTGCCTGCAGGTACCCTTCGCTTCGAAAAGGCCTAAGCCTGCTGCGTGACGGAAGTGTTGTGAAACGTAATTGGAGTCTCCAGTCACACAAGACTAGTGCCTCCAATATAATTCCAGCGATTTCCTAGTAATTGCTGGGGTAGACTGGTGCTACATACTAAGTTCCATATGTGAGAAGGTAGCTGAACGCCTTGTCCAAAAGCATCTTACTTCTGAGAGTTGAGCTCACCCTCAGTCCCTCACAGTTCCACACTGCCTGCAGAGTGAGTTTCGCAATTCTTCACCAGAGACGTTGCCAACGTCTTGTTAGACGCAACTTAACAATGCAGACCTGGAGGGTATCTACAGTTGCAGTAGAGTGGTAATCTTGGAACCTCCTGACTCAGAATACTGCTACCTTCTCACTGCCATAGGAACGCACCTAGTTGAGAGCTGCCTTCTACCCATGCTTCCCTGTGAGAGCTGAGGTCAGGGCAGAACCCTCCCGCATCCTGCCTGAGTGTAGACATAGCTGCTAACATCCTTATGTTAGGTGCTGCGAGAGGTTGGGGGAATAGCATGTGTGAGCACTGGGCCTGAACTCCCGTGTATCTGAGTTGAATACAGCGATTTCCAACGGCTTTCCTAAATCAGAGTGTAGCCAGTTTCAAACTCCCATGTCCGAGTGGGTAGCAGACATCTGCCTCCCATGCATACACACTTCTGTGAGTTGAGCTTATGGCCTGTACCTCCACATACAGCCTGCTGGTACCCTTGGCTTCTAAAAGGCCTAGGCTCGCTGTTTGACGGAAGTGCTGGGAGTGGTAATTGGAATCACCCTGCACACAAGACTAGTGCACGTCTTCACCAGAGATCATTGCCAGAGGCTTCTGAGTACAAGTTAACAATGCAGACCTGGAGGGTATCTCCAGGTCCAGTAGAGTGGTAATCTTGGAACCTCCTGACTCAGAGTACTGCTACCTTCTCACTGCCATAGGAATGCAGCTAGTTGACAGCTGGCTTCAAGACATACTTACCTGTGAGAGCTGAGGACAGGGCAGAACCCTCCCGCATCCTGCGTGACTGTAGGAGTAGTTGCTAATATCCTAATGTTAGTGGCTGGGAGAGGTTGCGGGAAAAGCATGTGTGAGCACTGGGCCTGAACTCTCGTGTATCTGAGTTGAATACAGCGATTTCCAACGGCTTTCATCAATCAGAGTGTAGCCAGGTTCCATATCCCATGTCCGAGTGGGTAGCAGACATCTTCCTCCCATGCGTACACACTTCTGAGAGTTGAGCTTATGGCCTGTACCTCCACATCCAGCCTGCTGGTACCCTTGGCTTCTAAAAGGCCTAGGCTCGCTGTTTGACGGAAGTGCTGGGAGAGGTAATTGGAATCACCCGGCACACAAGACTAGTGCCTCCAAGCTCAGTCCAGCGATTTCCTAGTAATTCCTGTGGTAGACTGGTGCTACATACTAAGTTCCATACGTGAGAGGGTAGCTGAACGCCTTGTCCAAAAGCATCTTACTTCTGAGAGTTGAGCTCAGCCTCAGTCCCTCACAGTTCCACACTGCCTGCAGAGTGAGTTTCACACGTCTTCACCAGAGACGTTTGCCAGAGGCTTCTGAGACGCAGGGTAACAATGCAGACCTGGAGGGTATCCCCAGGTGCAGTAGACTGGTAATCTTGGAACCTCTTGACTCAGAATACTGCTACCTTCTCACTGCCATAGGAATGCAGCTAGTTGACAGCTGGCTTCAAGACATGCTTCCCTGTGAGAGCTGAGGACAGGGCAGAACCCTCCCGCATCCTGCCTTACTGTAGGAGTAGCTGCTAACATCCTAATGTTAGTGGCTGGGAGAGGTTGCGGGAAAAGCATGTGTGAGCACTGGGCCTGAACTCCCGTGTATCTGAGTTGAATACAGCGATTTCCAACGGCTTTCCTCAACCAGAGTGTAGCTAGGTTCCAAATCCCATGTACGAGCGGGTAGCAGACATCTGCCTCCCATGCATACACACTTCTGAGAGTTGAGCTTATGGCCTGTACCTCCACATCCAGCCTGCTGGTACCCTTGGCTTCTAAAAGTCCTCGGCTCGCTGTTTGACGGAAGTGCTGGGAGAGGTAATTGGAATCTCCCGGCACACAAGACGAGTGCCTCCAAGCTCAATTCACGATTTCCCAGTAATTCTTGTGGTAGACTGGTGCTACATGCTAAATTCCATATGTGAGAAGGTAGCTGAACGCCTTGTCCAAAAGCATCTTACTTCTGAGAGTTGAGCACACCCTCAGTCCCTCACAGTTACACACTGCCTGCAGAATGAGTTTCACACATCTTCACCAGAGACGATTGCCAGAGGCTTCTGAGTACAAGTTAACAATGCAGACCTGGACGGTATCTCCAGGTGCAGTAGAGTGGTAATCTTGGAACCTCCTGACTCAGAGTACTGCTACCTTCTCACTGCCATAGGAATGCAGCTAGTTGACAGCTGGCTTCAAGACATGCTTCCCTGTGAGAGCTGAGGACAGGGCAGAACCCTCCCGCATCCTGCCTGACTGTAGGAGTAGCTGCTAACATCCTTATGTTAGTGGCTGGGAGAGGTTGCGGGAAAAGCATGTGTGAGCACTGGGCCTGAACTCCCGTGTATCTGAGTTGAATACAGCGATTTCCAACGGCTTTCATCAATCAGAGTGTAGCCAGGTTCCATATCCCATGTCCGAGTGGGTAGCAGACATCTGCCTCCCATGCATACACACTTCTGAGAGTTGAGCTTATGGCCTGTACCTCCACATCCAGCCTGCTGGTACCCTTGGCTTCTAAAAGGCCTAGGCTCGCTGTTTGACGGAAGTGCTGGGAGAGGTAATTGGAATCACCCGGCACACAAGACTAGTGCCTCCAAGCTCAGTCCAGCGATTTCCTAGTAATTCCTGTGGTAGACTGGTGCTACATACTAAGGTCCATACGTGAGAGGGTAGCTGAACGCCTTGTCCAAAAGCATCTTACTTCTGAGAGTTGAGCTCAGCCTCAGTCCCTCACAGTTCCACACTGCCTGCAGAGTGAGTTTCGCACGTCCTCAACAGAGACGTTTGCCAGAGGCTTCTGAGACGCAGGGTAACAATGCAGACCTGGAGGGTATCCCCAGGTGCAGTAGACTGGTAATCTTGGAACCTCCTGACTCAGAATACTGCTACCTTCTCACTGCCATAGGAATGCAGCTAGTTGACAGCTGGCTTCAAGACATGCTTCCCTGTGAGAGCTGAGGACAGGGCAGAACCCTCCCGCATCCTGCCTGACTGTAGGAGTAGCTGCTAACATCCTAATGTTAGTGGCTGGGAGAGGTTGCGGGAAAAGCATGTGTGAGCACTGGGCCTGAACTCCCGTGTATCTGAGTTGAATACAGCGATTTCCAACGGCTTTCCTCAACCAGAGTGTAGCTAGGTTCCAAATCCCATGTACGAGCGGGTAGCAGACATCTGCCTCCCATGCATACACACTTCTGAGAGTTGAGCTTATGGCCTGTACCTCCACATCCAGCCTGCTGGTACCCTTGGCTTCTAAAAGGCCTAGGCTCGCTGTTTGACGGAAGTGCTGGGAGAGGTAATTGGAGTCTCCAGGCACACAAGACGAGTGCCTCCAAGCTCAATTCACGATTTCCCAGTAATTCTTGTGGTAGACAGGTGCTACATACTAAGTTCCATATGTGAGAAGGTAGCTGATCGACTTGTCCAAAAGCATCTTACTTCTGAGAGTTGAGCTCACCCTCAGTCCCTCACAGTTCCACACTGCCTGCAGAGTGAGTTTCACACGTCTTCACCAGAGACGATTGCCAGAGGCTTCTGAGTACAAGTTAACAATGCAGACCTTGAGGGTATCTCCAGGTGCAGTAGAGTGGTAATCCTGGAACCTCCTGACTCAGAGTACTGCTACCTTCTCACTGCCATAGGAATGCAGCTAGTTGACAGCTGGCTTCAAGACATGCTTCCCTGTGAGAGCTGAGGACAGGGCAGAACCCTCCCGCATCCTGCCTGACTGTAGGAGTAGCTGCTAACATCCTTATGTTAGTGGCTGGGAGAGGTTGCGGGAAAAGCATGTGTGAGCACTGGGCCTGAACTCCCGTGTATCTGAGTTGAATACAGCGATTTCCAACGGCTTTCATCAATCAGAGTGTAGCCAGGTTCCATATCCCATGTCCGAGTGGGTAGCAGACATCAGACTCCCATGCATACACACTTCTGAGAGTTGAGCTTATGGCCTGTACCTCCACATCCAGCCTGCTGCTACCCTTGGCTTCTAAAAGGCCTAGGCTCGCTGTTTGACGGAAGTGCTGGGAGAGGTAATTGGAATCACCCGGCACACAAGACTAGTGCCTCCAAGCTCAGTCCAGCGATTTCCTAGTAATTCCTGTGGTAGACTGGTGCTACATACTAAGGTCCATACGTGAGAGGGTAGCTGAACGCCTTGTCCAAAAGCATCTTACTTCTGAGAGTTGAGCTCAGCCTCAGTCCCTCACAGTTCCACACTGCCTGCAGAGTGAGTTTCGCTGGTCTTCACCAGAGACGTTTGCCAGAGTTTTCTGAGACGCAGGGTAACAATGCAGACCTGGAGGGTATCCCCAGTTGCAGTAGACTGGTAATCTTGGAACCTCCTTACTCAGAATACTGCTACCTTCTCACTGTCATAGGAATGCAGCTAGTTGACAGCTGGCTTCAAGACATGCTTCATTGTGAGAGCTGAGGACAGGGCAGAACCCTCCCGCATCCTGCCTGACTGTAGGAGTAGCTGCTAACATCCTAATGTTAGTGGCTGGGAGAGGTTGCAGGAAAAGCATGTGTGAGCACTGGACCTGAACTCCCGTGTATTTGAGTTGAATACAGCGATTTCCAACGGCTTTCCTCAACCACAGTGTAGCTAGGTTCCAAATCCCATGTACGAGCGGGTAGCAGACATCTGCCTCCCATGCATACACACTTCTGAGAGTTGAGCTTATGGCCTGTACCTCCACATCCAGCCTGCTGGTACCCTTAGCTTCTAAAAGGCCTAGGCTCGCTGTTTGACGGAAGTGCTGAGAGAGGTAAATGGAATCTCCCGGCACACAAGACGAGTGCCTCCAAGCTCAATTCACGATTTCCCAGTAATTCTTGTGGTAGACAGGTGCTACATACTAAGTTCCATATGTGAGAAGGTAGCTGAACACCTTGTCCAAAAGCATCTTACTTCTGAGAGTTGAGCTCACCCTCAGTCCCTCACAGTTCCACACTGCCTGCAGAGTGAGTTTCGCACGTCTTCACCAGAGACGTTTGCCAAAGGCTTGTGAGACGCAAGTTAACAATGCAGACCTGGACGGTATCTCCAGGTGCAGTAGAGTGGTAATCTTTTAACCTCTGACTCAGAATACTGCTACCTTCTCACTGCGATAAGAACGCAGCTTGTTGAGAGCTGACTTCTAGGCCTGCTTCCCTGTGAGAGCTGAGGTGAGGGCAGAACCCTCCCGATCCTGCCTGACTGTAGGCGTAGCTGCTAACATCCCAATGTTAGGTGCTGGTAGAGGTTTGGGGAATAGCATGAGTAAGCATTGGGCCTGAACACACGTGTATCTGAGTTGAATACAGCGTTTTCTAATGGCCTTCTTCAATCAGAGTGTAGTTAGGTTCCAAATCCCATGTACTAGTGCCTTGCAGACATCTGCCTCCCATGCGTACTTCTGAGAGTTGAGGTTACGGCCTGTACCTCCACATCCCGCTTGCAGATACCCCTCGCTCGAAAAGGCCTAAGCCTGCTGTGTGACGGAAGTGGAGGGAGAGGTAATTGTAGTCTCCAGGCACACAAAACTAGTGCCTCCAATCTAAATACAGCGATTTCCCAATAATTCCTGTGGTAGACTGGTGCTACCTACAAAGTTCCATATGTGAGAAGGTAGCTGAACGCCTTGTCCAAAAGCATCTTACTTCTGAGAGTTGAGCTCACCCTCAGTCCCTCACAGTTCCACACTGCCTGCAGAGTGAGTTTCGCATGTCTTCACCAGAGACCTTTCCAAAGGCTTGTGAGACGCAACTTAACAATGCAGACTTAGGCGGTATCTGCAGGTGCAGTAGAGTGGTAATCTTGGAACCTACTGACTCAGAGTATTGCTACCTTCGCACTGCCGCAAGAACGCAGCGAGGTGAGAGCTGGCTTCTAGGCCTGCTTCCCTGTGAGAACTGAGGTCATGGCAGAACCCTCCCGCATCCTGCCTGACTGTAGACCTAGCTGCTAACATCCTTATGTTAAGTGCTGGGAGAGGTTGGGGGAATAGCATGTGTAAGCATTGGGTCTGAACTCACGTGTATCTGAGTTGAATACAGCGATTTACAAAGGCCTTCTAAAATCAGAGTGTAGCTAGGTTCCAACTTGCCTAAACGAGTGGGTAGCACACATCTGCGTCTCATGCATACACACTTCTGAGAGTTGAGCTCTTGGCCTGTACCTCCACATCCTGCCTGGAGGTACCCTTCACTTCGAAAAGGCCTAAGCCTGCTGCGTGACGGAAGTGTTGGGAGAGGTAATTCGAGTCTCCAGGCACACAAGACTAGTGCCTCCAATCTAAATCCAGCGATTTCCTAGTAATTTCTGTGGTTGACTGGTGCTACATACTAAGTTCCATATGTGAGAAGGTAGCTGAACGCCTTGTCCAAAAGCATCTTACTTCTGAGAGTTGAGCTCACCCTCAGTCTCTCACAGTTCCACACTGTCTGCAGAGTGAGTTTCCCACGTCTTCACCAGAGGCGTTGCCAAAGCCTTGTGAGACGCAACTTAAGAATGCAGACTTAGACCGTATCTCCAGGTGCAGCAGAGTGGTAATCTTGGAACTTACTGACTCAGAATACTGCTACCTTCTCACTGCCATAAGAACGCAGCTAGGTGAGAGCTGCTTTCTAGGCATGCTTCCCTGTGAGAGCTGAGGTCAGGGCAGAACCCTCCCGCATCCTGCCTGACTCTAGAGGTAGCTGCTAACATCCTTATGTTAGGTGCTGTTAGAGTTTGGGGGAATAGCATGTGTAACCATTGATCCTGAACTCACGTGTATCTGAGTTGAATACAGCGTTTTCCAACGGCCTTCTTCAATCAGAGTGTAGCTAGTTTCCAACTCCCATGTACTAGTGGGTAGCAGATATTTGCCTCCCATGCTTACTTCTGAGAGGTGAGCTTAAGGCCTGTACCTCCCCATCTTACCTGCAGGTACCTTGTCTTCGAAAAGGCCTAGACCTGCCATATACCTGCCCTACGACCCAGCAATTGCACTGTTGGGGATTTACCCCAAAGATACAAATGCAATGAAACGCCGGGACACCTGCACCCCGATGTTTATAGCAGCAATGGCCACGATAGCCAAACTGTGGAAGGAGCCTCGGTGTCCAACGAAAGATGAATGGATAAAGAAGATGTGGTTTATGTATACAATGGAATATTACTCAGCTATTAGAAATGACAAATACCCACCATTTGCTTCAACGTGGATGGAACTGGAGGGTATTATGCTGAGGAAAGTAAGTCAGTCGGAGAAGGACAAACATTATATGTTCTCATTCATTTGGGGAATATAAATAATAGTGAAAGGGAAAAGAAGGGAAGGGGGAAGAAATGTGTGGGAAATATCAGAAAGAGAGACAGAACGTAAAGACTGCTAACTCTGGGAAACGAACTAGGGGTGGTAGAAGGGGAGGAGGGCGGGGGGTGGGAGTGAATGGGTGACGGGCACTGGGTGTTATTCTGAATGTTAGTAAATTGAACACCAATAAAAAAAAAAAAAAAAAAAAGAAAAGGCCTAGACCTGCTGCTTGACGGAAGTGTTGGGAGAGGTAATTGGAGTCTCCAGGCACACAAGACTAGTGGCTCCAAGCTCAATCCAGCGATTTCGTAGTAATTCCTGTGGTAGACTGCTGCTGCATACTAAGTTCCATATGTGAAAAGGTGGGTCAACGCCTTGTCCAAAAGCATCTTACTTCTGAGAATTGAGCTCCCCCTCAGTCCCTCACAGTTCCACACTGCCTGCAGAGAGAGTTTCACACGTCTTCACCAGAGACGTTTGCCAAAGGCTTGTGAGACGCAACTTAACAATGGATACCTGGGCGCTATCACCAGGTGCAGTAGAGTGGTAATCTTTTAACCTCCTGACTCAGAATACTGCTACCTTCTCACTGCGATAAGTACGCATCTTGTTGAGAGATGACTTCTAGGCCTCCTTCCCTGTGAGAGCTGAGGTCAGGGCAGAACCCTCCCGCATCCTGCCTGACTGTAGACGTAGCTGCTAACATCCTAATGTTAGGTGCTGGTAGAGGTTTAGGGAATAGCATGAGTAAGCATTGGGCCTGAACACACGTGTATCTGAGTTGAACACAGCATTTTCTAATGGCCTTCTTCAATCAGAGTGTAGCTAGGTTCCAACTCCCATGTTCTAGTGGCTTGCAGACAACTGCCTCCCATGCTTACTTCTGAGAGTCAAGCTTACGGCCTGTACATCCACATCCCGCCTGCAGATAACCCTCGCTTCGAAAAGGCCTAAGCCTGCTGCGTGACTGATGTGGTGAGAGAGGTAATTGGAGTCTCCAGGCACACAAGACTAGTGCCTCCAATCTAAATCCATCGATTTTCCAATAATTCCTGTGGTAGACTGGTGCTACATACAACGTTCCATATGTGAGAAAGTAGCTGAAGTCTTGTCCAAAAGCATCTTACTTCTGAGAATTGAGCTCACCCTCAGTCCCTCACAGTTCCACACTGCCTGCAGAGTGAGTTTCACACGTCTTCACCAGAGACGTTTGCCAAAGCCTTGTGAGACGCAACTTAACAATGCAGACTTAGGCGGTATCTGCAGGTGCAGTAGAGTGGTCATCTTGGAACCTACTTACTCAGAATATTGCTACCTTCTCACTGCCATAAGAACGCAGCTAGCTGAGAGCTGGCTTCTAGGCCTGCTTCCCTGTGAGAGCTGAGGTCAGGGCAGAACCCTCCCGCATCCTGCCTGACTGTAGATGTAGCTGCTAACATCCTTAGGTTAGGTGTTGGGAGAGGTTGGGGGAATAGCATGTGTAAGCATTGGGTCTGAACTCACGTGTATCTGAGTTGAATACAGCGATTTACAAAGGCCTTCTAAAATCAGAGTGTAGCTAGGTTCCAACTTGCCTAAACAAGTGGGTAGCAGACATCGGCTTCTCATGCATACACACTTCTGAGTGTTGAGCTTTTGGCCTGTACCTCCACATCCTCCCTGCAGGTACCCTTCGCTTCGAAAAGGCCTAAGCCTGCTGCGTGACGGAAGTGTTGGGAGAGGTAATTGGAGTCTCCAGGCACACAAGACTAGTGCCTCCAATCTAAATACAGCGATTTCCTAGTAATTTCTGTGGTTGACTGGTGCTACATACTAAGTTCCATATGTGAGAAGGTAGCTGAACGCCTTGTCCAAAAGCATCTTCCTTCTGAGAGTTGAGCTCACCCTCAGTCTCCCACAGTTCCACACTGCCTGCAGAGTGAGTTTCGCACGTCTTCACCAGAGGCGTTTGCCAAAGCCTTGTGAGACGCAACTTAAGAATGCAGACTTAGACCGTATCTCCAGGTGCAGCAGAGTGGTAATCTTGGAACCTACTGACTCAGAATACTGCTACCTTCTCACTACGATAAGAACACAGCTTTTTGAGAGCTGACTTCTAGGCCTGCTTCCTTGTGAGAGCTGAGGTCAGGGCAAAACCCTCCCACATCCTGCCTGACTATAGACGTAGCTGCTAACATCCTAGTGTTAGGTGCTGGTAGACGTTTGGGGAATAGCATGAGTAAGCATTGGGCCTGAACACACGTGTATCAGAGTTGAATACAGCGTTTTCTAATGGCCTTCTTCAATCAGAGTGTAGCTAGGTTCCAACTCCCATGACCTAGTGCCTTGCAGACATCTGCCTCCCATGCTTACTTCTGAGAGTGTGCTTACGGCCTGTACCTCAGCATCCTGCCTGCAGTTAACTTTCGCTTCTAAAAGGCCTAGACCTGCTGCGTGACTGAAGTGTTGGGAGAGGTAATTGGAGTCTCCAGGCACACAAGACTAGTGCCTCCAAGCTCAATCCAGCGATTTCCTAGTAATTTCTGTGGTAGACTGGTGCTGCATACTAAGTTCCATATGTGAGAAGGTGGCTGAACGCATTTTCCAAAATCGTCTTACTTCTGAGAGTTGAGCTCACCCTCAGTCCTTCACAGTTCCACACTGACTGCAGAGTGAGTTTCACACGTCTTCACCAGAGACGTTTGCCAAAGGCTTGTGAGACGCAACTTAACAATGCAGACCTGGAGGGTATCTCCAGGTGCAGTAGAGTGGTAATCTTAGAACCTACTGACTCAGAATACTGCTACCTTCTCACTGCAATAAGAATGCAGCTAGTTGAGAGCGGTCTTCTAGGCCTGCTTCCCTGTGAGAGCTGAGGTCAGGCACAACCCTCCCGCATCCTGCCTGACTGTAGACGTAGCTGCTAACATCCTTATGTTAGGTGCTGGGAGAGGTTGGGGGAATAGCATGTGTAAGCATTGGGCCTGAACTCACGTGTATGTGAGTTGAATACAGCGTTTTCCAATGGCCTTCTTCAATCAGAGTGTAGCTAGGTTCCAACTCCCATGCCCGAGTGGGTAGCAGACATATGTCTCCCATGCATACACACTTCTGAGAGTTGAGCTTATGGCCTGTACCTCCACATCCTGCCTGCAGGTACCCTCCGCTTCGAAAAGGCCTAAGCCTGCTGCGTGACGGAAGTGTTGGGAGAGGTAATTGGAGTCTCTCGGCTCACAAGACTAGTGCCTCCAATCTAAATCCAGGGATTTCCTAGTAATTTCTGTGTTTGACTAGTGCTACATACTAAGGCCCATAAGTGAAGGTAGCTGAACGCCTTGTCCAAAAGCATCTTACTTCTGAGAGTTGAGCTCACCCTCAGTCCCTCACAGTTCCACACTGCCTGCAGAGTGAGTTTCTCACGTCTTCACCAGAACGTTTGCCAAAGGCTTGTGAGATGCAACATAACAATGCAGACTTAAACGGTATCTCCAGGTGCAGTAGAGTGGTCATCTTGGAACCTACTGACTCAGAATATTGCTACCTTCTCACTGCCATAAGAACGCAGCTAGGTGAGAGCTGGCTTCTAGGCCTGCTTCCCTGTGAGAGCTGAGGTCAGGGCAGAACCCTTCCGCATCCTGCCTGACTGTAGACGTAGCTGCTAACATCCTTATGTTAGGTGCTTGGAGAGGTTGGGGGAATAGCATGTGTAAGCATTGGGTCTGAACTCACGTGTATCTGAGTTGAATACAGCGATTTAAAAGGCCTTGTGAAATCAGAGTGTAGCTAGGTTCCAACTTTCCTAAACGAGTGGGTAGCAGACATCTTCCTCTCATGCATACACACTTCTGAGATTTGAGCTTTTCGCCTGTACCTCCACATCCTGCCTGCAGGTACCCTTCGCTTCGAAAAGGCCTAAACCGGCTGCGTGACGGAAGTGTTGGGAGAGGTAATTGGAGTCTCCAGGCACACAAGACTAGTGCCTCCAAGCTCAATCCAGCGATTTCCTAGTAATTTCTGTGGTTGACAGGTGCTACATACTAAGTTACATATGTGAGATGGTAGCTGAACGCCTTGTCCAAAAACATCTTACTTCTGAGAGTTGAGCTCACCCTCAGTCTCTCACAGTTCCACACTGCCTGCAGAGTGAGTTTCGCACGTCTTCACCAGAGACGTTTGCCAAAGCCTTGTGAGACGAACTTAAGAATGCAGACTTAGACCGTATCTCCAGGTGCAGCAGAGTGGTAATCTAAAAACCTGCTGACTCAGAATACTGCTACCTTCTCACTGCCATAAGAACGCAGCTAGTTGAGAGCTGGCTTCTAGGCCTACTTCCCCCTGAGAGCTGAGGTCAGGCACAACCCTCCCGCATCCTGCCTGACTGTAGACGTAGCTGCTAACATCCTTATGTTAGGTGCTGGGAGAGGTTGGGGGAATAGCATGTGTAAGCATTGGGCCTGAACTCACATGTTTGTGAGTTGAATACAGCTTTTTCCAATGGCCTTCTTCAATCAGAGTGTAGCTATGTTCCAACTCCCATGCCCGAGTGGGTAGCAGACATCTGTCTCCCATGCATACACACTTCTGAGAGTTGAGCTTATGGCCTGTACCTCCACATCCTGCCTGCGGGTACCCTCCGCTTCGAAAAGGCCTAAGCCTGCTGCGTGACGGAAGTGTTGGGAGAGGTAATTGGAGTCTCCCGGCTCACAAGACTAGTGCCTCCTATCTAAATCCAGCGATTTCCTAGTAATTCCTGTGGTATACTGGTGCTACATACTAAGTTCCATATATGTGTGAATGTAGCTAACGCCTTGTCCAAAAGCATCTTACTTCGGAGAGTTGAGCTAACCCTCAGTCCCTCAAAGTTACACACTGCCTGCATAGTGAGTTTTGCACGTCTTCACCAGAGACGTTTGCCAAAGGCTTGTGAGACGCAACTTAACAATGCAGACCTGGGCGGTATCTCCAGGTGCAGTAGAGAGGTAATCTTGGAAAGTCCTGACTCAGAATACTGTTACATTTTCACTGCCATAAGAACGCAGCTAGGTGTGAGCTGGCTTCTAGGCATGCTCCCTGTGAGAGCTGAGGTCAGGGCAGAACCCTCCCGCATCCTGCCTGACTGTAGACGTAGCTGCTAACATCCATGTGTTAGGTGCAGGGAGAGGTTGGGGGAATAGCATGTGTAAGCATTGGGCCTGAACTCACGTGTATGTGAGTTGAATACAGCGTTTTCCAACCGCCTTCTTCAATCAGAGTGTAGCTACGTTCCAACTCACATGTACTAGTGGCTTGCAGACAACTGCCTCCCATGCTTACTTCTGAGAGTCGAGCTTACGGCCTGTACCTCCACATCCCGCCTGCAGATACCCCTCGCTTCGAAAAGGCCTAAGCCTGCTGCGTGACGGAAGTTGTGGGAGAAGTATTTGGAGTCTCCAGGCACACAAGACTAGTGCCTCCAAGCTCAATCCAGCGATTTCCTAGTAATTCCTGTGGTAGACTGGTGCTGCATACTAATTTCCATATGTGAAAAGGTGGCTGAACGCCTTGTCCAAAAGCATCTAACTTCTGAGAGTTGAGCTCACCCTCAGTCCTTCACAGTTCCACACTGCCTGCAGAGTGAGTTTCCCACGTCTTCACCAGAGACGTTTGCAAAGGCTTGTGAGACGCAACTTAACAATGCAGAATTAGACGGTATCTCCAGGTGCAGTAGAGTGGTCATCTTGGAACCTACTGACTCAGAATATTGCTACCTTCTCACTGCAACAAGAACGCACCTTGTTGAGAACTGACTTCAAGGCCTGCTTCCCTGTGAGAGCTGAGGTCAGGGCACAACCCTCCCGCATCCTGCCTGACTGTAGACGTAGCTGCTAACATCCTATCTTAGGTGCTGGTAGAGGTTTGGGGAATAGCATGAGTAAGCATTGGGCCTGAACACACGTGTATCTGAGTTGAATACAGCGTTTTCTAATGGCCTTCTTCAATCAGAGTGTAGTTAGGTTCCAACTCCCATGTAGTAGTGCCTTGCAGACATCTGCCTCCCATGCTTACTTCTGAGAGTTGAGGTTTTGGCCTGTACCTCCACATCCTGCCTGCAGATACCCTTCGCTTCGAAAAGGCCTAGACCTGCTGCGTGACGGAACTGTTGGGAGAGTTAATTGGAGTCTCCAGGCACACAAGTGTAGTGTCTCCAATCTAAATCCAGCGATTTCCTAGTAATTTCTGTGGTTGACTGGTGCTACATACTAAGTTCCATATGTGAGAAGGTAGCTGAATGCCTTGTCCAAAAGCATCTTACTTCTGAGAGTTGAGCTCACCCTCAGTCTCTCACAGTTCCACAATGCCTGCAGAGTGAGTTTCGCACGTCTTCACAAGAGACGTTTTCCAAAGGCTTGTGAGATGCAACTTAAGAATGCAGACTTAGACCGGATCTCCGGGTGCAGCAGAGTGGTAATCTTGGAACCTACTGACTCAGAATACTGCTACCTTCTCACTGCCATAGGAACGCAGCTAGGTGAGAGCTGACTTCTAGGCATGCTTCCCTGTGAGCGCTGAAGTCAGGGCAGAACCCTCCCGCATCCTGCCTGACTGTAGAGGTAGCTGCTAACATCCTTATGTTAGGTGCTGGGAGAGGTTGGGGGAATAGCATGTGTAACCATTGAGCCTGAACTCACATGTATCTGAGTTGAATACAGCGTTTTCCAACGGCCTTCTTCAATCAGAGTGTAGCTAGGTTCCAACTCCCATGTACTAGTGGGTAGCAGACATCTGCCTCCCATGCTTACTTCTGAGAGGTGAGCTTACGGCCTGTACCTCCAATTCCTGCCTGCAGGTACCCTTCGCTTCGAAAACGCCTAGACCTGCTGCGTGACGGAAGTGTTGGGAGAGGTAATTGGAGTCGCCAGGCACACAAGACTACTGCCTCCAAGCTCAATCCAGCGATTTCCTAGTAATTCCTGTGGTAGACTGGTGCTGCATACTAAGTTCCATATGTGAGAAGGTGGCTGAACGCCTTGTCCGAAAGCATCTTACTTCTGAGAGTTGAGCTCACACTCAGTCCTTCACAGTTCCACAGTGCCTGCAGAGTGAGTTTCACACGTCTTCACCAGAGACGTTTGCCAAAGGCTTGTGAGACGCAACTTAGCAATGCAGACCTGGACGGTATCTCCAGGTGCAGTAGAGTGGTCATTTTGGAAGCTACTGACTCAGAATACTGCTACCTTCTCACTGCGATAAGAACGCAGCTAGTTGAGAGCTGGCTTCTAGGCCTGCTTCCCTGTGAGAGCTGAGGTCAGGCACAACCCTCCCGAATCCTGCCTAACTGTAGAACTAGCTGCTAACATCCTTATGTTAGGTGCTGGGAGAGGTTTGGAGGAATAGCATGTGTAACCATTGAGCCTGAACTCACATGTATCTGAGTTGAATACAGCGTTTTCCAACGGCCTTCTTCAATCAGAGTGTAGCTAGGTTCCAACTCCCATGCCCGAGTGGGTAGCAGACATCTGTCTCCCATGCATACACACATCTGAGAGTTAAGTTTATGGCCTGTACCTCCACATCCTGCCTGCAGGTACCCTTCGCTTCTCAAAGGCCTAAGCCTGCTGCGTGATGGAAGTGTTGTAGAGGTAATTGGAGTCTCCCGGCTCACAAGACTAGTGCCTCCAACCTAAATCCAGCGATTTCGTAGTAATTCCTGTGGTAGACTGTTGCTACATACTAAGTTCCATATGTGAGAAGGTAGCTGAACGCCTTGTCCTAAAGCATCTTACTTCTGATAGTTGAGCCCACCCTTAGTCTCTCAGAGTTCCACACTGCCTGCAAAGTGAGTTTCGCACGTCTTCACCAGAGACGTTTGCCAAAGCCTTGTGAGACGCAACTTAAGAATGCAGACATAGACCGTATCTCCAGGTGCAGCAGAGTGGTAATCTTGGAACAACTGACTCAGAATACTGCTACCTTCTCCCTGCCATAGGAACGCAGCTAGGTGACCTGGTTTCTAGGCATGCTTCCCTGTGAGAGCTGAGGTCAGGGTAGAACCCTCCCGCATCCTGCCTGACTGTAGACGTAGCTGCTAATATCCTAATGTTGGGTGCTGGTAGAGGTTTGGGGAATAGCATGAATAAGCATTCGGCCTGAACTCACGTGTATGTGAGTTGAATACAGCGTTATCCAATGGCCTTCTTCAATCAGAGTGTAGCTAGATTCCAACTCCCATGCCCGAGTGGGTAGCAGACATCTGTCTCCCATGCATACTAACTTCTGAGTTGAGCTTATGGCCTGTACCTCCACATCCTGTCTGGAGGTACCCTCCGCTTCGAAAAGGCCTAGACCTGCTGCGTGACGGAAGTGTTGGGAGAGGTAATTGGAGTCTCCAGACACACAAGACTAGTGCCTCCAAGCTCAATCCAGCGATTTCCTAGTAATTCCTGTGGTAGACTGGTGCTGCATACTAAGTTCCATACGTGAGAGTGTAGCTGAACGCCTTGTCCAAAAGCATCTTACTTCTGAGAGTTGAGCTCACCCTCAGTCCCTCACAGTTCCACACTGCCTGCAGAGTGAGTTTCACACGTGTTCACCACAGACGTTTGCCAAAGGCTTGTGAGACGCAACTTAACAATGCAGACCTGGGCGGTATCTCCAGGTGCAGTAGAGTGGTAATCTTGGAAAGTCCTGACTCAGAATACTGCTACCTTCTCACTGCGATAAGAACGCAGCTTGTTGAGAGCTGACTTCTAGGCCTGCTTCCCTGTGAGAGATGAGGTCAGGGCAGAACCCACCCGCATCCTGCCTGACTGTAGACGTAGCTGCTAACATCCTTATGTTAGGTGCTTGGAGTGTTGGGGGAATAGCATGTGTAAGCATTGGGCCTGAACTCACGTGTATGTGAGTTGAATACATCGTTTTCCAACGGCCTTCTTCAATGAGAGTGTAGCTAGGTTCCACCTCCCATGTTCTAGTGGGTAGCAGACATCTGCCTCCCATGCTTACTTCTGAGAGTTGAGCTTTTGGCCTGTACCTCCACATCCTGCCTGCAGGTACCATTCGCTTCGAAAAGGTCTAAGCCTGCTGCGTGATGGAATGTTGGGAGAGGTAATTCGAGTCTCCAGGCACACAAGACTAGTGCCTCCAATCTAAATCCAGCGATTTCCTAGTAATTCCTGTGGTAGACTGGTGCTGCATACTCAGTTCCATATGTGAGAAGGTAGCTGAACGCCTTGTCCAAAAGCATCTTACTTCTGAAATTTGAGCTCACCCTCAGGCTCTCACAGTTCCACACTGCCTGCAGAGTGAGTTTCGCACGTCTTCACCAGAGGCGTTGCCAAAGCCTTGTGAGATGCAACTTAAGAATGCAGATTTACAACGTATCTCCAGGTGCAGCAGAGTGGTAATCTTGGAACTTACTGACTCAGAATACTGCTACCTTCTCACTGCCATAAGAACGCCGGTAGGTGAGAGCTGCTTTCTAGGCATGCTTCCCTGTGAGAACTGAGGTCAGGGCAGAACTCTCCCTCATCTTGTCTGACTGTAGACGTAGCTGCTAACATCCTTATGTTAGGTGCTGGGAGAGGTTGGGGGAATAGCATGTGTAACCATTGAGCCTGAACTCACGTGTATCTGAGTTGAATACAGCGTTTTCCAACAGCCTTCTTCAATCAGAGTGTAGCTAGGTTCCAATTCCCATGTACTAGTGGGTAGCAGATATTTGACTCCCATGCTTACTTCTGATAGTTGAGCTTACGGCCTGTACCTCCACATCCTGCCTGCAGGTACTCTTCGCTTCGAAAAGGGCTAGACCTGCTGCGTGACGGAAGTGTTGGGAGAGGTAATTGGAGTCTCCAGACACACAAGACTAGTGCCTCCAAGCTCAATCCAGCGATTTCCTGGTAATACCTGTGGTAGACTGGTGCTGCATACTAAGTTCCATATGTGAAAAGGTCGCTGAACGCCTTGTCCAAAAGCATCTTACTTCTGAGAGTTGAGCTCACCCTCACTCCCTCACAGTTCCACACTGCCTGCAGAGTGAGTTTCGCACGTCTTCACCAGAGACGTTTGCCAAAGTCTTGTGAGACGCAACTTAACAATGCAGACCTGGGCGGTATCTCCAGGTGCAGTAGAGTGCTAATCTTGGAAAGTCCTGACTCAGAATACTGCTACCTTCTCACTGCCATAAGAACGCAGCTAGGTGTGAGCTGGCATCTAGGCATGCTTCCCTGTGAGAGCTGAGGTCAGGGCAGAACCCTCCCGCATCCTGCCTGACTGTAGACGTAGCTGCTAACATCCTTATGTTAGGTGCTGGGAGAGGTTGGGGGAATAGCATGTGTAAGTATTGGGCCTGAACTCACGTGTATGTGAGTTGAATATAGCGTCATCCAACGGCCTTCTTCAATCAGAGTGTAGCTATGTTCCAACTCCCATGTTCTAGTGGCTTGCAGACAACTGCCTCCCATGCTTACTTCTGTCAGTCGAGCTTACAGACTGTACCTCCACATCCCGCCTGCAGATACTCCTCGCTTCGAAAAGGCGTAAGCCTGCCGGCATGACGGAAGTGGTGGGAGAGGTAATTGGAGTCTCCAGGCACACAAGAGTAGTGCCTCCAATCTAAATCCAGCGATTTCCGAATAATTCCTGTGGTAGACTGGTGCTACATACAAAGTTCCATATGTGAGAAGGTAGCTGAACGCCTTGTCCAAAAGTATTTTACTTCTGAGAGTTGAGCTCACCCTCAGTCCCTCACAGTTCCACACTGCCTGCAGAGTGATTTTCGCACGTCTTCACCAGAGACGTTTGCCAAAGGCTTGTGAGACGCAACTTAACAATGCAGACTTAGGCGGTATCTCCAGGTGCAGTAGAGTGGTCATCTTGGAACCTACTGACTCAGAATATTGCTACCTTCTCACTGCCATAAGAACGCAGCTAGGTGAGAGCTGGTTTCTAGGCCTGCTTCCCTGTGAGAGCTGAGGTCAGGACAGAACCCTCCCACATCCTGTCTGACTGTAGACCTAGATTTGAACATCCTTAGGTTAGGTGCTGGAAGAGGTTGGGGGAATAGCATGTGTAAGCATTGGGTCTGAACACACGTGTATCTGAGTTGAATACAGCGATTTACAAAGGCCTTCTAAAATCAGAGTGTAGCTAAATTCCAACTTGCCTAAACGAGTGGGTAGCAGACATCTGCCTCTCATGCATACACACTTCTGAGAGCTGAGCTTTTGGTCTGTACCTCCACATCCTGCCTGCAGGTACCCTTCGCTTCGAAAAGTCCTAAGCCTGATGCGTGACGGAAGTGTTGGGAGAGGTAATTGGAGTCTCCAGGCACACAAGACTAGTGCCTCCAAGCTCAGTCCAGCGATTTCCCAGTAATTCCTGTGGTAGACTGGTGCTACATACTAAGTTCCATACGTGAGAAGGTAGCTGAACGCCTTGTCCAAAAGCATCTTACTTCTGAGAGTCGAGCTCACCCTCAGTCCCTCACAGTTCCACACTACCTGCAGAGTGAGTTTTGCACGTCTTCACCAGAGACGCTTGCCAGAGGCTTCTGAGACTCAAGTTAACAATGCAGACCTGGACGGTATTTCCAGGTGCAGTAGAGTGGTAATCTTGGAACATCCTGACTCAGAATACTGCTACCTTCTCACTGCCATAAAAACGAAGCTAGTTGACAGCTGGCTTCTATGTATGCTTCCCTGTGAGGACTGAAGTCAGGGCAGAACCCTCCGGCATCCTGCCTTACTGTAGACATAGCTGCTAACTTCCTCATGTTAGGTCCTGGAAGAGGTTGGGAGAAAATCATGTGTAAGCATTGGGCCTGAACTCCCGTGTATATGAGTTGAATACAGCGATTTCCAAATGACTTCTTCAATCAGAGTGTATATAGGTTCCAACTCCCATGTCCGAGTGGGTAGCAGACATCTGCCTCCCATGCATACACACTTCTGAGAGTTGAGCTTATGGCCTGTACCGCCACCTACTGACTGCAGGTACTCTTCGCTTCTAAAAGGCCTATGATTGCTGAGTGAAGGAAGTGTTAGGAGAGGTAAGTGGAATGTCTGGCACACAAGACTAGTGCCTCAAATCTCAATCCAGTGATTTCCTAGTTTCCTCTGGTAGACTGGTGCTACATACTGAATTCCATACTTGAGAAGGTAGCTGAACGCCTTGTCCAAAAGCAGCTTCTGAGAGTTGTGCTCACCCTCGGTCCCTCAGAGTTCCACACTGCCTGCTGAGTGTGTTTCGCATGTCTTCAGCAGAGACGTTTGCCAGAGGCTTCTGAGACACAGGTGAAACAATGCAGACGTGGACGGTATCTCCAAGTGCAGTAGACTGGTAATCTTGGAACCTCATGACTGAGAATACTGTTACCTTCTCATTGCCATAAAAACGCAGGTAGTTGAGTGTTGGCTTCTAGGCATGCTTCCCTGTGAGTGCTGAGGTCAGGGCAGGACCCTCCCGCATACTGTCTATAGACATAAGTCCTGGCATCCTTATGTTAGGTTCTGGAAGAGGTTGTGTGAAAAGCCTGTCGAAGTGACAGGCCCGTACTCACGTGTATCCTAGGTCAATACAGCGATTACAACGTCCTTGTTCAATCAGAGTGTAGCTCGGTTCTAGCTCCCCTGAGTAAGTGTCTAGCAGACATCTGCCTGGAAAGTGGACACACTTCTGAGAGTTGAACAATGGCCTGTATCCCCATATCCTGCCTTCAGGTACCCTTCGCTTCTAAAAGGCATACTCTCGCTGCGTGACGGAAGTGTTTGGAGAGGTAATTGGAATGTCCCGGAACACAAGACTAGTGCCTCCAAGCTCAATCCAGCGATTTCCTAGTAATTCCTGTGGTAGACTGGTGTTACATACTAACTTCCATACGTCAGAAGGTAGCTGAACGCCTTGTCCAAAAGCATCTTACTTCTGAGAGTTGAGCTCACCCTCAGTCCCTCGCAGTTCCACAATGCCTGCAGAGTGAGTTTCGCACATCTTCACCAGAGACGTTTGCCAGATGCTTCTGAGTCGCAAGGGGAACAATGCAGACCTGGACAGTATCTCCAGGTCCAGTAGAGTGGTAATCTTGGAACCTCCTGACTGAGAATACTGCTACCTTCTCACTGCCATAAGAACGCAGCTAGTTGAGAGCTGGCTTCTAGGCATGCTTCCCTTTGAGAGCTGAGGACAGGGCAGAACCCTCCCGCATCCTGCCTGCCTGTAGACGTAGCTGCTAATATCCTAATGTTAGGTGCTGGGAGAAGTTGTGAGAAAAGCATGTGGAAGCGACAGGCCTGTACTCACGTGTATCTGTGTTGAATTTGGCGATGTCCAATGGCCTTCTTTATTCAGTAGCTATGTTCTTTTTTTTATTAATTTATTTATTTAGATAGTCACACACACACACAAAGAGAGAGAGAGAGAGAGAGAGTCCGAGACCTAGGCAGAGGGAGAAGCAGACTCCATGCACCGGGAGCCCGATGTGGGATTCGATCCCGGGTCTCCAGGATTGCGCCCTGGGACAAAGGCAGGCGCTAAACCCCTGCACCACCCAGGGATCCGTGTAACTAGGTTCTAACTCCCATATATGAGTGAAGAGCAGACATCTACCTCCCAGGCATACACACTTCTGAGAGTTGAGCTTATGGCCTGTACCTCCCTCATCCTGCCTGCAGGTACACTTTGCTCTTTACAAGCCTAGGCTCGATGTGTTACTGAAGAGTTGTGAGAGGTAAGTGTCAGATGCCGGCCCACAAGACTAGTGCCTCCAAGCTCAATCCAGCGATTTCCTAGTAATTCCTGTCTTAGACTGGTGCTACATACTAAGTTCCATACGTGAGAAGCTAGCTGAACCCCGTGTCCAAAGGCAACATACGTCTGAGAGTTGAACTCACACCCAGTCCCACAGTTACAACTGCCTGCAGAATGAGTTTCGAACATCTAGACCAGAAGACGTTTGTCAGAAACTGGAGAGACGCAAGTGGAATAATACAGGCATGGAAAGTGTCTCCAGGTGCAGTAGAGTGGTAATCTTGGAACCTCCTGACTCAGAATGCTGCTACGTTCTCACTGCCATAAGAACGCAGCGAGTTTTAAACCTGGCTTCTAGGTATGTTTCGTTGTGAGAACTGAGGTCAGGGCATGACCCTCCCGCATCATAACTGCCTGTAGACATAGGTCCTAGCATCCTTATGTTAGGTGTTGGCAGAGGATGTGTGAAAAGCATGTGGAAGTGACAGGCTTGTACTCTCCTGTATCTCATTTCAATACAGCAATTATGAACACGTATAATGCCTCCTCAACCTGAAAAGCAGGAAAGTATAATAAATAGCAAATATCAGATAAAAATACTTCTTTTATATTAGACACCATATTGCAAGTGCATTTAAAATTAGCAATGCATAACATTTATTTCCTTGACATTTGTCTTCCAAACAGTTCGCAGTGTTTCAGTGTCAGTTAAAACAGGGGAAGAATCTCAGGGAAGAATCCTTCACATAGTAATAGGACCATTGGTAATAACGTCTCTCAGTTCGTTCCAAATCCATAAAGATGCATTTCCTTATGAGTGACTCAACTGTGAAGAAAGAGATGAGAAACCCTCATCCCTCTGAACTACTTGTGTCAGAATATTTTAACCATAGTACTACGGATAGTAAATTATCCTTATTAACAGGAAATACGTCTCACTTTGGAATCTGAGCAATCAGATGGGCAGAGAAAAAATGCTTTGACTGGCTCTTCATCTTTTAAAGACAAAGGAGAGGTTTTCTATGTACAAAGTCAGTTGTCAAGATAGCCTTAGGGAATAAGAGTCTGCAGCATGGAATCCCACTGCACAGCCACCCAGGAGGCCCGAGCTCCAGGTCTTCTTGATCCCAAATCCCTGGGCCTGTCCCCCAACACATGCTAGCACCAGAGGTCATTTGCAATTGCTCTCTTAGGAGCTCTGGGGAAGGGGGAAGGAGCTAGATAGGATGGGACATGTGGAGGCCAAGAAAATTAAGGCCATTCCACTTTATGTTCAGCGTTAGGACATGTCCAGCCATCCCAGGTCCCTGTGAATAAGAGCTGAAATTTACATTACTTCAGTTACGGGAAAAAAAACAAAAGTTTACAGCTTAATGTCCTAGAAAGCCCCACATTACAATAAAAACTGAGCCCAAGCCAAGGGCAGGAAGCCCCTATTAGACTAAGAACAGAGCTCAATGCCCTCCAAGGCCCCATATCAAAATGTAAACAGAACTTGAGGAATTGTTCCAGCCCTTCTGGAGTTCCCTGAGACCAGCCCTTAAAACTAAGCTAAAAAAAAAACCAAAACCACAAAAAAACCAAAACTAAGCTAAAACCCACCTCGGGGTCTAAGTCTTGCTCCGCCCTGTCGGGTATACTTGGACGCAAGCTCGAGTTGGTAAATCAACCCTCCTGTGTTTGAATCGGTGTTGGCTCCTTAGTGGTTTCTCGGATTCACAATCTTGAGCACAACACTCCCATGTCCCCTCCCCACCTGGGCTGACCCCCTGTCCCCTCCCACCCAGGCTGACCCTCAGTCACCTCCCCGCCCACAACAGCTGGGCACAGGCCCTCACAGAAGTCCCATGGGCATGGTGCGCACTGCCGCCATCCCCGGCCTCCCAGGGGAAGGAAGGAGGTTTTGGCAGGACACACTCCCAGTGGCCCCAGGGCTCCCTGCCCAGGACTGCAGCTGGTGACAGGTCGGGGTCTGTGTCCCTGATGCCGGCTCCTCCTCCCCGGTTTTCCCGCAGGAAATGAAGGAGGAGGCCCTGGTCTCCTCCAGGGACATCACGCAGATAGGCCTGGACGTCAACAGGACGTTCGGCAGCCACACCATGTTTTGGGCCCGCTATGGGGTCGGGTGAGGCTCCTGGGCCGGGGGGGGTTCCAGGCCCCAGGGGAGGCCTGGGGGCTTCTGGGTAGGAAACACGGGGCTTCTGAGGCCGGGGGTAGCAACAGCAGCCAACAACACACCGCCGCATGGTAAGGTGCTGGGGATGACCCCCGTGCCCCCACACCCGGAGTTCGGGGATGAGGAGGCCACTAGGATGAGGCCTCCAGGGGTTGCCATGTGAGCTGAACTCCAAAGGGTTGAGGGACAGCCGCCTGAAAGGCAAGGGGCTGGGGTGGAGCCGTGGGGGGCAGTAAGGGGACCTGGGGGCCAGGCGGCATGGCCGTGGCTAGAACAGGACACACATCGATCCGATGAGGGCCGGACGGGTCAGGGTGACACCCACCCTCGATGCTTTATATATTTCTAAAGTCTATGCATTTCATTTGAGACAATTTGCAATTTGTAAACATACATAGTATGATGACCCCCAGATAATGCCCCCGGTCCAGCCAGGGCCCTGCACTGACCATACGGGGCCCCTGGGGCAGGTGTCACAGCAAACCCCATTCGCCAGACTGGGGTCGCCATTATCTGTAGACGTCTCCGTGTGCATCTTAGAGAAAGAGGATGCCCTGTGTCTTCAGGCACCCTGAGCCATCCTGCTCATTCCCCACCCCCACACCATCCCCTACATCATCATCCCCCATGGCATTGTCCCCATACCATCCCCCCTACACCATCCCCCTCACACCCCCACACAATCCCTGACCACACTATACCCCCACACCATCCCCCCTACACCATCCCCCAAACTCCACCACCATCATACCTCTGCCCAACACCATCGGCCCCCAGCAAGCACCCAGTGCAGCTGCCCCCTGTGGGACATGCTCAGCCTCCCCGGGGTTCTCTGGACAGCCTACTCCCATCAGAAGCCCTGGTGTCCCATAGAGTACCCAGGGGTTGCAGGGAAGAGGGAAGGCCGGGAGCCCCTGACAGGGTGGGTGCAGGTGGATGGAACACAGGATGCACTGTGCCCTGCCTCCTCCCACTGTCCGTCCTGGAGGGCGGCACACCCTGCACAGGACACCAGCCCCTAACCCAGAGGGACCTGGGCTGGCCTGGCTCTGGGCTCTGTGGGGGCTGGGGTGATTTGAGCCCTCCCCAGGCCCAACACAAAGACTAATGGGATCCATTAGTCTGGCCGGGCCTGGATTCTGGCTCTAGGCTGAACGAGTCCTCCCACAGCTGGATGTGTCCTCCTGGGCCCTGGGCGTGCCCCACAGATCCGGGTCGCTGACCTAGGGCAGCCCTGGGGATCCCGGGACACCCGAGGGTGGGGAGAACAGGGGTAGGCTGGTGGGCCCCACCAACACCCACAGCAGGAGGCAGGCTCCTCCAGGTGCTGGGGCCCCAGGGGGCCCGAGGCCGGGGTCCAGCTGCCCTGAAGGGACCCAGCGCAGGAGCCCATGAGCTGCAGGTCCAGGTCAGCTCTGCTGTCCTCAGAACCGTCTCTCAGGCTGAAACCTGTGTTTGGGGGACACACGCCCCCAAACGGAGTCCACACATGCTTCCAGGTGGGGGACTCCAGCCCCCGCCCCCCCACCCCGTGTGATTCTTGCCCTCGCCTGAAGGACAGAAAGGGCTCCCTCCCCAGGGGAAGGTGGGCACCCTCGGCTCTGAGCCCGTTTGCTGTAGCAAGTCAAGAAAGTGTTGTGGTGCGAAAATGCACAGCCAGCCCATTTCTGTGTCTCCAGGAACTCTGTGCACGGGGCGTGGAGAGACCCCCAGAGAGGAGGAGGGGCACCACCCAGGCCCCAACCAGCCCCTGCAGGGGCGCCGCCAGGCATACACACAGCTGACGTCCCCACGTGCCTACCAGGGGCGGCCAGACACCAGGGTCAGGACCCCACGGACTTTACTGGGACTCAGCCCGTGCCCTCGGGCCAGGAGGGGCTGGGACAGAGTGACAGTCAGGGAGCCTCAGGTCACCAGGGTCTGTGCAAAGCGACCTAGGAGGTCTGTGCTCCCTCTGTCCTGGGGGCCCGGGCTGGCCGGGTTCCGGGGCACTTCCTCCCCTCCCCGCATCCCCGTGCCTGTGTGCCTCGGGCACAGAGGGCCTGTGGGGCGGTCAGTGTGGCCCTGGAAGGGAGGTCAGGGCAGCAGGCCCTGGTCTTGTGCCCAAGATTGCAAATACGAGAAACCACCAAGGAGCTGACACCGATGCAAACACACGAGGGTTTATTTACAAGCTCCAGCATGGGTCCAAATATACCCGACACTGCGGAACAGGGACTTGGACCCCGAGACTAAGAGGCGGCGTATCAGCTTTATAGGGGCCAGTGGCCCATGGGATTAACAGAAAGGTGCACATTCATGTCGGTCCACACGCAGGTGGCCGATTGAATTACATCTTACCCTATAGTATCCATTTGAGCTGGCCTATTACTTTGGTCAGAATTGGCACGCATTTTTGGCGGGCACACAGCAGGGTTACATTGTTATGAGCCGATTTCCGATTAGGGTGTGCCCAGCGGCTCGACTAGGGTGGGGCAGCGCCTTAAGCAATAAGCAGGTTATGTGGGGGTCATACAGGAGGTGGCAGGTGTAGCACAAAATGGAATCAGTCCTCCTCTGCTTGTCCAGGGGTAGGGGATTTTTGTTAAATTTCCTGGGTCCCACATTCCCCCCTTTTTCAGAGGATCCTATGCAGGATCCAATCAAGGGTCCAGGTTGCTCTTAGGGTGAGCCAGGTGGAATGATTAAACCAGGATTTTAACCAACCTTGTTGCTGTTCTCGCTGCCATTTATATTCCAGTGAAGAAGCAGCATTCTACGTTTAAAGCAGCACATACCCCCCACACACACCACACACACACCCTTTGTTGTAAGAAGACTAAGTCTAATCCCTTTCTATTTTGAAGGACAACCTCAGACTAGGGAGTCTTGGAGGTGTGAAATTAGTGAGAACGGTGCACTCTTAGCTTTAGGGGATTGTCCTTGTCCGGGTGGCTTTTCCATTCTGGAACAAAGTTCTTGAGAACGGTATGTGGGTCAGCTGGCTGGACGTGGGTGTAGTGGACCAGGGAGTAATCCCGTCGACCTTGAGAGCATTGGGAGTGGTCAGGATCAGGGTGTAGGTCCCTTGCAGGGAGGTTGAAGTGTCCGGTGTTGGTATCTCCACACGTACACATGTACACCGAGTCACCTGGCTGATATCGATGGGGATCCGGGGGTGGCCCAGTCTCATAGAGGGCCCTCAGCTTAGGCCCACCTGCTCATGGGTTCATGACATTTGGAGGGAGAGAAGATGGTGATCATCAAATTCAGCAAGCACCTCAAGTTTTAAAATGGGGATAACAGGTGGAGGAAGACCTAACATGATCTCGTAGGGAGTCAGTCCCATCTTATATGGGGAGTTCCTCACCCTATATAGGGTGAAGGGGAGGAGAGTCACCCAGTCCCCGCCAGTCTCCAGGCCTATTTAGTTAAGGTCTCCTTTAATGTTCTGTTCATCCTCTCTACCTGTCCTGAGCTCTGGGACCTATATGCACAATCTAATTTCCAATCTGCCCCAAGTACTAGTGCCACTCCCTGTGTTACCTTAGAGAAGAATCCTGGGCCCTTGTCTGACCCAATCTTAACAGGAAAGCCATACCTCGGTAAGATGTTTTCCAGTAGTTTCTTGGTCATGGTCTGTGCCGTTTCATGTTTGGTGGGAAATGCCTCTGTGCATCCTGAAAAAGTATCTACAAACACTAATAAATACCTGTATCCATATTTTCCAGGTTTTACCTCAGTGAAGTCCACTTCCCAGTAGGCTCCTGGGCGGTCCCCCCGGAGCCAGGTGCCTGGGTTAGATCCATGGGCGGTGGCATTAGTAACTGGCATGAGTGGCAGCTTGCCACGATCTGCTCGATCTTTGCTCGAGAGTCTTTAATAGTGATCTTTGCATGTCGTATGAGGTCTTCCATCTTCCTTGTTCCCGTGTGAGTACTCCGATGCGTTTTGGATAGGACTCGCCGTCCCAGTTCCTCTGGCAAGATGATGCTGGAGTCTGTGGCCCTCCACCAGCCACACAATCACTGGGTCATAGGCAAGCGTTTGATCCAGTGTAAGTCAGCATCACTATAGTTGGGGGTGTCCGGCAGGTTCCGTTCCCCCGGATCAGGTAGCGTGGTTGCTAAGACCTAGGTCACCAAAAGGGACACCTCCTTTGCTTTTAAATCGGCTAGCCGGTTTCCCCTGGCTACTGGTGTGTCTGCCTTTTGGTGCCCCGGACAGTGGATGATGGCTAGGGCCTTGGGCAGCCAGAGGGTCCTCAGGAGTTCAAGAATCTCCGTTTTGTTTTTAACAGTCTGTCTCTGCTGTCAGAAGCTCTCTCTCTCTCTGTAAAGGGCTCCGTGAATGTGAGCGGTGGCAAAGGCGTACCTGCTGTCGGTGTAGATGTTTATTCGTTTACCTTCCTCCATGGTCAGTGCCTTGGCCAGTGGGATCAGTTCTGCCCATTGAGCCAACATTTAGGCTGTCAATGGCTCCGCCCAGACGGTCTCTGTCTCCGTGGTTATGGTATGGCTGCCCCCCCAAATCGGACTCCTTCTCGGACAAAACTGCTGTCGTCCGTGTACCAGGTGGCATTGGCATTCGGCAGTGGCTGGTCCTGGAGATCAGCTCTGATTCCGTACACCTGTGCCAAAATTTCTTGACAGTCATGCAGAGGGGGGTCCCAGTCTGGGTTAGGGGGTAGCGTTGTCAGATTCAGGGTTGTCGGTGGCTTAAATAAAATTCTGGTGGGGTTTAGCAATAGGCTCTGATAATGGGTCAGATGGGCATTGCTGATCCAGCTGTCTGGGGGCTGTTTGAGTACCCCTTTAATAGCGTGTGGGGTGGTAACATGCAGTTCTTCCGGACTTTTTCTATTATAGACTCGTTCTGCTCTTATCACTAAGTCCTGCAAGCTCTTCTCTCCCAGTCTCTCTACTCTTTGCAATTTCTTTTTAATGTTCAGAACGGCCTGGTTAACAAAAGCCATGATAATTGTGGCCTTGTTTCCGGGGCTTCTGGGTTCATAGGGGTGTACTGCCTAAAAGCCTCTATTGCTCCCTCTAAGAAGGCTGCTGGACTCTCATCCTTACCCTGTCTCACATCATAGACCTTGGCCAGATTGGTAGTCTTGCACGCGGCAGCCTGGAGACCTGCCATTAGAGTCTGGTGGTGGACCCGGAGTCTCTCCTTACCTTCAGGTGAGTTGTGTGCTTTGGGGAGTAAAAACGGGTTTTAGCCAAGGAGGGGAATTCTCGATCATGTCCTGACAGGCCAGGATGTTGGGCATCTGGTCAGGGTGGCCATCTGGTTTGTCCCTGAAGTTCACGGCCTTAACCGGTAAGATAATAGGTAGGTGAAAATTTCCTTCTCGGGGCCATCCCACGTCAAAGGTTGGCCATTCTGATATGCAATAAATTTGGAATCTCTCTCTCTGTATGTCTATGCTCACAATAAGAGCTCTTTCCCTAACATCCGAGAAGTGGGAGAGCATAAGAGACAAGGGTATGGTTTGCATCTGTCCCATTATGTCCCCCGTCCACACCAAGGCACAGACAGTTATGACAGTTCACAAATAACACAGTCAAACACACAGTTAACAAGAACACAGTAACACAGACCAGCACACAAACAGGTAACACAGACCAGCGTGCAAACAGGTAAGAAGAGCACAGTAACAGACAAACGTTCTAGTGCAGCTGCGGAGACAAGACAGAAAGTAATCCGAAGGGCTGGCAGCCAGCCCTCCTTACAGATGAGGACCCCCGTCCTCCATACAGACGAGGACCCCCATCCTCCTTACGGATGAGGACCCCCTGTCCTCCTTACGGATGAGGACCCCCGTCCTCCTTACGGATGAGGACCCCCGTCCTCCTTACGGATGAGGACCCCGTCCTCCATACAGATGAGGACCCCCGTCCTCCTTACAGATGACGACCCCCGTCCTCCATACAGAGGAGGACCCCCGTCCTCCTTACAGATGAGGACCCCGTCCTCCATACAGATGAGGAGCCCCGTCCTCCTTACAGATGAGGACCCCCGTCATCCATACAGATGACGACCCCATCCTACTTACATATGAGGACGCTCATCCTCCATACAGATGAGGACCTCCATCCTCCTTACAGATAGGACCTCCATCCTCCAGGCAGGGGCAAGGGACGTCTCCTCAGGACCCCCGGTTGATGGCCCACCAGCACATCCGCCTAAGTCAATGCTGACCTAATACAGATTGGAATTCCTACAGGTTAGAGCTCTTAGAGAATATGCACGCAAAAGGTGGAAAAAGTTGAGTGCACTCACCACGCGTGAAATCCTCCGGATAAGGTCCTGGAGGTCTCTCAGATCCCGGACGAGCCCCCAAATGTTGTGGCCAAGATTGTGAATCCTAGAAACCACCGAGAAGCCGACACCGATGCAAACACAAGAGGGTTTATTCACAAGCTGGAGTGTGGGTCTAAGTATACCTGACACAGCGGAGCAGGGACTTGGACCCCAAGACTAAGAGGCATAGCAGCTTTATAGGGGCCAGTGGCCCATGGGATACACAGAAAGTTGCACAGTCATGTCGGTCCACACGCAGGTGGCCGATTGAATTACATCTTACCCTATAGTATCCATTTGAGCTGGCCTATTACTTTGGTCAGAATTGGCGCGCAGTTTTGGCTGGCATAAAGCAGGGTTACATTGTTATGGGCCGATTTCTGAGTAGCGTGTGCCCAAAAGCTTGACTAGGGTGGGGCAGCACCTTAAGCAATAAGCAGGTTATGTAGGGGTCATACAGAGGGTGACAGGTGTAGCACAAAATGGCATCTGTCCTCCTCTGCTTGTCCAGGAGTAGGGGATTTTTGTTAAATTTCCTGGGTCCCGGGATCCGTGGGTGGCGCAGCGGTTTAGCGTCTGCCTTTGGCCAGGGGCGTGATCCTGGAGACCCGGGATCGATCCCATGTCGGGCTCCCGGTGCATGGAGCCTGCTTCTCCCTCTGCCTATGTCTCTGCCTCTCTATCTCTCTCTCGCTGTGTGACTATCATAAATCAATAAAAAGAAATTTCCTGGGTCCCACACTGACTGCATGTACACTTCGCTTCTAACAGGTCTAGGTTTGTTGCGGGACAGAAGTTGTGTGAGAGGCAATTGGAAGGTGCAGGCCAGGAGACATGTGTCTTGAAACTCAATCCAGCGACTACCGAGGAATTCCTCTCATACATTACTACTACTTCCATACAAGAGAAGCTAGTTGAACGCAGTGTCCAGGGGAACTTGATTCTGAGAGGTGAGACCCCACGTAGTCCCTCACAGTTCCACACTGCCTGAAGATAGAGTTTTGAACATCCTCACTAGAGATGTATGCCAGAAGCTCATGGGACGCAGGGGGCAAGTTGAAGGCTTCAATGGTTGTGTCTCCAGGTGCAGTAGAGCGGTATTCATTGAACCTCCTGACTTTCGGCTTCAAGGCATGCTTCCTTTTGAGAGCTGAATTCAAGACAGGACCCTCCCGCATCCTGCCGGCCTATAGACATAGCTGCTAACATCCTTATATTAGGTTCTGGGAGAGGTTGTGAGAAATGCATGTGGAAGCATGAGGCCTGTACTCACGTGTATCTGAGTTCAATACAACGATTGCCAACCTCCTTGTTCAATTAGAATCTAGCTCGGGTATACCTCGCCTCGATAACTGTCTAGCAGACATCGGCCTGCAAAGCATACACACTTCTGAGAGTTGAGCTTTTGGCCTGTACTTTCCACATCCTGCCTGCAGGTACACTTCACTGCTAACAGGCCTAGGCTCGATGCGTGACTGAAGTGTTGTGAGAGGTAAGTGGAAAGTCCCGGCACACAAGACTAGTGCCTCCAAGCTCAATCCAGCGATTTCCTAGTAATTCCTGTAGTAGACAGGTGCTACATACTCAGTTCCATACGTGAGAAGCTAGCTGAACCCCGAGTCCAAAAACATCTCTCTTCCGAGAGTTGAGCTCACACCCTGTCCCTCACAGTTCCACACTGCCTGTAGAATGAGTTTTGAACATCTTCACCAGAGACGTTTGTCAGAAGCTTGTGGGACACAAGTGGAATCATGCAGGCCTGGAAGGTGTCTCCAGGTGCAGTAGAGTGGTATTCTTCGAACCTCCTGAGTTAGAAGACTGCTATGGTCTCACGGCCATTAGAACGCAGCTAGTTGAAAGCTGGCTTCTAGGCATGCTCTCTTGTGAGAGCTGAGCTCAGGGCAGGACCCTCCCGCATCCTGCCTGCCCATTGTCATAGCTGCTAACATCGTTAAGTGAGGTTCTGGGAGATGTTGGAGAAATGCGAGTGGAAGTGTCAGAACTGTACTCATGTGTATCTGAGTTCAATATAGCGATTACGAACGTCCTTGTTCAATTAGAGTGTAGCTCGGGTATACCTCGCCTCGATAAGTGTCTAGCAACGTCGGCCTGCAAAGCATACACACCTCTGAGATTTGAGCTTATGGCCTGTACCTCCCCCATCTGACTGCCTGTGAGTTCCGCTTCCACAGCAATTCGTTGTATGCGAGAGAGTAGCGGAGTGAGAACCAAGTGTCTGCCTTGTTAATTTGGCTCCCAGCGGACAGCTGCCTGCAAGGCATGCACACACCTTTGGATTGAGCTTAGGACTTGAACCTCCTACATGCTGACCGCCTTTACGCTTAGCTTCCAAAGGATTTTTTTCGATACGTGACGCAAGTTTTGCGAGAGGCAAATGTGTGTTAGTTCAATCCAGCAACTTCTGAGGAATTCCTCCCTCAGATGGGAGCTACATACTAACTTCCAAACCTGAGTAGCTAGCTGAAAGCTGTCTCTCTGGGGAACTTCCCTCTCAGAGTTGAGCTGAAACGTGGTCCTTCCCAGTTCCACACTGCCTGCAGATACAGTTACGAACATCCTCACTAGACATGTTTGTCAGAAGCTCATGGGACGCAAGGGGAAAGCTGCAGGCTTCAAGGTTGTGTCTCCAGGTGCAGTAAAGCGGTATTCATGGAACATCCTGAATTACAATGCTGCCACGTTCTGATGGCCATCAGAACGCAGTAAGTAGAAAGCTGGCTTCGAGGCAGGTCTCCTTTTGAAAGCTGAGCTCAGGGCAGGAACCTCCTGCATCCTGCCTGCCCATAGTCATAGCTGCTAACGTCTTATCTTAGGTGCTGGGAGAGGTTGGAGAAATGCAAGTGGAAGTGTCAGGATGGTACTCACGTGTATCTGAGTTCAATACAGTGATTGCCAACGTCCTTGTTCAATTAGAGTGTAGCTAGTTTCTAACTCCCATGTACGAGTGGGTAGCAGACATTTGCCTCCCAGTTGTGCACACTTTTGAGAGTTGAGCTTATGGCCTGTACTTCCCACATCCTGCCTGCAGGTACACTTCGCTGCTAACAGGCCTAGGCTTGATGCGTGACTGAAGTGTTGTGAGAGGTAAGTGGAAAATCCCGGCATACAAGACTAGTGCCTCCAAGCTCAATCCAGCGATTTCCTAGTAATTCCTGTCTTAGACAGGTGCTACATACTAAGTTCCATACGTGAGAAGCTAGCTGAACTCTGAGTCCAAAAGCATCTCTCTCCCGAGAGTTGAGCTCACACCTAGTCCCTCACAGTTCCACACTGCCTGCAGAATGAGTTTTGAACATCTTCACCAGAGACGTTTGTCAGAAGCTTGTGAGAAGCAAGTGGAATAGTGCAGGCCTGGAAGGTGTCTCCAGGTACAGTAGAGTGGTATTCTTCAAACCTCCTGAGTTAGAAGACTGCTATGGTCTCACGGCCATTAGAACGCAGCTAGTTGAAAGCTGGCTTCTAGGCATGGTCTTTTGTGAGAGCTGAGATCAGGGCAGGACCCTCCCGCATCCTGCCTGCCCATAGTCATAGCTGCTAACTTCCTTACATTAGGTGCTAAAAGAGGTTGGAGAAATGCGAGTGGAAGTGTCAGGACTGTACACGTGTATCTGAGTTCAATATAGCGATTGCCAACGTCCTTGTTCAATTAGAGTGTAGCTCGGGTATTCCTCATCTCGATAAGTGTCTAGCAGTCATCGGATGCAAAGCATACACACTTCTGAGAGTTGAGCTTATGGCCTGTACCTCCCCCATCCTGACTGCCTGTACGTTCTGCTTCCACAGCATTTCATTGTATGCGCGAGTGTGGCGGAGTGTGAACCAAGTGTCTGCCTTGTCAATTTGGCTCCCAGCGGACAGCTGCCTCCAAGGCATGCACACTCCTTTGGTTTGAGCTTAGGACTTGAACATCCCACATGCAGACCTTCTGTAAGCTTCGCTTGAAAGGATTTCGTTCGATAGGGGCGCAAGTTTTGTGAGAGGCAAATGTGTCTCCGGGCCTCCTCTCCGGGCCTCTGTGGTCTGACAACTTGGTGGCAGTGAGTGGTCTGTGTGGTGTCTGGCGATGGGATGTGGCGCTGATTGTCAGGTGCACATCTGCCTGGGAGATGCACCTGCGGGGATCAGTGACGGGGTGGGCATCAGCACCTCTGGCCTCCAGCGGGCAGTGCTGTGCTGCTCCCTGAGACTCGGGTCTGATGGGGGGGAGGCGGGTGGGGACGCTGGTCCTCTAGCTCTAGGACTGAGGATTCCGCCCCCCAGTCTGCAGGCCCACCACAGAAGAGCCGCCAAGCCCCCGGTTCCCTGCCGCTTCTCTCAGAACCCTGCTTTCACTCTGCCCGCGTCTGAGTTTCTTTTGGTTTTGTTTTTTATCTCAGACTGTTGTGCCCAAGATTGCGAATATGAGAAACCACCAAGAAGCCGATTCCGATGCAAACACACGAGGGATTATTTACAAGCTCGATCTTGTGTCCAAGTATACCCGACATTGCAGATCAGGGACTTGGACCCGAGGTAGGTTTTAGCTTAGTTTTAAGGGCTGGTCTTGGGGACCTCAAGAAGGGCTGGAGCAATTCCTCAAGTTCTGTTTACATTTTGATATGGGGCCTTCAAGGGCATTGAGCCCTGTTCTCATTCTAATAGGGGCTTCCTGCCCTTGGCCTGGGCTCAGTTTTGATTCAATTGTGGGGCTTTCTAGGACATTAAGCTGTAAACAGCAAAGGTTCCACACATGGAAGGGGGACGTCACACTGTCCCTATTTGCTGAAGACGCGGTACTAGAAACAGGAAACCCAAGAGCCTCCACCAAAACCTGTTAGAACTAAGGAGTGAGCTCAGTAAAGTAAAGGGACACAAACTGACCCTACAAAGCAGAGTAGCCTTGCTGTGTCCCGACAATGAGCACTCAGGAAGGAAAGGAAGGACGTGAAGGCCTTCTCAGGAGCATCAAGGAGAATAAATAATGAGACTGAACCAAAGGAGCACAAGTCTTGTGCACTGAGCCATACCAGGCTCTGGGAGGCCGTCCTGGGCTCCTGGGGTCGGAGCCTCATCTTGTGAAAATGTCCGCAGTTCCTGAAGCCACCCTCAGTTTCATGTCATTCCTATCAAAATCATGGTGGCACATCTTAGAAATAGGAAAAAAAAACAAAACCCATAACATCCAACCCCCATAACAAATGACCCCGGACAGCAAATCAGTATTGGAGAAGCATGACAGAGTGGGACGCAGCACTTTCCTATTTCAAAAGATGTCACAGAGACACAGGATAAAGCAGTGTGGTTCTCGGGCCCCCGGCTGGCTCTGTCGGTTAAGCATCCAAATCCTGACCTCACCTCCAGTCCTGATCTCAGGGGTCGTGAGTTCTAGGCCTGTGTTGGGCCATGGACGAGGCGTGGAGCCTACTTAGACAAACCAGACCCACGGGGGTGGTCCCGGCATAAGCTGAATGAGCAAAACAGAGAGTACAGAAGGAAATGTGCTCTGATAGAACTGATTTTTTTAACTTAATTTAAACCCAATTAATTAACGTATAGCGTATTATACTTTCAGAGGAAGAATTCAGGGATTCACCAGTTGGAGATAACAGCAGTGCTCGTGACATCACGTGACCTCCTTCATGCCGGTCCCCTGTTATCCGCCCCCTCCAGCGACCCTCAGTTTGTTTCCTATCATTAAGAATCTGTATTTCCTGCATCTGTTTTCATCTTATTTGTTTTTCCTTCCCTTTACAGTTGTTCATCTGCTTTGCTTCTTTAATTCCACCTATGAATGAAACCACACGTCATTCTCTTTTCCGAGTGAGTTACTTCACTTAACATGATCCCTTTAGTTCTATCCACATCATTGCAAATGGCAAGATTTCCTTCTCTTTGATAGCTGAGTTCCATTCCTCTCTCTATGACCATCATCTATCTCCCATCCTCTTTATCCATCATCTGGCAGCGGACACCGAGGGTCCTCCCACAGTTTGGCTACTGTGGACCCGGCTGCTGAGGACATTGGGGTGCAGGTGTCCCAAGTCTCACTGCATCTGTATCTTCGGAGTGAGCTCCAGGCCGTTCACCTGCTGGTCGCAGGGCGGCTCTATTTGTAACTTCCTGAGGGGCCTCCACACTGTTTCCAGGGCGGCTGCACCAACCCGCGGTCCCGCCCACAGTGGAAGAGGGTTGAGTGAGTTTTGCAGGACGTGGTAAAAGTCTGGTCCACATTTCATTTCACGTCCTGTGGGCTCCAATTCCTTGTCCTTAAGTATTTCTGGGGAAGCCGGGTGTTGGGCTCCTTTTCAGTGAGATGTTTCCGAAGCTAACAGGCCCCAGATGAAGCCTGAAAGGAGGCAGGTGCAGCACAGAGAGCACCCGCTGCCTCCTGCACAGTCTCCTGTAGCGCCTGAGCATCCCGCAGGGGGCGCCTGAGCCCAGGCCCCTCCCATGGGGCATGCATGTGCAGTAGGCCTCCTCTGCCTGCACTAACAGGAGCCAGCCTGTGCTGGGGAGGCCTGTGGAAGACATGGGGACGCATCTGATGAGCTGATGAGCTGCAGCCTCCTCAGAACCTGCGGGGAGTCTTCAGGGGGAAATTGGGCCACATTCATGCTGACAGGAACCCCGTCTCCTCAGGACCCGCGATGAGGCTTTAGGAATATGTAGGCCCACATCCACCCTGACAGGAGCCCCTGGGCCGCCTCAGGACCCGCAGGGAGGCTTCTAGAAGATGTGGGCCCACATTCACGCTGACAGGAGCCCTGAGCACCTCAGGACCCGCAGGGAGGTATCAGGAAATTGTGGGCCCGCATCCACGCTGAGAGGCACCCCTGAGCAGCCTCATGACCCCCGGGGAGGCTTCAGGAAGATATGGGCCTGCATCCACACTGACAGGAGTCCCTGAGCTGCCTCAGGACCTGTGGGGAGGCTTCAGGAAGATGTGGCGATGCGTTCACTCTGGCAGGAGCTCCCGGGTCCCTCAGGACATAAGTTGAGGCTTCTGGAAGCTGGGGGCCGCATTCATGGTTACAGGAGCCCCAACCTCCTCAGAACCCTCGGCGACACTTCGGGAGGATTTGGGGCCACATGGACACAGCAGGACGCTGACTTCCTCAGGACCCCTGGTGTAGACTTGGGGAAATGTGTGGATGCGTCCAAGGGGACAGAAGACCCCAGCTTTGTCAGGGCCTGTGGTGAGGCCTAAGAAAAGTGTGGGTGCCGCATCCACAGTGACAGGAGTCTCCAGCCTCCTCAGGACCCACTGTGAAGTTTTGGGAAGATTTGGGGCCACATCCATGCTGACAGGAGCCCCCAGCCTCCTCAGGTCTTATGGTGAGGCTTGAGGAAAATGTGGGGCTAAGTCAATGCTGACAGGTACCCTGTCTTCCTCAGGACCTGCACTTTGGCTTCGGGACATAAGGGGCTGCGTGTATGCTGACAGGAGCCCACAGCCTTCTCAGGACCCGCGGTGAGTTTTCTGGGGGACGTGGGGCCATGTCCAGGGTGACAGGAGCCCCCGGCACCCTTAGGACCTGCTGTGAGGCTTCCAGAGGATGTGAGGCATAGTCCACAGTGACAGGAGACCCAGTGTCCTCAGGACCCTGACTATGACTCAGGAACACGTGGGGCCACGTCCGCACTCACAGGAGCCTGGCTTCCTCAGGACCCCTTGGAGGAATCTGGAGGAGCTGTTGGGGGCCACTTCCACATCAGAAGGGACTCCTCAGAACCACAGGGTAAGTGAAAGTGTAGAATGAATGGTAGGGTGAGGGGAGGGGAGGAAGTTGGTGGTTAGCCTTAGGTTAGATGTTAGGGGTTAGTGATTATGCTTATGATTACGAATTAGAGGTTAGCTGAGGCATAAGGGTATTTGTCAGTGTTAAGAGTTAGGATGGGGGTTAGGGTAAGGGACAGGATTTAGTGTTAGGGTTAGGGTTTAGGCTCTAGGGATTAAGGCAGGAGGTTAGAGGTTGGGGTTAGGGTTATGGTTAGAGTTAGGGTTGGGCTTAGGTTTGCAGTTAGGGTTAGGGGTGAGGGTGTGAGTTATGGTTAGGGGTTAGAGTTAGGGGTTAGAGTTAAGGGTTACAGTTAAACTTAGGGCTAGGTTTAGGGTTAGAGTGAGGGTTAGGATTAGGATAGGGGTTAGGGCTAGGGTAGGGTTAAGGTTTGGTTACAGGTTAGGGTTAGGTTCAGGTCAGGGTCAGGGTACGGTTTTGGAAAAGGGTAAGATATAGGGTTAGGGAGTGGGTTAGGTGTTGGTTTTAGGGTACGGGTTAGGGTACAGTTTGGGGTATGAGATAGGATTAGTATTAGAGGGTTAGGGTTAGGGTACAGGTTAAGGTTAGGAATAGGATTTGAATACCTTATATTAAGGTTAGGGTTAGAGGTTAGGGTTCGGGTTAGATTTAAGGTAGGGGTCAGGATTAAGGAAACCTATGTTTAGGTGAACCTAGGTTTAGGAGTTAGGGTGAGGGTTGGCAGAAAGGTTCAGTGAATGTGTTTTGGTCTTGGGGTTTTTGTTTGTTTTTCGATTAGTGATGGGTCTTGTTTAAGGGCTAAGTTAACATTAGGATTAAGTGTAGGGTTAGAGTTATGTGTGTGTATGGTTAGTTTGGGTCTGGCATGTGCCTGCACTGGGACTCCTAGCATCTTGGGCCGCTTAGTTTTATGCACTCTATTTAGGTTTTGGGTTCAAAGATAGCCTGACTCCACCAAGTCAGTGGCCTCCCCAGAGAATCAAAATCCAGCCTTCTGATGGGGTCAGAATAGACATAGCAGGCTTCTCCCGAGCTGAGCTAAGGAGGGGATTTGTGGCTCTAAAGACTCTTTATTTGGATTTTCAGTTGCCTTTCTGATTTTATCTCTAGTGCGTACATGTTTCATCAATACTACCTATTATTATTTTAAAGTTTTACTTGGGAAAAAAAAAAATAAAGTTTTACTTGGGGATCCCTGGGTGGCGCAGCGGTTTGGCGCCGCCTTTGGCCTAGGGCGCGATCCTGGAGACCCAGGATCGATACCCACGTCGGGATCCCGGTGCATGGAGCCTGCTTCTCTCTGCCTGTGTCTCTGCCTCTCTTTCTCTCTCTGTGACTATCATAAATAAATAAAAATTAAAAAAAAATAGTTTTACTCAAATTCCTGTTTGTATACACAGAATGATATAGTTTCAGGTTTACCACATAGTGATTCAACCCTTGGATACAACGCCTGGTACTGGCCACAGGTGCCCTCCACTATCCCCATCCCCTGATTCCCCATCCCCCTCACCTTCCTCTGGTATTTATTAGTTTATTCTCTGTGGTTAAGAAAGTGTTTTTTTGTTTGCTTCTCTCATCCCCCCTGTGCCCCTTTGCCAGTTTGTCTGGTTTCTTAAAATTCACATGTGAATGCAATTGTATGGTATTTGGTATCTTTCTCTGACTGAGTTCCTTGAGCATAAGTCCTTTCCACTTCTCCCACGTCATTGTAAATGGCTTCATTTCATCGCTTCTGATGACCCGGTGATGTCGCAGTGGGTATATTTACCACATCGTCTCTGCCCATTCATCACTCGATGGACATCTGGGCTGTATCCACAGTTTGGCTGTTGTTGATAACGTTGCTGCAAACACTGGGCTGCGTGTCCCACTTGGAATCTACTAAACGACTTTTGTATCCTTGGGGTAAATACCTAGCTCTGCAATTTTGGAATCGTAGGGTAGCTCTATGTTTAACTTCTTTTTTAAATTTTTTTTATGATAGTCACAGAGAGAGAGGCAGAGACACAGGCAGAGGGAGAAGCAGGCTCCGTGCACTGTGAGTCCGACGTAGGATTCGATCCCGGGTCACCAGGATCGCGACATGGGCCAAAGGCAGGTGCCAAACCGCTGCACCACCCAGGGATCCCCTATTTTTAACGTCTCTAGGACCCCCCACAGTGTTTTCCAGTGGCTGCACCTGTTCGCATGCCCACCAGGAGTGTAAGGGGGCTCCCTCTTCTCTATAGCCTCAACAACACCTGTTGTTTCTTCTGTTGTTAATTTTAGCCATTCTGACGGCTGTCAGGTGACATCTTATTGTGGTTTTCATTTGCATTTCCCTGATGATGGGTGACACTGAGTGTCTTTCGGTGTCTGGTGGCCATCTGGATGTCTTGTCAGAGACAAAGTCTATTCATGTCTTCTGCCCATCTGCAGTTGGATAATTTGTGTTTAGGATGCTGAGATTTATATTTGCTTTACGTATTTTGCATACTGTTTATTGGATGTGTTGTTTACAAATATCTCCTTTCATTTTGTATGTTGCCTTTTAGCGTTGGTTGTTTCTTTCACTTTGCAGAAGGTTTTGAATTTGATGAAGTCTCAATAGTATTTTTGCTTTTGTTTCCCTCACCTCAGAGGCATATCTAGAAAGAAGATCCAATGGCCAACGTCAAAGATGTTGCTGCCTATCTTTTCTTCTTTGTATGGTTTCAGGTCTCACATTTAGGTCTTTCATCCATTTTGAATTTATTTTTTATATATATGGTGTAAGAAAGTGGTCCCGTTTCATTCTTCTGCATGTGGCTGCCTGGTTTTCCCAACACTATTTGTTCTTATCCTGGGGTCAGGGTTAGGGTTTTTTGAAGAGACTGTCTTTGTGCCATTGGATATTCCTTGCTGCCTTGTTGTCGATTAATGGATCCTAGAGTTACAGGTTTGTTTCTTGTTTCGGCATTCCATTCCATTCTATTCTATTGATCTTAGCGTCTCCTGTTGGGAGATCCTTGATTGCTGATTCAATTTCGTTGCTGGTTATCTGTCTGTTCAAGTTTCTTATTTCTTCCTTTTTCATTTTTGCTATGTTATATATTTCCAGGAATTGATCTATTTCTTCCAGGTTCTAGGTTGCTGGCATATAATTTTTCTTAATGTTCTCTTATAAACGTTTCTATTTCTCTAGTGTTGGTTGTTATTTCTCTTTTTTCATTTGTGATTTTATTTGGGTCCTTTCTCATCATTTATCTTTTTTCTTTTTTAAAGATTTTATTTATGTATTCATGCGAGACACAGAGAGGCAGGGGTATAGGCAGGGGGAAAATGAGGCTCCATGCAGGGAGCCTGATGTGGGACATGATTCCCCAGGACCCCGGGATCATGACCTGAGCCAAAGCAGATGCTCAACCACTGAGGCACCCAGGTTCCTTTGCTAGTTATGGGTGTGTTCACATTTTCTATTTCTTCCTATTTCAGTTTTGTTCGTTTATACATTTCTAGGGATTTGTCCATTTATTCCAGGTCTCCCAGTTTGTTAGTGTATAATCTTTCATAGTATTCCCTTATAATTGTCTTATTTTTCTGGTGTTGATTGTGATCTCTCTTCTCTCTTTTGTGATTTTATTTATTTAGTTCTTTTCTGTTTTCTTGTTGATAAGGCTGGCGAGGGCTTGATCCATTTTCTTAGTTATTTTGAAGAACCAGTTCTTAGTTTCATTATTCCATTCTACTGTTTCGTTGTTTCTGTATTGTTTATTTCTGCTCTCATCTTTATTTTTCCCTTCTTCTGTAGGCTTTAGGCTTTGTTTCCTATTCCTTTTCCAGCTCCTTTAGGTGTAGTGTTGGGTTGTGTATTGGAGACTTCTTGTTTCTTGAGGTAGGACTGTATTGCTATCTACTTCCCTCTAAGGACTGTCTTTGCTACATCCTAGAGGTTTGAAGAAACATGTTTTCATTTTCATTTGTTTTAAATTTCCTCTTTAATTTCCTGGTTGCTCCATTCATTCTCTAGTAGGATGATCATAATCTCCACGAATTTTTGGTCTGTCCAAATTTTTTCTTAATGTCGACCTCGAGTTTCATAGCGTCGTGGACCGAAAATGTACATGGTGTGATACCATCCTTCTTGTACCTTTTGTACCTGTTGAGGGCTGATTTGTGGTCCATGATATAATCTATTCTGGAGAATGTCCCATGTGCACTTGAAAAGAATGTGTATTCTGCTTTAGGAAGAAATGTTCAGACTATATCTGTTGAGTCTCTTTGGTCCAGTGTGTCAAGGCTATTGTTTCCCTGTTGATTTTCTGCATAGACGATTGGTCCATTGCCATAAGTGGGTGTTAAAATCCCCAGTCATTGTATTATTATCAGTGTGTTCCTGTACGTTTGTTGTTAATTGGTTTCTATATTTCGGTACTCCCATGTTGGCAGCATAAATATGTAGTTGTTTGATCTTTTTTTAAAAATAAATTTATTTTTTATTGGTGTTCAATTGACCAACATACAGAATAACACACAGTGCTCATCCCGTCAAGTGTCCCCCTCAGTGCCCGTCACCCATTCACCCCCACCCCCTGCCCTCCTCCCCTTCCAGCACCCCTAGTTCTTTTCCCAGAGTTAGGAGTCTTTATGATCTCTCTCCCTTTCTGATATTTCGCAAACGTTTCTTCTCCATTCCCTTATGTTCCCTTTCACTATTATTTATATTCCCTGAAGGAATGAGAACATACACTGTTTGTCCTTCTCCGATTGACTTACTTCACTCAGCATAATGGTGGGGATTTGTCGTTTCTAATGGCTGAGTAATATTCCATTGTATACATAAACCACATCTTCTTTATCTATTCATCTTTCGATGGACACCGAGGCTCCTGCCACAGTTTGGCTATTGTGGACATTCTGCTATAAACATCGGGGTGCAGGTGTCCCGGCGTTTCATTGCATCTGAATCTTTGGTGTAAATCCCCAATAGTGCAATTGCTGAGTCGTCAGGCAGGTCTATTTTTAACTCTTTGAGGAACCTCCACACAGTTTTCCAGAGTGGCTGCACCAGTTCACATTCCCACCAGCAGTGTAAGAGGGTTCCCTTTTCTCCGCATCCTCTCCAACATTTGTGGTTTCCTGCCTTGTTAATTTCCCCCATTCTCACTGTGTGACATGGTATCTCATTGTGGTTTTGATTTGTATATCCCTAAGGGCAATTGATGCAGAGCATGTTTTCATGTGCATGTTGGCCATGTCAATGTCTTCCTCGGTGAGATTTCTCTTCATGTCTTTTGCCCATTTCATGATTGGATTGTTTGTCTCTTTGGTGTTGATTTTAAGAAGTTCTTTATAGATCTTGGAAACTAGCCCTTTATCTGATACATCTTTTGCAAATATCTTCTCCCATTCTGTAGGTTTTCTTTTAGTTTTGTTGACTGTATCCTTTGCTGTGCAAAAGCTTCTTATCTTGATGAAGTCACAATAGTTCATTTTTGCTTTTGTTTCTTTTGCCTTCATGGATGTACCTTGCAAGAAGTTGCTGTGGCCAAGTTTAAAACGGGTGTTGCCTGTGTTCTCTATGATTTTGATAGACTCTTGTCTCACATTTAGATTTTTCATCCATTTTGAGTTTATCTTTGTTTATGGTGAAAGAGAGTGGTCTAGTTTCATTCTTCTGCATGTGGATGTCCAATTTTCCCAGCACCATCTATTGAAGAGACTGTCTTTCTTCCAATGGATAGTCTTTCCTCCTTTATCGAATATTAGTTGACCATAAAGTTCAAGGTCCACTTCTGGGTTCTATTATGTTCCATTGATCTATGTGTCTGTTTTTGTGCCAGTACCACACTGTCTTGATGACCACAGCTTTGTAGTACAAGCTGAAATCTGGCATGTGGTGCCCCCAGATATAGTTTTCTTTTTTAAAATTCCCCTGACTTGGGATCCCTGGGTGGCGCCGTGGTTTGGCACCTGCTTTTGGCCCAGGGCAGGATCCTAGAGACCCGGGATGGAGTCCCACATCGGGCTCCCGGTGCATGGAGCCTGCTTCTCTCTCTGCCTGTGTCTCTGCCTCTCTCTCTCTCTCTGTGTCACTATCATAAATAAATAAAAAATAAAATAAATAAAATAAAATAAAATAAAATACAATAAAATAAAATAAAATAAAATAAATTTCCCCTGGCTTTTCAGGGTCTTTTCTGATTCCACACAAATCTTAAAATAATTTGTTCTAACTCTCTGAAGAAAGTCAATGGTATTTTGATAGGGATTGCATTAAACGTGTACATTGCCTGGAATACATTGACATTTTCACAATATTAATTCTGCCAATCCATGAGCATGGAATATTTTTCCATCTCTTTGTGTGTTCCTCAATTTATTTAAGAAGTTTTCTATAGTTTTTAGGGTATAGATCATTTACCTCCTTGGTTAGGTTTATTCCTAGGTATCGTATGATTTGGGTGCAATTGTTAATGAGATTGACTCCTTAATTTCTCTTTCTTCAGTCTCATTGTTAGTGTATAGAAATGCCTTTGATTTCTGGGCATTGATTTTGTATCCTGCAACGCTACCAAATTGCTGTATGAGTTCTAGCAATCTTGCGGGGGAGGGTTTTGGGTTTTCTAGGTAGAGTATCATGTCATCAGCAAAGAGGGAGAGTTTGACTTCTTCTTTGCCAATTTGAATGCCTTTAATGTCTTTTGTTGTCTGATTGCTGAGGCTAGGACTTCCAGTACTATGTTTTTTTTTCCAGTACTATGTTGAATAGCAGTGGTGAGAGTGGATATCCCTGTCTTATTCCTGATCTTAGGTGAAAGGCTTCCAGTGCTGTCCCATTGAGAATGATATTTGCTGTGGGCTTTTCGTAGATGGCCTTTTTTTTTTTTAATTCCTAATTCTTTTTTTTTAATTTTTTAAATTTATTTATGATAGTCACAGAGAGAGAGAGAGAGGCAGAGACACAGGCAGAGGGAGAAGAAGGCTCCATGCACCGGGAGCCTGATGTGGGATTCGATCCCGGGTCTCCAGGATCGCGCCCTGGGCCAAAGGCAGGCACCAAACCGCTGCGCCACCCAGGGATACCTCGTAGATGGCTTTTAAGATGTCGAGGAATGTTCCCTCTATCCCTACGCTCTGAACTGTTTTGATCAGGTATAGATGCTCTATTTTGTCAAATACTTTCTCTGCTTCTAATGAGAGGATCATATGGTTCTTGGTTTTTCTCTTGCTGATATGATGAATCACATCGATTGTTTTACGAGTGTTGAACCATCCTTGTGTCCCGGGGATAAATCCTACTTGGTTATGGTGAATAATATTCTTAATGTATTGTTGGATCCTATTGGCTAGTATCTTGTTGAGAATTTTTGCATCCATGTTCATCAAGGATATTGGTGTGTATTCTCCTCTTTGGTGGGGTCTTTGTCTGGTTTTGGAATTAAGGGGATGCTGGCTTCATAGAACGAATTTGTAAGTACTCCATCTCTTTCTATCTTTCCAAACAGCTTTAGTAGGATAGGTATGGTTTCTTTAAACGTTTGATAGATTTCCCCGGGGAAGCCATCTGACCCTGGACTTCTGTGACTTGGGAGGTTTTGGATGACTGCTTCAATTTCCTCCCTGGTTATTGGCCTGTTTAGGTTTTCTATTTCTTCCTGTTCCAGTTTTAGTAGTTTGTGGCTCCAGAAATGCATCCATTTCTTCTAGATTGCCTAATTTATTGGCATATAGCTGTTCATAATATGTTTTTAAAATCGTTTGTATTTCCTTGTGTTGGTAGTGATCTCTCCTTTTTCATTCATGATTTTATTAATTTGAGTCTACTCTCTCTTCTTTTTAATAAGACTGGCTAATGGTTTATGTATGTTATTAATTCTTTTAAAGAACCAACTCCTGGTTTTGTTGATCTGTTCCACATTTATTGTGGTCTCAATTTCCTTGAGGTCTGCTCAAATTCTAATTAAATCTCTTATTCTTTGGGTGTAGGATCTAGCTGCTGTTTTTTTCTCTAGCTCCTTTATGAGTAAGGTTAGCTTTTGTATTTGAGTTCTTTCCAGTTTTTGAATGGATGCTTGTATTGTGATGTATTTCCCCCTTAGGACTGCTTTTGTTGCATGCCAAAGATTTTGAACATTTGTATCTTCATTCTCATTAGATTCCATGAATCTTTTTAATTCTTCCTCAATTTCCTCGTTGACCCTTTCATCTTTTAGCAGGATGGTCCTTAACCTCCACGTGTTTGAAGTCCTTCCAAACTTCTTGTTATGATTTAGTTCTAATTTCAAGGCATTATGGTCTGAGAATATGCCGGGGATGATCTGAATCTTTTGGTATTGGTTCAGACGCGATTTGTGATCCAGTATGTGGTCTATTCTGGAGAAAGTTCCATGTGCACTTGAGAAGAATGTTTATTTAGTTCAGTTTGGATGTAAAGTTCTGTAGATATCTGTGAAATGTATCTGCTCCAGTGTATCATTTAAAGCTCTCGTTTCGGGATCCCTGGGTGGCGTAGCGGTTTGGCGCCTGCCTTTGGCCCAGGGCGCGATCCGGGAGACCCAGGATCGGATCCCACATCGGGCTCCCGGTGCATGGAGCCTGCTTCTCCCTCTGCCTGTGTCTCTGCCTCTCTCTCTCTCTCTCTGTGACTATCATAAATAAATAAATAAATAATTAATTAAAAAAAATAAATAAAGCTCTCGTTTCTTTGGAGATGTTGTGCTTAGAAGACCTATCGAGGGTAGAAAGACCTAGATTGAAGTCACCAAGTATAAGATAATTATTATCTAAGTATTTCTTCACTTTCATTATTAATTGGTTTAAATATTTGGCAGCTCCAATATTCGGGGAATATATATTGAGGATTGTTAAGTCCTCTTGTTGGATAGATCCTTTAAGTATGATTTAGTGTCCGTCTTCATCTCTCACTATAGTCTTCGGGGTAAATTTTAGTTTATCTGATATAAGGATGGCTACCCCTGCTTTCTTTTGAGGACCATTTGAATGGTAAATGGTTCTCCAACCCATTATTTTCAGATTGTAGGTGTCCTTCTGTCTAATATGAGTCTCTTGTAGACAGCAAATAGTTGGGTCCTGCTTTTTTATCCAGTCTGAAACCCTGCGCCTTTGAAGGGGTCATTAAGCCCATTCACGTTCAGAGTTACTATCCACGGATATGAGTTTAGTGTCATCATGATATCTATTCAGTCCTTGTTTTTGTGGATTGTTCCACTGAACTTCTTCTTAAAGGGGAATTTTAAGAGTCCCCCTTAAAATTTCTTGCAGAGCTGGTTTGGAGGTCACATATTCTTTCAGTTCCTGCCTGTCTTGGAAGCTCTTTATCTCTCCTTCCATTTTGAATGAGAGCCTTGCTGGATAAAGTATTCTTGGTTGCATGTTCTTCTCATGGAAGACCCTGAATATATCCTGCCAGCCCTTTCTGGCCTGCCAGGTCGCTGTGGAGAGGTCTGCTGTTACCCTAATGATCCTCCCCATAAAGGTCAGGGATTTCTTGTCTCTCGCTGCTTTAAGGATCTTCTCTTTATGTTTGGAATTTGCAAGCTTTACTATTAAATGTCGAGGTGTTGGACGGTTTTTATTGATTTTAGGGGGGGATCTCTCTATTTCCTGGATCTGAATGCCTGTTTCCCTTCCCAGATTAGGATTGTTTTCAGCTAGGATTTGTTCAAATACATTTTCAGGCTCTCTGTCCCTGTCGGTGCCCTCGGGAACCCCAATTACAAGTAGGTTTTTCTTCCTCAGGCTGTTGTTTATTTCCCTTAATCTGTCTTCTTGCTCTCTTGTCTGTCTCTTTTTTCCTGAGTTTCCTTCTTTGCCATCAACTTGTCTTCTATGTCACTCACTCGTTCTTCCACCTCCTTAACCCTCGTCGTTAGGACTTCTAGTTTGGATTGCATCTCATTCAATTGATTTTTAATTTCTGCCTGATTGTATCTAAATTCTGCAGTCATGAAGTCTCTTGAGCCCTTTATGCTTTTTTCTAGAGCCACCAGTAGCTGTATAATCATGCTTCTGAATTGGCTTTTTAACATTGAATTGTAATCCAGATTTTGTAACTCTTAGGAGAGAGGACTGTTTCTGATTCTTTGTTTTGAGGTGGGGTTTTCCTTCTATTCATTTTGCTCAGTGCAGAGTGGCCAAAAAAAATTGTATTGGGAAAAGGAGAAAAAGAGAGAAGAGAAAGAAGGAAAGAAAAGAGAAAAAGAGAAAATGAAGAAAAAAGAAGAAAAAGAGAAAGAAAAAGAAAGAAAGGAATAAAGGGTGGGGGATGCAACAAATCAAAAAGAAAGAAGAAAAGAAAAGAAAAGAAAAGAAAAGAAAAGAAAAGAAAAGAAAAGAAGAGAAGAGAAAAGAAAAGAAAAAAGAAAAGAAAAGAAAAAACCACGGGAGAGTATCTTTTGATTCTGTATACTTTAAGTCCGTTGACTTCCCCTGGAACTTGTCCGTCTAGCTTGTCTTCTGGGGGAGGGGCCTGTTGTGCTGATTTTCAGGTGTTAGCTCTTGAGGGAGCTGCTCTGCCCTCTGCCTCGTGCAGGGCTCACTGGGGGTTGTTTAACCCGTGAGGCCCCAGGAGGAACCATCCCAGTGACGCCGGCAGCTCTGGAGCCCTGGATTCAGCTCCCACAGTAACTATGGAGCTCTCCCTCTGCAGGACCTGGAGGTGCCAAGGCTGGGATGCTGACCTGCTCAGCTCTGGGCAGAAGCGTCCTAGCTGTCGTGGGCCTTCCCGGGCTCTGCCTGTCCCAGGGGGAGGCCAAATCCTGGGCTGTGTCCTGGCACCCTGTGCTCAAGTGCCTGCGCTGTTGGATTCCCCCTCCCGGCCACACAGCCGCCTCCACGGCGCTGCCGCCCGAGCCCCTCTGAGTTGGTCCCAGAGCCCTGCAGCCCTCTCCGCAGGGATCCTCTTCCTCTGCTGGAGCCCTCTCCGAGCTGCTCCTGGCCTCGCAGCCCCCTCCATGCGGAGCTGCCGCCCAAGCCCCTCCGAGCTGCTCTGGGTCCTGCAGCTCCGTGGGCCCTGCAGCTCCGTGGGTCCTGCAGCTCCGTGGGCCCTGCAGTCTTTTAGGGAGCTCGGCCGCGGGGTATGGTGCAGTCTCCTGGGTGCGCAGGTGTCTGTTAGTGTTCCAGGGAGCCCGAGGGCATCCCCGCCTTCCTGGCGTCCTGCTCCAACTCCCTGCAGTGCCTTTCCACCCAGGAAGATTGGTGAAGCTCCTGCTTCTCCGGGACAGAGCTTTCCTGTCCTGGGGGCACTCGCCCCGGCCTTAGCCTGGCACCTCGTGGGGCCCCTCCCCTTGGATGCCTTTTGTTTCTTTATTTCTTTTCCCCCCTCTTCCTACCTTGATAGAAGTGTGAACTCTTCTCACTGTAGCATTCCAGCTGGTCTCTCTTTAAATCTCAGGCCGAATTCATAGATTTTCAGGATGATGAAGATTATCTAGGTAATTTGGTGGGGACAGGTGATTTGGGGACACTACTCTTCCGCCATCTTGCCCCTCCCTCCACTTTCCTATTTCAAACAATGTCACAGAGACACAGGATAAAGCAGTGTGGTTCTCGGGCCCCGGTTGGCTCCGTTGGTTAAGCATCTGACTCCTGACTTCACCCTTGGTCTTGATCTTGGGGTCATGAATTCTAGCCCTGTGCTGAACTGTGGACGAGGCATGGAGCCTACTTAAACAAACCAAACCCACAGGGGTGTGGTTCTGGCATAAGCTGAAGGAGCAGAATAGAGAGCCGGGAAGAAAATGCACTCGGATACCGTCAACTGATTTTTTAAACTTAATTTAATTTAAACCCAATTAATTAAGAGTATAGTGTATTATACTTTCAGAGGTAAAATTCAGGGATTCACCAGTTGGAGATAACACCAGGGCTCATGACATCACGTGCCCTCCTTCATGCCCATCTACCAGTTACCCTGTCCCTCCACTCCCCTCCCCTCCAGCGACCCTCAGTTTGTTTCCTGTGATTGAGTGTTTTTTTCCTCCATGTCTGTTTTCATCTTATTTGTTTTTCCTTCCCTTCACAGATGCCCATCTGCTTTGCTTCTTTAATTTCACCTCTGAATGCAACCATACGGTAATTTTCTTTCCTGACTGACTTATTTCACTTAACATGATCCCTCTAGTTCTATCCACATCATTGCAAATGGGAATATTTTCTTCTCTTTGATAGCTGAGTACCATTCCTATCATCTAACTATCTATCATCTATGACCATCATCTATCTTCCATCCTCTTTATCCATCATCTGCCTGAGGGCACCAAGGCTCCTCCCACAAGGTGGCTACTGTGGACCATGCTGCTGTGGACATTGGGGTGCAGGTGTCCCCGAGTCTCATGCATCTGTATCTTCGGGCTGAGCTAAGGCCGTGCTGCTGGTCCCAGGGCGGCTCTATTTGTAACTTCCTGAGGAGCCTCCACACTGTTTCCAGGGCGGCTGCACCAGCCTGCGGTCCCGCCCACAGAGGAGGAGGGTTGAGTGAGTTTTGCAGGGCGTGGTTAAAGTCTGGTACACATTTCTTTTTGTGTCCTGTAGGCTCTAATCATTGTCCTTAAGTATTTCTGAGGAAGCCGGGTATTGGGTTCCGTTTCAGTGAGTCGTTTCCGAAGCTCATAGGCCTCAGCTGGAGCCTGGAAGGAGGCAGTTGTGGCCCCGTGTACGGGGACGCTGCCTCCTGCATGGCCTCCTGCAGTGCCTGAGCGTCCCGCAGGAGGCGCCCGAGCCCAGGCACTGTCCAAGGGCCGCGAGGGTCAGTAGGCCTCGTCCACCTGCACTAACAGGAGCCCACCTGTGCTGGGGAGGCCTGAGGAGGACATGGGAACGCATCCACGCTGATGAGCCCCGGTCTTCTCAGGAACCGCGGTGAGGCTTCAGGAAGATGTGGGCCCGCATCCACCCTGACAGGAACACCTGGGCTGCTTCAGGACCTGCAGGGAGGCTTCAGGAAGCTGTGGTGCCGCGTCCACTCTGGCAGGAGCTCCCGGGCCGCTCAGGACATAAGTTGAGGCTTCTGGAAGGTGGGGGCCGCATCCACGGTGTCAGGAGCCTGGCCTCCTCAGAACCGGCAGTGACGTTATGGGAGGACGTGGGGCCACGCCCACACAACAGGACGCTGATGTCCTCAGAACCCCCGGTGTAGACTTCGGGAAATATGGGGATGCTTCCATGTGGACAGAAGACCCCAGCCTTGTCAGCGCCTGTGGTGAGGCGTAAGAAAGATGTGGGTGCCGAATCCACACTGAGAGGAGTCTCTGGCCTCCTCAGGACCTGCCCTTTGGCTTCGGGATATATGGGGCTGTGTCTATGCTTACAGGAGCCCACAGCCCCCTCAGGACCCGCGGTGAGTTTTCTGGGGGACATGGGGCCATGTCCAGGCATACAGGAGTCCTCGGCCTCCTGAGGACCTGCTGTGAGGCTTCCAGAGGATGTGAGGCATAGTCCACAGTGACAGGAGACCCAGCGTCCTCAGGACCCGCTGACTATAACTCAGGAACACGTGGGGCCACGTCCACACGCACAGGATCCTGGCTTCCACAGGACCCCCTGGAGGACTCTGGAGGCGCCATTGGGGGCCACGTCCACATCAGAAGGGACTACTCAGAACCACAGGGTAAGTGAATGGGTAGAATGAATGCTAGGGTCAGGGGAGGGGAGGCAGTTGGTGGTTACGTTAGGTTAGATGTTAGGTGTTAGTGATTATGCTTATGGTTACGGATTAGAGGATAGCGTGAGGGATAAGGGTAAGGGTGAGTGGTTAGGAGTTGGATGGGGGTTAGGGATTAGGGAAAGGGGTTAGGGTTAGTGTTAGGGACAGGATTTAGAGTTAAGGTTAGGGTTTAGGCTTAGGGATTAGGGCAGGATGTTAGGAGTTGTGGTTAGGGTTATGGTTAGTGTTAGGGTTGTGATTAGGTTTGCAGTTAGGGTTAGGGGTTAGGGAGTGAGTTAGGGTTAGTTGTTAGGGTTAGGGCTTAGGGTTAAAGTTAGTGCTAGGTTTAGAGTTAGGGTGAGTGGTAGGGTTAGGATTAGGGTTAGTGTTTGGTTAGGGGTAATGGTCAGGTCAGGGTCAGGGTAGGGTCAGTGTACAGTTTTGGAAAAATGGTAAGAGATAGAGTTAGGCAGTGGGTTAGGGTTTAGTTTTAGGGTACGGGTTAGGGTACAGTTTGGGGTATGAGATAGGGTTAGTATTAGAGGGTTAGGATTAGGGTACAGGATAAGGTTAAGAATAGGATTTGAATACATTAAGGTTAGGGTTAGAGGTTAGGGTTAGAGTTAGATTTAAGGTAGGGGTCAGGGTTAAGGAAACCTAAGAATAGGTTTAGGAGTTAGGGTGAAGCTTGGCCTGTAGGTTCAGTGAATGTGTTTCAGTCTTGGGGTTTGTGTTTGGTCTTTGATTAGTGATAGGTCTTGTTTAAGGTTTAGGTTAACATTAGGCGTAAGTGTAGGGTTAGGGATATGTCTGTGTATGGTTAGAGTTTGGGTCTTGGCCTGTGCGTGCACTGGGACTCCTAGTATCTTGGGCAGTTTAGTTTTATGCACACTATTTAGGTTTTGGGTTCAAAGATAGCTTATTCCAACAAGTCAGTGGCCTCCCCAGAGAATCAAAATCCAGGCTTCTGCTGCAGTCAGAAAAGACATGGCAGGCTTCTCCCGAGCTGAGCTAAGGAGGGGATTTGTGGCTCTAAATACTCTTTATTTGGATTTTCAGTTGCCTTTCTGATTTTATCTCTTGTGCACACATGTTTCATCAATACTAACAATTATTATTTTAAACTTTTATTGAATTCCTGTTTGTAAACACAGTATGATATAGTTTCAGGTTTACCACATACTGATTCAACCCTTGGATGCAACGCCTGGTACTGGTCACAGGTGCCCTCCACTATCCTCATTGCCTGATTCCACATCCCCCCCACCTTCCTCTGGTATCTATTAGTTTATTCTCTGTGGTTAAGAGTGAGTTTCTTGGTTTGCTTCTCTCATCCCACCCCATCGATCCCCTTGCCAGTTTGTTTGGTTTCTTAAAATTCACATGTGAATGCAATTGTATGGTATTTGGTATCTTTCTCTGACTGACTGAGTTCCTTGAGCATAAGTCCTTTCCACTTCTCCCACGTCATTGTAAATGGCTTCATTTCAACCCTTGTGATGACCGAGTGATGTCGCAGTGTGTATATTTACCACATCGTCTCTGCCTATTCATCTGTCGATGGACATCTGGGCTGTATCCACAGATTGGCTATTGTTGATAACGTCACTACAAACACTAGGCTCTGTGTCCCTCTTTGAATCTAAGAGACTACTTTTATATCCTCGGGATAAATACCTAGTTGTGCAATTTTGGAATCATAGGGTACTTCTACTTTTAACTTCTTGAGGACCCTCCACACTGTTTTCCACAGTAGCTGCACCTGTTCACATGACCACGAGGAGTGTAAGGGGGCTCCCCCTTCCCCATAGCCTCACCAACACCTGTTGTTTCTTGTGTTGTCAATTTTAGCCATTCTGTCGGCTGTCAGGTGACATCTCATTGTGGTTTTGGTTTGCATTTCCCTGATGATGGGTGACGCTGAGTGTCTTTCGGTGTCTGGTGGCCATCTGGATGTCTTGACAGAGACAAAGTCCATTCATGACTTCTGCCCATCTGCAGATGGATAATTTGTATTTGGATGCTGAGATTTATATTTGCTTTACGTATTTTGCATACTGTTTATTGGACGTGTTGTTTACAAATATCTCCTCTCATTTTGTATGTTGCATTTTAGCGTTGCTTGTTTCCTTCACTTTGCAGAAGCTTTTCAATTTGATGAACTCCCAATAGGATTTTTGCTTTTGTTTCGCTCACCTCAGATGCATATTTGGAAAGAAGATCCAATGGCTAATGTCAAAGATGTTGCTGCCTATCTTTTCTTCTTTGTATGGTTTCAGGTCTCACATTTAGGTCTTTCATCCATTTTGAATTTATTTTTTATATATATGGTGTAAGAAAGTGGTCCAGTTTCATTCTTCTGCATGTGGCTGCCTGGTTTTCCCAACATCATTTGTTCTTATCCTGCGGTCAGGGTTAGGGTTTGTTGAAGACACTCTCTTTGTGCCATTGGATATTCCTTCCTGTCTTGTTGTCGATTAATGGACCATAGAGTTCCAGGTTTGTCTCTTGTTTCGGCTTTCCATTCTATTCTATTGATATAAGCATCTCCTGTTGGGAGATTCTTGATTGCTGATTCAATTTCTCTGCTGGTTATCTGTGTGTTCAAGTTTCTTATTCCTTCATCATTTTTGCTATGTTATATATTTCCAGGAATTGATCTATTTCTTCCAGGTTTGGGGTTGCTGGCATATAATTTTTCATAATGTTCTCTTATAAACGTTTGTATTTCTAGTGTTGGTTGTTATTTCTTTTTTCTCGTTTGTGATTTTATTTGAGTCCTTTCTTATCTTTATATCTTTTTCTTTTTTAAAGATTTTATTTATGTATTCATGGGAGACGCAGAGAGGCAGAGGTATAGGCAGAGGGAAAATGGGGCTCCGTGTGTGGAGCCTGATGTGGGACTTGATGCCCCGGGATCCTGGGATCGTGACCTGAGCCAAAGCAGGTGCTCAACCACTGAGGCACCCAGGTGCCTTGCTGATTCAATTCCTTTGCTAGTTATGGGTCTGTTCACATTTCTATTTCTTCCTATTTCAGTTTTGATTGTTTGCACATTTCTAGGGATCTCTCCAATTCTTCCTGGTCTCCCAGTTTGTTAGCGGATAATCTTTCATAGTATTCCCTTATAATTGTCTTATTTTTCTGGTGTTGATTGCGATCTCTCTTCTCTCATTTGTGACTTTATTTATATAGGTCTTTTCTCTTTTCTCATTGATAAGACTGGCTAGGGCTTTGTCTATTTTATTAATTATTTTGAAGAACCAGATCTTAGTTTCGTTATTCCATTCTACTGTTTTGTTGTTTCTGCATGTTTATTTCTGCTCTCATCTTTATTTTTTCCCTTTTTCTGTAGGCTTCAGGCTATGTTTGCTATTCCTTTTCCAGCTCATTTAGGTGTAGGGTTAGGTTGTGTATTGGAGACTTCTTGTTTCTTGAGGTAGGCCTGTATTGCTATGTACTTCCCTCTTAGGACTGCCTTTGCTACATCCCAGATGTTTTGAGAAACATGTTTTCATTTTCATTTGTTTTAAATTTCCTATTTAATTTCTTGGTTGCTCCATTCATTCTCTAGTAGGATGTTCATAATCTCCACGTATTTTTGGTCTGTCCAATTTTTCTTTCTTACTGTCGACTTCAAGTTTCATAGCGTCGTGGTACAAAAATGTACACGGTGTGATATCAACCTTCTTGTACCTGTTGTACCTGTTGAGGGCTGATTTGTGGGCCATGATATGATCTGTTCTGTAGAATGTCCCATGTGCAGTTGAAAGGAATGTGTAGGGATCCCTGGGTGGTGCAGCAGTTTAGCGCCTGCCTTTGTCCCATGTCGCGATCCTGGAGACCCTGGATCGAATCCCACGTCGGCCTCCAGGTGAATGGAGACTGCTTCTCCCTCTGCCAATGTCTCTGCCCCTCTCTCACTCTCTCTCTCTCTGTGACTATCATAAATAATAAAAAATGAAAGGAATGTGTATTCTGCTTTAGGATGAAATGTTCAGTCTATATCTGTTGAGTCCCTGTGGTCCAGTGTATCAAGGCTATTGTTCCCCTGTTGATTTTCTGTATAGATGATCGGTCCATTGCCATAAGTGGGTGTTAAAATCCCCTGTCACTGTATTATTATCAGTGAGTTCCTGTACGTTTGCTGTTAATTGGTTTCTATATTTAGGTACTCCCATGTTGGCAGCATAAATATTTAGTTGTTTGATCTTGATAGAGAGTCTTTTTAATTATGAAATAATGCCATTCTTCATCTCTTCTTATACTATTTGTTCTTTCTTTTTTGAAATTTAAATATTTTTTTTATTTATTCATGAGAGATACACAGAGAAGTAGAGGCAAAACATAGGCAGAGGGAAAGGCAGGCTCCGCAAAGGGAGGCCGATGTGAGACTTGATCCTGGGATCCCAGGATCACACCCTGAGCCGAAGGCAGATGCTCAACCACTGAGCCAAGAGGTGTCCCCCAGGGTTAGGTTTCAAATTTCGTTTGTCTGATATAAGTATGGGTCCTCCAGCTTTCTTTTGATATCCATTAGCGTGATAGATGATTTTCCATCCCCTGACTTTCAATCTCCTGGTGTCTGTAAGTCTAATGTGAGCATCTTGTAGGCAGCATAAAGGTGGATCTTGTTTTTTAAATAATGATTTTATTTATGAGAGAGAGAGGCAGAAAATTAGGCAGAGAGAGAAGCAGGCTCCCCACCAGGAGCAGAATATGGGACTTGATCCCAGACTCCAGGATCACACCCTGAGTCAAAGGCAGAGGCTCAACCCCTGAGCCACCCAGGCATCCCAGATCCTGTTTTTTAAGCCACTCTGATACTCTATATCTTTTGATTGGAGCATTTAGTCTATCAGCATTCAGAGTGATTATTCAAAGATATGAACTTTGTGCCTTTGTGTTTCTGGAAGAGTTGGTGTTTCTGGTGATGTTCTCTGGGCCTTTCTAGTCTTTGTTTCTTTTGGTCTCTTTTTTCCCCCCCACTAGAAGAGTCCCTCTTAAAATTCCTTACTGGACTGGTTAAGTGGTCATGAACTCCTTTATATGTTGCCTGTCTAGGAAAATCTTTATGTCTCCTTCTCTCCTGAATGACACCCTTGCTGAAGCAAGAATTCATACAAATTGGACTCCAATAAAAATAAATTTAAAAACATAAAATAAATTCTTTCTAATATGATTGAGATAAATGGCATGTAGGAGGAAAACCAGAAGCAGAAAGAGAAGAGGAGAGATTTTACCCTCTGTCGCCTTCACAGGGACCTGGTGTCCTTTCCTAGGAGGTGCCCCCTGTCCATAGGATGCTTCCTTCCCCTCTGTGCTCCTTGTTGGAACCCAGCAGGCACATCTCCGTGCCTCCAGCACGTCTGCAGTCATGGTTTATAGCGTCTTCCATGTATCCTATTGGGGATCACAGCGTCTTGTATGTAACCATCCGGCTGCTGTTTGACAACACTGGGGGGATTACGACTTTTGTTGGTTTTGGGGTGTGTGTGTCTCTATGACATGCAGCTATCACGTGCAGCTATTGGATCCGATGGCTGGGTAACCCAAAATCCCGAAATGATTGGCAAAACTAAATTTCTGGTGCTGGTGCTGGGTGGCTGCCAGCTGGGCTCTCCTGTCCACCCCAGGGCTCGCTCATGCAGTGACTTTCCGCTGGAGGGTCAGCTGAGCTGGAAGATCTGGCTCGGCCACATTCCCATGTCGGGCAGTGGGTCCTGCCAAGCGCTGGCTGCTTCTCTTCTCCCCAACGCCTCTCCAGCAGGGAGCCAGACATTTGGGCCACCCTTGGGGGGAACTCCTGAGGAGCCGGCTGTCCATGGTGGGGAGCCATGGGGCTGCCTGTATGTGGGAGTCAGGGTGTGGATGGGGCTGGGATTGTTGGTCCCCTGTCCTGACTGGCCTTCAGGCCGAGCTCCATGCTCACCCACCCCCTACTCACTCGGGCAAGGAGGGTGCCCTCCACACGTTGGTGTGAGAGATCCAGCACCACAAGGTGTGCACACTGAGTCCACCTGGTGAGGGTGGCCCAGGTGCATGAGCTGTAAGTGTGGGACCCAGGAAATTTAACAAAAATCCCCTACCCCTGGACAAACAGAGCAGGACTCATTCCATTTTGGGCTACACCCGCCACCTCCCCTATGACCCCCAAATGACCTACTTATAGCTTAAGGCGCTGCCCCACCCTAGTCAGGCCGCTGGGCACACCCTAATTGGAAATCGGCTCATAACAATGTAACCCTGCTTTGTGCCCGCCAAAATCGTGCACCAATTCTGACCAAAGTAATAGACCAGCTCAAGTGGATACTATAGGGTAAGGTGTAACTCAGTCGGCCAACTACATGTGGACCGACATGACTGTGCAACTTTCTGCGTATCCCATGGTCCACTGGCCCCTATAAAGCTGCCTCACCTCTTAGTCTCGGGGTCCAAGTCCCTGCTCCAATGTGTCTGGTGCACTTGGACCCAAGCTCCAGCTTGTAAAGAGACCCTCAGAAGTTTCATCAGTGTCGGCTCCTTGATGGTTTCTTGGATTCGCAATCTTGGGCACAACACAAGGGCCTGCTGTCCTGATATCACTTCCACGGCCACGCTGACCGCCCCGCAGGCCCTCTGTGCCCAAGGCACCCAGGCACGGGGATGCGGGGAGCGGAGGAAGTGCCCCAGAATCCTTTCAGGTCCGGCCCCCTGGACAGAGGGAGCAGTGACCTCTCAGGTCACTTTGCACAGACCCTGGTGACCTGAGATTCCCTGACTGTCACTCTGTCCCGCCCATTCTGGCCCACAGGGCACAGGCTGAGTCCCAGTAAAGTCTGTGAGGCCTGACCCTGGCGTCCGGCCACCCCTGGATGGCACGTGGGGACGTCAGCTGTGTGTGCCTAACGGCGCCCCTGCATGGGCTGGTTGGGGCCTCGGTGGTGCCCCCTCCTCCTCTCTGGGGGTCTCTCCAAGCCCCGTGCACAGTGTTCTGGGAGACACAGAAACGGGCTGGCTGTGCATTTTCGCACCACAACACTTTATTTAATTTGTACAGGAAATGGGCTCAGAGCAGAGGGTGTGCGCCATCCCCTGGGGAAGGAGACATTTTGTCTTTAGGGAAGGGCAAGAATCACACAGGGTGGGGGGGTGAGTGCTGGAGTCCCCACCTGGGAGCATGTGTGGACTCTGGTTGGGGGCGTGTGTCCTGAGGTTTCAGCTTGAGTGACGGTTCTGAGGACAGCAGAGCTGACCTGGAACTGCAGCTCATGGGCTCCTGTGCTGGGTCCCTGCAGGGCAGCTGGACACCGGCCTCGGGACCCCTGGGGCCCCAACAGCTGTAGGAGCCTGCCTCTTGGTGTGGGTGTGGGTCGGGCCCACCGGCCTACCCCTGCTCTCCCCACCCTGGGGTGTCCCATGATTCCCTGGTCTGCCCTAGGTCAGTGACCTGGATCTGTGGGGCACGCCCAGTGCCCAGGAGGCTACATTCAACTGTGAGAAGGCTTGCTCAGCCCGGGGCCAGAATCCAGGGCTGGCCAGGGCCATGGGGGGCTGGATCCCATTAGTCTTTGTGTTGGGCCTGTTGGGGGCTCAAATCAACCCAGCTCCCCAGAGCCTGGTGCCCAGTCAGCCCAGGTCCCTCTAGGTTAGGGGCTGGTGTCCTGTGCAGGGTGTGCCATGCTCCAGGAGAGACAGTGGGCGGAGGCAGGGCACAGTGGGTCCTCTGCACCACTCACCTGCACACACCGTGTCAGGGGCTCCCTGTCTTCCCTCCTCCCTGCAACCCCTGGCTACTCTATCGGGCACCCGGGCTTCTGATGGGAGCAGGGTATCCAGAGAACCCCGGGGAGGCTGAGCATGTCCCACAGGGGGCAGCTGCACCGGGTCCTTGTTCAGGGCCGATGGTGTGGTGGTGGATGGTGTGGGGGCATGGGTATGATGGTGGTGGGGTTGGGGGCTGGTGTAGGGGGGGATAGTGTTGAGGTATAGTGTGGGTGGAGATTGTGTGGGGCTTTGTGTGTGTGAGGGGGATGGTGTAGGGGCAATGCCATGGGGGATGATGATGTAGGGGGATGATGTGTTTCTGGGAAATGGGGGGATGCGGTGGGGGGCTGGTAGACACACGGCAAACCCTTTCTCTAAGATGCATGGAGAGACATCTACAGATAAAGGCGACCCCAGTCTGGGGTTTGCTGTGACACCTTCCCCTGGGGCCCCGTGTGGTCAGTGCAGGGCCCTGGCTGGACTGGGGGCAATATCTCGGGTCATCATACTATGTATGTTTACAAATTGCAAATTGTCTCAAATTAAATGCATAGAATTTAGAAATATATAAAGCACTGAGAGGGAGTGTCACCCTGACCCGTCCGACCCTCATCGGATCGATGTGTGTCCTCCTCCAGTCACAGCCATATACCCAGCACCCAGGTCCCCTTACTGCCCCCCACGGCCCGCAACCCTGCCCCCTGCTTTTCAGAGGGCCGTCCCTCACACCTTTGGGGTTCAGCTCACATGGCAACCCCTGGAGGCCCCATCCTAGTGGCCTCCTCATCCCTGAGACCCCGGGGGAGGGGGCACGGGGTTCATCCCCAGCACCTTACCATGCAGCTGTGTGTTGCTGGCTGCTGTTCTTCTCCCGGCCTCGGAAGCCCTGTGTTCCCGACCCAGAAGCCCCTGGTCCTCCCCCGGAGCCCGATCCCCCCTGGCCCCTCAGCCTCACCCTACCCTGTAGTAGTACCAAAACATGATGTGACTGCTGAATGTCCTGTTGACGTCCAGGTATACATGCGTGATGTCCTAGGAGGAGACCAGGGCCTCCTCCTTCATTTCCTGTGGGAAAACCGGGGAGGAGGAGCAGGCATCAGGGATACAGACCCTGACCTGTCTCAAGCTGCTGTGCTGCGCAGGGAGCCCTGGGGCAACCATGGGAGTGTGTCCTGCAGAAACCTCCTTCCTTCCTCTGGGAGGCCGGGAATGGTGGGAGTGCCCACCGAGCCCATGGAACTGTGTGAGGGCCTGTGACCAGCTGTTGTGGGCGGGGAGGTGACTGAGGGTCAGCCTGGGTGGGAGGGCATAGGGGTTCAGCCCAGGTGGGAGGGGACATGGGGTGTTGTGCCCAAGATTGCGAATCTGAGAAACCACTACGGAGTTGACACCAATGCAAACACATGAGGGTTGATTTCCAAACTCGAGCTTGCGTTCAAGTACCCCCGAACCCAACACAGCGGAGCAGGGACCTGGACCCCGAGTTGGGTTTTAGCTTAGTTTTAAGGCCTTGTCTCATGGCCCTCCAGAAGGGCTGGAACAATTCCTCAAGTTCTGTTTACATTTTGATATGGGGCCTTCATTGGCATTGAGCTCTGTTCTCATTCTAATAGGTGCTTCCAGCCCTTGGCGAGGGCTCAGTTCTTATTCTATTGTGGGGCTTTCCAGGGCAATAAGCTGTAAACTTTTGTTTTTTTCCTGTAACTGAAGTAATGTAAATTTCAACTCTTCTTCACAGGGTTCTGGGATGGCTTGACGTGTTCGAACGCTGAACTTAAAGTGGAAAGGCCTTCATTTTCTCGGCCTCCTTGCATCCATTCCCATCCTATCTAGCTCCTTCCCCCTTCCCCAGAGCTCCTGAGAGAGCAATTGCAAATGACCTCAGCCTGGCATTGTGTATTGTGGGACAGGCCCAGGGATTTGTAATCAGGAAGACCTGGCTCCTGGGCGTCCCAGCTGTGTAGTGGGATTCGATGCTGCAGACTCTTACTCCCTGAGGCTATCTTGACAACCGACTTTGTACATAGAAAAGCTGTCCTTTCTCTTTATAAGATGAAGAGCGAGTCAAAGTGTTTTTTTCTCTGCACTTCTGATTGCTCAGATTCCAATCTGAGACGTATTTCCTGTTAATAAGGATAATTTACTATCCGTAGTACTATGGTTAAAATATTCTGACACAAGTAAATCAGAGAGATGAGGGAATGTCTTCTCTTTCTTCACAGCTCAGTCACTCATCATCTTTATGGATTTGGAAAGAACTGAGAGACATTATTACCAATGGTCCTATTATTATGTGAAGGATTCTTCCCTGAGATTCTTCCCCTTTTTCAACTGACACTGAAACACTATGAACTCTTTGGAAGACAAATGTCAGGGAAATAAATGTTATGCATTGCTAATTTTAAATGCACTAGCAATATGGTGTCTATTATACTAGAATTATTTTTATCTGATTTTTGCTATTTATTATCCGTTCCTGCTTTTCAGGTTGAGGAGGCATTATACGTGTTCCTAAGTGTTTTTCTTTCCTTCTGATATAAAATTCTTACTTTGTTCCCATCGAAGGAACTCTTTAAGAATAAGGCAAAAGTTAATTCAACGATTCTTAAAATGTCTTCACACTTGGAGCCTGATTCATTTAAGTCAATTTTCAAAATAAATCTTATTTATTAGGAAAAAAACAAAGATTTATAGGGAAATTGAGAAGATAGTACAGAGCATTTGCATGCACTTGCACTCAATTTCTCCAATTATTGATATCTTATATTAGTACGGTACAAATATTAGCTAATGAACCAATATTAAAATATTCGCATTCACCAAAGACCATACTTTATTCAGATTTCCTTAGTTTTTGCTAAGTTACCACCCCTCATATGACATTCTATTTGTCCTCCTGTTTTCTTAGGCTCCTCTGGATTGTGACAGTCTTTCACCCTTTCCTTGTTTTTGTTGAACTGGAACACTCTGAGAAGTAGAGTATTTTGTAAAATTTCCCTCAGTTGGGACATGTCTGTTGTTTATCTCATGATTGAACTGTTTTTGTAGATTATATACAAAGATATACTGCCATTTTCATTATATCATATAAAGAATAGATACCATCTACATGATTTATCAGTCTTGGCATCGTTCTGATCATCTTGCTGAAGTACGGTTTGTCAGCTTTCTCCGTAGTAAACTGATTCTTTTATTATTATTATTATTATTATTATTATTTTATCATTATTATTTTAAGTTTCTCATAATATATTTTGTAGAAGGAAGTTACTATGTGTATTGCACACATAAGAGTGGGAAGATATGCTCATGAACTTGACGGTGGAATCTGCACAAATTGTTTGAAATTCTTCTACATGGGAGATTTCTCTTCCCTCTAGGTTTGTTTGATTGTTTTTATTCAAAGATGTTATTTATTTATTTGAGAGAGAGAGGAGAGAAAAAGCATGAGCGAGCGGGACAGAGGGAGAGGGAGAAACAGGTTCCCAGCTGAACAGAGAGCCTGCCTTGGGACCTGGATCATGATCCGAGCCTAAGACAGAAGCTTAACTGACTGAGTAACCCAGGTGCCACTCTTTGTTTCTTTCTTTTTTTTAATAATAAATTTACTTTTTATTAGTGTTCTATTTGCCAGCATACAGAATAACACCCAGTTCTCATCCCGTCAAGTGGCCCCCTCAGTGCCCGTCACCCATTCACCCCCACCCACCGCCCACTTCCCCTTCAATCACCCCTAGTTCTTTTCCCAGAGTTAGGAGTCTTTATGTTCTGTCTCCCTTTCTGATATTTCCCACTCATTTCTTCTCCCTTCCCTTATATTCCCTTTCACTATTATCTATATTCCCCAAATGAATGAGAACATACAATGTTTGTCCTTCTCCGATTGACTTACATCACTCAGGATAATACCTTCCAGTTCCATCCATGTTGAAGCAAATGGTGGTTATTTGTCGTTTCTAATGGCTGAGCAAGGCCCACCTGTTCTCTCTCTTCATCTTCTGAGTCTCCTAAAATATGAATGTTATTGTTTTATTTTTATTTTTTTTTAATTTTTTTTATTTATTTATGATAGGCACACAGTGAGAGAGAGAGAGGCAGAGACACAGGCAGAGGGAGAAACAGGCTCCATGCACCGGGAGCCCGACGTGGGATTCGATCCCGGGTCTCCAGGATCGCGCCCTGAGCCAAAGGCAGGCGCCAAACTGCTGCACCACCCAGGGATCCCCTGAATGTTATTGTTTTAATAAGTGGATGAGTTCCCAAAATCTGCCTCTATGGTCCATAACGTTTCTTGTTTTTAAGGCTTCCACTTGGGACTGCATCAGAGTTATAGCATTTTTAACGTTGGCCTGACTAGATTTTAGTTCTTTTATTTCTACAGTAAGGGATTCTCTAGTTTTCTTCTGTGCTCTTTTTCCAGCCCATCTGCTATCTTTAATATCATTGTTTTAAACTGTAGTTAGACATCATATATGTGTATTGATGAACTTCCTGGCTGTGAGTACTACCTCATGTTATTTTATGGAGGAGAATTTCTCCATCTCATTAGTTATTCCAGAAAAGAAAAAAGGAAGAAAAAGAAAAACAGTAACAACTGTCCTCCACCCCCCCCCAAAAAAAAAACCAGATTATTTTGGCCTGCTCATTAAAAGATTCTAAATCCCAAAATATGAAACACAATTAAAGTACCATGAAAGTAAAAATAAGAAATATATAAGGTACATACATAAAAGTTAAAATAAGGCAATTAATAAAATAGAATCAAAGAAAATAAATGAAAAAAGAGCACAAACTACAAAGGAATCTAGACTCTACTTTCGAGGCAGAGCTGAAGCTCTGCAGCCTCTCTGGTTTGACAACTTGGTGCAGCGAATGGTCTGTGTGGGGTCTGGGCATGGGCCTTGGCGCTGATTGTCAGGTGCACATCTGCCTGGGAGTTGCACCTGTGGGGGTCAGAGGCGGGGTGGACGTCAGCGCCTCTGGGCTCCAGCAGGCGGTGCTGTGTTGCTCCCTGAGACCCGGCCCTGATGGGCAGGATGCGGGTGGGGTGTCTGGGTCCTCTGGCTCTGGGGCTGAGCATCCTGCCCCCCAGTCTGCTGGGGCATCCACAGAAGAGCTCCCAAGCCCCCGGGTCTCCGCCGCTTCTCTCAGAACCCTGCGTTCACTCTACCTGCGTCCGAGCTTCTTTTGGTTTTGTTTTTTTATCTCAGACTGTTGTGCCCAAGATTGCGAATCTGAGAAACCACCGAGAAGCTGACACTGATGCAAACACACGAGGGTTTATTTACAAGCTTGAGCTTGTGTCCATGTATACCCGACACAGTGGAGCAGGGACTTGGACCCCGAGGTGGGTTTTAGTTTTAAGAGCTGGTCTTGGGGAACTCCCGAAGGGCTGGAGCAATTCCTCAAGTTCTGTTTACATTTTGATATGGGGCCTTCAAGGGCATTGAGATCTGTTCTAATAGGGGCTTCCTGCATTTGGCCTGTGCTCAGTTTTTATTCTATTGTGGGGGCTTGCTGTGTCCTGACAATGAGCACTCAGGAAGGAAATGACGGATGTGACTCCCTTCTCAGGAGCATCACAGAGAATAAATAATGAGACTGAACCAAAGGAGCACAAGACTTGTGCACTGAGCCATACCAGGCTCTGGGAGGCCATCTTGGGCTCGTGGTTTGGGAGCCTCATCTTGTGAAAATGTCCGCAGTTCCTGAAGCCACCCTCTATTTCAACGTCATTCTTGTCAAATCATGGTGGCAGATCCTATAAATAGGAAAAAAAACCCATAACATCCATCCGCCCCCACAAATGACCCCGGAGAGCAAATCAGTATTGGAGAAGCAGGACAGAGTGGGACGCAGCACTTTCCTATTTCAAACGATGTCACAGAGACACAGGATAAAGCAGTGTTGTCCTCGGGACCCCGCCTGCCTCCGTCGGTTAAGCATCTGACTCCTGACCTCACCATCGGTCCTGATCTCGGGGTCGTGAGTTCTAGCCCTGGGCTGGTCATGGACGAGGCCTGACGCCTACTTAAACAAACCAGACCCATGAGGGTTGGTCCCAGCCTAAGCTGAAGGAGCAGAACAGAGAGTCCAGAAGGAAACGTGCTCTGATACAACTGATTTTTTAACATAATTTAATTTAAACCCAATTAATTAACATATAGTGTATTATACTTTCAGAGGAAGAATTCAGAAATTCACCAGTTGGAGAAAACCGCAGTGCTCGTGACATCACGTGCCTTCCTTCATGCCGGTCCCCTGTTATCCTCTCCCCCGTCCCCTCCCCTGCAGCGACACTCAGTTTGTTTCCTATAATTAAGAGTCTGTATTTCCTGCATCTGTTTTCATCTTATTTGTTTTTCCTTCCCTTCACAGATGTTCATCTGCTTTGCTTTTTTAATTCCACCTATGAATGACACCACATGGTCATTCTCTTTTCCGACTGACCTATTTCACTTAAGATGATCCCTCTACTTCTATCCACATCATTGCAAATGGCAAGATTTCCTGCTCTTTGATAGTTGAGTACCATTCCGCTCTCTATGGCCATCATCTATCTCCCATCCTCTTTATCCATCATCTGGCAGAGGGCACCGAGGGTCCTCCCACATTGTGGCTACTGTGGACCCGGTTGCTGTGGACATTGGGGTGCAGTTGTCCCACGTTTCACTGCATCTGTATCTTCGGAGTGAGCTGCAGGCTTTACACATGCTGGTCGCAGGTCGGCTCTATTTGTAACTTCCGGAGGAGCCTCCACACTGTTTCCATGGTGTCTGCACCAGCCCGCAGTCCCGCCCACAGTGGAAGAGGGTTGAGTGAGATTACAGGACGTGGTAAAAGTCTGATCCACATTTCATTTCGCGTCCTTTGGGTTCCAATTCCTTCTCCTTAAGTATTTTTGGTGAAGCTGTGTGTTGGGCTCCTTTTCAGTCAGACGTTTCCGAAGCTAACAGGCCATAGCTGGAGCCTGGAAGGAGGCAGAGGTGGGCCCCGGGATGGGCACGGCCTCCTGCACAGCCTCCTATAGTGCCTGACGATCCCGCAGGGGGCGCCCAAGCCCAGGCACCGCCCAAGGGGCACGCATGTGCAGTAGGCCTCATCTGCCTGCACTAACAGGAGCCAGCCTGTGCTGGGGAGGCCTGAGGAAGACATGGGGACATGTCCACGCTGAAGAGCCACAGCCTTCTCAGAACCTGCGGGGAGTCTTCAGGGGGATATTGGGCAGTGTTCATGCTGACAGGAGCCCCGGTCTCCTCAGGACACACAGTGAGGCTTCAGGAAGATGTGGGTCCGCACCCACCCTGACAGGAGCCCCTGGGCTGCCTCAGGACCCGCGGGGAGGCTTCAGTAAGATGTGGGCCCCCATCCACGCTGACAGGAGCCCCTGGGCCACCTCAGAACATATGGGGCGGCTTCTGAAAGATGGGGCATCACGTCCACTCCGGCAGGAGCTAACGGGCCCCTCAGGACATAAGTTGAGTCTTCTGGAAGCTGGGGGCCGCATCCACAGTGACAGGAGCCTTGGCCACCTCAGAACCTGCAGTGATGCTTCAGGAGGACGTGGGGCCACGTCCACACAACTGGACGCTGATGTCCTTAGGACCCCCGGTGTAGACCCGGGGCTCGCGCCTGTAGTGAATTTCAGCTGGAGGGTCAGCTGAGGTGGAAGGTCTGGTTCGGCCACATTCCCATGTCCGGCAGTGGGTCTCCCCGAGCGCCGCCTGCTTCTCCTCTCCCTGATGCCTCTCCAGCAGGGAGCCGGACCTCGGGGCTGCCCTGGGGGGATCTCCAGAGGCGTCGGGTGACTATTACGGGGAGCCATGGGGCAGCCTGTGTGTGGGAGTAGGGGTGGTGATGGGGCTGGGGTTCCTCGGTCCCCTGTGCTGCCTGGCCTTCAAGCCGAGTCCCATGCTCACCCAGCCCTTACTCACTAGGGCGAGGAGGGTGCCCTCTACACGCTGGTGTGAGAGATCCAGCACCTCAAGGTGTGCACACTGAGTCCACCTGGTGAGGGTGGCCCACGTGCGTGATCTGCAAGTGTGGGACCCAGGAAAGTTAACAAAAATCCCCTACCCTTGGACAAGCAGAGCAGGACTAATTCCATTTTGTGCTACAACCGCCACCTCCCATATGACGCCCACATGACCTACTTATGTCATAAGGTGCTGCCCCAACCCAGTCAAGCCGCTGGGCATACCCTAATCGGAAATCGGCTCATAACAATGTAACCCTGCTTTGTGCCCGCCAAAACTGCATGCCGATTCTGACCAAAGTAATAGGCCAGGTCAAGTGGATCCTATAGGGTAAGGTGTAATTCAATCGGCCACCTGCATGTGGACCGACACGACTGTGCAACTTTCTGTATATCCCATGGGCCACTGGCCCCTATAAAGCTGCTACGCCTCTTAGTCTCAGGGTCCAAATCCCTGCTCCGCTGTGTCGGGTGCACTTGGACTCAAGCTTCAGCTTGTAAAGAAATCCTCGGGAGTTTGCATCAGTGTGGGCTCATCGGTGGTTTCTTGGATTTGCAATCCTGGGCACAACACAAGGGCCTGCTCTCCTGACATCCCTTCCAGGGTCACGCTGACAGGCCCACAGGCCCTCTGTTCCCCAAGCATACAGGCACAGAGATACGGGGAGGGGAGGAAGTACCCCAGAAACCAGCCAGCCCCAGCCCCCTTGACAGAGGGAGCACAGACATCCCAGGTCGCTTTACAGAGACCCTGGTGACCTGAGGCTCCCTGGCCATCACTCTGTCCCAGGCCCTCCTGGCCCGTGGGACACAGGCTCAGTCCCAGGATAGTTTGTGGGGTCCTGACCCTGGCATCTGGCCGCCCCTGGAAGGAATGTGGGGACGTCAGCTGTGTGTGCCTTGCAGTGCCCATGCAGGGGCTGTTTGGGGACTGGGTGGTGCCCCCTCCTCCTCTCTGTGGGTCTATCCACGCCCTGTGCACAGAGTTCTGGGAGACACAGAAACGGTCTGGCTGTGCATTTTTGCACCACAACACTTTATTAACATTCTACAGCAAATGGGCTCAGAGTGGAGGGTGTGCACCTTCCCCTGTGGAGGGAATGTCTGTCCTTTAGGGGAGGGCAAGAATCACATGGGTGGGGTGCGAGTGCTGGAGTCCCCCACCTGGGAGCACGTGTGGACCTCGGGTGGGGGCGTGTGTCCTGAGGTTTCAGCCTGAGAGATGGTTCTGAGGACAGCAGAGCTGACCTTGACCTGCAGCTCATGGGTTCCTAGCTGGGTCTCCGCAGGGCAGCTGGACCCCAGCCACGGGGCCCCTGGGGCCCCAGCACCTGGAGGAGCCTGCCTCCTGGTGTGGGTGTGGGTGGGGCCCACCGGCCCACCTCTGCTCTCCTCAACCTTGGGTGCCCCGGGATCCCCAGGGCTGCCCTAGGTCAGCGACCTGGATCTGTGGGGTATGCCCAGAGCCCAGGAGGCCACATCCAGCTGTGAGAGGGCTCGCTCAGCATGGCGCCATAATCCAGGGCTGGAGAGGGCCATGGGGGGCTGGATCCCATTAGTCTTTTTATTGGGCCTGGGGCGGTGGCTCAAATCACCCCCGCCCTCACAGAGCCCGGGGCCAGGCCAGCCCAGATCCCCCTGGGTTAGGGGCTGGTGTCCTGTGCAGTGTGTGCCGCACTCCAGGAGGGACAGTGGGCAGAGACAGGGCACAGTGCGTCCTTTGCATCACTCACCTGCACACACCCTGTTGGGGCTCCCTGTCTTCCCTCCTCCCTGCAACCCCTGGGTACTCTATGGGACACCCTGGCTTCTGATGGGAGCAGGTATCCAGAGAACCCCGGGGAGGCTGAGCATGTCCCACAGGGGGCACCTGTACCCCATCCTTGCTGGGGGCCGTTGGTGTGGGGGTGGATGGTGTGGGGGCAGGCGTATGATAGTGTTGGATTGTGGGGGATGGTGTAGGGGGGATGGTGTTGGGGTATAGTGTGGGTGGGGATTGTGTGGGGCTGTGTGGGTTTGAGGGGGATGATGTAGGTGGGATGCCATGGGGAATGATGATGTAGGGGGATGGAATGGGTGTAGGGAATGAGTGGGATGTCGTGGTGGACCTGCGGACACAGGGCATCCCGTTCCTCTAAGATGCACTAGGAGAGGTCTACACTTAAAGGTGACTCCAGGCTGAGGTTTGCTGTGACACCTGCCCCTGGGGCACGGTGTCATCAGCACAGGACCCTGGCTGGACCGGGTACATTATCTGAGGTTCATCATACTATGTGTGGTTGCAAATTGCAAATTGTCTCAAATTAAATGCATAGAATTTAGAAACATGTAAAGCACCGAGAGTGGATGTCACTCTGACCCATCCAACCCTCATGGGATAGAAGTGTGGCCTGCTCCAGCCACACCCATTCTGCCTGGCCCCCAGGTCCGGTTCCTGCCCCCCATGCCACCAACCCATCCCCTGCTTCTCAGGGGTCGTCCCTCTCCCCTTTGGGGTTCAGATCCCATGGCAAGTCCTGGAGTCCCCATCCTAGTGGCCTACTCATCCCCGAGGCCCCGGGGGTGGGGGCACAGAGGTCATCCCCAACACCCTACCATGGAGCGGTGTGTTGTTGGCTGCTGTTCTGCCCCCCGCCTCAGAAGCCCCGTTTTCCCTACCCAGAATCCCCCAGTCCTCTCCTGGGTCCTGATCCCCCCTGGCCTGTCAACTTCACCCTATCCTGTAGTAGTCCCAAAATATGATATGACTGCTGAACGTCCTGTTGACGTCCAGGTCCACCTGCGTGATGTCCCTGGAGGAGACCAGGGCCTCCTCCTTCATTTCCTATGGGAAAACCGGGGAGGAGGAGCTGGCCTCAGGGACACAGTCCCAGACCTGTCACCAGGTGCTCTCCTGGGCAGGGAGCCCTGGGGCCACCATGGGAGTGTGTCCTGCCGAAACCTCCTTCCTTCCCTTGGGAGGCTGGGGATGGCAGGAGTGCCCACCGTGCCCGTGGAACTGTGTGAGGGCCGTGCCCAGTTGTTGTGGGTGGAGAGGTGAGTGAGGGTCAGCTTGGGTGGGAGGGGACAGGAGGTCAGTCCAGGTGGGGAGGGGTCATGGGGGTGTTGTGCCCAAGATGGCGAATCCGAGAAACTACTAAGGAGCCGACATGAATGCAAACACCCGAGGGTTGTTTTACAAACTCGAGCATGGGTTCAAGTATACGCCACACAGTGGAACAGGGACTTGGACCCCGAGGAGGGTTTTAGCTTACTTTTAAGGGCTGGTCTCAGGTACCTCCAGAAGGGCTGGAGCAATTCCTCAAGTTCTGTTTACATTTTGATATGGGGCCTTCAAGGACATTGAGCTCTCTTCTCATTCTAATTGGGGTTTCCAGCCCTTTGCTTAGGCTCAGTTTTTATTCTATTGTGGGGCTTTCTAAGACATTAAGCTGTAAACTTTTGTTTTTTTCCAGTAAGTGAAGTAATGCAAATTTCAGTTCTTCTTCACAGGGGCCTGGGATTGCTGGACCTGTGCTAATACTGAACTTAAGGTAGAATGGCCATAATGTTCTCAGCCTCCAAGCATCCCGTCCCATCCTATTGGCTCATGCCCCCCTCCCTGGAGCTCCTAAGAGAGAAATTGCAAATGACCTCAGTGTGGCAGCCTGTGTTGGGAGGACAGGCCCAGGGATTTGAGATCAGTAAGACCTGGGGCACGGGTCCCGGCAGTGCAGCAGGATTCGATGCTGCAGACTCTTATTCCCTAAGGCTATCTTGACAACTGACTTTGTACATAGAAAAGTTCTCCTTTGTCTTTAAAAGTGCAGGAGCGAGTTAAAGCATTTTTTCTCTGCCCATCAGATTGCTCAGAGTCTAATCTGAGATGTATTTCCTGTTTATAAGGATGATTTACTATCCATAATACTATGGTTAAAATATTCTGACACAAGTAATTCAAAGGGATGAGGGTTTCTCATCTCTTTTTCACAGCTCAGTAACTCCTCAGGAAATGCATCTTTATGGATTTGGAAATAATTGAGAGACATTAGACCCAATGGTCCTATTATTATGTGAAGGATTCTTCCCCTGTTTCAACTGACACTGAAACACTGTGAACTCTTTGGAAGACAAATGTCAAGGAAATAAATGTTATACATTGCTAATTTTAAATGCACTTGCAATATGGTGTCTATTATAATAGAAGTATTTTTATCTGATTTTTGCTATTTATAATCCTTTACTGCTTTTCAGGTTGAAGAGGCATTATACGTGTTCATAAGTGTTTTTATTTCCTTCTGATATAAAATTCTTACTTTGTTCCCATCGAAGGAACTTTTTAAGAATAAGGCAAAAGATAATTCAACGATTCTTAAAATCTTTTCACACTGGAGCCTGATTCATTTAAGTCAATTTTCAAATTAAATCTTATTTCTTAGAAAGAAAACAAAGATTTATAGGGAAATTGAGAAGATAGTACAGAGAATTCTCATGCTCTTGCACTCAATTTCTCCAATTATTGATATCTTATATCTGTACGGTACAAATATTAGCTAATGAGTCAATATTAAAATTTTTGCAATAACCAAAGACCATACTTTATCCAGATTTCCTTAGTTTTTGCTAAATCACCATCCCTCATATCACACTCCATTTGTCCTCATGTTTTCTTAGGCTCCTCTGGATTGTGACAGTCTTTCAGCCTTTCCTTGTTGTTGAACTGGAACACTTTGAGAAGTAGAGTATTTTGTAAAATTTCCCTCAGTTGGGACATGTCTGTTGTTTATCTCATGATTGAACTGTTTTTGTGGATTATATACAGAGATATACTGCTATTTTTATTATATCATATAAAGGATAGATACTATCAACATGATTTTTCAGTCTTGGTATCGATCTGATCATCTTGCTGAGGTAGTGTTTGTCAGGTTTCTCCGTAGTAAAGTGATTCTTTATTATTATTGTTATTTATTATCATTATTATTTTAAGTTTTTCATAATATATTTTGTAGAAGGAAGTTACTATGTGTATTGCACACCTAAGAGTGGGAGGCTATGCTCAGGAACTTGAGGGTGGAATGTCTGCACAAATTGTTTGAAAATCTTCTACATGGGAGATTTCTCTTCCCTCTGGGTTTGTTTGTTTCTTTTTCAAAGATGCTATTTATTTATTTCAGAGAGAGAGGAGTGAAAAACATGTGCTAGAGGGGTAGAGGGCGAGGGAGAAGCTGGTTCCCTGCTGAACAGGGAGCCTTCCTTGGGACCTGGATCATGATCTGACCTTAAGGCAGAAACTTAACAGACTGAGCCACACAAGTGCCACTCTTCTTTCTCTCTTTCTTTCTTCTTTCTTTCTTTCTTTCTTTCTTTCTTTCTTTCTTTCTTTCTCTTTCTTTCTTTCCTTCCTTCCTTCCTTCCTTAATAATAAATTTACTTTTTATTGGTGTTCAATTTGCCAACATACAGAATAACAACCAGTGCTCATCGCGTCAAGTGCCCCCCTCAGTGCCCGTCACACATTCACCCCCACCCCTGCCCTCCTCCCCTTACATCACCCCTAGATCATTTCCCTGAGTTAGGAGTCTTTATGTTCTGTCTCCCTTTCTGATATTTCTCACACATTTCTTCTCCCTTCCCTTATATTCCCTTTCACTATTATCTATATTCCCCAAGTGAATGAGAACATACAATACTTGTCTTTCTCTGATTGACTTAATTCACTCAGCATAATACCTTCCAGTTCCATCCACGTTGAAGGAAATGGTGGTTATTTGTCGTTTCTAATGGCTGAGCAAGCCCACCTTTCCTCTGTCTTCATCTGAGTCTCCCATGATATGAATGTTATTGTTTTAATAAGTGGCTGAGTTCCGAAGTCTTCCTTTGTGGTCCATAACCTTCTTTGTTTTTAATGCTTCCACTTGGTACTGCATCTCAGTTATACCATTTTTTTTAGTTATACCATTTTTAACGTTGGCCTGACTAGATTTTACTTCTTTTATTTCTACAGTAAGGGATTCTCTAGTTTTCTTCTGTGCTCTTCTCCAGCCCAGATGCTATCTTTATAATCATTTTTTTAAACTGTAGTTAGACATCATATATTTGTATTGATGGACTTCCTATCTGTGAGTGCTACCTCATATTATTTTATGGAGGTGAATTTCTCCATCTCATTATTTTTTGCCAGAAAAGAAAGAAGGAAGAAAAAGAAAAACCAAGAAAAACAATAACAACTGCCCTCCCCCCCAAAAAAAATTACCAGATTATTTTTGCCTGGTTGTTAAAAGATTCTAAATCCCAAAATAAGAAAAACAATTAAAGTACCATGAAACTATAAATGAGAAATATATAAGGTACATACATAAAAATTAAAATTAGGCAATTTATAAAATAGAATCAAAGAAAATAAATGAAAATAAAGCCCAAAGTACAAAGGAAGCTAGAGCTACTTTCCAAGCAGAGCTGAAGCTCTGCAGCCTCTGTGGTCTGACACCTTGGTGGCAGCGAGTGGTTTGTGCGGGTTCTGGGGATGGCCATGGCGCTGATTGTCAGGTGCACATCTGCCTGGGAGATGCACCTGCGGGGTCAAGGCGGGGTGGGCGTCAGCGCGTCTGGCCTCCAGCGGGTGGCGCTGTGCTGCTCCCTCACACCGGGCCCAGATGGGCGGGAATGCGGGTGGCTCTCTGGGTCCTCTGGCTCTGGGGCTGAATATCCTGCCCCCCAGTCTGCAGGGGCCTCCACAGAAGAGCCCCCAAGCCCCCGGGGCTCCGCCGCTTCTCTCAGAATCCTGCGTTCACTCTACCTGCGTCCGAGCTTCTTTGGTTTGTATTTTTATCTCAGACTGTTGTGCCCAAGATTGCGAATCTGAGAAACCTCTGAGAAGCCAACAGTGATGCAAACACACGAGGGTTTATTTACCACCTTGATCTGGTGTCCAAGTATACCCGACAGAGCGGAGCAGGGATTTGGACCCTGAGGTGGGTTTCAGCTTAGTTTTAAGGGCTGGTCTCGGGGACTTCCAGAAGGGCTGGAGCAATTCCTCAAGGTCTGTTTACATTTTGATATGGGGCCTTCAAGGGCATTGAGCTCTGTTCTCATTCTAATAGGGGCTTCCTGCCCTTGGCCTGGGCTCAGTTTTGATTCAGTTGTGGGGCTTTCTAGGACATTAAGCTGTAAACAGCAAAGGTTCCACACCTGGAAGGGAGACGTCACACTGTCCTTATATGCTAAAGATGCGGAACTAGAAACAGGAAACCCCAGAGCCTCCGCCAAAACCTGTTAGAACTAAGGAGTGAGTTCAGTAAAGTAACAGGACACAAACTGACCCTACAGAGCAGAGTTGCCTTGCTGTGTCCTGACAATGAGCACTCAGGAAGGAAATGAAAGACGTGACTCCTTTCTCAGGAGCATCAAGGAGAATAAATAGACTGAACCAAAGGAGCACAAGACTTGTGCACTGAGCCATACCAGGCTCTGGGAGGCTGTCCTGGGCTCGTGAGGTGGGAGCCTCATCTTGTGAAACTCTCCGCAGTTCCTGAAGCCACCCTCAGTTTCAATGTCATTCCTATCAAAATCATGGTGGCAGACCTTAGAAATAGGAAAAAAGAAACCCATAATATCCATCCCCCTCCACAAATAACCCCGGACAGCCGGTCAGTATTGGATAAGGAGGACAGAGCGGGACGCAACACTTTCCTATTTCCCCTGTTATGCCCCCACCCCTCCAGCGACCTCAGTTCGTTTCCTATCGTTAAGAGTCTGTATTTTCTGCATCTGTTTTGATCATTTGTTTTTCCTTCCCTTCACAGTAGTTCATCTGCTTCGCTTCTTTAATTCCACCTATGAATGACACCACACTGTCATTCTCTTTCCCGACTGACTTACTTCACTTAACAGGATCCCTTTAGTTCTATTCGCATCATTGCAAATGGCAAGATTTCCTTCTCTTTGTAGCTGAGTACCATTCCTCTCTCTATGACCATCATCTATCTCCCATCCTCTTTATTCATCATCTGCCACAGGGCACTGAGGCTCCTCCCACAGTGTGGCTACTGTGGAAACGGCTGCTGTGGACATTGGGGTGCAGTTGTCCCATGTCTCACTGCATTTGTATCTTCGGAGTGAGCTTCAGGCTGTTCACCTGCTGGTCGCAGGGCGGCTCTATTTGTAACTTTTTTTTTTATTTTTTATTTATTTACTTATTTATTTATTTATTTATTTTTATTGGTGTTCAATTTACTAACATACAGAATAACACCCAGTGCCCGTCACCCATTCACTCCCACCCCCCGCCCTCCTCCCCTTCTACCACCCCTAGTTCGTTTCCCAGAGTTAGCAGTCTTTACGTTCTGTCTCCCTTTCTGATATTTCCCACACATTTCTTCTCCCTTCCCTTATATTCCCTTTCACTATTATTTATATTCCCGAAATGAATGAGAACATATAATGTTTGTCCTTCTCCGACTGACTTACTTCACTCAGCATAATACCCTCCAGTTCCATCCACGTTGAAGCAAATGGTGGGTATTTGTCATTTCTAATAGCTGAGTAATATTCCATTGTATACATAAACCACATCTTCTTTATCCATTCATCTTTCGTTGGACACCGAGGCTCCTTCCACAGTTTGGCTATCGTGGCCATTGCTGCTATAAACATCGGGGTGCAGGTGTCCCGGCGTTTCATTGCATTTGTATCTTTGGGGTAAATCCCCAACAGTGCAATTGCTGGGTCGTAGGGCAGGTATATTTTTAACTGTTTGAGGAACCTCCACACAGTTTTCCAGAGTGGCTGCACCAGTTCACATTCCCACCAACAGTGTAAGAGGGTTCCCTTTTCTCCGCATCCTCTCCAACATTTGTTGTTTCCTGCCTTGTTAATTTTCCCCATTCTCACTGGTGTGAGGTGGTATCTCATTGTAGTTTTGATTTGTATTTCCCTGATGGCAAGTGATGCAGAGCATTTTCTCATATGCATGTTGGCCATGTCTATGTCTTCCTCTGTGAGATTTCTGTTCATGTCTTTTGCCCATTTCATGATTGGATTGTTTGTTTCTTTGGTGTTGAGTTTAATAAGTTCTTTATAGATCTTGGAAACTAGCCCTTTATCTGATATGTCATTTGCAAATATCTTCTCCCATTCTGTAGGTTGTCTTTGAGTTTTGTTGACTGTATCCTTTGCTGTGCAAAAGCTTCTTATCTTGATGAAGTCCCAATAGTTCATTTTTGCTTTTGTTTCTTTTGCCTTCGTGGATGTATCTTGCAAGAAGTTACTATGGCCGAGTTCAAAAAGGGTGTTGCCTGTGTTCTTCTCTAGGATTTTGATGGAATCTTGTCTCACATTTAGATCTTTCATCCATTTTGAGTTTATCTTTGTGTATGGTGAAAGAGAGTGGTCTAGTTTCATTCTTCTGCATGTGGATGTCCAATTTTCCCAGCACCATTTATTGAAGAGACTGTCTTTCTTCCAATGGATAGTCTTTCCTCCTTTATCGAATATTAGTTGCCCATAAAGTTCAGGGTCCACTTCTGGATTCTCTATTCTGTTCCACTGATCTATGTGTCTGTTTTTGTGCCAGTACCACACTGTCTTGATGACCACAGCTTTGTAGTACAACCTGAAATCTGGCATTGTGATGCCCCCAGATATGGTTTTCTTTTTTAAAATTCCCCTGGCTATTCGGGGTCTTTTCTGATTCCACACAAATCTTAAAATAATTTGTTCTAACTCTCTGAAGAAAGTCCATGGTATTTTGATAGGGATTGCATTAAACGTGTATATTGCCCTGGGTAACATTGACATTTTTACAATATTAATTCTGCCAATCCATGAGCATGGAATATTTTTCCATCTCTTTGTGTCTTCCTCAATTTCTTTCAGAAGTGTTCTATAGTTTTGAGGGTATAGATCCTTTACATCTTTGGTGAGGTTTATTCCTAGGTATCTTATGCTTTTGGGTGCAATTGTAAATGGGATTGACTCCTTAATTTCTCTTTCTTCAGTCTCATTGTTAGTGTATAGAAATGCCACTGACTTCTGGGCATTGATTTTGTATCCTGCCACGCTACCGAATTGCTGTATGAGTTCTAGCAATCTTGGGGTGGAGACTTTTGGGTTTTCTATGTAGAGTATCATGTCATCGGTGAAGAGGGAGAGAATAGATCCTACACCCAAGAGAAGAAGGGAGTTAATAAAGATTCGAGCAGAACTCAACGAAATCGAGACCAGAAGAACTGTGGAACAGATCAACAGAACCAGGAGTTGGTTCTTTGAAAGAATTAATAAGATAGATAAACCATTAGCCAGCCTTATTAAAAAGAAGAGAGAGAAGACTCAAATTAATAAAATCATGAATGAGAAAGGAGAGATCACTACCAACACCAAGGAAATACAAACGATTTTAAAAACATATTATGAACAGCTATACGCCAATAAATTAGGCAATCTAGAAGAAATGGACGCATTTCTGGAAAGCCACAAACTACCAAAACTGGAACAGGAAGAAATAGAAAACCTGAACAGGCCAATAACCAGGGAGGAAATTGAAGCAGTCATCAAAAACCTCCCAAGACACAAGAGTCCAGGGCCAGATGGCTTCCCAGGAGAATTTTATGAAACGTTTAAAGAAGAAATCATACCTATTCTCCTAAAGCTGTTTGGAAAGATAGAAAGAGATGGAGTACTTCCAAATTCGTTCTATGAAGCCAGCATCACCTTAATTCCAAAGCCAGACAAAGACCCCGCCAAAAAGGAGAATTACAGACCAATATCCCTGATGAACATGGATGCAAAAATTCTCAAGAAGATACTGGCCAATAGGATCCAACAATACATAAAGAAAATTATTCACCATGACCAAGTAGGATTTATCCCAGGGACACAAGGCTGGTTCAACACCCGTAAAACAATCAATGTGATTCATCATATCAGCAAGAGAAAAACCAAGAACCATATCATCCTCTCATTGGATGCAGAGAAAGCATTTGACAAAATACAGCATTCATTCCTGATCAAAACTCTTCAGAGTGAGGGATAGAAGGAACATTCCTCGACATCTTAAAAGCCATCTATGAAAAGCCCACAGCAAATATCATTCTCAATGGGGAAGCACTGGGAGCCTTTCCCCTAAGATCAGGAACAAGACAGGGATGTCCACTCTCACCACTGCTATTCAACATAGTACTGGAAGTCCTAGCCTCAGCAATCAGACAACAAAAAGACATTAAAGGCATTCAAATTGGCAAAGAAGAAGTCTATTTGTAACTTGATGGGGGGCCTCCACACTGTTTCCAGGGCGGCTGCACCAACCCGCGTTCCCGCCCACAGTGGAAGAGGGTTGAGTGAGTTTTGCAGGACGTGGTAAAAGTCTGGTCCACATTTCATTTCGCGTCCTGTGGGCTCCAATTCCTTGTCCTTAAGTATTTCTGGGGAAGCCAGGTTTGGGCTCCTTTTCAGTGAGATGTTTCCAAAGCTAATAGGCCCCAGCTGGAGCCTGAAAGGAGGCAGGTGCGGACAATGGAGCACCCGCTGCCTCCTGCACAGCCACCTGCAGCGCCTGAGTGTCCCGCAGGGGGCGCCCGAGGCCAGGCCCTGCCCATGGGGCACGCATGCGCAGTAGGCCTTCTCTGCCTGTACTATCAGGAGCCAGCCTGTGCTGGGGAGGCCTGAGGGGGAAGTGGGGAGGCGTCTATGCTGATGAGCTGCAGCCTCCACAGGACCCGCGGGAAGTCTTCAGGGGGAAATTAGGTTGCGTTCATGCTGACAGGAGCCCCGGTCTCCTCAGGACACGCGGTGAGGCTTTAGGAAGATGTGGGCCCGCATCCACCCTGACAGGAGCCCCTGGGCCACCTCAGGGCCCGTGGGGAGTCTTCAGGAAGATGTGGGCCCACATCCACACTGACAGGAGCCCTGAGCCACCTCAGGACCCGCGGGGAGGTTTCAGGAAATTGTGGGCCTGCATCCACGCTGACAGGAACCCCTGAGCAGCCTCAGGACCTGCGGGGAGGCTTCAGGAAATGTGCCACGTCCACTCTGGCAGGAGCTCCCGGGCCCCTCAGGACATAAGTTGAGGCTTCTGGAACCTGGGGCCGCATTCATGGTTACAGGAGCCCCAGCCTCCTCAGAACCCTCTGTGACGCTTCGGGAAGACTTGGGGCCACATGGACACAGCAGGACGCTGACTTCCTTATGACCTTCGGTGTAGACTTGGGGAAATATGGGGATGCGTCCATGCGGACAGAAGACCCCAGCCTTGTCAGGGCCTGTGGTGAGGCCTAAGAAAAATGTGGGTGCCGCATCCACACTGACAGGAGTCTCCAGCCTCCTCAGAACCCACTGTGAAGGTTTGGGAAGATTATGGGCCACATCCATGCTGACAGGAGCCCCGAGCCTCCTCAGGTCTTGTGGTGAGGCTTGAGGAAAATGAGGGGCCACGTCAACCCTGACAGGAACCCCGTCCTCCTCAGGACCAGCACTTTGGCTTCAGGACATATGGGGCTGCGTCTATGCTGACAGGAGCCCACAGCCCCCTCAGGACCCGCGGTGAGTTTTCTGGGGGACGTGGGGCCATGTCCAGGCTGACAGGAGCCCCCAGCTTCCTGAGGAACTGCTGTGAAGCCTCCAGAGGATGTGAAACATAGTCCACAGTGACAGGAGACCCGGCGTCCTCAGGACCCGCTGACTATGACTCAGGAACACGTTGGGCCATGTCTACACTCACAGGAGCCCGACTCGCTTGAACCCCCTGGAGGACTCTGGAGGAGCCGTTGGGGGCCACGTCTACATCAGAAGGGACTCCTCAGAACCACAGGGTAAGTGAAAGTGTAGAATGAATGGTAGGGTTAGGGGAGGGGAGGCAGTTGATGGTTAGCGTCTGGTTAGATGTTAGGTGTTAGTGATTATGCTTATGGTTACTGATTAGAGGTTAGTTGAGGCATAAGGGTAATGGTCAATAGTTAAGAGTTAGGATGGGGTTTAGGGTAAGGGACAGGATTTAGTGTTAGGCTTAGGGTTTAGGCTCTAGGGATTAGGGCAGGAGGTTAGGACTTGGGGTTAGGGTTATGGTTAGAGTTAGGGTTGGGCTTAGGTTTGCAGTTAGGGTTAGGGGTTAGGGTGTGAGTTAGGGTATGGTTTAGGGTGAGGGGTTAGGTTTATAGGTAAGGCTAGCTTTAGGGTTAGGGCAAGGGTTAGAATTAGGATAGTGAGTAAGGCTAGGGTTAGGGTTATTGTTTGGTTAGGGGTTAGGGTTAGGGACAGGTCAGGGTCAGGGTACGGTTTAGAAGAGGGTAAGAGATACGTTTAGGGAGTGGGTTAGGGGTTAGTTTTAGGGTACGGGTTAGGGTATAGTTTGGGGTATGAGATGGGATTAGTATTAGAGGGTTAGGGTTAGGGTACAGGTTAAGGTTTGGAATAGGATTTGAGTACATTAAGATAAGGTTAGGGTTAGAGGGTAGGGTTAGGGTTAGATTTAAGGTAAGGGTCAGGGTTAAGGGTTTAGAATAGGTTTAGGAGTTAGGGTGAGGGTTGGCAGGAAGGTTTAGTGCATGTGTTTCGGTCTTGGGTTTGTGTTGGGTTTTCGATTAGTGATAGGTCTTGTTTAAGGGTTAGGTTAACATTAGGCTTAAGTGTAGGGTTAGGGTTATGTCTGTGTATGATTAGAGTTTGGGTCTTAGCATGTGCCTGCCCTGGGACTCCTAGTATCTTGGGCAGTTTAGTTTTATGAACTCTATTTAGGTTTTGGGTTCAAAGATAGCCTGACTCCAGCAAGTCAGTGGCCTCCCCAGAGAATCAAAATCCAGGCTTCTGCTGGGGTGAGAATAGACATGGCAGGCTTCTCCCGAGCTGAGCTAAGGAGGGGATTTGTGACTCTAAAGACTCTTTATTTGGATTTTCAGTTGCCTTTCTGATTTTATCTCTAGTGCGCACATGTTTCATCAATACTACCAATTATTATTTTAAAGTTTTACTTGAATTCCTGTTTGTAAACACAGTATGATATAGTTTCAGGTTTACCACATAGTGATTCAACCCTTGGATACAACGCCTGGTACTGGTCACAGGTGCCCTCCACTATCCCCATCGCCTGGTTCCCCATCCCCCCCACCTTCCTCTGGTATTTATTAGTTTATTCTCTGTGGTTAAGAGTGTGTTTATTTATTTGCCTCTCTCATCCCCCCCTCCGCCCCTTTGCCAATTTGTTTGGTTTCTTAAAATTCACATGTGAATGCAATTGTATGGTATTTGTTAACTGTCTTTCTCTGACTGAGTTCATTTAGCATAAGTCCTTTCCACTTCTCCCATGTCATTGTAAATGGCTTCATTTTATCCCTTCTGATAAATGAGTCATGTCGCAGTGTGTATATTTACCACATCGTCTCTGCCCATTTTTCTGTCAATAGACATCTGGGCTGTATCCACAGTTTGGCTCTTGTTGATAATGCTGCTACAAACACTGGGCTGCGTGTCCCTCTTCGAATCTACTAAACAACTTCTGTATCCTTGGGGTAAATACCTAGCTGTGCAATTTTGGAATCGTAGTGTAGCTCTATTTTTAACTTCTTTTTTAAAAAATTTTTTTAATGATAGTCACAGAGAGAGAGGCAGAGACACAGGCAGAGGGAGAAGCAGGCTCCATGCACTGGGAACCCAAAGTGGGATTCGATCCCGTGTCTCCAGGATCGAGCCCTGGGCCAAAGACCGGCACCAAACCACTGCAACACCCAAGGATCCCCTTTTTTAACTTCTGGAGGACCTTCCACACTGTTTTCCACAGTGGCTACATCTGTTCGCATGCCCACCAGGAGTGTAAGGGGGCTACCCTTTCTCCATTGCCTCACCAACACCTGTTGTTTCTTGTGTTGTTAATTTTAGCCATTATGACGGCTGTCAGGTGACATCTCATTGTGGTTTTGGTTTGCTTTTCCGTGCTGATGAGTGACGCTGATTGTCTTTCTGTGTGTGGTGGCCATCTGGATGTCTTGCAGAGACAAAGTCCATTCATGTCTTCTGCCCATCTGCAGTTGGAAAATTTGTGTTTAGGATGCTGAGATTTATATTTGCTTTATGTATTTTGCATACTAAATCTTTATTGGATGTGTTGTTTACAATTATCTCCTCTCATTTTGTATGTTGCTTTTTAGGTTTGGTTGTTTCCTTCACTTTGTGGAAGCTTTTTTAATTTGATGAAGTCCCAATAGTATTTTTGCTTTTGTTTCCCTCACCTCAGAGGCATATCTAGAAAGAAGATCCAATGGCCAATGTCAAAGATGTTGCTGCCTATCTTTTCTTCCTTGATTGGTTTCAGGTCTCACATTTAGGTCTTTCATCCATTTTGAATTTATTTTTTATATATATGGTGTAAGAAAGTGGTCCAGTTCCATTCTTCTGCATGTGGCTTCCTGGTTTTCCCAACACCATTTGTTCTTATCCTGGGGTCAGGGTTAGGGTTTGTTGAAGAGACTGTCTTTGTGCCATTGGATATTCCTTCCTGCCTTGTTGTCGATTAATGGATCATAGAGTTACAGGTTTGTATCTTGTTTCGGATTTCCATTCTGTTCTATTGATCTAAGCGTCTCCTGTTGGGAGATCCTTGATTGCTGATTCAATTTTGTTGCTAGTTATCTGTCTGTTCAAGTTTCTTATTTCTTCATCATTTTTACTATGTTATATATTTCCAGGAATTGATCTATTTCTTGCAGGTTCTTGGTTGCTGGCATATAATTTTTCATAATGTTCTCTTATAGTCGTTTGTATTTCTGTAGTGTTGGTTGTTATTTCTCTTTTCTCATTTGTGATTTTATTTGGGTCCTTTCTCATCTTTTTATCTTTTTTCTTTTTTTTAAGTTTTTATTTATGTATTCATGAGAGACACACAGAGGCAGAGGTATAGGCAGAGGTTAAATGAGGCTCCATGCGGGGAGCCTGATGTGGGACTTGATCCCCCAGGACCCCGGGTTCATGACCTGAGCCAAAGCAGATGCTCAACCACTGAGGCACACAGGTGCCTTGCTGATTCAATTCCTTTGCTACTTATGGGTCTGTTCACATTTTCTATTTCTTCCTATTTCAGTTTTGCTCGTTTGCACATTTCTAGGGATTTGTCCATTTCCTCCAGGTCTCCCAGTATGTTAGCGTATAATCTTTCATAGTATTCCCTTATAATTGTCTTATTTTTCTGGTGTTGATTGTGATCTCTCTTCTCTCATTTGTGATTTTATTTATTTAGGTTTTCTCTTTTCTCGTTGATAAGGCTGTCTAGGGCTTGATCCATTTTATTAATTATTTTGAAGAACCAGCTCTTAGTTTCGTTATTCCCTTCCACTGTTTTGTTTTTTTCTGTATTGTTTATTTCTGCTCTCATCTTTATTTTTTCCCTTCTTCTGCAGGCTTTAGGTTTTGTTTGCTATTCCTTTTTCAGCCTCTTTAGGTGTAGGGTTAGGTTGTGTATGGGAGACATCTTGTTTTTGAAGTAGGCCTGTATTGTTGTATACTTCCCTCATAGGACTGCCTTTGCTACATCCTAGAGGTTTAGAGAAACATGTTTTCATTTTCATTTGTTTTAAATTTCCTATTTAATTTCCTGGTTGCTCCATTCATTCTCTAGTAGGATGTTCATAATCTCCATGTATTTTTAGTCTGTCCAAATTTTTTCATACTTTTGACTTAGCGTTTCATAGCGTCGTGGTCCGAAAATGTACATGGTGTGATTTCAGTCTTCTTGTACCTCTTGTACCTGTTGAGGGGTGATTTGTGGGCCATGATATGATCTGTTCTGGTGAATGTCCCATGTGCACTTGAAAGGAATGTGTATTCTGCTTTAGGAAGAAATGTTCAGAGTATATCTGTTGAGTCCCTTTGGTCCAGTGTGTCAAGGTTATTGTTCCCCTGTTGATTTTCTGCATAGATGATTGCTTCATTGCCATAAGTGGGTGTTAAAATCCCCTGTCATTGTATTATTATCAGTGAGTTTCTGTACGTTTGTTGTTAATTGGTTTGTATATTTAGTTACTCCCATGTTGGCAGCATAAATATTTAGTTGTTTGATCTTGATAGAGAGTCTTTTTTATACTTACCTGGCAGGGGAGATACCATGATCACGAGAGTCTTTTTAATTATGAAATAATGCCCTTCTTCATCGCTTCTTAAAGTATTCTTTCTTTTTTGAAATGTAAATATTTTATTTATTATTCATGAGAGATACACAGAGAAGCAGAGGCAGAAATATATGCAGAAGGAGAGGCAGGCTCCCCAAAGGGAGGCCGATGTGGGACTCGATCCTTGGATCCCAGGATCACCCCCTGAGCCAAAGGCAGATGCTCAACCACTGAGCCAACAGGTGTCCCCCAGGGTTTGGTTTCAAATCTAGTTAGTCTGATATAAGTATGGGTCCTCCAGCTTTCGTTTGATATCCATTACATTTATAGATGGTTTTCCATCCTCTGACTTTCAATTTCCTGGTGTCTAAAGGTCTAACGTGAGCATCTTGTAGGCAGCATACAGATGGATCTTGTTTTTTTAATAATGATTTTATTTATGAGAGAGAGAGATAGAGAGGCAGAAAATTAGGCAGAGAGAGAAGCAGGCTCCCCACCAGGAGCCCAATATGGGACTGGATCCCAGACTCCAGGATCACACCCTGAGTCAAAGGCAGAGGCTCAACCCCTGAGCCACCCAGGCATCCCGGATCCTGTTTTTTAAGCTACTCTGATACCCTATATCTTTTGATTGGATCATTTAGTCTATCAGAATTCACAGTGATTATTGAAAGATATGAACTTACTGCCTTTGTGTTACCGGTAGAGTTGGTGTTTCCAGTGACGTTCTCTGGTCCTTTCTAGTCTTTGTTGCTTTTGGTCTCTTTTTTTCGCCCACTGGACCAGTCCCTCTTAAAATTCCTTACTGGACTGGTTAAGTGGTCCTGAACTCCTTTATATTTTGCCTGTCTGGGACAATCTGTCACTCTCCTTCTATCCTGAATGACACCCTTGCTGAAGAAAGAATTCATACAAATTGGACTCCAATAAAAAGAAATTTAAAAACATAAAATAAATTTTTGCTATTATGATTGAGGAAAATGGCATTTAGGCAGAAAACTAGAAGCTGAAAGGGAGGAGGACAGATTTCACCATCCATAGCCTTCACAGGGACCTGGTATCCTTTCCTAGGAGGGCCCCCCCCCCCGTAGGATGCTTCCTGACCCTCTGTGCTCCTTGTTGGAACCCATCAGGCACATCTCCATACCTCCGGGACCTCTGCAGTCGTGGTTTATACCGCCTTCCATGGATCCTATAGGGGACCACAGCGTCATGTATGGAATAATGTAGCTGCTTTTTGACAACAATGGGGGGATTCTGACTTCTGTTGGTTTTGGGGTGTGTGTGTATATCACATGCAGCTATCACGTGAATCTATCGGATCCTCTGGCTGGGTCACCCAAATGCCGAAATGGTTGGCACAACATCATTTCTGTTGCTGGAGCTGGGCAGCTAGCTGGGGTCTCCTGGCCGACCCGGTGCTCGCTCATGCAGTGACTTTCCACTGGAGGGTCAGCAGAGCTGGAAGGTCCAGCTCGGCCACATTCTCATGTCCGGCAGTGGGGCCCGCCATGTGCCGGCTGATTCTCTTCTCCCCGATGCCTCTCCAGTAGGGAGCCAGATATCGGGGCCACCCTGGGGAGGCCCTCAATGCCCCAGGCACACAGTCACGGGGATGATGGGTGGAGGAAGGGCCCCGGAACACAGCCAGCCCAGGCCCCCTGGACAGAGGGAGCACAGACCTCTAGGTGGCTTTGCACAGATCCTGGTGACCGGAGGCTTCCTGGCTGTCACTCTGTCCCAGCCCCTCCTGGCCTGCAGGGCACAGCCTGAGTCCCAGTAAAGTCTGTCAGGTCCTGACCCTGGTGTCTGGCCGCCCCTGGAAGGTACATGGGGACATCAGCTGGGTGTGCATGGTGGCGCCCCTTTCAGGGGCTGATGGGGCCTGGTTGGTGCCCCCTCCTCTTCTCTGGGGGTCTCTCCAAGCTCCGTGCACAGTGTTCTGGGAGACACAGAAATGGGCTGGCTGTGCATTTTTGCACCACAACACTTTATTGACTTTCTACAGCAAATGGGCTCAGCGCCGAGGGTGCGTGCCTTCCCATGGTGAGAGAGACCTTTCTGTTCTTTAGGGGGGAGGGCAAGAATGACACAGGTTGTGGGTGTGGGTGCTGGAGTCCCCCACCTGGGAGCATGTGTGGAATCCGGGTGGGGGTGCGTGTCTTGAGGTTTCAGCCTGAGAGACCGTTCTGAGGACAGCAGAGCTGACCTGGACCTGCAGCTCATGGGCTCCTGTGCAGGGTCCCCACAGGACAGCTGGACCCCGGCCTCGGGCTCCCTGGAGCCCCAGCACCTGGAGCAGCCTGCCTTATGGTGTGGGTGCGGGTTTGGACCACCGGCCTACCCCTGCTCTCCCCACCCTGGGGTGTCCCATGATCTAAAGGGTGCCCTAGGTCAGCGACCTGGTTCTGTGGGGTACACCCAGGGCCAAAGAGGCCACATCCAGCTTTGAGAGGGCTCACTCAGCCCGGGGCCAGAATCCAGGGCTGGCCAAGGCCATGGGGGGCTGGATCCCATTAGTCTTTGTGTTGGGCCTGGGGGGGGGCTCAAATCAACTCAGCCAGGTCAGCCCAGGTCCCTCTGGGTTAGGGGCTGGTGTCCTGTGCAGGGTGTGCTGCCCTCCAGGAGGGGCAGTGTGTGGAGGCAGGGCACGGTGCATCCTCTGCACCACTCATCTGCACCCACCCTGTCGGGGGCTCCATGTCTTTCCTCCTCCCTGCAACCCCTGGGTACTCTATGGGACACCTGGGCTTCTGATGGGATTAGGGTATGCAAAGAAAGCAGGGGAGGCTGAGCATGTCCCATAGGGGACACCTGCACCGGGTCCTTGCTGGGGGTAAATCGTGTGGGGGTGGATGGTGTGGGGGCAGGAGTATGATTCTGGTGGAGTGTGGGGGTTGGTGTGGGGGGGATGGTGTTGTGGTATAGTGTGGGTGGGGATTGTGTGGGGGCTGTGTGGGTGTGAGGGGGATAGTGTAGGTGGATGCCATTGGGGATGATGATGTAGGGGGATGATGTGGGAGTGGGGAATGAGGGGGGCCTGTGGACACAGGGTATCTCTTCCTCTAAGATGCACAAGGAAACGTCTACAATTAAAGGCGACCCCAGTCTGGGGTTTGTTGTGACACCTGCCTCTGGGGTGCGGTGTGGTCATTGCAGGGCCTTGGCTGCACTGGGGGCATTATCTGGGGGTCATCATATTATGTGTGTTTACAAATTGCAAATTGTCTCAAAATAAATGCATAGAATTTAGAAATATATAAAGCATCGAGAGTAGGTGTCACTCTGACCCGTCCGACCCACATGGGATCGATGTGTGTCCTGCTCCAGCTGCGGCCATGCCGCTTGGCCCCCAGGTCCAGTTCCTTCCCCCCACGTCCCCCACCCTGTCCCCTGCTTCTCAAGGGGCCGTCCCCCTCCCTAGTGGTGTTCAGCTCCCATGGCAACCCCTGGAGGCCCCACCCTAGTGGCCTCCTCATCCCTGAGGCCCGGGGGTGTGGGCACGGGAGAGATCCCTATCACCCTACCATGGAGGGGTGTGTTGTTGGCTGCTGTTTCTCCCCCTGGCCTCAGAGTCCCCATTTTCCCTACCCAGAAGCCCCCAGGGCCCCAAAGCCCCCTGGCCCAGCAGCCTCACCCAGCCCTTAGCAGTCATAAAACATGGTGTGTCTGCCGAACATCCTGTTGACCTCCAGGTCTACCTGTGTGATGTCCTAGGAGGAGACCAGGGCCTCCTCCTTCATTTCCTGTGGGAAAACCAGGAAGGAGGAGCAGGCGTCGGGGACAGAGACCCCGACCTGTCACGAGCTGCCGTGCTGGACAGGGAGCCCTGTGGTCACCATGGGAGTGTGTCCTGCCGAAACCTCCTTCCTTCCTCTGGGAGGCTAGTGACAGCGGGAGTGCTCACCGTGCTCGTGGGAACTGTGTGACGGCCTGTGCCCAGCTGTTGTGTGCGGGGAGGTGATTGAGTGTCACCCTGGGTGGGAGGGGATAGGGGTTCAGCCAAGCTGGGAGGGAACACGGGGGTGTTGTGACCAAGATTGCGAATCTCAGAAACCACAGAGAAGCCGACACTGATGCAAACACATGAGGGTTTATTTATAAGCTCAAGCTTGTGTCCAAGTATACCCAACACAGCGGAACAGAGACTTGGACCCCGAGGAGGGTTTTACCTTAGTTTTAAGGGCTGGTCTCAGGGACCTCCAGAAGGGCTGGAGCAATTCCTCAAGTTCTGTTTACATTTTGATATGGGGCCTTCAAGGGCATTGAGCTCTGTTCTCATTCTAATAGGGGCTTCCTGCCCTTGGCCTGGGCTCAGTTTTGATTCTATTGTGGAGCTTTCTAGGACATTAAGCTGTAAACTTTTGTTTTTTTCCTGTAACTGAAGTAATGTAAATTTCAGCTCTTCTTAACAGGGGCCTGGGATGGCTGGGCATGTGCTAACGCTGAATTTTAATTGGAATGACCTTAATTCTCTCGGCCTCCATGCATCCTGTCCCATCCTATCCTAGCTAGGCCTCTTAGCTCCTTCCCCCTTCCCCAGAGCTCCTAAGAGATCAATTGCAAATGATCTCAGCGTGGCACCCTTGTTGGGGGACAGGCCCAGTGATTTGGAATCAGAAAACCTGGAGTGCGGGCATCCCAGCTGTGCAGCGGGATTCGGGATTCCATGCTGCAGACTTATTCCCTAAGGCTATCTTGACAACTGACTTTGTACATAGAAAACCTCTCCTTTGTCTTTAAAAGATGAGAAGCGAGTCAAAGCGTTTTTTCTCTGCCCATCTGATTGCTCAGATTCCAATCTGAGACGTATTTCCTGTTAATAAGGATAATTTACTACTATCCGTAGTAGTATGCTTAAAATATTCTGACACAAGTAGTTCAGAGGGATGAGGGTTTCTCATCTCTTTCTTCACAGTTCAGTCACTCATCAGGAAATGCATCTGTATGGATTTGGAAAGAACTGAGAGACATTATTACAAATGGTCCAATTATGGTGTGAAGGATTCTTCCCTGAGATTCTTCCCCTGTTTCAACTGACACTGAAACACTGTGAACACTTTGGAAGACAAATGTCAAGGAAATAAATGTTATGCATTGCTAATTTTAAATTCACTTGCAATATGGTGTCTATTATACTAGAATTATTTTTATCTGATTTTTGCTATTTATTATCCGTTCCTGCTTTTCAGGTTGAGGAGGCATTATACATGTTCATAAGTGTCTTTCTTTCCTTCTGATATGAAATTCTTACTTTGTTTCCATAAAAGGAACTCTTTAAGAATAAGGCAAAAGTTAATTCAACTATTCTTAAAATGTCTTCACACTTGGAGCCTGATTCATTTAAGTCAATTTTCAAAATAAATCTTATTTATTAGGAAAAAAACAAAGATTTATAGGGAAATTGAGAAGATATTACAGTGCATTCACATGCACTTATACTCATTTTCTCCAATTATTGATATATTACTACGGTAGAAATATTAGCTAATGAATCAAATTTAAAATAGTCGCATTAACCAAAGACCATAGTTTATTCAGATTTCCTTAGTTTTTGCTAAGTTACCATCCCTCATATCACATTCCATTTGTCCTCCTGTTTCCTTAGGCTCATCTGGATTGTGACAGTCTTTCAGCCTTTCCTTGTTGTTGTTGAACTGGAACACTTTGAGAAGTAGAGTATTTTGTAAGCTTTCCGTCAGTTGGGACATGTCTGTCATTTATCTCATAATTGAACTGTTTTTGTGGATTATACACAGAGATATACTGCCATTTGCATTATATCATATAAAGGATAGATACTATCAACATGATTTATCAGTCTTGGTATCGATCTGATCATCTTGCTGAGGTAGTGTTGTCAGCTTTCTCCGTAGTAAACTGATTCTTTATTATTATTATTAATTTTTATTATTACTATTATATTATCAATATTATTTTAGCTTTTTCATATTATATTTTGTAGAAGGAAGTTACTATGTGTATTCCACACTTAAGAGTGGGAAGCTATGTCATGAACTTGACGGTGTAATGTCTGCACAAATTGTTTAAAATTCTTCTGCATGGGAGATTTCCCTTCCTTGTGGGTTTGTTTGTTTCTTTTTCAAAGATGTTTTTTATTTATTTGAGAGAGAGAGGAGAGAAAAACATGAGCGAGAGGGGCAGAGGGAGAGGGAGAAGCAGGTTCCCTGCTGAACAGGGAGCCTGACTTGGGACCTGGATCATGATCATGATCTGAGCCTAACGCAGAAGCTTAACTAACTGAGCCACACAGGTGCCACTCTTTCTTTCTTTCTTTCTTTCTTTCTTTCTTTCTTTCTTTCTTTCTTTCTTTCTTCTTTCTTTCTTTCTTTCTTTCTTTCTTTTATAATTTTATTTTTTTATTGGTGTTCAATTTGCCAACCTACAGAAAAACACCCAGTGCTCATCCCATCAAGTGCCCCCTTCAGTGCCCATCACACATTCACCATCACCATCCACCCTCCTCCCCTTCCATCACCCTTAGTTTGTTTCCCTGAGTTATGAGTCTTTATGTTCTGTCTCCCTTTCTGATATTTCCCACACATTTCTTCTCCCTTACCTTATATTCCCTTTCTCTATTATCTATATTCCCCAAGTGAATGAGAACATACAATGTTTGTCCTTCTCCGATTGAGTTACTTCACTCAGCATAATACCTTCCAGTTCCATCCACGTTGAAGCAAACGGTGGGTATTTGTCGTTTCTAATGTCTGAGCAAGGCCTACCTTTTCTCTCCCTTCATCTTCTGAGTCTCCTATGACATGAATGTTATTGTTTTAATAAGTGGTTGACTTCCCTACTTCTGTGTCTGTGGTCCCGAACCTTCCTTGTTTTTAAGGCTTCCACTTGGGACTGCATCTCAGTTATAGCATTTTTAACATTGGCCTGACTAGATTTTAGTTCTTTTATTCCTACAGGAAGGGATTCTCTAGTTTTCTTCTGTGCTCAGTTTTTATTCTATTGTTGGGCTTGCTGTGTCCTGACAATGAGCACTCAGGACGGAAATGATGGACGTGACTCCCTTCTCAGGACCATCACAGAGAATAAATAATGAGACTGAGCCAAAGGAGCACAAGACTTGTGCACTGAGCCATACCAGGCTCTGGGAGGCCGTCCTGCGCTCGTGGGTGGGAGCCTCATCTTGTGAAAATGTCCGCAGTTCCTGAAGCCACCCTCTATTTCAATGTCATTCCTGTCAAATCATGGTGGCAGATCCTATAAATAGGAAAAAAAAAACCCTGTAACATCCCTCCACCCCCACAAATGACCCCGGACAGCAAATCAGTATTGGAGAAGCAGGAGAGACCGGGATGCAGCACTTTCCTATTTCAAATGAGGTCACAGAGACACAGGATAAAGCAGTGTGGTTCTCGGGCCCCTGGCTGGCTCCGTTGGTTAAGCATCCGGCTCCTGACCTCACCTCCGGTCCTGATCTAAGGGGTCGTGAGTTCTAGCCCTGGGCTGGGCCATGGACGCGGCATGGGGCCTATTTAGACAAACCACACCCACGGTGGGTGGTCTCGGTATAAGCTGAATGAGCAAAACTGAGAGTCTAGAAGGAAATGTGATCTGATACAAATGATTTTTAACTTAATTTAATTAAATTAATTAAGTAATGTATAGTGTATTATACTTTCAGAGGAAGAATTCAGGGATTCACCAGTTGTAGATAACAGCAGTGCACGTGACATCATGTGCCCTCCTTCATGCCGGTCCCCTGTTATCCCCAACCTCCAGCGGCCCTCAGTTTGTTTCCTATCATTAAGAGTCTGTATTTCCTGCATCTGTTTTTATCATATTTGTTTTTCATTCCCTTTACAGTTGTTATCTGCTTTGCTTCTTTAATTCCACCTATGAATGACACCACATGGTCATTCTCTTTCCCGACTGATTTATTTCACTTAACATGATCCCTCTAGTTCTATCCACGTCATTGCAAATGGCAAGATTTCCTTCTCTTTGATAGCTGAGTACCATTCCTCTCTCTATGACCATCATCTATCTCCCATCCTTTTTATCCATCATCTGCCACAGGGCACCGAGGCTCCTCCCACAGTGTGACTACTGTGGACCCGGCTGCTGTGGACATTGGGGTGCAGGTGTCCCAAGTATCACTGCATCTGTATCTTCGGAGTGAGCTCCAGGCTGTACACCTGCTGGTTGCAGGGCGGCTCTATTTGTGACTTCCTGAGGAGCCTCCACACTGTTTCCAGGGTGGCTGCAACAACCCAAGGTCCCGCCCACAGTGGAAGAGGGTTGAGTGAGTTTTGCAGGATGTGGTAAAAGTCTGGTCCACATTTCATTTCATGTCCTGTGGGCTCCAATTCCTTGTCCTTAAGTATTTCTGGGGAAACCGGGTGTTGGGCTCCATTTCAGTGAGATGTTTCTGAAGCTAACAGGCCACAGCTGGAGCCTGGATGAGGCAGGTGTGGCCTCTGGAACACCCGACTCCTCCTGCATGGCCTCCTACAGTGCCTGAGCGGCCCGCAGGGGGCACCCGAGCCCAGGCCCCACCCAGGGGTGCGCATGCACAGTAGGCCTCCTCTGTCTTCACTAACAGGAGCCAGCCTGTGTTGGGGAGGCCTGAGGAGGACATGGGGACATGTCCACGCTGATGAATCCCAGCCTCCTCAGGACTTTGGAAGTCTCATGGTAAAATTGGGCCGCGTTCATGCTGACAGGATCCTTGTCTCCTCAGGACCAGCAGTGAGGTTCAGGAAGATGTGGGCCCGCATCCACACTGCCAGGAGCCCTGGGCCGCCTCAGGTCCCACAGGGAAGCTTCAGGAAATTGTGGACCCGCATCTACGCTGACAGAAGTCCCTGAGCTGCCTCAGGACCCGTGGGGACACTTCAGGAAGATGTGGCACCGCTTCCACTCTGGCAGGAGCTCCCGGGCCCCTCAGGACATAAGTTGAGGCTTCTGGAAGCTGGGTGCCGCATTCATGGTGACAGGACCCCCATCCTCCTCAGGACCTGCACTTTGGCTTTGGGACGTATGGGAATGTGTCTATGCTGACAGGAGCCCACAGCCTCCTCAGGACTCGTGGTGAGTTTTCTGGGGGACGTGGGGCCATGCCCAAGCTGACAGGAGCCCCCGGCCTCCTGAGGACCTGCTGTGAGGGTTCCAGAGGATGTGAGGCATAGTCCACAGTGATAGGAGACCCGGTGTCCTCAGGACCTGCTGACTATGACTCAGGAACATGTGGTGCCACGTCCGCACTCACTGAGCCTGGATTACTCAGGACCCTGTGGAGGACTCTGGAGGCGCCATTGGGGGCCACGTCAACATCAGAAGGGACTACTCACAACCATAGGGTAAGTGAATGTGTAGAATAAATTGTAGGTTCAGGGGAGCGGAGGCAGTTGGTGGTTAGGCTTAGGTTAGATGTTAGGAGTTATGATTATGCTTATGGTTACGGATTAGAGGTTAGGTGAGGCATAAGTGTAAGGATCAGTAGTTAAGAGTTAGGATGGGGGTTAGGGTTAGGGACAGGATTTAGAGTTAGGGTTAGGGTTTAGGCTCTAGGGATTAGGGCAGGAGGTTTGGAGTTGGGGATAGGGTTATGGTTAGAGTTAGGGTTGGGCTTAGGTTTGCATTTAGGGTTAGGGGTTAGGGTGTGAGTTAGGGTTAGGGTTAAGGGTTAGGGGTTAGAGTTAAAGAAGGGCTAGGTTTAGGGTTAGGGCAAGGGTTAGGGTTAGGATATGGATTAGGGCTAGGGTTAGCATTAGTGTTTGGTTAGGGGTTAGGTTTAAGATCAAGTCAGGGTACGGATTTGAAAAGGGTAAGAGATACAGTTAGGGAGTGGGTTAGGGGTTAGTTTTAGGGTACGGGCTAGGGTACAGTTTGTGGTATGGGATAGGATTCGTATTAGAGGGTTAGGGTTAGGGTACTGGTTAAGGTTAGGAATAGTATTTGAGTACATTAAGTTAAGGTTAGGGTTAGAGGGTAGGGTTAGGGTTAAATTTAAGGTAGGGGTCAGGCTTAAGGGTTTAGAATAGGTTTAGGAGTTAGGGTGAGGGTTGGCAGGAAGGTTCAGTGAATGTGTTTCGGTCTTGGGGTTTGTGTTTGGTTTTCCATTAGTGATGGGTCTTGTGTAAGGTTTAGGTTAACATTAGGATTAAGTGTAGGGTTAGGGTTATGTCTGTGTATGGTTAGAGTTTGGGTCTTGGTATGTGCCTGCACTGGGACTCCTAGCATCTTGGGCAGTTTAGTTTTATGCACTCTATTTAGGTTTTGGTTTCAAAGATAGCCTGACTCCAGCAAGTAAGTGGCCTCCCCAGAGAATCAAAATCCAGGCTTCTGCTGGGGTGAGAATAGACATGGCAGGCTTCTCCCGAGCTGAGCTAAGGAGGGGATTTGTGGCTCTAAATACTCTTTATTTGGATTTTCAGTTGCCTTTCTGATTTTATCTCTTGTGCGCACATGTTTAATCAATCCTACCGATTATCATTTTAAAGTTTTACTTGAATTCTTGTTTGTAAACACAGTATGATATAGTTTCAGGTTTACCACATAGTGATTCAATCCTTGGGTACAACGCCTGGTACTGGTCACAGGTGCCCTCCAGTATCCCCATCCCCTGATTCCCCATTCCCCCACCTTCCTCTGGTGTTGATTAGTTTATTCACTGTGGTTAAGAGTGTGTATCTTGGTTTGCTTCTCTCATCCCCCCCCCCTGCCCCTTTGCCAGTTTGTTTGGTTTTTTAAAATTCACATGTGAATGCCATTGTATAGTATTTGGTATCTGTCTTTCTCTGACTGACTGAGTTCATTTAGCATAAGTCCTTTCCACTTCTCCCACGTCATTTTAAATGGCTTCATTTCATATCTTCTGATGACCCAGTGATGTCACAGTGTGTATATTTACCACATTGTCTCTGCCCATTCTTCTGTCGATGGACATCTGGGCTGTATCCACAGACTGGCTTTTGTTGATAACGCTGCTACAAACACTGGGCTGCGTGTCCCTCTTCCAATCTACTAAACTACTTTTGTATTCTCGTGGTAAATACCTAGCTGTGCAATTTTGGAATCATAGGGTAGCTCTATTTTTAACTTTTTTTATTTTATTTTGTTTATCATAGTCACAGAGAGAGAGGCAGAGACAGAGGCAGAGGGAGAAGCTGGCTCCATGCACCAGGAGTACGAAGTACGATTCGAACCTGGGTCTCCAGGATTGCGCCATGGGCCAAAGGCAGGTGCCAAACCACTGCGCCACCCAGGGATCCCCTATTTTTAAAATTTCGAGGACCCTCCACACTGTTTTCCACAGCAGTTGTACATTTTCGCATGCCCACCAGGAGTGTAAGGGGGCTCCCCCTTCTCCATAGCCTCACCAACATCTGTTCTTTCTTGTGTTGTTAATTTTAGCCATTCTGACATCTGTAAAGTGACATCTCATTGTGGTTTGCATTTCCCTGATGATGGGTGATGCTGAGTGCCTCTCCGTGTGTCTGGTGGCCATCTGGATGTCTTGTCAGAGACAAAGTCTATTCATCTCTTCTGCCCATCTGTAGTTGGATAATTTGTGTTTAGGATGCTGAGATTTATATTTGCTTTATGTATTTTGCATACTAACTCTTTATTGGACGGGTTGTTTACAAATATCTCCTCTCATTTTGTATGTTGCCTTTTAGGTTTGGTTGTTTCCTTCACTTTGCAGAAGCTTTTAAATTTGATGAAGTCCCAATAATATTTTTGCTTTTGTTTCCCTCACCTCAGAGGCATATCTAGAAAGAAGATCCAATGGCCAATATCAAAGACGTTGCTGTCTATCTTTTCTTCTTTGTATATGGTTTCAGGTCTCACATTTAGGTCTTTCATCCATTTTGAATTTATTTTTTATATATATGGTGTAAGAAAGTGGTCCAGTTTGATTCTTCTGCATGGGGCTGCTGGTTTTCCGAAAACCATTTCTTCTTATCCTGTGATCAGGGTTAGGGTTTGTTGAAGAGACTGTCTTTGTGCCTTTGGATATTCCTTGCTGCCTTGTTGTCGATTAATGGATCATAGAGTTACAGGTTTGTCTCTTGTTTCGGCTTTCCATTCTGTTCTGTTGATCTAAGTGTCTCCTCTTGGGAGATTCTATATTGCTGATTCAATTTCTTTGCTGGTTATCTGTCTGTTCAAGTTTTTTATTTCTTCCTTTTTCATTTTTGCTATGTTATATATTTCCAGGAATTGATCTATTTCTTCCAGGTTCTAGGTTGCTGGCATATAATTTTTCATAATGTTCTCTTATAATTATTTGTATTTCTCTAGTGTTGGTTGTTATTTCTCTTTTCCCATTTGTGATTTTATTTGGGTCCTTTCTCATTTTTTATCTTTTTTCTTTTTTAAATATTTTATTTATGTATTCATGTGAGACACAGAAAGGCAGAGGTAAATGCAGAAGGAAAATGAGGCTCCAGGGGGCCCTGTGTTGGACATGATTCCCCAGGACCCCGGGATCATGATCTGAGCAAAAGCAGATGCTCAACCCCTGATTCACCCAGGTTCCTTGCTGATTCAATTCCTTTGCTCATTATGGGTCTGTTCACATTTTCTATTTCTTCCTATTTCAGATTTGCTTGTTTGCACATTTCTAGGGATTTGTCCATTTCTTCCCGATCCCCCAGTTTGTTAGCGTATAATCTTTCATAGTATTCCCTTATAATTGTCTAATTTTGCTGGTGTTGATTGTGATCTCTCTTCTCTCATTTGTGATTTTATTTATTAAGTCTTTTCTCTTTTCTCGTTGATAAGGCTGGCTAGGGCTTGATCCATTTTCTTAATTATTTTGAAGAACCATCTCTTTGTTTCATTATTCCATTCTACTGCTTTGTTGTTTCTGTATTGTTTATTTCTGCTCTCAGCTTTTTTTTCCCTTCTTCTGTAGTCTTTAGGCTTTTTTTGCTATTCCTTTTCCAGCCTATTTAGGTGGAGCGTTAGGTTGTGTATTGGAGACTTCTTGTTTCTTGAGGTAGGCCTGTATTGCTATTCTACTTCCCCCTTAGGACTGCCTTTTCTACATCCTAGAAGTTTGGAGAAACATGTTTTCATTTTCATTTGTTTTAAATTTCCTCTTTAATTTTCTGGTTGCTCCATTCATTCTCTAGTAGGATGTTCATAATCTCCACGTATTTTTGGTCTGTCCAAATTTTTTCTAACTGTCGAGTTCTAGTTTTATAACGTCGTGGTCCGAAAATGTGCAGGGTGTGATATCAACCTTCTTGTACCTGTTGTACCTGTTGAGGGCTGATTTGTGGCCCATGGTATGATCCTTTCTGGAGAATGTCCCATGTGCACTTGAAAGGAATGTGTATTCTGCTTTAGGAAGAAATGTTCAGACTATATCTGTTGAGTCCCTGTGGTCCAGTGTGTCAAGGCTATTGTTCCCCTGTTGATTAAATGCATAGATGATTGGTCCATTGCCATAAGTGGGTGTTAAAATCCCCTGTTATTGTATTATTATCAGTGAGTTCTTGTATGTTTGTTGTTAATTGGTTTGTATATTTAGATACTCCCATGTTGGCAGCATAAATATTTAGTTGTTGGAAATTTTTTTTTAAAATAAATTTATTTTTTATTGGTGTTCAATTGACCAACATACAGAATAACACCTAGTGCTGTTCCCGTCAACTGTCCCACTCAGTGCCCGTCACCCATTCACCCTCTCTTCCTGCCCTCCTCCCCTTCCAGCACACCTAGTTCATTTCCCAGAGTTAGGAGTCTTTATGTTCTATCTCCCTTTCTGATATTTCCCACACGTTTCTTCTCCATTCCCTTATAACCCTTTCACTATTATTTATATTCCCCAAATGAATGAGAACATACACTGTTTGTCCTTCTCCGATTGACTTACTTCACTCAGCATAATACTCTCCAGTTCCATCCACGTTGAAGCAAATGGTGGGTATTTGTCTTTTCTAATGGCTGAGTAATATTCCATTGTATACATAAACCACATCTTCTTTATCCATTCATGTTTCAATGGGCACCAGGCTCCTTCCACGGTTTGGCTATTGTGGACATTCCTGCTATAAACATCGGGGTGCAGGTGACCCCGCATTTCATTGCATCTGAATCTTTGGGTAAATCCCCACCAGTGCAATTGCTGGATTGTAGGGAAGGTCTATTTTTTTTCTTTTTTTTCTTTTTTAAATTTATTTATGATAGCCACACTGATAGAGAGAGATAGATAGATAGAGAGGGAGGCAGAGACATAAGCAGAGGGAGAAACAGACTCCATGCACTGGGAGCCCGACATGGGATTCGATCCCGGGTCTCCAGAATCGCGCCCTGGGCCAAAGACAGGCGCCAAACTGCTGCGCCACCCAGGGATACCTTTGTTCTAATTTCAAGGCATTATGGTCTGAGAATATGCAGGGGCGATCCCAATCATTTGGTATCTATTCAGACCCGATTTGTGACCCAGTATGTGGTCTATTCTGGAGAAAGTTCCATGTGCACTTGAGAAGAATGTGTATTCAGTTGAGTTTGGATGTAAAGTTCTGTAGATTTCTGTGAAATCCATCTGCTCCAGTGTATGATTTAAAGCTCTCGTTTCTTTGGAGATGTTTTGCTTAGAAAACCTATAGAGTGTAGAAAGAGCTAGATTGAAGTCACCAAGTGTAAGTGTATTATTATCTAAGTATTTCTTCACTTTGGTTATTAATTGGTTTAAATATTTGGCAACTCCCACATTCGGGGCATGTATGTAGAGGATTGTTAAGTCCTCTTGTGGATAGATCCCTTAAGTATGATTTAGTGTCCCTCTTCATCTCTCACTACAGTTCGGGGTAAATTTTAGATTATCTGATATAAGAATGGCTACCCCTGCTTTCTTTTGAGGACCATTTGAATGGTAAATGGTTCTCCAACATTTTATTTTCAGGTTGTAGGTGTCCTTCTGTCTAATAGGAGTCTCTTGTAGACAGCAAATAGATGGGTCCTGCTTTTTTATCTAGTCTGAAACCCTGCACCTTTTGATGGGGTCAATAAGCCCGTTCACATTCAGAGTTACTATCGACAGATATGAGTTTAGTGTCATCATGACATCTATTCAGTCCTTGCTTTTGTGGATTGTTCCACTGAACTTCTTCTTAAAGGGGAATTTTAAGAGTCCCCCTTAAAATTTCTTGCAGAGCTGGTTTGGAGGTCACATATTCTTTCAGTTCCTGCCTGTCTTGGAAGCTCTTTATCTCTCCTTCCATTTTGAATGAGAGCCTTGCTGGATTAAGTATTCTTGGTTGCATGTTCTTCTCATGGAGGACCCTGCATATATCCTGCCAGCCCTTTCTGGCCTGCCAGGTGGCTGTGGAGAGGTCTGCTCCTCCCCATAAAGGTCAGGATTTCTTGTCTCTTGCTGCTTTAAGGATCTTCTCTTTATCTTTGGAATTTGCAAGATTCACTATTAAATGCCGAGGTGTTGGATGGTTATTATTGATTTTAGGGGGGGATCTCTCTATTTCCTGAATCTGAATGCCTGTTTCCCTTTCCAGATTAGGAAAGTTTTCAGCTATGATTTGTTCAAATACATATTCTGGCCCTCTGTCCATTTTGGCGCCCTCGGGAACCCCAATTACACATAGGTTTTTCTTCCTCAGGGTGTCGTTTATTTACCTTAATCTGTCTTCCTGGTCTTTTAATTGTGTGTCTCCTTTTTCCTCAGTTTCCCTCTTTGCCATCAACTTGTCTTCTATATCACTCACTCGTTCTTCTACCTCGTTTACCCTCGTCGTTAGGACTTCTAGTTTGGATTGCATCTCATTCAATTGATATTTAATTTCAGCCTGATTGGATCAAAATTCTGCAGTCATGAAGTCTCTTGAGTCCTTTATGCTTTTTCTAGAGCCACCAGTAGCTGTATAATAGTGCTTCTGAATTTGCTTTCTGACATTAAATTGTTATCCAGATTTTGTAACTCTGTGGGAGAGACGACTGTTTCTGATTCTTTCTTTTGAGGTGAGGTTTTCCTTCTAGTCATTTTCCTGAGTGCAGAGTGGCCAAAAAGAAATTGTATTGGGAAAAGGAGAAAAAGAGAGGAGAGAAAGAAGGAAAGAAAAGAGAAAAACGAAAAAGAATAAAGGAAGAAAGAAGGAAATAGAGAATAAAAAGAGAAAGAAAGGGATCCCTGGGTGGCGCAGCGGTTTGGCGTCTGCCTTTGGCCCAGGGTGCGATCCTGGAGACCCGGGATCGAATCCCACATCGGGATTCCGGTGCATGGAGCCTGCTTCTACCTCTGCCTGTGTCTCTGCCTCTCTCTCTCTCTGTGACTATCATAAATAAATAAATAAATAAATACCTTTAAAAAATTAAAAAGAGAAAGAAAAAGAAAGAAAGGGGGGAAAAGGGGAGGGTGAAGCAATCAGAAATAAAAAAAAACATGGAGGAGTATCTTCTGATTCTGTATACTTTAAGTCCCTTGACTCCCCCTGGAACTTGCCTGTCTAGCCGGTCTTCTGGGGGAGGGGCCTGTTGTGCTGATTTTCAGGTGTTAGCACTTGGGGGAGCCGCTCTGTCCCCTGCCTCGTGCAAGGCTCAGTGGGATTAGTTTCCCTCTTGAGGCCCCAGGAGGAACAACCCCAGTGGTAGCGACCAGCTCTGGAAACCTGTATTCAGTCCCCGCAGTAACTCAGGAGCAGTCCTTCTGCAGGTCCTGGAGGCTCTGGGGTGGGTCCGCTGATCTGCTCAGCTTTGGACAGGAGCGTCCTTGCTGTCCTGGGCCTTACGGGCCTCTGCTTGTCCCCTGGGCAGCCGAATCCTGGGCTGTGCCCCGGCACCCTGTGCTCCAGGGCCTGTGCTGTTGGATTCTCGCTCCCAGCCGCATAGCCACCTCACTGCGGAGCCATCGCCCGAGCCCCTCTGAGTTGCTCCTGGAGCTCTGCATCCCCCTCTGAATGGAGCCTCTTCCTCTGCAGGAGGCGCCGCTGCCAAGCTGCTCCTAGGGCCGTGCAAACCCCTTTGTGCAGAGCCACCACCCAAGCCCGACAGAGCTGCTTCCCGGTCAATGCATGTGCCCTGTAGCCCTTAGGGAGCTCGCTGCACTCTCCTGGGAGTGCAGGTGTCTATTAGTGTCCCAGGGAGCCCTAGGGCATCCCCGCCCTCCTGGGTCCTGCTCTGACTCCTTGAAGGTGCCATTCTGCCCTGGAAGATTGGTGAAACTCCTCCTTCTCCCAGGACAGAGCTCTTCTGTCCTGTGGGCACTCACCCCGGCCTTAGCCAGGCTCCTCACAGGGCCCCTCACCCATGTATGCCTTTTGTTTCTTTATTTCTTTTTCCCCTCTTCCTACCTTGATAGAATCACGAACTTTTCCACTGTAGCATTCGGTCTGGTCTCTGTTTAAATCTCAGGCCGAATTAATAGATTTTCAGGATGTTTTGAAGGTTATCTAGGTAATTTCGAGGGGACAGGTGATTTGGGGACCCTACACTTCTGCCATCTTGCCCCTCCTCCTGTATGTTGCATTTTAGCTTTGGTTGTTTTCTTCATTTTGCGGAAGCTTTTCAATTTGATGAAGTCCCAATAGTAATTTTGGTTTTGTTTCCCTCACCTCAGAGGCATATCTAGAAAGAAGATCCAATGGACAATGTCAAAGGCTTTGCTGCCTATCTTTTCTTCTTTGTATTGTTTCAGGTCTCACATTTAGGTGTTTCATCCATATTGAATTTATTTTTTATATATATGGTATAAGAAAGTGGTCCCGTTTCATTCTTCTGCATGTGGCTGCCTGGTTTTCCCAACACCATTTGTTCTTATCCTGGGGTCATGGTTAGGGTTTGTTGAAGAGACTGTCTTTGTGCCTTTGGATATTCCTTGCTGCCTTGTTGTCGATTAATGGATCATAGAGTTACAGGTTTGTATCTTGTTTCAGATTTCCATTTTGTTCTATTGATCTAAGCATCTCCTGTTGGGAGATTCTTGATTGGTGATTGCATTTCTTTGCTGGTTATCTGTCTGTTCAAGTTTCTTATTTCTTCCTTTATCATTTTTGTTATGTTATATGTTTCCAGGAATTGATCTATTTCTTCCAGGTTCTAGGTTGCTGGCATATAATTTTTCATAATGTTCTCTTATAATCATTTGTATTTCTGTAGTGTTGGTTGTTATTTCTCTTTTCTCATTTGTGATTTTATTTGGGTCCTTTCTCATCTTTTTATCTTTTTTCTTTTTTAAAGATTTTATTTATGGATTCATGCGAGACATAGGGAGACAGAGGGATAGGCAGAGGGAAAATGAGGCTCAATGCGGGGACCTTTGATCCCCCAGGTCCCCGGGATCATGACCTGAGCCAAAGCAGATGCTCAACCACTGAGGTACCCAGGTTCCTTGCTGATTCAATTCTTTTGCTAGTTATGGGTCTGTTCATATTTTCTATTTCTTCCTATTTCAGGTTTGCTCGTTTACACATTTCTAGGGATTTGTCCATTTCTTCCAGTTCTCCCAGTTTGTTAGCGTATAATTTCATAGTATTCCCTTATAATTGTCTAATTTTGCTGGTGTTGATTGTGATATCTCTTCTCTCATTTGTGATTTTATTTATCTAGGTCTTTTCTCTTTTCTCATTGATAAAGCTGGCTATGGCTTGATCCGTTTTATTTATTATTTTGAAGATCCAGCTCTTAGTTTTGTTATTCCATTCTACTGTTTTGTTGTTTCTGTATTTTTAATCTCTGCTCTCATCTTTATTTTTTCCCTTCTTCTGTAGGCTTTAGGCTTTGTTTGCTATTTCTTTTCCAGCTCCTTTAGGTGTAGGGTTAGGTTGTGTATTGGAGACTTCTTGTTTCTTGAGGTAGGCCTGTATTGCTATGTACTTCCCTCTTAGGACTGCCTTTGCTACATCCTAGAGGTTTGGAGAAACATATTTTCATTTTCATTTGTTTTAAATTTCCTCTTTAATTTCCTGGTTGATCCATTCATTCTCTAGTAGGATGATCATAATCTCCACGTGTTTTTTGTCTGTCCAATTCTTTTTTCTTACTGTCGACTTCGAGTTTCATAGCATCATGTTCCAAAAATGTACAGTGTGTGATATCAACCTTCTTGTACCTGTTGTACCTATTGAGGGCTGATTTGTGGCCCATGATATGATCTGTTCTGGAGAATGTCCCATGTGCACTTGAAAGGAATGTGTATTCTGCTTTAGGAAGAAATATTCAGACTATATCTGTTGAGTCCCTGTGGTCCAGTGTGTGAAGGCTATTGTTCCCCTGTTGATTTTCTGCATAGACAATCGGTCCATTGCCATAAGTGGGTGTTAATATCCCCTGTCATTGTATTATTATCAGTGAGTTCCTGTACGTTTGCTGTTAATTCATTTCTATATTTAGGTACTCCCATGTTGCAGCATAAATATTTAGTTGTTGATTCTTTTTTTTTAAATAAATTTATTTTGTATTGGTGTTGAATTGACCAACATTCCGAATAACACCCAGTGCTCATCCCGTCAAGTGTCCCCCTCAGTGCCCATCACCCATTCACACACACTTCTGCCCTCCTCCCCTCCCAGCACCCCTAGTTCATTTCGCAGAGTTAGGAGTCTTTATGTTCTGTCTCCCTTTCTGATATTTCCTATACAATTCTTCTCCATTCCCTTATATTCCCTTTCAGTATTATTTATGTTCCACAAATGAATGAGAACATACACTGTTTGTCCTTCTCCGTTTGACTTACTTCACTCAGCATAATACCTTTCAGTTCCATCCACGTTGAAGCAAATGGTGGGTATCTGTCATTTCTAATGACTGAGTAATATTCCATTGTATATATAAACCACATTTTCTTTATCCATTCAACTTTGATGGACAGCGAGGCTCCTTCCACATTTTGGCTATTGTGGACATTCCTAATATAAACATCAGGGTGCAGGTGTCCCGGTGTTTCATTGCATCTGAATCTTTGAGGTTAATCCCCAACAGTGCAATTTCTGGGTCATTGTACAGGTCTATTTTTATCTCATTGTGGAACCTCCACAGAGTTTTCCAGAGTGGCTGCACCAGTTCACATTCCCACCAACAGTGGTTTCTATATTTAGGTACTCCCATGTTGGCAGCATAAATATTTAGTTGTTTGATCTTGATAGAGAGTCTTTTTAATTATGAAATATTGCCCTTCCTCATCTCTTCTTACAGTATTTGTTCTTTCTTTTTGAAATTTTAATTACTTATTTATATATTCATGAGAGATACACAGAGAAGCAGAAGAAGGAACATAGCAGAGTGAGAGGCAGGCTCCCCAAAGGGAGGCTGATGTGGGACTCGATCCTGGGATCCCAGGATCACACCCTGAGCTGAAGGCAGATGCTCAACCACTGAGCCACCATGTGTCCCCCAGGGTTTGGTTTCAAATCTCGTTTGTCTGATATAAGTACGGGTCCTCCAGCTTTCTTTTGATATCCATTAGCGTGATAGATGATTTTCCATCCCCTGACTTTCAATCTGTTGGTGTCTATAGGTCTAAGGTGAGCATCCTTTAGGCAGCGTACAGATGGATGTTGTTTTTTTAATAATAATATTATTTATGATAGTGAGAGGGAGAGAGAGAGACAGAGAGAGAGAGAGAGGCAGAAAATTAGGCAGAGAGAGAAACAGGCTCCCCACCAGGAGCCCAATATGGGACTTGATCCCAGACTCCAGGATCACACCCTGAGTCAAAGGCAGAGGCTCAACCCCTGAGTTACCCAGGCATCCCGGATCCTGCTTTTTAAGCCACTCTGATACCCTATATGTTTTGATTGAAGCATTTAGTCTATCAGCATTCAGAGTGATTATTCAAAGATATGAACTTTTTGCATTTGTGTTACCGGAAGAGTTGGTGTTTCTGGTGATGTTCTCTGGGCCTTTCTAGTCTTTGTTGCTTTTGATTTCTTTTTTCCCCCACTAGAAGAGTCCCTCTTAAAATTCATTACTGGACTGGTTAAGTGGTCCTGAACTCCTTTATATGTTGCCTGTCTGGGAAAATCTTTATCTCTCTTCCTCTCCTGAATGACACACTTGCTGAAGAAATAATTCATACAAATTGGACTCCAATAAAAAGAAATTTAAAAACAAAAAATAAATTCTTGCTAATATGATTGAGGAAAATGGCATTTAGGAGGAAAACCAGAAGCAGAAAGAGAGGAGGAGAGATTTCACTCTCCGTAGCCTTCACAGGGACCTGGTATCCTTTCCTAGGAGGGCCCCCCTCCGAAGGATGCTTCCTGCCCCTCTGCCCTCTTTGTTGGAACACAGCAGGCACATCTCCATGCCTCCAGCACCTCTGCAGTCATGGCTTATAGCGTTTTCCATGTATCCTATTGGGGACCACAGCGTAGTGTATGTAACCATCTGGCTGCTGTTTGACAACATTGGGGGGATTCTGACTTTTGTTGGTTTTGAGGTGCGTGTGTGTCTATCACATGCAGCTATCCCGTGCAGCTGTCGGATCCTCTGGCTGGGTCATCCAAAATCCCAAAATCGTTGGCAGAATATCATTTCTGGTGCTGGCGCTGGGCGGCTAGCTGGGCTCTCCTGGCTACTCCGGGGCTCACTCGTGCAGGACTTTCAGCTGGAGGGTCAGCTGAGCTGGAAGTTCCGGCTCGGCCACATTCCCATATCCAGCAGTGGGTCCGGCCTCCCCTGGAAGGCACGTGGGGACGTCAGCTGTGTTTGCCTGGCGGCGCCCCTCCAGGGGCTGGTTGGGGCCTAGGTGGTGCCCGCTCCTCCTCTCTGGGGGTCTCTCCACGCCCCATGCAAAGAGTTCTGGGAGACACAGAAATGGGCTGGCTGTGCATTTTCGCACCATATCACTTTATTGACTTTCTACAACAATCAGGCCCACAGCTGTGGGTGTGTGCCTTCCCCTGGGGAAGGAGACCTTTCTGTCCTTTAAGTGAGGGCAAGAATCAAACGGGGTGGGTGGGCTGGTGCTGGAGTTCCCCACCTGGGAGCATGTGTGGACTCCGGGTTGGGGCGTGTGTCCTGAGGTTTCAGCCTGAGTGACGATTCTGAGGACAGCAGAGCTGACCTGGACCTGCAACTCATGGGCTCCTGTGCTGGGTCCCCGCAGGGCAGCTGGACCCCGGCCTCGGGCCCTCTGGTGCCCCAGCACCTGGAGGAGCCTGCCTCATGGTATGGGTGCGGGTGTAGCCCACCGGCTTACCCCTCCACTCCCCACACTGGTGTGTCCCGGGATCCCCAGGGCTGCCCTAGATAAGCGACCTGTATCTGTGGGGCATACCCAGGGCCCAGGAGGCCACATCCAGCTTTGAGAGGACTCGCTCAGCCCGGGGCCAGAATCCAGGGTTGGCCAGGGCTATGGGGGCCTGATTTCATTAGTCTTTGAGCTGGGACTGGTGGGGCCTCAAATCAACCCAGCCCCCACAGAGCCTGGGCCCAAGTCAGCCCAGGTCCCTCTGGGTTAGGGGCTGCTGTCCTGTGCAGGGTGTCCCACCCTCCAGGAGGGACTGTGGGTGAAGGCAGGGCACAGTGTGTCCTCTGCACCACTCTCCTGTACACAAACTGTCTGGGGCTCCCTGCCTTCCCTCCTCCCTGCAACCCCTGGGTACTCTATGGGACACCTGGGCTTCTGATGGGAGCAGGGTATCCAGAGAACCCCAGGGAGTCTGAGCATGTCCCACAGGGTGCAGCTGCACTGGGTCCTTGTTAGGGGCCAACGGTGTGGGGGTGGATGGTGTGTGGGCATGAGTATGACGGTGGTGGGGTGTGGGGGATGGTGTAGGGGAGATGGTGTTGGGGTATAGTGTGGGTGGGGATTGTGTGAGGCTGTGTGTGTGTAAGGGGGATGGTGTAGGGGCTATGCCACGGGGGATGATGATGTTAGGGGATGGTGTGGGTCTGGGGAATGGGAGGATGGTGTGGGGGGCCGGCGAACACAGGGCATCCCCTTTCTCTAAGACGCACAGGGAGACGTCTACAGATTAAGGCGACCCCAGTCTGGGGTATGCTGTGTCACCTGTCCCTGGGGCCCCGTGTGCTGAGTGCAGGGCCCTGGCAGGACCAGGGGCATTATCTGGGGGTCATCATACTATGTATGTTTACAAATTGCAAATTGTCTCAAATTGAATGCATAGAATTTAGAAATATATAAAGTGCTGATGGTGGATATCACCCTGACCCTTCCGACCCTCATCAGATCGATGTGTGTCCTCCTCCAGTCACGGCCATGCACCCTGCCCCCAGGTCCCCTTACTTGCCCCATGGCCCCCACCCCAGCCCCCTGCTTTTCAGGGGCCGTCCCTCACCCCTTTGGGGTTCAGCTCACATGGCAATCCCTGGAGGTCCCATCCTAGTGGCCTCCTCATCCCTGAGACCCCGAGGGTGGGGGCACGGTGTTCATCCCAAACAACCTACAATGCAGCCGTGTGTTGTTGGCTGCTGTTCTTCCCCTGGGCTCTGAAGCCCGGTGTTCCCTACCCAGAAGCCCCCGGTCCTCCTGGGTCCCGATCCCCCTGGCCCCTCAGCCTCACCCTACCCCATAGTAGTCCCAAAACATGACGTGACTGCTGAACATCCTGTTGACATCCAGGTCCCCCAGCGTGATGTCCCTAGAGGAGACCAGGGATTCCTCCTTCATTTCCTGTGGGAAAACCGGGGAGGAGGAGCTGACGTCAGGGACACAGACCCCAACCTGTCTGTCCTGGGCAGGGAGCTCTGGGGCCACCATGGGAGTGTGTACTGCCAAAACCTCCTTCCTTCCTCTGGGAGGCCAGGGATGGCGGGAGTGCCCACCGTGCCCATGAGACCTGTATGACGGCCTGTGCCCAGCTGTTGTAGGCAGGGAGGTGACTGTCACCCTGGGTGGGAGGGGATAGAGGTTCAGCCAAGGTGGGAGGGGACATGGGGGTGTTGTGCTCAAGATTGTGAATCCGAGAAACCACTAAGGAGCTGACACCAATGCAAACACACAAGGGTTGATTTCCAAACTCGAGCTTGTGTCCAAGTACACCCAACACAGCAGAGTAGGGACTTGGACCCCGAGGTGGGTTTTAGCTTAGTTTTTTTTTTTAATTTTCTTTTTTTTTTATGATAGGCACACAGTGAGAGAGAGAGAGGCAGAAACACAGGCAGAGGGAGAAGCAGGTTCCATGCACCGGGAGCCTGACGTGGGACTCAATCCCAGGTCTCCAGGATCGCGCCCTGGGCCAAAGGCAGGCGCCAAACCACTGCGCCACCCAGGGATCCCGGTTTTAGCTTAGTTTTAAGGGCTTGTCTCGGGGTCCTCCAGAAGGGCTGGAGCAATTCCTCAAGTTCTGTTTACATTTTGATATGGGGCCTTCAAGGGTATTGAGCTCTGCTCTCATTCTAATAGGCGCTTCCAGCCATTGGCATGGGCTCAGTTTCATTCTATTGTGGGGAATTCTAGGACATTAAGCTGTAAACTTTTGTTTTTTTTCCTGTAACTGAAGTAATATAAATTTCAGCTCTTCTTCACAGGGGCCTGGGATGGCTGGACTTGTTCGAACACTGAACTTAAAGTAGAAAGGCCTTCATTTTCTCGGCCTCCTTGCGTCCAGTACCATCCTATCTAGCTCTTTCCCCTTCCCTGGAGCTCCTAAGAGAGCAATTGCAAATGACCTCAGCTTGCAACATGTGTTGGGAGAAAGGCCCAGGGATTTGGGATCAGGAAGACCTGGGTTGTGGACGTCCCAGCAGTGCAGCAGGATTCCATGCTGCAGACTCTTATTCCCTAAGGCTATCTTGACAACTGACTTTGTACATAGAAAAGCTCTCCTTTATCTTTAAAAGATGAGGAGCGAGTCAAAGTTTTTTTTCTCTGCCCATCTAATTGCTCAGATTCCAATCTGAGATGTATTTCCTGTTAATAAGGATAATTTACTATCCGTAGTACTATGGTTAAAATATTCTGACACAAGTAATTCAGAGGGATGAGGGTTTCTCATCTCTTTCTTCACAGCTCAGTCACTCATCAGGAAATGCATCTTTATGGATTTGGAAAGAACTGAGAGACATTATTACAATGGTCCTATTATGTGAAGGATTCTTCCCTGCGATTATTCCCCTATTTCAACTGACACTGAAACACTGTGAACTCTTTGGAAGACAAATGTCAAGGAAATAAATGTTATGCATTGCTAATTTTAAATGCACTTGCAATATGGTGTCTATTATAATAGAAGTATTTTTATCTGATTTTTGCTATTTATTATCCGTTCCTGCTTTTCAGGTTGAGGAGGCATTATACGTGTTCATAAGTGTTGTTCTTTCCTTCTGATATAAAATTATTTCTTTGTTCACACCGAAGGAACTCTATAAGAATAAGGCAAAAGTTAATTCAACAATTCTTAAAATGTCTTCAGACTTGGAGCCTGATTCATTTAAGTCAATTTTCAAAATAAATCTTATTTATTAGGAAAAAAACAAAGATTTATAGGGAAATTGAAAAGATAGTACAGATCATTCGCATGCACTGGCACTCAATTTCTCCAATTATTGATACCTTATATTAGTACGGTACAAATATGAGCTAATGAATCAATATTAAAATATTCGCATTTACCAAAGTCCATACTTTATTCAGATTTCCTTAGCTTTTGCTAAGTTCCCATCCCTCATATCACATTCCATTTGTGCTCCTGTTTTCTTAGGCTCCTATGGATTGTAACAGTCTTTCAGCCTTTCCTTGTTGTTGTTGAATGGAACACTTTGAGAAGTAGAGTATTTTGTAAAATTTCCCTCAGTTGGGACATGTCTGTTGTTTATCTCATGATTGAACTGTTTTTGTGGATTATATACAGAGATATACTCCTATTTTTAGTATATCATATAAAGGATAGATACTATCAACATGATTTATCAGTCTTGGTATCGATCTAATCATCTTGCTGAGGTAGTGTTTGTCAGCTTTCTCCGTAGTAAAGTGATTTATTATTATTATTATTATTATTATTATTATTATTATATTATCATTCTTATTTTAGGTTTTTCATAATATATTTTGCAGAAGGAAGTTACGATGTGTATTGCACACATAAAAGTGTGAAGATATGCTCATGAACTTGACTGTGGTATGTCTGCACGAGTTGTTTGAAATTCTTCTACATGGGAGATTTCTCTTTCTTTTGGGTTTGTTTGTTTGTTTCTTTTTCAAGATGTTATTTATTTATATGAGAGAGAGAGAGAGAGGAGAAAAAGCATGAGCGAGAGGGGCAGAGGGAGAGAGAGAAGCAGGTTCCCTGCTAAACAGGGAGCCTGCCTTGGGACCTGGATCATGATCTGAGCCTAAGGCAGAAGCTTAACTGACTGAGCCAACCAGGTGCCAATCTATCTATCTATCTATCTATCTATCTATCTTTCTTTCTTTCTTTCTTTCTTTCTTTCTTTTCTTTCTTCTTTCTTCTTTCTTTTTTTTAATGTTTGTTTATTTTTTTAAATTTTTATTTATTTATGATAGTCACAGAGAGAGAGAGAGAGGCAGAGACACAGGCAGAGGGAGAAGCAGGCTCCATGCACTGGGAGCCTGACGTGGGATTCGATCCCGGGTCTCCAGGATCGTGCCCTGGGCCAAAGGCAGGCGCTAAACCACTGCGCCACCCAGGGATCCCTGTTTCTTTCTTTTATTTTAATAATAATTTTATTTTTTATTGGTGTTCAATTTGCCAGCATACAGAATAACACCCAGTGCTCATCCCGGCAAGTGCCCCACTCAGTGCCCATCACCCATTCACCCCCACTGCCCGCCCTCCTCCCCATCCATCACCCCTAGTTCATTTTCCTGAGTTAGGAGTCTTTATATTCTGTCTCCCTTTCTGATATTTCCCACATATTTCTTCTCCGTTCCCTTATATTCCCTTTCACTATTATCTATATTCCCCAAATGAATGAGAGCATACAATGTTTGTCCTTCTCCGATTGAGTTACTTCACTCAGCATAATACCTTCCAGTTCCATTCACGTTGAAGCAAATGGTGGGTATTTGTCATTTCTAATGGCTGAGCAAGGCCCACCTGTTCTCTCTCTTCATCTTCTGAGTCTCCTAAAATATGAATGTTATTGTTTTAATAAGTGGCTGACTTCCCTACGTCTGTCTCTGTGGTCCATAACCTTTCTTGTTTTTATGGCTTCTACGTGGGACTGCATCTCAGTTACAGCATTTTTAACATTGGCCTGACTAGATTTTAGTTCTTTTATTTCTACTGTAAGGGATTCTCTAGTTTTCTTCTGTGCTCTTTTTCCAGCCCAGCTGCTATCTTTATAATAATTGTTTTAAACTGTAGTTAGACATCATATATGTGTATTGATGGACTTCCTGGCTGTGAGTACTACCTCATATTATTTTATGGAGGTGAATTTCTCCATCTCATTACCTTTTCCAGAAAAGAAAGAGGGAAGAAAAAGAAAAACCATGGAAAACAATAACAACTGCCCTCCAAAAAAAAAAAAAAACACACCAGATTATTTTGGCCTGCATTTTAAAAGACTCTAAATCCCAAAATATGAAACACAATTAAAGTACCATGAAAATAAAAATAAGAAATATATAAGGTACATACATAAAAATTAAAATAAGGCAATTAATAAAAAAATAAAAAAAATAAATGAAAATAAAGCACAAAGTACAAAGGAAGCTAGATCCTACTTTCCAGGCAGAGCTGAGTCTCTGCATCCTCTGTGGTCTGACAACTTGGTGGCAGTGAGTGGTCTGTGCAGGGTCTGGGGATGGGCTCTGGCGTTGATTATCAGGTGCACATCTGCTTGGTAGATGCAACTGCGGGGTCAGAGGCGGGGTGGGCATCAGCACCTCTGGCCTCCAGTGGGGGGTGCAGTGCTGCTCCCTGAGACCCCCCCTGGTGGGCAGGATGCGGGTGGGGTCTCTGGGTCCTCTGGCTCTGGGACTGAGCATCCTTCCCCCCCAGTCTGCATGGGCTTCCACAGAAGAGCTCCCAAGCCCCCGGGTCTCCGCCGATTCTCTCAGAACCCTGCGTTTACTCTACCTGTGTCCGAGCTTCTTTTGGTTTTGTTTTTTTATCTCAGAGAAGCCGACACTGATGCAAACACACGAGGGTTTATTTATAAGCTCGAGCTTGTGTCCAAGTATACCCAACAGAGTGGAGCAGGGACTTGGACCACGAGGTGGGTTTTAGCTTAGTTTTAAGGGCTGGTCTTGGGGACCTCCAGAAGGGCTGGAGCAATTCCTCAAGTTCTGTTTACATTTTGATATGGGACATTCAAGGGCATTGAGCTCTGTTCTCATTCTAATAGAGGCTTCCTGTTGGCCTGGGCTCAGTTTTGATTCTATTGTGGGGCTTTCTAGGTCATTAAGCTGTAAACTTTTGTTTTTTTTTCCTGTAACTGAAGTAATGTAAATTTCAGCTCTTCTTCACAGGGACCTGGGATGGGTGGACTTGTGCTAAAGCTGAATTTAAATTGGAATGGCCTTAATTTTCTTGGCCTCCACGCTTCCCATCCCATCCTATCTAGCTCCTTCCCCCTTCCCCAGAGCTCCTAAGAGAGCAATTGCAAATGCCCTCAGCTTGGCAGCCTGTGTTGGGGGACAGGTCCAGGGATTTGGGATCAGGAAGACCTGGGGTGTGGGCTTCCCAGCTGTGCAGCGGGATTCCATGCTGCAGACTCTTATTCCATAAGGCTATCTTGACAACTGACTTTGTACGTGGAAAAGCTTTCCTTTGTCTTTAAAAGATGAGGAGCGAGTCAAAGCTTTTTTTCTCTGCCCATCTAATTGCTCAGATTCCAATCTGAGACATATTTCCTGTTAATAAGGATAATTTACTATCCGTGGTACTATGGTTAAAATATTCTGACACAAGTAATTCAGAGGGATGAGGGCTTCTCATCTCTTTCTTCACAGCTCACTCATCAGGAAATGCATCTTTATGGATTTAGAAAGAACTGAGAGACATTATTACCAATGGTCCTATTATTTATGTGAAGGATCCTTCCCTGAGATTCTTCCCCTGTTTCAACTGACACTGAAACACTTTGTATTCTTTGGAAGACAAATGTCAAGGAAATAAATGTTATGCATTGCTAATTTTATTTTTTTTTATTTTTTTTATTTTTTTTTTATTTAATTTTTTAAAATTTATTTATGATAGTCACAGAGAGAGAGAGAGAGGCAGAGACACAGGCAGAGGGAGAACAGGCTCCATGCACCGGGAGCCCGACGTGGGATTCGATCCCGGGTCTCCAGGATCGCGCCCTGGGCCAAAGGCTGGCACTAAACCGCTGCGCCACCCAGGGATCCCCGCATTGCTAATTTTAAATGCACTTACAATATGGTGTCTATTATACTAGAATTATTTTTATCTGATTTTTGCTATTTATTATCTGTTCCTGCTTTTCAGGTTGAGGAGGCATTATGTATGTTCATAAGTGTTTTTCTTTCCTTCTGATCTAAAATTCTTACTTTGTTTCCATCAAAGGAACTCTTTAAGAATAAGGCAAAAGTTAATTCAACTATTCTTAAAATGTCTTCACACTTGGAGCCTGATTCATTTAAGTCAATTTTCAAAATAAATCTTATTTATTAGGAAAAAAACAAAGATTTATAGGGAAATTGAGAAGATAGTACAGAGCATTCTCATGCACTTGCACTCAATTTCTCCAATTATTGATACCTTATATTAGTATGGTACAAATATTAGCTAATGAATCAATATTAAAAACTTCGCATTCAAAAAAGACCAAAAAAAAAAAAAAAGAAAAACAAAGGCCATAGTTTATTCAGATTTCCTTAGTTTTTGCTAAGTTACAATCCCTCATATCACATTCCATTTGTCCTCCTGTTTCCTTAGGCTCATCTGGATTGTGACAGTCTTTCTGCATTTCCTTGTTGTTGTTGAACTGAACTGGAACACTTTGAAAAGTAGAGTATTTTGTAAAATTTCCCTCAGTTGGGACATGTCTGTTGTTTATCTCATGACTGAACTGTTTTTGTGGATTATATACAGAGATATACTGCTATTTTTATTATATCATATAAAGGATAGATACTATCAACATGATTTATCAGTCTTGGTATCGATCTGATCATCTTGCTGAGGTAGTGTTTGTCTGCTTTCTCAGTAGTAAACTCATTCTTTATTATTATTAATTATTATTATTATATTATCAATATTATTTTAAGTTTTTCATATTATATTTTGTAGAGGAAGTTACTATGTGTATTCCACACGTAAGAGTGGGAAGCTATGCTCATGAACTTGAGGCTGGAATGTCTTCACAAATTGTTTGAAATTCTTCTACATGGGCGATTTCTCTTCCTTGTGGGTTTGCTTGTTTGCTTCTTTTTCAAAGATGTTTTTTATTTATTTGAGAGAGTGAGGAGAGATAAAGCATGAGCGAGAGAGGAAGAGGGAGAGGGAGAAGCAGGTTCCCTGCTGAACAGGGAGCCTGCCTTGGGACCTGGATCATGATCTGAGCCTAAGGCAGAAGCTTAACTGACAGAGCCACACAGGTGCCACTCTTTCTTTCTTTCTTTCTTTCTTTCTTTCTTTCTTTCTTTCTTTCTTTCTTCCTTCCTTCCTTCCTTCCTTCCTTCCTTCCTTCCTTCCTTCCTTTCTTTCTTTCTTTCTTTCTTTCTTTCTTCTTTCCTTCTTTCTTTCTTCTCAAGACAGCAACTTCTGAGGAATTCCTCCCTCAGATGGGAGCTACATACTAACATCCAAACCAGGGTACCTAGCTGAAAGCTCTCTCTCTGGGGAAATTCCCTTTCGGAGATGAGCTGAAACGTGGTCCTGCCATGTTCCACACTGCCTGCAGATACAGTTACGAGCATCCTCAATAGACATGTTTGTCAGAAGCTCATGGGACGCAAGGGGCAAGCTGCAGGCTTCAACATTGTGTCTCCAGGTGTAGTAAAGCGGTATTCATGGAACATCTTGAATTACAATGCTGCCACATTCTCATGGCCATTAGAATGCAGTTAGTAGAAAGCTGGCTTCAGGCATGCCTCCTTTTGAAAGTTGAGCTCAGGGCAGAACCCTCCCGCATCCTGCCTGCCCATAGTCCTAGCTGCTAACATCCTTATGTTAGTTGTTGAGAGAGGTTGGAGAAAGGGAAGTGGAAGTGTCAGGACTGTCCTCACGTGTATCTGAGATCAATACAGCGATTGACAACGTCCTTATTCAATTAGAGTGTAGCTCCGGTATACCTCGCCTCAATAAGTGTCTAGCAGACATCGGCCTGCAAAGCATACACACTTCTGAGAGTTCAGCTTATGTCCTCTAACTCCTCCCTCCTGACTGGCTGTATGTTCCACTTCCACAGCATTTCATTGTATGCAGGACAGTAGCGGAGTGAAAACCAAGTGTCTGCCTTGTCAATTTCGCGCCTAACATACAGCTGCCTGCAAGGCATGCACACTCCTTTGGATTGAGCTTATGACTTATGCCTCCCACATGCTGACCATCTGCACACTTCAGTTCCAAAGGATTTCTTTCGATATGGGACGCAAGTTTTGCGAGAGGCAAATGTGTCTTAGTTCAATCCAGTGACTTCTGAGGAATTCCTCCCTCAGATGGGAGCTACATACTTCCAATCCTGAGTACCTAGCTGAAACCTCTCTCTCTGGGGAATTTCCTTCTGCGAGATGAGCTGACACGCGGTCCTTCCCAGTTCCACACTGCCTGCAGATGCTGTTACGAACATCCTCACTAGACATGTTTGTCAGAAGCTCATGGGACGCAAGGGCCAGCTGTAGGCTTCAATGGTTGTGCCTCCAGGTGCAGTAGAGCAGTATTCATGGAAGGTAGCGCTTTACAATTCTGCTACATTCTCACGGCCATCAGAACGAGCTAGTAGAAAGCTGGCTTCTAGGCATGCTTCCTTTTGAGAGCTGAGCTCAGTGCCGGACCCTCCCACATCCTTCCCGCCCGTAGACATAACTGCTAATATCCTTATGTTAGGTTTGGGTGAGGGTGGCGAAATGCATGTGGAAGTGTCAGGCCTGTATTCACAATTATCTGAGTTGAATACAGCGATTTCAAACGGCCTTCTTCAAAGAGTGTAGCTAGTTTCTAACTCCCATGTACGAGTGGGTAGCAGACATCTGCCTCCCAGGCGTACACACTTTTGAGAGTTGAGCTTATGGCCTGTGCTTCCCACATCCTGCCTGCAGGTACACTTTGCAGCTAACAGGCATAGGCTCAATGCGTGACTGAAGTGTTGTGAGGGGTAAGTGGAAAGTCCCGTCACACAAGACTTGTGCCTCCAAGCTCAATCCAGCGATTTCCTAGTAATTCCTGTCTTATACAAATGCTACATACTAAGTTCCATACGTGAGAATCTATCTGAACCACGAGTCCAAAAGCATCTCTCTTCTGAGATTTGAGCTCCCACCCAGTCCCTCACAGTTCCACACTACCTGCAGAATGAGTTTTGACATCTTCACCAGAGACGTTTGTCAGAAGCTTGTGAGACGCAAGTGGAATAATGCAGGCCTGGAAGGTGTCTCCAGGTGCAGTAGAGTGGTATTCTTCAAACCTCCTGAGGTAGAAGACTGATATGGTCTCATGGCCATTAGAACGCAGCTATTTGAATGCTGGCTTCTAGGTATGTTCTCTTCTGAGAGCTGAGCTCAGGGCAGGACCCTCCCGCATCTTGCCTGCCCATTGTCATAGCTGCTAACATCCTTACGTGAAGTGCTGGAAGAGATTGGAGAAATGCGAGTGGAAGTGTCAGGACTGTACTCACGTGTACCTGAGTTCAATACAGCGATTGCCAACGTCCTTGTTCCATTAGAGTGTAGCTCGTGTATACCTCGCCTGGATGAGTGTCTAGCAGACATCGGCCTGCAAATCATACAGACTTCTGAGAGTTGAGCTTATGGCCTGTACCTCCGCATCATGACTGCCTGTACTCTTCCACAGCATTTTGTTGTATGCGGGAGAGTAGCCGAGTGAAAACCAACTGTCTGCCTTGTCAATTTCGCACCTAACGGACAGGTGCCTCCCAGGCATGCACACTCCTTTGGATTGAGCTTATGGCTTGTACCTCCCACATGATTACCGCCTGTACACTTCACTTTCAAAGGATTTCCTTCGATATGGGTCGCAAGTTTTGCGAGAGGCAAGTGTCTCTTAGTTCAATCCAGCGACTTCTGGGGAATTCCTCCCTCAGGTGGGAGGTACATACTAACTTCCAAACCTGAGTTACTAGCTGAAAGCTCTCTCTCTGGGGAACTTCCCTCTCGGAGATGAGCTGAATCGTGGTCCTTCCCAGTTCCACGCTGCCTGCAGGTGCAGTTACGAACATCCTCACTAGACATGTTTGTCAGAAGCTCATGGGGCGCAAGGGCCAGCTGCTGGCTTCAATGGTTGTGTCTCCAGGTGCAGTAGAGTGGTATTCATTGTATTCGTACCGCCTACAATTCTGCTACATTCTCACGGCCATTAGAACGAGCTAGTATAAAGCTGGCTTCTAGGCATGATCTGTTGTGAGAGCTGAGCTCAGGGCAGGACCCTCCCGCATCTTGCCTGCCCATAGTCATAGCTGCTAACATCTTTACGTGGAGTGCTAGGAGATGTTAGAGAAATGCGACTGGAAGTGTCAGGACTATACTCACGTGTATCTGAGTTCGATCCATCGATTGCCAACATCCTTGTTCAATTAGAGTGTAGCTCGGGTATGCCTCACCTCGATAAGTGTCTAGCAGACATCGGCTTGCAAAGCATACACACTTTGGAGATTTGAGCTTATAGCCTGTACCTCCCCCATCCTGACTGCCTTTATGTTCTGCTTCCACAGCATTTCGTTGTATGCATGAGAGTAGCGGAGTGAGAACCAAGTGTCTGCCTTGTCAATTTTGCGCCTAGCGGACAGCTGCCTCCAAGTGATGCACACTCCTTTGGATTGATCTTAGGACTTGAACCTCCCACATGCTGACCGCCCGTACGCTTCGCTTCCAAATGATTTCGTTTGATATGGGACGCAAGTTTTGAGAAATAAATGTTTCTTAGTTCAATCCAGCAACTTCTGAGGAATTCCTCCCTCAGATGGGAGCTACCTACTAACTTCCAAACCTGAGTACCTAGCTGAAAACTCTCTCTCTGGGGAACTTCCCTCTCGGAGATGAGTTGAAACGTGGTCCTTCCCAGTTCCACACTGCCTGCAGATACAGTTACAAACATACTCACTAGACATGTTTGTCAGAAGCTCATGGGATGCAAAGGGCAAGCTGCAGACTTCAAGGTTGTGTCTCCAGGTGCAGTAAAGCGGTATTCATGGAACATCCTGAATTACAATGCTGCCACGTTCTCATGGCCATCAGAACGCAGTAAGTAGAAAGCTGGCTTCGAGGCATGCCTCCTTTTGAAAGCTGAGCTCAGGCCAGGACCCTCCCGCATCCTGAACTCCCGTAGTCATAGCTGCTAACATCCTTATTTTAGGTAATGGGGGAGGTTGGAGAAATGCAAGTGGAAGTGTCAGGACTGTACTCACGTGTATCTGAGTTCAGTACAGCGATTGCCAGCATCCTTGTTTAATTAGAGTGTCGCTTGTGTATACCTTGCTTCAATAAGTGTCTAGCAGACATCGGCCTGCAAAGCATACACACTTCTGAGAGTTGAATTTATGCCTTGTACCTCGCACATGCTGACTGCAGGTACACTTCGCTCCTATAAGGCCTAGGCTCAATGCGTGACAGAAGTTTTGTCAGAGGTTAGTGGAAGGTGCCGGCCCACACAATTAGTCTCCAAGCCCAATCCAGAGATATGTGAGGAACTGCTCTCTAGGATTGGTGCTACACACTAAGTTCCATACATGAGAATCTAGTGGAACACAGTGTCCAAAGGGTACTTGCTTCTGAGACTTGAGCTCACCTCCAGTCCCTCACAGTTCCACATGGCCTTCAGATGAAATTTTGAACATCCTCACTAGACGTGTTTGTCAGAAGCTCATAGGACAAAAGGAGCTAGCTGCAGGCTTCAATGCTTGTGTCTCTATGTGCAGTAGAGCGGTATACATGGAACCTCCTGACTTACAAAGTAGCTACATTCTCATGGCCATAAGAACGCAGCTAGTGGAAAGGTGTATTCGAGGCATGCTGCTGAGGATCAGAGTCACCAGTTCCAGGTGAGGGACAGGTGGGGCCAGAGTCACTGGTACAGAAGAGGCCAAAGTGAGGACCAGAGTTACCAGGTCCAGGTGAGTCCCGGTGTGGAATAGAGGAACCATGTCCCGATGATGCCCAGGTAGGGACCAGAGTCACCAGGTCCAGATGAGGCCCAGGTGTGGAGCATATTCACTAGGTTCAGGTGAGGCCCAGTTGAGGACCAGAGTCACCAGGTCTGGTTGAGGCCTAGAGGGGTACCAGAATCACCTGGTCCAGGTGACATCCAGAAGGGGACCAGAGTCACCAGGTCAGGGTGAGGCCCAGAGGGGTTCCAGAGTCATCATGTCAAGGCGAGGCTCAGGTGTGGAACAGAGTAACCAGGTCCCAATGATGCCGAGGTTCTGACCAGAGTCACCAGATCTGGGTGACGCCTAGATAGGATCAGAGTCACCAGTTCCAGGTGAGGCCAAGAAGGAGTCCACAGCAATCAGGTCCAGGTGGGGAACAAAGTCACCAGGACTGGGTGAGGCCCAGATGGGGACTAGATTCACCAGGTCCAGGTGAGGCCCAGGTGGTGACCAGAGTCACCGGGTCCGGGTGAGGACCAGGTAAGGACCAGATTCACCAGGTCCAAGAGGCCCACGTGGGGACCTGAGTCACCAGGTATGGGTGAGGCCCAGGTGGCAACCCCACTCACCAGATCCAGGTGAGGCCAACCTGCATGCCATAGTCACCAGATCCAGGTGAGGCCCTGGTGGGGACCGGAGTCCCCAGCTAAATGTGAGGCTAGAAGGACACCACAGTCACCAGGTCCAGGTGTGGTTCATGTGGGAACGAGAGTCACCAGGTCCAGGTGAGACCCAGGTGGGGACCACAGTCACCAGGTCCAGATTGAGGCCTAGGTGGGGGGCCCAGAGTCATCAGGGCCAGGTGAGTCCAAAGTGTGGAGCAAAGTTATCAGGTCCAGGTGAGTCCCAGGTGGGAACCAGTCACCTCGTCCAGGTGAGGCCCACAAGTGTAGTGCCTCCAAGCTCAATCCCTCGATTTCCTAGTAGTTCCTGTCTTAGACTTGTGCTACATAATAACTTCCATACTAGCTAATAGAACCCTGCATCTAACGGCAACTTACATTCGAGAGTTGGGCTCACACGCAGTCCTTCACAGTTCCACACTGCCTGCAGAATGTCTTTCCAACGTCTTCACCGGAGATGCTTGTCAGAAACTTGTGAGACGCAAGTGGAATAATGCAGGCCTGGAAGGTGTTTCCAGGTGGAGTAGAGTGGTATTCTTGGAACCTCCTGAGTTAGAATACTGCTGCGTTCTCAGGGCCAGAAGAATGCAGCTAGTTGAAAGCTGGCTTCTAGAGATGCTTCCTTGTGAGAGTTGAGGTGAGGGCAGGACCCTCCCGCAACCTGACTGCCTGTAGACATAGGTCCTAACATCTTTATGTTAGGTACTGGAAGAGGTTGTGAAAAGCATGTAGACGTTTCAGGCTTGTAGTCATGTGTAACTGAGTTCAATACAGCGATTTCCAACAGCCTTGTTCAATTAAAGTGTAGCTAGGTTCTAACTCCCATAAAAGAGTGGCTAGCAGACATCTGCCTGCAAAGCATACACGCTTCTGAGAGTTGAGCTTATGGGCTGTACCTCCCACAATCTGACGGCCTGTACGGATCGCTTCCACAGCATTCCCTTCTATGCGGGACAGTAGCAGAGTGAGAACCAAGTGTCTGCATTGTCAATTTCGCGACTACCGGACACCTGCCTCCAAGTGCTGCACACTCCTTTGAATGAGCTTATGGCTTGTTCCTCCCACGTGCTGACCGCCTGTACCTTTCACTTCGAAAGGATGTCATTCGATACGGGACACAAGTTTTGTGAGAGGCAAGTGTCTCCCAGCCCAATCCAACGACTTCTGAGTAATTCCTCCCTCAGAAGGTAGCTACATACTAACTTCCAAACCTCAGTACCTAGTTGAAAGCTGTCTCTCTGGGGAACTTCCTTCTGTAAGATGAGTTGACACGCGGTCCTTCCCAGTTCCACACTGCCTGCAGATGGAGTTACGAACATCCTCACTAGACATGTTTGTCAGAAACTCATGGGACGCTAGGGGCAAGCTGCAGGCTTCAACGGTTGTGTCTCCAGGTGCAGTAGAGTTTTTTCATGGAACGACCTGATTCCAATGCTGTAAAGTTTGGGTTAGGTTATGGGTTAGGGTTAGGGTCCATTTAAGCTTAGGGTTAGGGTTAGGGTTAGGGTTCAGGTTAGGTTAGGGGTAGGTTCAGGGTTAGGGGTAGGCTACGGGTTAGGGTTAGTGTTAGGTTATGGGTTAGGTTATGGGTTAGGGTACGGGTTAGGTTACGGATTAGGGTATGGGTTAGTGTTAGGGTTAGGGTACGGGTTAAGGTTAGGTTTAGGGTATGGCTTAGGGTTCGGTTTAGGTTTATGGTTAGGGTTAGGGTTAGGGTACGGGTTAGGGTTAAAGTTAGGGTACTGTTTAGGGTTAGGGTTAGGGTTAGGTTACGGGTTAGGGATAGGGTAAGGGTTAAGGTTAGGATTAGGTTAGGGTTAAGATTAGGGATTGGGTTTCGTTAGGTTTAGGGTTGGGGTAAGGTTAGGGTTAGGGTTCGGGTTAGAGTTTGGGTTAGGGTACGGGTGAGGGTTAGGGTAAGCGTTAGGGTAAGCGTTAGGGTACGGGTTAGGATTAGGGTACGGTTTAAGGTTAGGTTTAGGGGTAGGATATGGGATAGTGTTAGGTTTAGGGTACTGTTTAGTGTTAGGGTTAGGGTTACGTTTACGGTTAGGGTTAGAGTATGGGTTAGGGTTAGAGTTAGAGTTCGGGTTATATTTAGGGTTAGGGTTAGGCTACGTGTTAGGGTTAGTGTTAGGGTTATGATTAGGGTTCGGTTTAGGTTTAGGGTACAGATTAGGGTTAGGGTACGGGTTAGGGTTAGGGTTTGGGTACGGTTTAGAGATATGGTATAGATTATGATATGGGTTAAGGTATGTATGGGTTAGGGTACTGGTAACAGTTAGGGTTTGGGTTAGGTTTAGGGTACGGGTTAGGGTTAGGTTTAGGGTACGGGTTAGGGTACAGGATAGGGTTAGGTTTAGGGTTAGTGTTAGGGTTTGGGTTAGGGTATGGGTTAGGGTTAGGTTTAGGGTACTGTTTAGGGTTAGGGTTAGGTTTAGGTTACGGGTTAGGGTTAGGGTAGGTTACAGGTTAGGGGGAGTGTTAGGGTTAGGTTTCGGTTAGGGTTGGGGTAGGGTTAGGGTTTAGGGTTAGGGTTAGGGTACTGTTTAGGGTTAGGTATAGTGTTAGGTTTAGTTTACGGGTTAAGGTTAGGGTTAGGTTATGGGTTAGGGTTATGGTTCGGGTTAGGGTATGGGATACGTTAGGGGTAGGGTTAGGGAATGGGTTAGGGTTAGGGTTGGGGTTAGTCTGAGGGTACAGGTTCAGGTTAGGGTTAGGGGTGGGGTATGGGTTTGTTTATGGGTTAGGGTACGGGTACGGTTATGGGTTAGTGTACAGGTTAGTGTTAGGGTTTGGGTTAGGGAACGGGATAGGATTAGGGTTTGGGTACGGGTTAGGGTACAGGTTAGGGTACAGGTTAGGTTACGGTTTAGGGTTAGGGTATGGGTTAGAGTTAGGGTTCAGGTTAGGGTTGGGGTTAGAATTAGGTTTAGGGTAGGGTTAGGTTTAGGGTTACGGTACGGGTAGCGTACGCATTAGGGTTAGGGTTAGGGTACGGGTTAGGATTAGGGTACGGGAGAGTTAGTGTTAGAGTTAGGATACGGGTTTGGGTTAGAGTTAGGGTTAGGGTACGGCTTAGGGTTAGGTTTAGGGTTAGGGTTAGTTTAAGGTACACATTATGGTTAGGGTTAGGGTACTGTTTAGGGTTAGGTTTAGTTTACGGGTTAGGGTTAGCATTAAGGTTAGTTTACGTGTTAGGGATAGGGTTTGGGTGAGGTTTAGGGTTAGGTTAGGGTTAGGGTTAGGTTTAGAGATAGGGTTAGGTTTATGATTAGTGTTAGGGTTAGGTTAGGGGTAGTTTTAGTGTGAGGGTACGGGTTATGGTTAGGGTTAGGGTAGGGTACGGTTTAGGGTTAGGGTACGGGTTAGGGTTAGTGTTAGGGTTAGGAGTTAGGGTTAGGGTTTGGGTTAGGGTTAGGGTTATAGTTATGGTTAAGGGTTAGGGTTAAGGATTAGGGTTAGGGGTTAGGGGTTCGGGTTTGGGTTATGGTTAAGGGTTAGGGGTTAGGGGTTAGGGTTACGGTTAGGGTTAGGTGTTAGGGCTAGGTTTTGGGTTAGGGTTAGGGTTATGGTTAGGGTACGGCTTAGGGTTAGGTTTAGGGTTAGTGTTAGGGTTAAGGTACACGTTTGGGTTAGGGTTAGGATACTGTTTGGTTAGGGTTAGGTTTAGTTTATGGGTTAGTGTTAGGATCAGGGTTAGGTTTAGTTTACGTGTCAGGGATACGGTTAGGGTGAGGGTTAGTGTTAGGTTAGGGTTAGGGTTAGGGTTAGGTTTAGAGGTAGGGTTAGGGTTATGATTAGAGTTAGGGTTAGGTTTAGGGGTAGTTTTATTGTTAGGGTACGGGTTATGGTTAGGGTTAGGGTAGGGTATGGTATAGGGTTAGGGTACGGGTTAGGGTTAGTTTTAGGGTTAGAATTAGGGTACGGGTTAGGGTTAGTGTTAGGGTACCATTTAGGGTTAGTGTACGGGTTAACGTTAGGGTTGGGGTTAGCGTAAGGGTTAGGGCACGGGTTAGGATTAGGGTTAGGGTATTGTTTGGGTTAGGGTCAGGGTTAGATTTAGGTTACGTGTTAGGGTACGGGTTAGGGTTAGGATACGGGTTAGGGTTAATGTACGGGTTAGGGTTGGGGTTAGGGTATGGTTTAGGGTTAGGGTACGGGTTAGGGTTAGGGTATGGGTTACGTTTAGGGTTAGGTTACGGGTTAGGGTAAGGGTTAGGGTTAGGTTTAGGGTTAAGTGTTGAGGTTAAAGGTTACAGATAGCGTTAGGGGTCATGGTTAGGGGTTAGGGGTTAGGGTTAGGGTACTGGTTAGGGTAAGGGTTAGGGTTAGGTTACCGGTTAGTGTATGGGTTAGGTTTCGGGTTAGGTTTAGGGTTAAGGTTAGGGTTAGTGTTAGGGTTAGGTTTAGGGTTAGGGTTAGGGTGAGGGGTTAGGGTTAGTGTTAGGGTTAGGGGTTAGGGTTAGGTTTAGGGTTAGGGTTAGGGTACGGGTTACGGTTAGAGTACAGGTTACGGTTAGGGTTAGGGGTTAGGGGTTAGGGTTAGGGTTAGAGTTAGAGTTAGAGTTAGGGTTTAGGGTTAGGGTTAAGGCTTAGGGTTAGGTTTAGGGTTAGTGGTTAGGGGTTCAGGTTAGGGGTAGTGGTAGGGGTTAAGGTTAGGGTTAGGGGTTAGGGTTAGGTTTTGGTTTGTGGTTAGGGTTAGGTTTTGTTTTAGGGTTAGGCTTATGGGTTAGGGTTTAGGGTTAGGGTTAGGTGTTAGGGTTAGGGTTAGGGTTAGAGGTTAGGGTTATGGTTATGGTTAGGTATGTGTTAGGGTTAGGGTTAGGATATGGGTTAGGGTACAGGTTAGGGTACGGGTTAGTGTTAGAGTACTGGTTAGGGTTAGGGTTAGTGGACGGGTTAGTGGACGGGTTAGGGTAAGGGTTAGGGTACGGGTTAGGGTTGGGGTACAGTTTAGTGTTAGGGTACCTGTTAGGGTTAGGGTATTGGTTAGGATTAGGGTACGGCTTAAGTTTAGGGTTAGTGTTCGGGTTAGGGTTAGGGTTAGGGTTTAGGTTTTAGGGTTAGTGTTAGTATTACAGTTAGGGTTAGGGTTAGGGTTAAGGGTTAGGGTTAAGGGTTATGGTTAGGATAGGTTTAGTGTTAGGGGTTAGGGGTTAGGGTTAGGGATTTGATTCGATTCAATTCTTTTTTTAAATTAAAAAGAATTTTTTTAAATTTATTTATGATAGACATAGAGGCAGAGACACAAGAGGAAGGAGAAGCAGGCTCCATGCAGAAGCCCGATGTGGGACTCGATCCCAGGTCTCCAGGATCATGCCCCAGGCTGCAGGCAGCGCTAAACCGCTGCGCCACCGGGGCTGCCCTCGATTCTTTTCGATTCGAGTCGATTCGATTCAATTCTTTTCGATTCGAATCAATTCAATTCTTTTCAATTCGATTCTTATCGATTCGATTCTTTTCGATTCTATAGATTCTTTTCTATTCGATTCAATTTGATTCGATTAGATTCTTTTCAATTCGATTCGGTTCGAGTCTTTTTGATTCGATTCGTTTTGATTCGATTCTTTTCAGTTCGATTCGATTCAAATCTTTTCGATGCGATTCAATTCGATTCTTTACGATTCGATTCAATTCTTTTCAATTCGACCTGATTTTTTTCGATTCGATTCGATTCTTTTCCATTCGATTTGATTCGATTCTATTCTTTTCGATTCGATTCGATTCGATTCGATTCTTTTCGATTCTATTCGGTTTTTTTGATTTGATTTGATTCCTTTCGATTTGATTCAATTCGATTCGAATCTTTTCGAATCGATTCTATTCTTTTTGATTCGATTCGATTCTTTTCGATTTTTTTCGTTTAGATTCTATTCTTTTCTATTTGATTCAATTCGATTCGATTCAATTCTGTTCGATTCGATTCAATTCGATTCGATTTGATACTTTTCGATTCGATTCTTTTCGGTTTGATTCGATTCTTTTCGAGTTGATTGATTGTTTTCAATTCATTTTGATTCGATTATTTTCAATTCGATGCGAATCAATTATTTTCGATTTGATTTGATTCGATTCGATTATTTTCGATTCGATTTGATTCAATTCGATTCTTTTCGATTGGATTATTTTCGATTGATTTGATTATTTTCGATTTGATTCAATTATTTTCGATTCAATTCGATTGGATTATTTTCGATTTGATTCGATGCGAATCAATTATTTTCGATTCAATTTGATTCAATGCAATTATTTTCGATTCAATTCAAATCAATTTGATTATTTTTGATTCGATTTGATTGGATTTGATTCGATTATTTTCGATTCGATTCAATTATTTTTGATTTGATTAGATTCTTTTCTATTCAATTCAATTATTTTCGATTCAATTTGGTTTGATTCGAATCGATTATTTTCAATTCAATTTGATTTGATTCGGTTCGATTATTTTCGATTCGATTTGATTTGATTCGATTCGATTATTTTTGATTCGATTACTTTCGATTCGATTTGATTCGATTCGATTCTTTTCGGTTTGATTTGATTATTTTCTATTCGAATCAATTCGATTCTTTTCAATTGGATTATTTTCCATCGATTTGATTATTTTCGATTCGATTATTTTAAACTCGATTCGATTATTTTCGATTCGATTCGATTATTTTCGATTCGATTAGATTCTTTTCAATTCGTTTTATTTTCCATTCGAATCGATTCGATTATTTTCGATTCGATTATTTTAAACTCGATTCGATTATTTTCGATTCGATTTGATTATTTTCGATTCAATTCAATTCGATTATTTTCAATTCGATTCGATTCAATACGAGTCGATATTTCGATTTGATTCAATTCGATTATTTTTGGTTCGATTCAGTTCGATTATTTTTTATTCTTTTTGATTCAATTATTTTCGATTCGATTAGATACTTTTCGATTCAATTCAATTGTTTTTGTTTCCATTCTGTTTGATTGTTTTCGATTCGATTGATTCAATTCGATTATTTTCGATTCGATTCGATTCTCTTCATTTCCATTCTTTTCGATTCGAATAATTGAATCGAATCAAATCGAATTGAAAAGATTTGATTCGAATTGAATAGAAAAGAATCGAATCAAATCAAATCGAAAAGAATCGAATCGAATCAAATCGAAAAGAATCGAATTGAATCAAAAAGAATCAAATTGAAAAAATCTAATCGAATCAAATAGAAATGAAAAGAATCAAATCGAATCAAATCGAAAAGAATCTAATCAAATCGATAAAAATCGAATTGAATTGAATCGAATCGAACAGAATCAAATCGAATGACATCGAAAAGAAGCGAATCGAAAAGAATTGATGCAGTTGAAAAGAATCGAATCGAATTGAATTAAATCGAAAAGAATCGAATCAAATCAAAAAGAATCGAAACAAATTGAAAAAGATTCGATTCGATTCGATTAATTTCGATTCAATTCGATTATTTTTGACTTGATTCGATTCTTTGGATTCAATTATTTTAGATTCGATTCGATTATTTTCGATCGATTCGATTATTTTCGATTCAATTTGATTAGATTATTTTCGTTTCGATTCGATTCAATGATTTGATTCGATTATTATCGATTCGATTTGATTCGATTCTTTTCGATTCGATTCGATTATTTTCGATTCGATTATTTTCAATTCGATTCAATTATTTTCGATTCGATTCGATTATTTTCAATTCAATTTGATTCGATTCTTTTTGATTCTATTTAATTCAATGCGAATCGATAATTTTGATTCAATTCGATTCGATGATTCGATTCGATTATTATCGATTTGATTTGATTCGATTCTTTTCGATTCGATTTGATTCTTTTCGATTCGATTCGATTGCATTCGATTTGATTATTTTCAATTCAATTCGATTCGATTATTTTTCATTTGATTCGATTATTTTTGATTCGATTCGATTATTTTCTATTTGAATCGATTCGATTCTTTTCGATTCGATTATTTTAGATTCGATTCGATTATTTTCGATTTAATTCGATTATATTCGATTCGAATCGATTAGATTATTTTCGATTCGATTGGATTATTTTAGATTTGATTAGATTATTTTCGATTCAATTCGATTGGATTATTTTTTATTCGATTTGATGCAAATCGATTCTTTTCGATTCAATTCGATTTGATGCGATTAACTTTGATTCAATTTGATTATTTTCAATTCGATTCGATTTGATTCGATTCGAATAATGTTTTTTAATTTTTATTTATTATTTATGATAGTCACAGAGAGAGAGAGAGGCGCAGAGACACAGGCAGAGGGAGAGGCAGGCTCCATGCACCGGGAGCCCGATGTGGGATTTGATCCCGGGTCTCCAGGATCGCGCCCTGGGCCAAAGGCAGGCACCAAACCGCTGCGCCACCCAGGGACCCCGATTCGAATAATTTCAATTCGATTCAATAATTTTCGATTCATTTCAATTCAATTTGATCATTTTCGATTCAATTTGATTGGATTCGTTTCGATTATTTTTGATTCGATCCAATTATTTTTGATTCGATCGATTCTTTTCGATTCGATTCGATTCGATTATTTTCGATTCAATTCGATCGATTCGGTTTGATTATTTTCAACTCAATTCAATCGATTCGGTTCAATTATTTTCGATTTGATTTGATTCAATTCGATTATTTTCGATTCGATAAGATTACTTTCGATTCGATTATTTTCGATTCGATTTCATTATTTTCAATTCAATTCAATTCGATTATTTTCGATTCAATTCAATGCGAATCAATTATTTTCGATTAGATTCGATTCAATTATTTTCGATTTGATTTGATTCGATTATTTTCAATTCGATTCAATTTGATTATTTTCATTTCGATTCGGTTCGATTCAATTCTATTATTTTCGATTCGATTCGTTTCATATCGATTCGAATCGTTTTGATTCAATTTGATTATTTTCGATTTGAATCGATTCTTTTCGATGCGATTCTTTTCGATTCGGTTTGATATTTTCAATTCGAATCGACTCGATTCTTTTTGATTCGAGTACATAAGATTCGATTCTTTTCGATTCAATTCGATATGATTTGATTCTTTTCGATTCCATTCGATACGATTCGATTCGATTCTTTTCATTTTGATTCGATTCGTTTCGATGCTATTCAATTCGATTCTTTTCGATTCGATTTGATTCTTTTTGATTCGATTCGATTCGATACTTTTCGATTCGATTTGATTCGTTTTGATTCAATACGATTCTTTTTGATTCAATTCGATTAGATTCTTTGCGATTCAATTAAATACGATTCTATTTTTGATTCGATTCGATTTGATTCTTTTTGATTCGATATGATTTGATTTGATTCTTTTCGATTTGATTCAATTCGATTCTTTTCAATTCGATCTTTTCGATCGATTCGATACGATTCTTTTCGATTCTTTTCGATTTGATTAGATTCTTTTCAATTTGATTCGATTTGATTCTTTTCGATTTGATTCTTTTCGCTTCGATTCGATTCTACTCGATTCATTTAGAATCGATTCGATTCTTTTTGATTCGATCTATTTGATTCTTTTCGATTCAGTTCGATTCGATTCGATTCTTTTCGATTTGATTCAATTCTTTTCCACTCTGATTCGATTCATTTTGATTTTTTTTGATTTGTTTCAATTCGAATCTATTCGATTCTTTTAGATTCAATTCGATTCTTTTAGATTCAATTCAATTCGATTCAATTCCATTCGATTTAATTCTTTTCGATGCAAATCAATTCGATTCGATTCTTTTTGATTCGATCTATTCGATTATTTTCGATTCGGTTAGATTCGATTCAATTCTTTTCGATTCGATTCGATTCTTTTCCATTCGATCTGATTAGATTCGTTTTGAATTTTTTCGATTCGATTTGATTCGAATCTATTCGATTCTTTTCGATTCAATTCAATTCTTTTCGATTCAATTCAATTCGATTCAATTCCATTCGATTCGATTCTTTTCGTTTCGATTCGATTCTTTTCAATTCGATTCGATTCGATTCTTTTCGATGCTATTCGATTCTATTCTTTTTGATATGATTCGATTCTTTTCGATTCGATTCGATTCGATTTGATTTGATTCTTTTCAATTCAATTAGATATGATTTGATTCTTTTCGATTCAATTCGATACCATTCGATTCTTTTCGATTCGATTCGATTTGATTGTTTACGATTTGATTCGATACAATTGGATTCTTTTCATTTCGATTCGATTCTTTTCGATTTGATTCGATTCTTTGGATTCGATTCGATACTGTTCGTTTAGATTCAATTCTTTTGGATTCAATTCGATTCATTTCGATTCTTGATGCGATTCGAATCTTTTCACTTTGCTTCAATTCGATTCTACTCTATTCATTTCAAATCGATTCGATTCTTTTTGATTCGATCTATTCAATTATTTTCTATTCGGTTCGATTCGATTCAATTCTTTTCGATTTGATTCGATTCTTTTCCATTCGATCTTATTAGATTCGTTTCGAAATTTTTCAATTCAATTCGATTCGAATCTATTCGATTCTTTTCGATTCAAATTCCTTTCTTTTCAAATTGATTTGATTCGATTCGATTCTTTTTTATTCCATTCGAATCGATTTTTTTCGATTCAATTCTTTTAGATTCGATTAAATTCGATTTTTTTCAATTCGATTCGATTCTTTTTGATTCTATTCTATTCGATTCGATTGAATTCGATTTGAATCTATTCGATTAGATTCTTTTCGATTTGATTCGATTTGGTTCTTTTCGATTCGATTCGATTCTTTTCAATTCGATTCTGTTCTTTAAGGTTCAATTAGATTTTTTTGATTCAATTAGATTCTTTTCGATTCGATTCGAGTCGATTCTTTTCGATTCGAATAGACAGTTTTCTATTCTTTTAGATTCCTTTCGATTCGATTCGATTCTTTTCGATTCGATTCTATTCTTTTACATTCGATTCGATATTTTCGATTCGATTCGATTCTTTTTTATTAGATTTTTTCGATTCTCTTCGATTCGATTCGATTCGATTTTTTTTCGTTTTGATTCGATAGTTTTCTATTCGTTTCTTTTCTATTGGATTCGATTCGATTCTTTTCGATTCGAGTCTTTTCAATTCGAATTTCTTTCTTTTCGAATCAATTTGATTTGATTCTTTTCGATTTGATTCGATTCAATTCGATTCTTTTCGATTCGATTCGATTCTTTTTTTATTCGATTCGATTTGATTCTTTTCGAGTCGATTCGAATCAATTCGGGTTTTTTTTAATCTATTCGATTCTTTCGATTCGACTCTTCGATTCAATTATTTTGGATTCAATTCTTTTTGATTCGATCCTTTTTGATTCGATTTGATTCTTTTCGATTCGATTCGATTCCATTTTTTGTTTCGATTCGTCGTTTTTGATTCGTTTCTTTTTGATTTGATTCAATTCGATTTTTTTCGATTCGGTACGATTTTTTCATTTTGATATGATAGTTTTCAATTCGTTTCTTTTCGATTCTATTCGATTCGATTCTTTTTGTTTCAATTCGATTTGATTTGAATCTTTCGATTCGAGTCTTTTCTAGTTCCTTTCTTTTAGAATCGATACTTTTCTATTCTTTTCAATTCGATTCGATTATGTTTGATTCGATTCCATTTGATTCATTCGTTTTTCGAATCTATTCTTTTTGATTCGACTCTTTTCGATTCGATTCATTTGGATTGGATTATTTTCGATTCGATCCTTTTTGATTTGATTCGATTCTTTTCTTTTTTAAAAATTTTTTATTTTATTTTATTTATGATATGCACACAGTGAGAGAGAGAGAGAGGCAGAGACATAGGCAGAGGGAGAAGCAGGCTCCATGTACCTGGAGTCCGACGTGGGATTCGATCCCGGGTCTCCAGAATCGCACCCTGGGCCAAAGGCAGGCACTAAACCGCTGCGCCACCCAGGAATCCCGATTCGATTTGATTCTTTTCGATTCAATTCGATTCGATTCTTTTCAATTCGATCCGATTCTTTTCTATTCGATTTGATTCGATTCGATCCTTTTCAATTCGATTTGATTCTTTTCGATTTGATTTGTTTCTTTCCTATTCAATACAATTCGATTTGATCCTTTTTGATTCGATTCGATTCTTTTCAATTCGATTCGATTTGATTCTTTTTTTTAAATTTTTTTGATTCGATTCTTATATTCAATTTGATTAGATCTTTTTGATTCGATTCGATTCTCTTTGATTCGATTCGATTTGATTTTTTTCGTTTCCATTCGATAGTTTTCTATTCATTTCTTTTCTATTCGATTCGATTCGATTTAATTCTTTTCGATTCAATTCGATTCGATTCGAATCTTTCTATTCAAGTGTTTTTGATTTGAATCCCTTTCTTTTCGAATCGATTCGATTCGATTCTTTTTGATTCGATTTGATTCTTTTCGATTTGATCTGATTCTTTTCAATTCAATTCGATTCGATTCTTTTCGTTTCGATTCGATTCTTTTCGATTCGATTCGATTCGATTCTTTTCGATTCAAGTCTCTTCGATTCGAATTTCTTTCTTTTTGAATCAATTTGATTCGATTCTTTTCGATTTAATTTGATTCGATTCGATTCTTTTCGATTCGATTCGATTCTTTTTGAGTCGATTCGATTCGAATCAATTCGGTTTTTTTCAAATCGATTCGATTTTTTTCGATTCGACTCTTCGATTCGATTTTTTTCGATTCGACTCTTCGATTCGATCCTTTTCGATTCAATTCGATTCTTTTCGATTCAATTCGATACTTTTTGTCCGATTCGATTCTTTTCGATTCGATTTGATTCTTTTCTATTCTTTTCAATTCGATTCGATTCAATTATTTTCGATTCGATTCAGTTCGATTCGTTTTTTTTAATCGATTCATTCTTTTTGATTCCACTCCTTTCGACTCGATTTGATTTGATTCTTTTTGATTCGATTAGATTCTATTCTTTTCGATTCGATTCAATTCTTTTTGATTCGTTTCTTTTCGATTCTATTCGAATCTTTTCGATTTGATTAGATTCTTTTCGATTCAATTCGATTCGATTCGAAACTCTTCGATTCAATTGTTTTTGATTCGATTCGATTCGATTGTTTTCTATTCGATTCAATTCTTTTCAATTCGATTCGATTCTTTTCGATTCCTTTTGTTTTTTTCAATTCGATTTTTTATTTGATTTGTTTCGATTCTTTTCTATTCGATTCGATTCTTCTCAATTCGATTCGATTCTATTTGATTCATTTTGAATCGATTCGATCCTTTTCAATTCGATTCGATTCGATTCGATTTTTTTCGATTCGATTCGATTTTTTTCATTTCGATATGATAGTTTTCGATTCGTTTCTTTTCGATTCTATTCGATCCGATTCTTTTTGTTTCGGTTCAATTTGATTCGAATCTTTTGATTCGAGTCTTTTCAATTCGAATTCCTTTCTTTTAGAATTGATTCGATTTGATTCTTTTCGATTTGATTCGATTCGATTCGATTCTTTTCACGTCCATTTCATTTAATTCTTTTGATTCGGTGAGTTTTGATTCTATTTTTTTCGATTCGATTCGATTCGATTATTTTCGATTTGATTCGATTCAGTTTTTTCGATTCGATTTGATTCTTTTCGATTTGATTCGATTCTTTCCGATTCGATTCGATTCTTTTCAATTCAATTCGATTCTTTTCATTTCAATTTGATTTGATACGATTCTTTTCGAATCGATTCTTTTCTATTCAATTCTTTTCACTTCCATTCAATTAGATTCTTTGGATTCGGTGCGATTCGATTCAATTTTTTTCGATTCGATTCGATTCTTTTCGATTCGAGTCTTTTTGATTCGAATTGCTTTCTTTTCGAATCGATTTGATTCGATTCTATTCTTTTTGATTCCATTCGAATCGATTTTCTTCAATTCAATTCTTTTAGATTCTTTTCAATTCGATTTTTTTGATTTGATTCGATTCTTTTCTATTCGATTCTTTTTATTCATTTCGAATCGATTCGATCCTTTTCGATTCGATTTGATACGATTTTTTTCGTTTCGATGATAGTTTTTGTGATCATGGTATCTCCCCGGCCAGGTAAGTATTCGATGATAGTTTTCGATTCGTTTCTTTTTTATTCTATTTGATTCGATTCTTTTTGTATCGATTCAATCTTTACACTTCCTGTTGATTCGATTCTTTTGATTTGGTGCGATTCGATTTTTTCGATTCGAGTCGATTCGATTCTTTTTGATTCAAGGGTGTTCGATTCGAATTTCTTTCTTTTCGAATCGATTTGATTCGATTCTTTTCGATTTGATTCCATTCGATTCTTTTCGATTCGATTCGATTCTTTTCGATTTGATTTGATTGTTTTCGATTCAATTTGATTCGATTCTTTTCGATTCGATTCGATTCTTTTCTATTCAATTTGATTCGATTCGATCCTTTTCGATTCGATTCAATTCTTTTCGATTTTATTTGATTCTTTTCTATTCGATACAATTCGATTCGATCCTTTTTGATTGGATTCGATTCTTTTCGATTCGATTCGATTCTTATATTCGATTTGATTCCATCTTTTTCAATTCGATTCGATTCTCTTCAATTTGATTCGATTCAATTTTTTCATTTCCATTCGATAGTTTTCTATTCGTTTCTTTTCTATTCGATTCTATTCTTTTCGATTCAATTCAATTCGATTCGAATCTTTCTATTCGAATGTTTTTGATTTGAATTCCTTTCTTTTCGAATCGATTCGATTCGATTCTTTTTGATTCGATTCGATTCGATTCTTTTTAATTCGATTCGATTTGATTTGATTATTTTCACTTCCATTCAATTAGATTCTTTGGATTCGGTGCAATTCGATTAGATTTTTTTCGATTCGATTCGAGTCTTTTCTATTCGAATGTCTTTTCAAATCGATTCGATTCGATTCTTTTCGATTCGATTCGATTCTTTTTGATTCAATTTGATTCGATTCTTTTCGAGTCTCTTCGATTCGGTTTTTTCGAATCGATTAGATTCTTTTCAATTAGACTCTTCGATTCGGTTATTTTGGATTTGATTCTTTTCGATTCGATTCTTTTCGATTCGATTTGATTCTATTCGATTTAATTCAATCCGATTCTTTTCGATTCGATTTGATTCTTTACGATTCGATTCGATTCGGTTCTTTTCTATTCTTTTCGATTCGATTCGATTATTTTCTATTCGATTCGATTTAATTCGATTCGTTTATTTCTAAATGATTCGGTTCTTTTCGATTCCACTCCTTTCGACTCGATTCATTTGGATTCGATTCTTTTCGATTTGATTAGATTCGATTCTTTTCGATTCGATTTGATTTGATTCTTTTTAATTCGTTAATTTTTTATTCCATTCAAATCTTTTCGGTTCGATCAGATTCTTTTCGATTCAATTCGATTCGAAACTCTTCCATTCAATTCTTTTCGATTCGATTCGATTCGATTCGATTCGATTGTTTTAGATTTGATTCAATTCAATTCTTTTCGATTCGATTCGATTCTTTTCAATTCGATTCGATTTTTTTCTATTCGATTCTTTTTATTTGATTTGTTTCGATTTTCAATTTGATTCGATTCGATTCTTTTCGATTCTATTCTTTTTGATTCGTTTCGAATTGATTCAATCCATTTCGATTCGATTCGTTTCGATTTTTTGATTCGATACGATTTTTTTCTTTTCGATATATTTTTCGATTAATTTCTTTTCGATTCTATTTGATTCGATTCTTTTTGTTTCAATACGATTTGATTCGAATTTTTTGATTCGAGTCATTTCGATTTGAATTCCCTTCTTTGAGAATCGATTCGATTCAATTATTTTTGATTTGATTCAATTCGATTCGTTTTTTTTGAAAAAATTCGATTCTTTTCGATTCCACTCTTTTCGATTAGATTCATTTGGATCCGATTCTTTTCGATTCGATTCGATTCTTTTCGATTCGATTAGATTCAATTCTTTTTTATTTGTTTCTTTTTTATTCCATTCGAATCTTTTCAGTTCAATTAGATTCTTTTCGATTCAATTCGATTCGATTCGAAACCCTTCGATTGAATTCTTTTCGATTCGATTCTTTTTGATTCAATTCGATTCGATTAGATTCTTTTCGATTCGATTCGATTCATTTCTTTTTTTTTTGATTCATTTCTTTTTGATTCGATTGTTTTCTATTCTATTCCTTTTTATTTGATTTGATTCAATTATTTTCGATTCAATTCTATTCGATTCTTTTCAATTCGATGCGATTCGATACATTTCAATTCGATTCAATTCGATTCGATTTTTTTCTTTTCGATACAATAGTTTCGGTTTCATTCTTTTCGATTCTATTCGATGCAATTATTTTGTTTCGATTCGATTTGCATGTGGAAGTGTCAGGCCTGTACTCATGATTATCTGAGTTGAATACAGCGATTTGAAACGGCCTTCTTCAAAGAGTGTAGCTAGTTTCTAACTCCCATGTACGAGTGGGTAGCAGACATCTGCCTCCCAGGCGTACACACTTTTGAGACTTGAGCTTATGGCCTGTACTTCCCACATCCTGCCTGCAGGTACACTTCGCTGCTAACAGGCATAGGCTCGATGCGTGACTGAAGTGTTTTGAGAGGTAAGTGGAAAGTCCCGGCACACAAGACTAGTGGCTCCAAACTCAATCCAGCGATTTCCTAGTAATTTCTGTCTTAGACAGGTGCTACATACTAAGTTCCATACGTGAGAAGCTAGCTGAACCCCATGTCCAAAAGCATCTCTCTTCCGAGAGTTGAGCTCACACCCAGTCCCTCACAGTTCTGCACTGCCCACAGAATGAGTTTTGAACAACTTCACCAGAGACGTTTGTCAGAAGCTTGTGAGACACAAGTGGAATAATGCAGGCCTAGAAGGTGTCTCCAGGTGCAGTAGAGTGGTATTCTTCGAACCTCCTGAGTTAGAAAACTGCTATGGTCTCACGGCCATTAGAACGCAGCTTGTTGAAAGCTGGCTTCTAGGCATGGTCTCTTGTGAGAGCTGAGCTCAGGGCAGGACCCTCCCGCATCCTGCCTGCCCATCGGCATAGCTGCTAACATCCTTAGGTAAAGTGCTGGAAGAGATTTGAGAAATGCGAGTGGAAGTGTCAGGACTGTACTCACGTGTACCTGAGTTCAATACAGCGATTGCCAACGTCCTTGTTCAATTAGAGTGTAGCTCGTGTATATCTCGCCTCGATAAGTGTCTAGCAGGCATCGGACTGCAAAGCATACACACTTCTGAGAGTTGAGCTTATGGCCTGTACCTCCCCCATCCTGACTGCGTGTACGAACAGCTTCCACAGCATTTCGTTGTATGGGGGAGAGTAGCGGAGTTAGAACCAAGGGTCTGCCTTGTCAATTCCGTGACTAGCAGACAGCTGCCTCCAAGGCATGCACTCTCCTTTGGATTGAGCTTAGGACTTGAACCTCCCACATGCTGATCACCTGTACACTTCACTTCCAAAGGATATCATTCGATGTGGGACGGAAGTTTAGCGAGAGGCAAATGTGTCTTAGTTCAATCCAGCAACTTCTGAGGAATTCCTCCCTCAGATGGGAGCTACATACTAACTTCCAAACCTGAGTACCTAGCTGAAAGCTCTCTCTCTGGGGAACTTCCCTCTCGGAGATGAGCTGAAACGTGGTCCTTCCCAGTTCCACCCTGCCTACAGATACAGTTACAAACATCCTCACTAGAGACGTTTGTCAGAAGCTAATGGGACGCAAAGGGAAGCTGCAGATTTCAAGGTTGCGTCTCCAGGTGCAGTAAAGCGGTATTCATGGAACATCCTGAATTAAATGCTGCCACGTTCTCATGGCCATCAGAACGCAGTTAGTAGAAACCTGGCTTCGAGGCATGCCTCCTTTTGAAAGCTGAGCTCAGGGCAGGACCCTCCCGCATTCTGACTGCCCGTAGTTGAAGTTGCTAACATCCTTATTTTAGGTTGGGAGAGGTTGGAGAAATGCAAGTGGAAGTGTCAGGACTGTACTCACGTGTATCTGAGTTCAATACAGCGATTGCCAATGTCTTGTATAATTAGAGTGTAGCTCGGGTATACCTCGCCTCGAAAAGTGTCTAGCAGACATCGGCCTGCAAAGCATACACACTTCTGAGAGTTGAATTTATGCCTTGTACCTCGCACATGCTGACTGCAGGTACACTTCGTTCCTATCAGGCCTAGATTAGATTCGTGACAGCAGTTTTGTCAGAGGTTAGCGGAAGGTGCCGGCCCACACGACTAGTGTCTCCAAGCCCAATCCAGAGATATGTGAGGAACTGCTCTCTTAGATTGGTGCTACTTACTAAGTTCCATACATGAGAAGCTAGTTGAACACAGTGTCCAAAGGGTACTCTCTTCTGAGACTTGAGCTCACCTCCAGTCCCTCACAGTTCCACTCGGCCTTCAGATGGAATTTCGAACAACCTCACTAGACATGTTTGTCAGAAGCTCATAGGACACAAGGAGCTATCTGCAGGCTTCAATGCTTGTCTCTCAAGGTGAAGTAGAGCGGTATACATGGAACATCCTGACTTACAGTGGTGCTACATTCTCAAGCCCATAACAACGCAGCTAGTAGAAAGCTGGCTTTGAGGCATGCTTCCTTTTGAGAGCTGAGCTCAGGGCAGGACCCTCCCGCATCCTGCCTGACTGTAGACGTAGCTGCTAACATCCTTGTGTTAGGTGCTGGGAGAGGTTGTGACAAAAGCATGTGGAAGCGTTGGGCCTGAACTCACGTGTATCTGAGTTGAATACAGCAATATCCAACGGCCTTCTTCAATCAGAATGTAGCTATGTTCTAAATCCCATGTACGAGGGGTTAGCAGAAATCTGCCTCCCAGGCATACACACTACTGAGAATTGAGCTTATGATCTGTACCTCGACATCCTGCCTTCAGGTACACTTCGCTACTAAAAGGCCTAGACTCGATGCGTGATGGAAGTGTTGTGAGAGGTAAATGGAATGTCCCAGCACACAAGACTAGTGACACCAAGGTCAATCCAGGGATTTCGTAGTAATTCCTGTGTTAGACTGGTGCTACATGCTAAGTTCCATAGGTGAGAACCTAGCTGAATGCCTTGTCCAAAAGCAACTAAGTTTTGAGAGTTGAGCTTGCCCTCCTTCCTTCATGGTCTGATACTGCCTGCAGAATGAGTATCAAACATCTTTACCATAGACTTTTGTAAGAAGGTTGTGAGACACAAGTGGAACAATGCAGACCTGGAAGTTATCTCCAGGTGCAGTAGAGTGGTAATCTTGGAACCTCCTGAATTGGAATACTGCTACATTTCACTGCTGTAAGAATGCAGCTAGTTGAAAGCTGACTTCTAGGCATGCTTCCTTGTAAGAGCTGAGGTCAGGGCAGGACCGTCCCACATCCTGACTGCCTGTAGACATAGGTCCTAACATCTTTATGTTAGGTGGTGGAAGAGGTTGTGTGACAAGCATGTGGAAGTGACAGGCCTGTACTCACGTGTATCTGAGTTCAATACAGCGATTTCCAACGTCCTTGTTCAAGTAGAGTATACCTCGGTTCAAGCTCCCATCAATAAGTGTCTAGCAGACATCTGCGTGTAAAGCATACACACTTCTGAGAGTTGAACTTATGCCCTGTACCTCCCACATGCTGACTGCAGGTACACTTCGCTCCTATCAGGCCTAGGCTTGAATCATGACTGAAGGGTTGTGAGAGGTTAGTGGAAGGCGCCGGCCCACATGACTATTGTCTCCAAGCCCAATCCAGAGATATGTGAGGAACTGCTCTCTAGGGTTGGTGCTACACACTAAGTTCCATACATGAGAAGCTAGTGGAACGCAGTGTCCAAAGGGTACTTTCTTCTGAGACTTGAGCTCACCCGCAGTCCCTCACAGTTCCACACGGCCTTCAGATGAAATTTCGAACATCCTCACTAGATGTGTTGGTCAGAAGCTCATAGGGCAAAAGGAGCTAGCTGCAGGCTTCAATGCTTGTGTCTCTAGGTGCAGTAGAGCGGTATACATGGAACGTCCTGACTTACAATGTAGCTACAGTCTCACAGCCATAAGAACGCAGCTAGTGGAAAGGTGCATTCGAGGCATGCTGCTGAGGATCAGAGCCACCCGTTCCAATTGAGGCCCAGTTGGGAATAGAGGAACCATGTACCGATGATGCCCAGGTAGGGACCAGAGTCACCAGGTCCAGATGAGGCCCGGGTGGGGAGCATATTCACTAGGTCCCGGTGAGGCCCAGTTGAGGACCAGAGTCACCAGGACTCGTTGAGGCCTAGAGGGGTACCAGAATCACCTGGTCCAGGTGACATCCAGATGGGGACCAGAGTCACCAGGTCAGGGTGAGGCCCAGAGGGATTCCAGGGTCATCATGTCCAGGTGAGGCTCAGGTGTGGAACAGAGTAACCAGGTACCAATGATGCCGAGGTGAGGACCAGAGTCACCAGATCTGGGAGAGGCCCAGATAGGATCAGAGTCACCAGTTCCAGGTGAGGCCAAGAAGGAGTCCACAGCAATCAGGTCCAGGTGGGGAACAAAGTCACCAGGATAGGGTGAGGCCCAGTTGGGGACCACATTCACCAGGTCCAGGTGAGGCCCAGGTGGTGACCAGAGTCACCATGTCCGGGTGAGGACCAGGTAAGGACCAGATTCACCAGGTCCAAGAGGCCCACATGGGGATCTGACTCACCAGTTATGGGTGAGGCCCAGGTGGCAACTCCACTCACCAGGACCAGGTGAGGCCAACCTGCAGGCCATAGTCACCAGATCCAGGTGAGGCCCTGGTGGGGACCTGAGTCACCAGGTAAATGTGAGGCTAGAAGGACACCACAGTCATCAGGCCCAGGTGTGGTTCATGTGGGAACGAGAGTCACCAGGTCCAGGTGAGACCCAGGTGGGGACCACAGTCACCAGGTCCAGATTGAGGCCTAGGTGGGGGACCCAAAGTCATCAGTGCCAGGTGAGGCCAAAGTGTGGAGCAAAGTTATCAGGTCCAGGTGAGTCCCTGGTGGGGAAGAGAGTAACCATATCCCATTGATGTCCAGGTGGGACCAGAGTCATAAGCTTCAGACGAGGCCTAAGTGAGGAGTAGATTCACCAGGTCCTGTTGAGGCCTACTTGAGGACCAGAGTCCCCAGCTCCGGGTGAGGCCCAGAGGAGGACCAGAGTCACCCGGTCCCAGTGATATCCAGGTGGGCACCAGAGTCACCACGTCAGGGTGAGGCCAAGAGGGGGACGAGAGTCACTTGGTCCAGATGAGGCCTCGAAGTGGAAGTGAGTAACCATGTCCTATGATGCCCATGTGAGGAGCAGATTCACCAGGTCCAGGTGTGTTCCCTGTGGGAACCAGTCACCTCTTCCAGGTGAGGCCCATGTGGGACCACAGTCACCAGGTCAGGGTGAGGTCCAGATGGTGACCAGAATCACCAGGTCCACGGGAGGCCCAGGGATAGAAGAGAGTAACCAGGTCCCAATGATGCCCAGGTAAGGACCAGAGTCACCAGGTCCAGGTGAGGCCCAAATATGGATCAGGGTCATGTTGTTCCAGGTGAGGCCAAAGGAGACCACAGGAACGAGGTCCAGGAGAGCTCCATATGTGAACCAGAACCACCAGATCCAGGTGAGGTCCAGGTGGGGACCACAGTCACATGGTCCAGGTGAGGCCCATGTGGCAACAAGATTCACCAAGTCCAGGTGAGACCCAGGTCTTGACTTGAGTCACCAGGTCCAGGTGAGGTCCAGGTAAGGAACAGATTCACCAGGTACAAGTGAAGCCCAGGAGGAGACCAGAGTCACCAAAAAAGGGTAATGCCCAGAGGGGGAACCCGAGTAACCAGTTAAGTTTGAGGCCCAGAGTTGGACCAGAGTTCCCCAGTCTAAGTGCGGCCCAGCTGTCGAATAGAGTATCCAGGTCCCAATAATGCCTAGGTGAGGACCAGAGTCACTAGGCCCATGCAAGGCCCAGATGGGGATCAGAATCACCAGGTCCTGGTGAAGCATAGAAGGAGACCACAGTCACCAGTATCAGGTGGGCCCCATGTGGGAACCAGAGCCACTCTATCCAGCTGAGTCCCAGGTCCATGTGAGGCCCACGTGAGGACCAGATTCATCAGGTCGAATTGAGGCATAGCTGGGGACAAGAGTCACCAGGTCTGGGTGAGGCCTAGGTGGGGACAAGATTCACCAGGTCTGAGTTAGGTCAAAGTGGGGACGAGAGTCACCAGGTCCAGGTGAGGCCAAACTGAGGACCAGAGTCACCAGAAACAGGTTAGGTCCATGTTGGAAAGAGAGTCACCAGGTCCAGGAGAAGTCCAGGTGGGGACCAGAGTCACCAGATCCAGGTGAAGCCCAGGTGGGGACGAGAGTCACCAGGTCCAGATGAGGCCCAGGTGAGTACCAGAGTTTCCAGGTACACGTGAGGCCCAGGTGGGGACCAGAGGCAAAGGTCCATGTGAGGCCGGCTGGGGACCATGGTCAACAGGTCTACGTGAGGTCCAGGTGTGGAACACAGTAACCAGGTCCAGATGAGTCCCAGGTGGTGACAACAGTCACCACGTCCAGGTGAGGCCCAGGTTGGGACCAGGATCACCAGATACAGGGGAGGCCCTTGAAAGGACCAAAGTCAACTGTTCGAGGTGAGGCGCAGGTGGCAACCAGAGTCATCAGGTCCAAGTCAGGCCAAAGTGGAATTCACAGTCACCAGGTCAGGGTGAGACCCCAAGGGGGACCAGAGTCACCTGGTCCAGGTGAGGTCCAGTTGTGGAACACAGTAACCGGGTCCCAATTATGCCCAGTTGAGAATCATGGTCAACAGGGCCAGGTGAGGCCCAGATGGGGATCAGAGTCACCAGGTCCAAGTGAGGCCCAGGTGGGGACCAGAGTCACCAGATCCAGGGTAGTCTCAGGTGCAGACCAGAATCACCAGGTCCAGATGAGTTGCAGGTGGCAACCACACTAACCATGTCCCTGTGAGGCCCTGGTGGGGACCAGAGTCATCAAGGACATTAGAAGCTAGAAACACTGCAGCCACCTGGTCCACATGAGGTCCATGTGGTAATGAGACTCACCAGTTACAGGTGAGGCCGAGGTGGGGATGAGACTCACCCGGTCCAGGTGAGACCCAGGTGGGAACCAGAGTCACCATCCAGGTGTGGCCCAGGTGAAGACCAGAGTTAACAGGTCCAGGTGGGTCCCTGTTAGGGAACAGTGTAACCATGTCCTAATGCTACCCAGGTGGGTACCAGAGACACCAGGTCCAGATGAGGCCCAGGTGGGGACCAGTGACATGAGGTCCAGGTGAGGTTCCGGTGGGAACCACAGTCACCAGGTCAGTGAAGCCATGCTGAGGATCAGAATCACCAGTTCCAGGTGAGGCCCAGGTGGGGCCAGAGTCACCTGGTACAGAAGAGGCCAAAGTGAGGACCAGAGTTACCAGGTCCAGGTGAGTCCCAGTGAGGAATAAAGTAACCATGTCCTGATGATTCCCAGGTAGGGACCAGAGTCACCAGGTCGAGATGAGGCCCAGGTGCGGAGCATATTCACTAGGTCCAGGTGAGGCCCAGTTGAGGACCAGAGTCACCAGGTCTGGTTTAGCCCTAGAGGGGTACCAGAATCACCTGGTCCAGGTGACATCCAGATGGGGGCCAGAGTCATCAGGTCAGGTTGAGGCCCATAGGGGTTCCAGTCATCATGTCCAGGTGAGGCTCAGGTGTGGAACAGAGTAACCAGGTCCCAATGATGCCCAGGTGAGGAACAGAGTCACCAGATCTGGGTGAGGCCCAGATAGGATCAGAGTCACCAGTTTCAGGTGAGGCCAAGAAGGAGTCCACAGCAATCAGGTCCAGATGTGGAACAAAGTCACTAGGACTGGGTGAGGCCCAGATGGGGACCAGATTCACCAGGTCCAGGTGAGGCCCACGTGGGGACCTTAGTCACCAGGTATGCGTGAGGCCCAGGTGGCAACCCCACTCACCAGGTCCAGGTGAGGCCAACCTGCAGGCCAGAGACACCAGATCCAGGTAAGGCCCTGGTGGGGACCTGAGTCACCAGGTAAATATGAGGCTAGAAGGACACCACAGTCACCAGGTCCACGTGTGGTTCATGTGGGAACGAGAGTCACCAGGTCCAGTTGAGATCCATTTGGGGACCACAGTCACCAGGTCCTGATTGAGGCCTATGTGGGGGGCACAGTGTCATCAGGACCAGGTGAGGCCAATGTGTGGATCAAAGTTATCGGGTCCGGGTGAGTCCCCGGTGGGGAACAGAGTAAACATTTCCCATTGATGCCCAGGTGGGAATAGAGTCACAAAGTCTAGACGAGGCCTAAGTGAGGAGTAGATTCACTAGGTCCTGTTGAGGCCCAGTTGAGGACCAGAGTCCCCAGCTCCTGGTGAGGCCCAGAGGGGGACCAGAGTCACCCGGTCCAGGTGATATCCAGGTGGGGACCAGAGTCACCACGTCAGGGTGTGGCCCAGAGAGAGACAAGAGTCACTAGGTCCAGATGAGGCCTCAAAGTGGAAGTGAGTAACCATGTCCTATGATGCCCATGTGAGGAGCAGATTCACCAGGTCCAGGTGAGTTCCCTGTGGGAACCAGTCACCTCTTCCAGGTGAGGCCCATCTGGGACCACAGTCACCAGGTCAGGGTGAGGTCCAGATGGTGACCAGAATCACCAGGTCCAGGTGAGGCCGCGGTATAGAAGAGAGTAAGCAGGTCCCAATGATGCCCATGTTAGGACCAGAGTCACCAGGTCCAGGTAAGGCCCAGGTATAGAAGAGAGTAACCAGGTCCCAGTGATGCCCTGGTAAGTACCAGAGTCACTAGGTCCAGGTGAGTCCCAAATATGGATCAAAGTCGTTTTGTTCCAGGTGAGGCCAGAAGGCGACCACAGGTCCAGGTCCAGGAGAGCCCCATATGGGAACCATAGTCTCCAGATCCACGTGAGGTCCAGGTGGGGACCACAGTCACAAGGTCCATGTGAGGCCCAAGTGGCAACAATATTCACCAAGTCTGAGGAGGGGCAAGATGGCTGAAGAGTAGGGTCCCCAAATCACCTGTCTCCACCAAATTACCTAGAAAACCTTCAAATTATCATGAAAATCTACGAATTCGGCCTGAGATTTAAAGAGAGACCAGCTGGAACGCTACAATGAGAAGAGTTCATGCTTCTATCAAGGTAGGAAGACGGGGAAAATAAATAAAGAAACAAAAGGCCTCCGAGGGGGAGAGGCTGCGAGGAGCCGGGCTGAGGCCGGGGCGAGTGTCCCCAGGACAGGAGAGCCCCGTCCCGGAGGAGCAGGAGCTGCACCAACCTTCCTGGTTAGAAAGACGCCCGCAGGGAGTTAGAGCAGGACCCCAGGAGGTCGGGGATGCCCTCGGGCTCCCTGGGACATTAACAGACACCTGCCTGCACAGGAGAGTGCGCCGAGCTCCCTAAGGGCTGCAGCGAACACAGCGGGACCCGGAGCAGCTCGGAGGGGCTCAGGCAGTGGACACAGCCCAGGATCCAGCCTCCCCGGGACAGGCAGAGGCCGGGAGGGCCCTGGACAGCAAGGACGCTCCTGCCCCGAGCTGAGCAGATCTCCAGGCCCTGCAGGCGGAGTGCTTCAGAGTTCCTGTGGGGGCTGAATCCAGGTTTCCAGAACTGGCCCCGCCACTGGGGTTGTTCCTCCAGGGGCCTCACGGGGTAAACAACCCCCACAGAGCCCTGCACCAGGCAGGGGGCAGAGCAGCTCCCCCAAGTGCTAACACCTGAAAATCAGCACAACAGGCCCCTTCCCCAGAAGAACTGCTAGAAGGACAAGTTCCAGGGGAAGTCAAGGGACTTAAAGTATACAGAATCAGAAGATACTCCTCTATGTTTTTTTTTTATTTCTGATTGCTTCGCCCTCCCCTTTTCCCCCCTTTCTTTTTCTTTCTCTCTTTTTTTTAAATTTTTTATTTATCTATGGAGGTCACACACACACACAGAGAGAGAGGCAGAGACACAGGCAGAAGGAGAAGCAGGCTCCATGCACCGGAAGCCCGAAGTGGGATTCGATCCAGGGTCTCCAGGATCGCGCCCTGGGCCAAAGGCAGGTGCCAAACCGATGCGCCACACAGGGATCCCTTTTTCTTTCTCTTTTTATTCTCTATTTCCTTCTTTCTTCCTTTATTCTTTTTCGTTTTTCTCTTTCTTTCCTTCTTTCTCTCCTCTCTTTTTCTCCTTTTCCCAATACAATTTCTTTTTGGCCACTCTGCACTCAGGAAAATGACTAGAAGGAAAACCTCACCTCAAAAGAAAGAATCAGAAACAGTCGTCTCTCCCACAGAGTTACAAAATCTGGATAAGAATTTAATGTCAGAAAGCAAATTCAGAAGCACTATTATACAGCTACTGGTGGCTCTAGAAAAAAGCATAAAGGACTCAAGAGACTTCATGACTGCAGAATTTTGATCCAATCAGGCAGAAAGTAAAAATCAATTGAATGAGATGCAATCCAAACTAGAAGTCCTAACGATGAGGGTTAACGAGGTAGAAGAACGAGTGAGTGACATAGAAGACAAGTTGATGGCAAAGAGGGAAACTGAGGAAAAAGGAGACACATAATTAAAAGACCAGGAAGACAGATTAAGGGAAATAAAATGACACCCTGAGGAAGAAAACCTACGTGTAATTGGGGTCCCCGAGGGCGCCAAAATGTACAGAGGGCCAGAATATGTATTTGAACAAATCATAGCTGAAAACTTTCCTCATCTGGGAAGGGAAACAGGCATTCAGATCCAGGAAATAGAGAGATCCCCCCCTAAAATCAGTAAAAACCGTTCAACACCTCGACATGTAATAGTGAAGCTTGAGAATGCCAAAGATAAAGAGAAGATCCTTAAAGCAGCAAGAGACAAGAAATCCCTGACTTTTATGGGGAGGAGTATTAGGGTAACAGCAGACCTCTCCACAGAGACCTGGCAGGCCAGAAAGGGCTGGCAGGATATATTCAGGGTCTTCCATGAGAAGAACATGCAACCAAGAATACTTTATCCAGCAAGGCTCTCATTCAAAATAGAAGGAGAGATAAAGAGCTTCCAAGACAGGCAGCAACTGAAAGAATATGTGACCTCCAAACCAGCTCTGCAAGAAACTTTAAGGGGGACTCTTAAAATTCCCCTTTAAGAAGAAATTCAGCGGAACAATCCACAAAAACAAGGACTGAATAGATATCATGATGACACTAAACTCATATCTGTCAATAGTAACTCTGAACATGAATGGGCTTAATGACCCCATCAAAAGGCTCAGGTTCAGACTGCATAAAAAATCAGGACCCATCTATTTGCTGTCTACAAGAGACTCATTTTAGACAGAAGGACACCTACAGCCTGAAAATAAAAGGGTGGAGAACCATTTACCATTCAAATGGTACTCAAAAGAAAGCAGGGGTAGCCATCCTTATATCAGATAAACTAAAATTTACCCAGAAGACTGTAGTGAGAGATGAAAAGGGACACTATATCATACTTAAAGTATCTATCCAACAAGAGAACTTAACAATCCTGAATATATATGCCCCTAATGTGGGAGCTGCCAAATATTTAAACCAATTAATAACCAAAGTGAAGAAATACTTAGATAATAATACACTCATACTTGGTGACTTCAATCTAGCTCTATCTACCCTCGATAGGTCTTCTAAGCACAACATCTCCAAAGAAACAAGAGCTTTAAATGATACACTGGACCAGATGGATTTCACAGATATCTACAGAACTTTACATCCAAACTCAACTGAATACACATTCTTCTCAAGTGCACATGGAACTTTCTCCAGAATAGACCACATACAGGGTCACAAATCGGGTCTGAATCGATACAAAAAGATTGGGATCGTCCCCTGCATAATCTCAGAACATAATGCCTTGAAATTAGAACTAAATCACAAGAAGTATGGAAAGACCTCAAACACGTTGAGGTTAAGGACCATCCTGCTAAAAGATGAAAGGGTCAACCAGGAAATTAAGGAAGAATAAAAAAGATTCATGGAAACTAATGAGAATGAAGATACAACCATCCAAAATCTTTGGGATGCAGCAAAAGCAGTCCTAAGGGGGAAATACATCGCAATACAAGCATCCATTCAAAAACTGGAAAGAACTCAAATACAAAAGCTAACCTTACACATAAAGGAGCTAGAGAATAAACAGCAGATTGACCCCACGCCCAGCAGAAGAAGAGAGTTAATTAAAATTGGAGAAGAACTCAAGGAAATCGAGACCAGAACTGTGGAACAGATCAACAGAACTAGGAGTTGGTTCTTTGAAAGAATTAATAAGATAGATAAACCATTAGCCAGCCTTATTAAAAAGAAGAGAGAGAAGACTCAAATTAATAAAATCATGAATGAGAAAGGAGAGATCACTACCAACACCAAGGAAATACAAACGATTTTAAAAACATATTATGAACAGCTATACGCCAATAAATTAGGCAATCTAGAAGAAATGGACGCACTCCTGGAAAGCCACAAACTACCAAAACTGGAACAGGAAGCAATAGAAAACCTGAACAGGCCAATAACCAGGGAGGAAATTGAAGCAGTCATCAAAAACCTCCCAAGACACAGGAGTCCAGGGCCAGATGGCTTCCCAGGGGAATTCTATCAAACGTTTAAAGAAGAAATCATACCTATTCTACTAAAGATGTTTGGAAAGATAGAAAGAGATGGAGTACTTCCAAATTCGTTTCATGATTCCAGCATCACCTAAATTCCAAAACCAGACAAAGACCCCACCAAAAAGGAGAATTACAGACCAATATCCCTGATGAACATGGATGCAAAATTTCTCAACAAGATACTAGCCAATAGGATCCAACAGCACATTAAGAAAATTATTCACCACGACCAAGTAGGAATTATCCCCGGGACACAAGGCTGGATCAACACTCGTAAAACAATCAATGTGATTCATCATATCAGCAAGAGAAAAACCAAGAACCATATGATCCTCTCATTAGATGCAGAGAAAGCATTTCACAAAATACAGCATTCATTCCTGATCAAAACTCTTCAGAGTGTAGGGATAGAGAGAACTTTCCTTGACATCTTAAAAGCCATCTACGAAAAGCCCACAGCAAATATCATTCTCAATGGGGAAGCAATGGGAGCCTTTCCCCTAAGATCAGGAACAAGACAGGGATATCCACTCTCACCACTGCTATTCAAGATAGTATTGTAAGTCCTATCCTCAGCAATCAGACAACAAAAAGACATTAAAGGCATTCAAATTGGGAAAGAAGAAGTCAAACTCTCTCTCTTCACCGATGATATGATACTTTACATAGAAAACCCCCCCAAAAAAAGAAAAAAGAAAACCCTAATGCCTCCACCCCAAGATTGCTAGAACTCATACAGCAATTTGGTAGCATGACAGGATACAAAATCAATGCCCAGAAATCAATGGCATTTCTATACACTAACAATGAGGCTGAAGAAAGAGAAATTAAGGAGTCAATCCCATTTACATTTGCACCCAAAAGCATAAGATACCTAAGAATAAATCTCACCAAAGAGGTAAAAGATCTATACCCTAAAAACTATAGAACACTTCTGAAAGAAATTGAGGAAGACACAAAGAGATGGAAAAATATTCTATGCTCATGGATTGGCAGAATTAATATTGTGAAAATGTCAATGTTACCCAGGGCAATATACACGTTTAATGCAATCCCTATCAAAATGCCATGGACTTTCTTCAGAGAGTTACAACAAATTATTTTAAGATTGGTGTGGAATCAGAAAAGACCCCGAATAGCCAGGGGAATTTTAAAAAAGAAAACCATATCTGGGGGCATCACAATGCCAGATTTCAGGTTGTATCACAAAGCTGTGGTCATCAAGACAGTGTGGTACTGGCACAAAAACACACATAGATCAATGGAACAGAATAGAGAACCCAGAAGTGGACCCTGAACTTTATGGTCAACTAATATTCAATAAAGGAGTAAAGACTATCCTTTGGAAGAAAGACAGTCTCTTCAATAAATGGTGCTGGGAAAATTGGACATCCACATGCAGAAGAATGAAACTAGACCACTCTCTTTCACCATACACAAAGATAAACTCAAAATGGATGAAAGATCTAAATGTGAGACAAGAGTCCATCAAAATCCTAGAGGAGAGCACAGGCAACACCCTTTTTGAACTTGGCCACAGTAACTTCTTGCAAGATACATCCACGAAGGCAAAAGAAACAAAAGCAAAAATGAATTATTGGGACTTCATCAAGATAAGAAGCTATTGCACAGCAAAGGATACAGTCAAGAAACTAAAAGACAACCTACAGAATGGGAGAAGATATTTGCAAATGACGTATTAGATAAAGGGCTAGTTTTCAAGATCTATAAAGAACTTCTTAAACTCAACACCAAAGGAACAAACAATCCAATCATGAAATGGGCAAAAGACATGAACAGAAATCCCACAGAGGAAGACATAGACATGGCCAACATGCACATGAGAAAATGTTCTACATCACTTGCCATCAGCGAAATACAAATCAAAACCACAATGAGATACCACCTCACACCAGTGAGAATGAGGAAAATTAACAAGGAAGGAAACCACAAATATTGGAGAGGCTGCGGAGAAAAGGAAACCCTCTTACACTGTTGGTGGGACTGTGAACTGGTGCAGCCACTCTGGAAAACGGTGTGGAGGTTCCTCAAAGAGTTAAAAATAGTCCTGCCCTACGACCCAGTAATTGCACTTTTGGAGATTTACCCCAATGATTCAGATGCAATGAATGTGGGACACCTGCACCCCGCTGTTTATAGCAGCAATGTCCACAATAGCCAAACTGTGGAAAAGCCTCGGTGTCCATCGAAAGATGAATGGATAAAGAAGATGTGGTTTATATATACAATGGAATATTACTCAGCCATTAGAAACCACAAATACCCACCATTTGCTTCAACGTGGATGGAACTGGAGGGTATTATGCTGAGTGAAGTAAGTCAATCGGAGAAGGACAGTGTATGTTCTCATTCATTTGGGGAATATAAATAAAAGTGAAAGGGAATATAAGGGAAAGGAGAAGAAATGTGTGGGAAATATCAGAAAGGGAGACAGAACATAAAGACTCTTAACCCGGGGAAACAAACTAGGGGTGGTGGAAGGGGAGGAGGGTGGGGGGTGTGGGTGAGTGGGTGACGGGCACTGAGGGGGATACTTGATGGGATGAGAACTGGGTGTTATTCTGTATGTTGGTAAATTGAACACCAATAAAAATTATTTTATTTAAAAAAAAAAAGATTCAGGGATCCCTGGGTGGCACAGCGGTTTGGCGCCTGCCTTTGGCCCAGGGCACAATCCTGGAGACCCGGGATCAAATCCCACGTCAGGCTCCCAGTGCATGGAGCCTGCTTCTCCCTCTGCCTGTGTCTCTGCCTCTCTCTCTCTCTCTCTCTCTGTGTGACTTTCATAAACAAACAAAAAAAAAAGATTCAACATGTCCAGGTGAGACCCAGGTGGTGACCAGAGTCACCAGGTCCAGGTGAGGTCCAGGTAATGACCAGATTCACCAGGTCCAAGTGAAACACAGGGAGGGACCAGAGTCACCAGGTAAGGTTGAGGCCCGGAGGGGGACGAGAGTCACTAGGTCCAGGTGAGGCCCTGAAGTGGAAGTGAGTAACCAGGTCCCATGATGCCCATGTGTGGACCAGATTCACCAGGTCCAGGTGAGGTCCCTGTGGGAACCAGTCACCTTGCTGAGGTGAGGCCCAGGTGGGAGCACAGTCACCAGGTCAGGGTGAGGTCCAGAGGGTGACCAGAGTCACCAGGTCCAGGTGAGGCCCAGGTATAGAAGACAGTAACCAGGTCCCAATGACGCCCAGGTAAGTACCAGAGTCACCAGGTCCAGGTGAGGCCCAAATATGGATCAGAGTCGTTTTGTTCCAGGTGAGGCCAGAAGGAGACCACAGGAACCAGGTCCTGGAGAGCCCATATGGGAACCAGAGCCACCAGATCCAGGTGAGGTCCCGGGGGGGACCACAGTCACAAGGTTCAGGTGAAGCCCAGGTGGCAACAAGATTCACCAAGTCCAGTTGAGACCCAGGTGGTGACCAGAGTCACCAGGTTTGTGAGGACCAGGTAAGGACCAGATTCACCAGGTCGAAGTGAAGCCCCCGGGGGGACCAGTGTCACCAGGTAAGGGTGAGGCCCAGCGGGGGAACCAGAGTAACCAGTTTAGTTTGAGGCTCAGAGTGGGACCAGAGGTCCCCGGTCAAAGTGAGGCCCAAGTGTGGAATAGAGTATCCAGGACCCAATGATGCCTAGGTGGGGACAAGAGTCACTAGGACCATGCAAGGCCCAGATGGGGATCAGAATCACCAGGTCCTGGTAAGGCCTAGAAGGAGACCACAGTCACCAGTATCAGCTGAGCCTCATGTGGGAACCAGAGCAAGTGTATCCAGCTGAGTCCCAGGTCCATGTGAGGCCCAAGTGAGGACCAGATTCATCAGGTCGAATTGAGGCATAGCAGGGGACAAGAGTCACCAGGTCTGGGTGAGGCCTAGGTGGGGACAAGATTCACCAGGTCTGAGTTAGGTCAAAGTGGGGATGAGAGTCACCAGGTCCAGGTGAGGTCCATGTTGGAAAGAGAGTCACCAGGTCCAGGAGAGGTCCAGGTGGGGACCAGAGTCACCATATCCATGTGAAGCCCAGGTGGGGACCAGAGTCACCAGGTCCAGATGAGGCCCAGGTGAGGACCAGAGTTGCCAGGTACACATAAGGCCCAGGTGGGGACCAGAGGCAACAGGTCCATGTGAGGCCGGCTGGGGACCATGGTCAACAGGTGTACATGAGGCGCAGGTGTGGAACACAGTAACCAGGTCCAGGTGAATCCCAGGTGGTGACAACAGTCACCACGTCCATGTGAGACCCAGGTGGGGACCAGGATCACCAGGTACAGGGGAGGCCCTTGAAAGAACCAGAGTCAACAGTTTGAGGTGAGGCTCAGGTGGCAACCAGAGTCAGGAGGACCAAGTCAGGCCAAAGTGGGGTTCACAGTCACCAGGTCAGGGTGAGACCCAGAGGGGGACCAGAGTCACCTGGTCCAGGTGAGGTCCAGTTGTGGAACACAGTAACTGGGTCCCAATTATGCCCAGTGGAGGACCATGGTCAACAGGGCCAGGTGAGGCCCAGATGGGGATCAGAGTCACCAGGTCCAAGTGAGGCCCAGGTGGGGACCACAGTCACCAGATCCAGGGTAGTCTCAGGTGCAGACCAGAATCACCAGGTCCAGGTGAGTCCCAGTGGGGAATAGAGTAACCATGTCCTGAAGATGCCCAGGAAGGGACCAGAGTCACTAGGTCCAGATGAGGCCCAGGTGGGGAGCATATTCACTAGTTCCAGCGGAGGCCCAGTTGAGGACCAGAGTCACCAGAACTGGTTGAGGCCTAGAGGGGTACCAGAATCACCTGGTCCAGGTGACAACCAGATGGGGACCAGAGTCACCAGGTCAGGGTGAGGCCCAGAGTGGTTCAAGAGTCATCATGTCCAGGTGAGGCTTAGGTGTGGACAGAGTAACCAGGTCCCAATTATGCCCAGGTGAGGAACAGAGTCACCAGATTTGGGTGAGGCCCAGATAGGATCAGAGTCACCAGTTCCAGGTGAGGCCAAGAAGGAGTCCACAGCAATTAGGTCCAGGTGGGGAACAAAGTCACCAGGACTGGGTGAGGCCCAGATGGGGACCAGATTCACCAGGTCCAGGTGAGGCCCACGTGGGGACCTGAGTCACCAGGTATGGGTGAGGCGCAGGTGGCAACCCCACTCACCAGGTCCAGGTGAGGCCAACCTGTAGGCCAGAGTCACCAGATCCAGGTGAGGCCGTGGTGGGGACCGGAGTCACCAGGTAAATGTGAGGCTAGAAGGACACCACAGACACCAGGTCCAGGTGTGGTTCATGTGGGAACGAGGGTCACCAGGTCCAGGTGAGACCCAGGTGGGGACCACACTCACCAGGTCCAGATTGAGGCCTAGGTGGGGGGCCCAGAGTCATCAGGGCCAGGTGAGGCCAAAGTGTGGAGCAAAGTTATTGGGTCCAGGTGAGTCCCAGGTGGGGAACAGAGTAACCATGTCCCATTGATGCCCAAGTGGGACCAGAGTCACAAGGTCCAGAAGAGACCTAAGTGAGGAGTAGATTCAGCAAGTCCTGTTGAGACCCAGTTGAGGACCAGAGTCCCCAACTCCGGGTGAGGCCCAGAGGGGAACCAGAGTCACCTGGTCCAAGTGATATCCAGGTGGGGACCAGAGTCACCACGTCAGGGTGAGGCCCAGAGGGGGGCGAGAGTCAATAGGTCCAGGTGAGGCTCCAAAGTGGAAGTGAGTAACCAGGTCCCATGATGCCCATGTGAGGACCAGATTCACCAGGTCCAGGTGGGTCCCTGTTAGGGAACAGTGTAACCATGTCCTGATGCTACCCAGGTGGGTACCAGAGACACCAGGTCCAGGTGAGGCCCAGGTGGGGACCAGACACATGAGGTCCAGGTGAGGTCCCGGTGGGAACCACAGTCACCAGGTCAGGTGAGGCCATGCTGAGGATCAGAGGCACCAGTTCTAGGTGAGGCCTAGGTGGGGCCAGAGTCACGTGGTACAGAAGAGGCCAAAGTGAGGACCAGGGTTTCCAGGTCCAGGTGAGTCCCAGTGGGGAATAGAGTAACCATGTCCCGATGATGCCAAGGTAGGGACCAGAGTCACCAGGTCTATTTGAGGCCCAGGTAAGGAGCATATACACTAGGTCCAGGTGAGGCCCAGTTGAGGACCAGAGTCACCAGGTCTGGTTGAGGCCTAGAGGGGTACCAGAGTCACGTGGTCCAGGTGACATCCAGATGGGGACCAGAGTCACCAGGTCAGGGTGAGGCCCAGAGGGGTTTCAGAGTCAGCATGTCCAGGTGAGGCTCAGGTGTGGAACAGAGTAACCAGGTCCCAGTGATGTCCAGGTGAGGACCAGAGTCACCAGATCTGGGTGAGGCCCAGACAGGATCAGAGACACCAGTTCCAGGTGAGGCCAAGAAGGAGTCCACAGCAATCAGGTCCAGGTGGGGAACAAAGTCACCAGGACTGGGTGAAGCCCAGATGGGGACCAGATTCACCAGGTCCAGGTGAGGCCCAGGTGGTGACCAGAGTCACCAGGTCCGGGTGAGGACCAGGTAAGGACCAGATTCACCAGGTCCAAGTAAGGCCCACGTGGGGACTTGAGTCACCAGGTATGGGTGAGGCGCAGGTGGCAACCCCAATCACCAGGTCCTTGTGAGGCCAACCTTCAGGCCAGAGTCACCAGATCCAGGGGAGGCCCTAGTGGGGATCGGAGTCACCAGGTAAACGTGAGGCTAGAAGGACACCACAGTCACCAGGTCCAGGTGTGGTTCATTTGGGAACGAGAGTCACCAGGTCCAGGTGAGACCCAGGTGGGGACCACACTCACCAGGTCCAGATTGAGGCCTAGGTGGGGGGCCCAGAGTCATCAGGGCCAGGTAAGGCCAAAGTGTGGAGCAAAGTTATCAGGTCCAGGTGAGTCCCTGGTGGGAACAGAGTAACCATGTCCCACTGATGTCCAGGTGGGACCAGAGTCACAAGATCCAGACGAGGCCTAAGTGAGGAGTAGATTCACCAGGTCCTGTTGAGGCCCAGTTGAGGACCAGAGTCCCCAGCTCCGGGTGAGCCCCAGATGGGGACCAGACTCTCCCCGTCCAGGTGATATACAGGTGGGTTCAGGGTCACCACGTCAGGATGAGGCCCAGAGCGGTACGAGAGTCGCCAGGTCCAGGTGAGGCCCAGGTATAGAAGAGAGAAACCAGGTCCCAATTATGCCCAATGATGTAAGGACGAGTGTCACCAGGTCCAGGTGAGGCCCAAATATGGATCATAGTCATATTATTAAAGGTGAGGCCAGAAGGAGACCACAGGAACCAGGTCCAGGAGAGCCCCATATGGGAACCAAGGCCACCAAATCCAGGTGAGGTCCCAGTGGGGACCACAGTCACAAGGTCCAGGTGAGGCCTAGGTGGCAACAAGATTCACCAAGTCCAGGTGAGACCCAGGTGGTGACCAGAGTCACCAGGTCCAGGTGAGGACCAGGTAAGGACCAGATTCACCAGGTACAAGTGAAGCCCATGGGGGGACCAGAGTCACCAGGTAAGGGTGAGGTCCAGAGGGGGAACCAGAGTAACCAGTTTAGATTGAGCCCCAGAGTGGGACCAGAGGTCCCCGGTCAAAGTGAGGCCCAGGTGTGGAATAGAGTATCCATGTTGCAATGATGCCTAGGTGGGGACCAGAGTCACTAGGGTCATGCAAGGCCCAGATGGGGATCAGAATCACCAGGTCCTGGTGAGGCATAGAAGGAGACCACAGTCACCAGAATCAGGTGAGCCCTAGTGGGAACCAGAGCCAATATATACAGCTGAGTCCCAGGTCCATGTGAGGCCCAAGTGAGGACCAGATTCATCAGGTCGAATTGAGGCATAGCGGGGGACAAGAGTCACCAGGTCTGGGTGAGGCCTAGGTGGGAACAAGATTCACCAGGTCTGAGTTAGGTCAAAGTGGGGACTATAGTCACCAGGTCCAGTGAGGCCAAACTGAGGATGAGAGTCACCAGATCCAGATGAGGTCCATGTTGGAAAGAGAGTCACCAGGTCCAGGAGAGGTCCAGGTGGGTGCCAGAGTCACCATATCCAGGTGGAGCCCAGGTGGGGATGAGAGTCACCAGGTCCAGATGAGGCCCAGGTGAGGACCAGAGTTACCAGGTACACGTGAGTTCCAGGTGGGGAACAGAGGCAACAGGTCCATGTGAGGCCGGCTGGGGACCATGGTCAACAGGTCTATGTAAGGCCCAGGTGTGGAACACAGTAACCAGGTCTAGGTGAGTCCCAGGTCGTGACAACAGTCACCAGCTCCAGGTGAGACCCAGATGGGATCCAGGATCACCAGGTACAGGGGAGGCCCTTGAAAGAACCAGAGTCAACAGTTCTAGGTGAGGCACAATGGCAACCAGAGTCAGCACGACCAAGTCAGGCCAAAGTGGGGTTCACAGTCACTAGGGAAGAGTGAGACCCAGAGGGGGACCAGAGTCACCTGGTCCAGGTGAGGTCCAGTTGTGGAACACAGTAACCGGGTCCCAATTATGCCCAGTGGAGGACCACGGTCAACAGGGCCAGGTGAGGCCCAGATGGGGATCAGAGTCACCAGGTCCAAGTGAAGCCCAGGTGGGGACCACACACACCAGATCCAGAGTAGACTCAGGTGTAGACCAGAATCACCAGTTCCAGATGAGTCCCAGGTGGGGAGCATGATCACTACATCCAGGTGAGGCCCAGTTGAGTACCAGAGTTTCCAGGACTGGTTGAGGCCTAGAGGGGTACCAGAATCACCTGGTTAGGTGACATCCACATGGGGACCAGAGTCATCAGGTCAGGGTGAGGCCCAGAGAGGTTCCAGATCATCATGTCCAGGTGAGGCTCAGGTGTGGAACAGAGTAACCAGGTCCCAATGATGCCCAGGTGAGGACCAGAGTCACCAGATCTGGGTGAGGCCCAGATATGATCATAGTCACCAGTTCCAGGTGAGGCCAAGAAGGAGTCCACAGCAATCATGTACAGGTGGGGAACAAAGTCACCAGGACTGGGTGAGGCCCAGATGGGGACCAGATTCACCAGGTTCAGGTGAGGCCCAGGTGGTGACCAAAATCACCAGGTCCAGGCGAGGACCAGATAAGGACCAGATTCACCAGGTGTATGTGAGGCCCACGTGGGGACTTGAGTCACCAGGTATGGGTGAGGCCCAAGTGGCAACCCCACTCACCAGGTCCAGGTGAGGCCAACCTTCAGGCCAGAGTCCAGGGGAGATCCAGGGGAGGCCCTGGTGGGGACCTGAGTCACCAGGTAAACGTGAGGCTAGAAGGACACCACAGTCACCAGGTCCAGGTGTGGTTCATGTGGGAACGAGAGTCACCAGGTCCAGGTGAGACCCAGGTGGGGACCATAGTCTTCAGGTCCAGATTGAGGCCTAGGTGGGGGGCCCAGAGTCATCAGGGCCAGGTGAGGCCAAAGTGTGGAGCAAAGTTATCAGGTCCAGGTTAGTCCCAGGTGGGAACCAGTCACCTCGTCCAGGTGAGGCCCACAAGTGTAGTGCCTCCAAGCTCAATCCCTCCATTTCCTAGTAGTTCCTGTCTTAGACTGGTGTTACATAATAAGTTCCATACTAGCTAATAGAACCCTGCATCCAGGGGGGGAGGAGCAAGATGGCGGAAGAGTAGGGTCTCCAAATCACCTGTCTCCACCAAATTACCTAGAAAACCTTCCAATCATCCTGAAAATCTATGAATTCGGCCTGAGAATTAAAGAGAGACCAGCTGGAATGCTACAGTGAGAAGAGTTCGCGCTTCTATCAAGGTAGGAAGACGGGGAAAAAGAAATAAAGAAACAAAGGCCTCCAAGGGGGAGGGGCCCCGCGAGGAGCCGGGCTGAGGCCGGGGCGAGTGTCCCCAGGACAGGAGAGCCCCGTCCCGGAGAGGCAGGAGCTGCACCGACCTTCCCGGGCGGAAAGGGGCTCGTGGGGAGTGGGAGCATGAACCAGGAGGGCGAGGAGGCCCTCGGGCTCCCGGGAACAGTAACAGAGAAACTGCGCGCCCAGGAGAGGGCGCAGAGCTCCCTAAGGGCTGCAGCGCGCACGGCGGGACCCGGAGCAGCTCGGAGGGGCTTGGGCGGCGGCTCCGCGGAGGGGGCTGCACGGCCCCGGGAGCAGCTCGGAGGGGCTCAGGCAGAGGAAGAGGCTCCGTGCGGAGGGGGCTGTGCGGTTCCAGGAGCAGCTCAGGGGGCTCGGGCGGCGGCTCCGCGGAGGGGGCTGCGGGGCGGGAGCGCGAATCCACCAGCGCAGGCTCCGGAGCACAGGGCGCCGGGACACAGCCCAGGATCCGGCCTCCCCTGGGACAGGCAGAGGGCGGGAGGGCCCAGGACAGCAAGGAAGCTCCTGCCCCGAGCTGAGCAGATCAGCAGCCCCGCCCCAGAGCCTCCAGGCCCTGCAGACGGAGTTCCTGCGGGAGCTGAAAACAAGTTTCCAGAGCTGGCCCCGCCACTGGGGCTGTTCCTCCTGCGGCCTCACGGGGTAAACAACCCCCACTGAGCCCTGCACCAGGCAGAGGGGCAGAGCAGCTCCCCCAAGTGCTAACACCTGAAAATCACCACAGCAGGCCCCTCCCCCAGATCACCAGCTAGACTGACAACTTCCAGGAGAAGCCAAGGGACTTAAAGTACACAGAATCAGAAGATACTCCCCGGTGGTTCTTTTTTTTTTTTTTTTTTTTTTTTGGTTTTGTTTTGTTTTGTTTTGCTTTTTGATTTGTTTCCTTTCCCCACCCCCTTTTTTTCTCCTTTCTTTTTCTTTCTCTTTTTCTTCTCTCTTTTTTTTTCTTTTCGTTTTTTTTCTTCCCTTTTTTTCCCTCTTTCTCTTTTCTTTCCTTCTTTCTCTCCTCTCTTTTTCTCTTTTCCCAATACAACTTGCTTTTGGCCACTCTGCACTGAGCAAAATGACTAGAAGGAAAACCTCACCTCAAAAGAAAGAATCAGAAACAGTCCTCTCTCCCACAGAGTTACAAAATCTGGATTACAATTCAATGTCAGAAAGTCAATTCAGAAGCACTATTATACACCTACTGGTGGCTCTAGAAAAAAGTATAAAGGACTCAAGAGACTTCATGACTGCAGAATTTAGAGCTAATCAGGCAGAAATTAAAAATCAATTGAATGAGATGCAATCCAAACTAGAAGTCTTAACGACGAGGGTTAACGAGGTGGAAGAACGAATGAGTGACATAGAAGACAAGTTGATAGCAAAGAGGGAAACTGAGGAAGAAAGAGACAAACAATTAAAAGACCATGAGGATAGATTAAGGGAAATAAACGACAGCCTGAGAAAGAAAAACCTACGTTTAATTGGGGTTCCCGAGGGCGCCGAAAGGGACAGAGGGCCAGAATATGTATTTGAACAAATTCTAGTTGAAAACTTTCCTAATCTGGGAAGGGAAACAGGCATTCAGATCCAGGAAATAGAGAGATCCCCCCCTAAAATCAATAAAAACCGTTCAACACCTCGACATTTAATAGTGAAGCTTGCAAATTCCAAAGATAAAGAGATGATCCTTAAAGCAGCAAGAGACAAGAAATCCCTGACTTTTATGGGGAGGAGTATTAGGGTAACAGCAGACCTCTCCACAGAGACCTGGCAGGCCAGAAAGGGCTGGCAGGATATATTCAGGGTCTTCCATGAGAAGAACATGCAACCAAGAATACTTTATCCAGCAAGGCTCTCATTCAAAATAGAAGGAGAGATAAAGAGCTTCCAAGACAGGCAGCAACTGAAAGAATATGTGACCTCCAAACCAGCTCTGCAAGAAACTTTAAGGGGGACTCTTAAAATTCCCCTTTAAGAAGAAATTCAGCGGAACAATCCACAAAAACAAGGACTGAATAGATATCATGATGACACTAAACTCATATCTGTCAATAGTAACTCTGAACATGAATGGGCTTAATGACCCCATCAAAAGGCTCAGGTTCAGACTGCATAAAAAATCAGGACCCATCTATTTGCTGTCTACAAGAGACTCATTTTAGACAGAAGGACACCTACAGCCTGAAAATAAAAGGGTGGAGAACCATTTACCATTCAAATGGTACTCAAAAGAAAGCAGGGGTAGCCATCCTTATATCAGATAAACTAAAATTTACCCAGAAGACTGTAGTGAGAGATGAAAAGGGACACTATATCATACTTAAAGTATCTATCCAACAAGAGAACTTAACAATCCTGAATATATATGCCCCTAATGTGGGAGCTGCCAAATATTTAAACCAATTAATAACCAAAGTGAAGAAATACTTAGATAATAATACACTTATACTTGGTGACTTCAATCTAGCTCTTTCTATACTCGATAGGTCTTCTAAGCACAACATCTCCAAAGAAACGAGAGCTTTAAATGATACACTGGACCAGATGGATTTCACAGATATCTACAGAACTTTACATCTAAACTCAACTGAATACACATTCTTCTCAAGCGCACATGGAACTTTCTCCAGAATAGACCACATATTGGGTCACAAATCGGGTCTGAACCGATACCAAAAGATTGGGATCGTCCCCTGCATATTCTCAGACCATAATGCCTTGAAATTAGAACTAAATCACAACAAGAAGTTTGGAAGGACCTCAAACACGTGGACGTTAAGGACCATCCTGCTAAAAGATAAAAGGGTCAACCAGGAAATTCAGGAAGAATTAAAAAGATTCATGGAAACTAATGAGAATGAAGATACAACCGTTCAAAATCTTTGGGATGCAGCGAAAGCAGTCCTAAGGGGGAAATACATCGCAATACAAGCATCCATTCAAAAACTGGAAAGAACTCACATACAAAAGCTAACCTTACACATAAAGGAGCTAGAGAAAAAACAGCAAATAGATCCTACACCCAAGAGATGAAGGGAGTTAATAAAGATTCAAGCAGAACTCAACGAAATCGAGACCAGAAGAACTGTGGAACAGATCAACAAAACCAGGAGTTGGTTCTTTCAAAGAATTAACAAGATAGATAAACCATTAGCCAGCCTTATTAAAAAGAAGAGAGAGAAGACTCAAATTAATAAAATCATGAATGAGAAAGGAGAGATCACTACCAACACCAAGGAAATACAAACGATTTTAAAAACATATTATGAACAGCTATACGCCAATAAATTAGGCAATCTAGAAGAAATGGACGCACTCCTGGAAAGCCACAAACTACCAAAACTGGAACAGGAAGCAATAGAAAACCTGAACAGGCCAATAACCAGGGAGGAAATTGAAGCAGTCATCAAAAAACTCCCAAGACACAAGAGTCCAGGGCCAGATGGCTTCCCAGGGGAATTCTATCAAACATTTAAAGAATAAATCATACCTATTCTCCTAAAGCTGTTTGGAAAGATAGAAAGAGATGGAGTACTTCCAAATTCGTTCTATGAGGCCAGCATCACCTTAATTCCAAAACCAGACAAAGACCCCACCAAAAAGTAGAATTACAGACCAATATCCCTGATGAACATGGATGCAAAAATTCTCAACAAGATACTGGCCAATAGGATCCAACAGTACATTAAAAAAAATATTCACCATGACCAAGTAGGATTTATCCCTGGGATACAAGGCTGGTTCAACACCCGTAAAACAATCAATGTGATTCATCATATCAGCAAGAGAAAAACCAAGAACCATATGATCCTCTCATTAGATGCAGAGAAAGCATTTGACAAAATACAGCATCCATTCCTGATCAAAACTCTTCAGAGTGTAGGGATAGAGGGAACATTCCTCGACATCTTAAAAGCCATCAATGAAAAGCCCACAGCAAATATCATTCTCAATGGGGAAGCACTGGGAGCCTTTCCCCTAAGATCAGGAACAAGACAGGGATGTCCACTCTCACCACTGCTGTTCAACATAGTACTGGAAGTCCTAGCCTCAGCAATCAGACAACAAAAAGACATTAAAGGCATTCATATTGGCAAAGAAGAAGTCAAACTCTCCCTCTTCGCCGATGACATGATACTCTACATAGAAAACCCAAAAGTCTCCACCCCAAGATTGCTAGAACTCATACAGCAATTCGGTAGCGTGGCAGGATACAAAATCAATGCCCAGAAGTCAGTGGCATTTCTATACACTAACAATGAGACTGAAGAAAGAGAAATTAAGGAGTCAATCCCATTTACAATTGCACCCAAAAGCATAAGATACCTAGGAATAAACCTAACCAAGGAGGTAAAGGATCTATACCCTCAAAACTATAGAACACTTCTGAAAGAAATTGAGGAAGACACAAAGAGATGGAAAAATATTCCATGCTCATGGATTGGCAGAATTAATATTGTGAAAATGTCAATGTTACCCAGGGCAATATACACGTTTAATGCAATCCCTATCAAAATGCCATGGACTTTCTTCAGAGAGTTACAACAAATTATTTTAAGATTGGTGTGGAATCAGAAAAGACCCCGAATAGCCAGGGGAATTTTTAAAAAGACAACCATATCTGGGGGCATCACAATGCCAGATTTCAGGTTGTACTACAAAGCTGTGGTCATCAAGACAGTGTGGTACTGGCACAAAAACAGACACATAGATCAGTGGAACAGAATAGAGAATCCAGAAGTGGACCCTGAACTTTATGGGCAACTAATATTCGATAAAGGAGGAAAGACTATCCATTGGAAGAAAGACAGTCTCTTCAATAAATGGTGCTGGGAAAATTGGACATCCACATGCAGAAGAATGAAACTAGACCACTCTCTTTCACCATACACAAAGATAAACTCAAAATGGATGAAAGATCTAAATGTGAGACAAGATTCCATCAAAATCCTAGAGAAGAGGGGATCCCTGGGTGGCGCAGCGGTTTGGCGCCTGCCTTTGGCCCAGGGCGCGATCCTGGAGACCCGGGATCGAATCCCACATCAGGCTCCCGGTGCATGGAGCCTGCTTCTCCCTCTGCCTGTTGTGTCTCTGCCTCTCTCTCTCTCTCTGTATGACTATCATAAATAAATAAAAAAAAATGTTTAAAAAAAAAATCCTAGAGAAGAACACAGGCAACACCCTTTTTGAACTCGGCCATAGTAACTTCTTGCAAGATACATCCACGAAGGCAAAAGAAACAAAAGCAAAAATGAACTATTGGGACTTCATCAAGATAAGAAGCTTTTGCACAGCAAAGGATACAGTCAACAAAACTCAAAGACAACCTACAGAATGGGAGAGGATATTTGCAAATGACATATCAGATAAAGGGCTAGTTTCCAAGATCTATAAAGAACTTCTTAAACTCAACACCAAAGAACAAACAATCCAATCATGAAATGGGCAAAAGACATGAACAGAAATCTCACAGAGGAAGACATAGACATGGCCAACATGCACATGAGAAAATGCTCTGCATCACTTGCCATCAGGGAAATACAAATCAAAACCACAATGAGATACCACCTCACACCAGTGAGAATGGGGAAAATTAACAAGGCAGGAAACAACAAATGTTGGAGAGGATGTGGAGAAAAGGGAACCCTCATACACTGTTGGTGGGACTGTGAACTGGTGCAGCCACTCTGGAAAACTGTGTGGAGGTTCCTCAAACAGTTAAAAATAGACCTGCCCTACGACCCAGCAATTGCACTGCTGGGGATTTACCCCAAAGATACAGATGTAGTGAAACGCCGGGACACCTGCACCCCGATGTTTACAGCAGCAATGGCCACGATAGCCAAACTGTGGAAGGAACCTCGGTGTCCAACGAAAGATGAATGGATAAAGAAGATGTGGTTTATGTATACAATGGAATATTACTCAGCTATTAGAAATGACAAATACCCACCATTTGCTTCAACGTGGATGGAACTGGAGGGTATTATGCTGAGTGAAGTAAGCCAGTCGGAGAAGGACAAACATTATATGTTCTCATTCATTTGGGGAATATAAATAATAGTGAAAGGGAATATAAGGGAAGGGGGAAGAAATGTGTGGGAAATATCAGAAAGGGAGACAGAACGTAAAGACTGCTAACTCTGGGAAACGAACTAGGGGTGTTGGAAGGGGAGGAGGGCGGGGGGTGGGAGTGAATGGGTGACGGGCACTGGGGGTTATTCTGTATGTTAGTAAATTGAACACCAATAAAAAAAAAGAACCCTGCATCTAACGGCAACTTACATTAGAGAGTTGGGCTCACACGCAGTCCCTCACAGTTCCACACTGCCTGCAGAATGTCCTTCCAACGTCTTCACCAGAGATGCTTGTCAGAAGCTTGTGAGACGCAAGTGGAATAATGCAGGCCTGGAAGGTGTCTTCAGGTGGAGTAGAGTGGTATTCTTGGAACCTCCTGAGTTAGAATACTGCTGCGTTCTCAGGGCCAGAAGAATGCAGCTAGTTGAAAGCTGGCTTCTAGACATGCTTCCTTGTGAGAGTTGAGGTGAGGGCAGGACCCTCTCGCAACCTGACTGCCTGTAGACATAGGTCCTAACATCTTTATGTTAGGTGCTGGAAGAGGTTGTGAAAAGCATTTAGACGTTTCAGGCTTGTAGTCACGTGTAACTGAGTTTAATACAGCGATTTCCAACAGCCTTGTTCAATTAAAGTCTAACTCCCATAAAAGAGTGGCTAGCAGACAGCTGCCTGCAAAGCATACACGCTTCTCAGAGTTGAGCTTATGGCCTGTACCTCCCACATGCTGACCGCCTGTATGCTTCACTTCCAAAGAATTTTGTTCGATACAGGATGCAAGTTTTGCGAGAGGCAAGTGTCTCTTAGTTCAATCCAGTGACTTCCTAGGAATTCCTCTCTCAGATGGGAGCTACATACTAACTTCCAAACCTGAGTACCTAGCTGAAATCTCTCTCTCTGGGGAATTTCCTTCTATGAGATGAGCTGACACGTGGTACTTCCCAGTTCAACACTGCCTGCAGATGCAGTTTCGAACGTACTCACTAAACATGTTTTCGGAAGCTCATGGGTCGCAAGGGCCAGCTGCAGGCTTCAATGGTTGTGTCTCCAGGTGCATTAGAGTGGTATTCATTGTAAGTGTACAGCCTTACAATGCTGCTACATTCACAAGGCCATCAGAACGAGCTAGTAGAAAGCTGGCTTCTAGGCATGCTTCCTTTTGAGAGCTAAGCTCAGGGCAGGACCCTCCCGCATCCTGCCTGCCCGTAGACGTAACTGCTAATATGCTTATGTTAGGTGCTGGGAGAGGGCGGCCAAATGCATGTGGAAGTCTCAGGCCTGTACTCACGATCATCTGAGTTGAATACAGATTTCAAACGGCCTTCTTCAAAGAGTGTAGCTAGTTTCTAACATGTACGAGTGGGTAGCAGACATCTGCCTCCCAGGCGTACACACTTTTGAGAATTGAACTTATGGCCTGTACTTCTCACATCCTACATTTCGCTGCTAACAGGCCTAGGCTCGAGGCGTGACTGAAGGGATGTGAGAAGTAAGTGGAAAGTCCCGGCACACAAGACTAGTGCCTCCAAGCTCAATCCATAGATTTCCTAGTAATTCCTGTCTTAGAAAGGTGCTACCTACTTAGTTACATACGTGAGAAGCTAGCTGAACACTGAGTCCAAAAGCATCTCTCTTCTGAGAGTTGAGCTCACACCCAGTCCCTCACAGTTCCACACTGCCTGCAGAATGAGTTTTGAACATCTTCACCAGAGACGTTTGTCAGGAGCTTGTCAGACAAAAGTGGAATAATGCAGGCCCGGGAGGTGTCTCTAGGTGCAGTAGAGTGGTGTTCTTCGAACCTCCTGAGTTAGAAGACTGCTTTGGTCTCACGGCCATTAGAACGCAGATAGTTGAAAGCTGGTTACTAGGCTTGCTCTCTTGTGAGAGCTGAGCTCAGGGCAGGACCCTCCCGCATCCTGTCTGCCCATAGTCATAGCTGCTAACATCCTTAAGTGAGGTGCTGGGAGAGGTTGGAGAAATGAAAATGAAAGTGTCAGGACTGTACTCACGTGTTCTGAGTTCAATACAGGGATTGCCAACGTCCTTGTTCAATTAGAGTGCAGCTCGGGTATACCTCGCCTCGATAAGTGTCTGGCAGACATCGACCTGCAAAGCATAAACACTTCTGAGAGTTGAGCTTATGGCCTGTACCTCCTCCATCCTGACTGCCTGTACGTTTTGCTTCTACAGCATTTCGTTGTATGCGGGAGAGTAGCGGAGTGAGAACCAAGTGTCTGCCTTGTCAATTTCGCGCCTAGAGGACAGCTGCCCCAAGACATGAACACTCCCATGGATTGAGCTTAGGACTTGAACCTCCACATGCTGACCGCTTGTACGCTTCGCTTCCAAAGGATTTCTTTCAATACGGGACGCAAGTTTTGTGAGAGTCAAATGTGTCTTAGTTCAATCCACAACTTCTGAGGAATTCCTCCCTCAGATGGGAGCTACATGCTAACTTCCAAACCCGATTACCTAGCTGAAAGTTCTCTCTCTGGGGAACTTCCCTCTCGGAGGTGAGCTTAAACGAGGTCCTTCCAGTTCCTCAATGCCTGCAGATACAGTTACGAACATCCTCACTAAACATGTTTGTCAGAAGCTCATGGGACACAAGGGGCAAGCTGCAGGCTTCAAGGATGTGTCTCCAGGTGCAGTAAAGTGGTATTCATGGAACATCCAGAATTACAATGATGCCACTTTCCCATGGCCATCAGAACGCAGCTAGTAGAAAGCTGGCTTCGAGGCATGCCTCCTTTTGAAAGCTGAGCTCAGAGCAGGACCCTCCCGCAATCCTGCCTGCTCGTAGTTGTAGCTGCTAACATCCTTAAGTGAAGTGCTGGGAGAGGTTGGAGAAATGCAAATGGAAGTGTCAGGACTGTACTCACGTGTATTAAGTTCAATACAGGGATTGCTAACGTCCTTGTTCAATTAGAGTGTAGCTCGGGTATACCTCGCCTTGATAAGTGTCTAGCAGACATCGGACTGCAAAGTATACACACTTCTGAGAGTTGAGCTTATGGCCTGTACTTCTCCCATCCTGACTGCCTGTACGTTCCGCTTCCACAGCAATTCGTTGTATCCGGGAGAGTAGCGGAGTGAGAACAAAGTGTCTGCCTTGTCAATTTTGCCCCTAGCGGACAGCTGCCTCCAAGGCATGCACACTCCTTTGGATTGAGCTTAGGACTTGAACCTCCCACATGCAGACCGCCTGTACGCTTCGCTTGAAAAGGATTTCTTTCGATACGGGACGCAAGTTTTGCGAGAAGCAAATGTGTCTCCGGGCCTCCTCTCTGGGCCTCTGTGGTCTGACAACTTGGTGGCAGCGAGTGGTTTGTGTGAGGTCTGGGAATGGGATGTGGCACTGATTGTCAGGTGCACATCTGCCTGGTAGGTGCACCTGCTCAGATCAGAGACGGGGTGGGCGTCAGCACCTCTGGCCTCCAGCGGGCAGTGCTGTGCTGCTCCCTAAGACTGGGGCTGATGGGGGAGCCCGGTGGGGACGCTGGGTCCTCTGGCTCTGGTGCTGAGGATTCCACCCCCTAGTCTGCACACTCATCACAGAAGAGCCGCCACGCCCCTGGGTCTCTGCCGCTTCTCTCAGAACCCTGCTTTCACTCTGCCCGTGTCCGAGTTTCTTTTGGTTTTGTTTTTATCTCAGACTGTTGTGCCCATGATTGCGAATATGAGAAACCACCAAGAAGCCAATTCCAATGCAAACACACGAGGGATTATTTACAAGCTTGATCTTGTGTCCAAGTATACCCAACACAGCAGAGCAGGGACTTGGACCCCGAGGTGGGTTTTAGCTTAGTTTTAAGAGCTGGTCTGGGGACCTCCAGAAGGGCTGGAGCAATTCCTCTATTCTGTTTACATTTTGATATGGGGCCTTCATGGGCATTGATCCCTGTTCTCATTCTAATAGGGGCTTCCTGCCCTTGGCCTGGGCTCAGTTTTGATTCAATAGTGGAGCTTTCTAGGACATTAAGCTGTTAACAGCAAAGGTTCCACACCTGGAAGGGGGAAGTCACACTGTCCTATTTGCTGAAGATGCGGTACTAGAAACAGGGAACTGGGGAACTTCCCTCTCAGAGATGAGCTCAAAAGTGGTCCTCCCCAGTTCCACACTGCCTGCAGATACGGTTATAACATCCTCACTAGACATGTCTGTCAGAAGCTCATGGGACGCAAGGGGCAAGCTGCAGGCTTCAAGGTTGTGTCTCCAGGTGCAGTAAAGCGGTGTTCATGGAACATCCTGAATTACAATGCTGCCACGTTCTCATGGCCATCAGAACGCAGTTAGTAGAAAGCTGGCTTCGAAGCATGCCTCCTTTTGAAAGCTGAGCTCAGGGAAGGACCCTCCCGCATCCTGCCTGCCCGTAGTCGTTGCTGCTAACTTCCTTATGTTAGGTGCTGGCAGAGGTTTGAGAAATGCAAGTGGAAGTGTCAGGACTGTACTCACGTGTATCTGAGTTCAATACAGCGATTGCCAACATACTGAACAATACGTTCCACCAAAACCTGTTAGAACTAAGGAGTGAGTTCAGTAAAGTCACGGGACACAAACTGACCCTACAGATCAGAGTAGCCTTGGTGTGTCCTGACAATGAGCACTCAGGAAGGAAAAGAAGGACATGACGCCATTCTCAGGAGCATCAAGGACAATAAATAATGAGACTGAACCAAAGGAGCACAAGACTTGTGCACTGAGCCATACCAGGCTCTGGGAGGCTGGCCTGGGCTCGTGGGGTGGGAGCCTCATCTTGTGAAAATGTGTGCAGTTGCTGTAGCCACCCTCAGTTTCAATGTCATTCCTATCAAAATCATGGTGGCAGATCTTAGAAATAGGAAAAAAAAACGCATAACATCCAACCCCCACAACAAATGACCCTGGACAGCAAATCAGTATTGGAGAAGCATGACAGAGTGGGACCCAGCACTTTCCTATTTCAAAAGATGTCACAGAGACACAGGATAAAGCAGTGTGGTTCTCGGGTCCCCGGCTGGCTCCGTCGGTTAAGCATCTGACTTCTGACCTGACCTCCGGTCCTGATCTCAGGGGTCGTGAGTTCTAGCCCTGTACTGGGCCATGGACGAGGCGTGGAGCCTACTTAGACAAGCTAGACCCACGGGGGGTGGTCCCGGCATAAGTTGAATGAGCAAAACAGAGAGTCCAGAAGGAAATGTGCTCTGATAGAACTGATTTTTTTTTTATTTTTTAAAATATTTTTATTTATTTATGATAGTCACAGAGAGAGAGAGAGAGAGAGGCAGAGACATAGGCAGAGGGAGAAGCAGGCTCCATGCACCGGGAGCCCGATGTGGGATTCGATCCCGGGTCTCCAGGATCGCGCCCTGGGCCAAAGGCAGGCGCTAAACCGCTGCGCCACCCAGGGATCCCAGAACTGATTTTTTTAACTTAATTTAAACCCAATTAATTAACGTATAGTGTATTATACTTTCAGAGGAAGAATTCAGGGATTCATCAGTTGGAGAAAACAGTAGTGCTCGTGACATCACATGACCTCCTTCATGCCGGTCCCCTGTTATCCGCCCCCTCCAGCTACCCTCAATTTGTTTCCTATCATTAAGAGTCTGCATTTCCTGTATCTGTTTTCATCTTATTTGTTTTTACTTCCCTTCACAGTTGTTCATCTGCTTTGCTTCTTTAATTCCACCTATGAATGAAACCACACGGTCATTCTCTTTCCGACTGACTTACTTCACTTAACATGATCCCTTTAGTTCTATCCACATCATTGCAAATGGCAAGATTTCCTTCTCTTTGATAGCTGAGTTCCATTCCTCTCTCTATGACCATCATCTATCTCCCATCCTCTTTATCCATCATTTGGCAAGGGCAACGAGGCTCCTCCCACAGTGTGGCTACTGTGGACCCGGCTGCTCTGGACATTGGGGTGCAGGTGTCCCAAGTCTCATTGCATCTGTATCTTCAGAGTGAGCTCCAGGCCGTTCACCTGCTGGTCGCAGGGTGGCTCTATTTGTAACTTCCTGAGGGGCCTCCACACTGTTTCCAGGGTGGCTGCACCAACCCACGGTCCCGCCCACAGTGGAAGAGGGTTGAGTTTTGCAGGATGTGGTAAAAGTCTGGTCCACATTTCATTTCACATCCTGTGGGCTCCAATTCCTTGTCCTTAAGTATCTCTGGGGAAGCCGGGTGTTGGGCTCCTTTTCAGTGAGATGTTTCCGAAGCTAACAGGCCCCAGCTGGAGCCTGAAAGGAGGCAGGTGCGGCCCCTAGAGCACCTGCTGCCTCCTGCACAGTCTCCTGTAGCGCCTGAGCATCCCGCAGGGGGCGCCCGAGCCCAGGCCCCACCCATGGCACGCGCATGTGCAGTAGGCCTCCTCTGCCTGCACTAACAGGAGCCAGCCTGTGCTGGGGAGGCCTGTGGAAGACATGGGGACGCGTCTATGCTGATGAGCTGCAGCCTCCTCAGGACCCGCGGGGAGGCTTCAGGAAGAAGTGGGCCCACATTCACGCTGACAGGAGCCCTGAGCACCTCAGGACCCGCGGGGAGGTTTCAGGAAATTGTGGGCCCGCATCCATGCTGACAGGCGCCCCTGAGCAGCCTCACGACCCGCGGGGAAACTTCAGGAAGATATGGGCCCCCACCCATGCTGACAGGAGCCTCTGAGCTGCCTCAGGACCTGTGGGGAGGCTTCAGGAAGATGTGGCGATGCGTTCACTCTGGCAGGAGCTCCCGGGCCCCTCAGGACAAAAGTTGAGGTTTCTGGAAGCTGGGGGCTGTCTTCATGGTTACAGGAGCCCTGGCCTCCTAAGAACCCTCGGCGACGCTTTGGGAGGACTTGGGGCCACATGGACACAACAGGACGCTGACTTCCTCAGGACCCCTGGTGTAGACTTGGGGAAATATGTGGATGCGTCCATGTGGACAGAAGACCCCAGCCTTGTCAGGGCCTGTCTTGAGGTTAAGAAAAATCTGGGTGCTGCATCCACAGTGACAGGATTCTCCAGCCTCCTCAGGACCCACTGGAAAGTTTTGGGAAGATTTGGGGCCACATCCATGCTGACAGGAGCCCCCAGCCTCCTCAGGTCTTATGGTGAGGCTTGAGGAAAATGTGGGGCCACGTCAATGCTGACAGGAACCCTGTCTTCCTCAGGACCTGCACTTTGGCTTCGGGACATAAGGGGCTGCGTGTATGCTGACAGGAGCCCACAGCCTCCTCAGGACCCGCGGTGAGTTTTCGGGGGACGTGGGGCCATGTCCAGGGTGACAGGAGCCCCCGGCCTCCTGAGGACCTGCTGTGAGGCTTCCAGAGGATGTGAGGCATAGTCCACAGTGACAGGAGACCCAATGTCCTCAGGACCCGCTGACTATGCCTCAGGAACACGTGGGGCCACGTCCTCACTCACAGGAGCCCGGCTTCCTCAGGACCCCTTGGAGGAATCTGGAGGAGCCGTTGGGGGCCACGTCCACATCAGAAAGGACTCCTCAGAACCACAGGGTAAGTGAAAGGGCAGAATGAATGGTAGGGTTAGGGGAGGGGAGGAAGTTGGTGGTTAACCTTAGGTTAGATGTTAGGGGTTAGTGATTATGCTTATGGTTTCAAATTAGAGGATAGGTGAAGCATAAGGGTATTGGTCAGTGTTAAGAGTTAGGATGCGGGTTAGGGTAAGGGACAGGATTTAGTGTTAGGGTTAGGGTTTAGGCTCTAGGGATTAGGGCAGGAGGTTAGGAGTTGGGGTTAGGGTTATGGTTAGAGTTAGGGTTGGGCTTAGGTTTGCAGTTAGGGTTAGGGGTTAGGGTGTGAGTTATGGTTAGGGGTTAGAGTTAGGGGTTAGAGTTAAGGGTTACAGTTAAAGTTAGGGCTAGGTTTAGGGTTAGGGCGAGGGTTAGGATTAGGATAGGGGTTAGGGCTAGGGTTAGGATTAGTGTTTGGTTAGGGGTTAGGGTTAGGATCAGGTCAGGGTCAGGGTATGGTTTTGGAAAAGGGTAAGATATAGGGTTAGGGAGTGGGTTAGGGGTTGGTTTTAGGGTACGGGTTAGGGTACAGTTTGTGGTATGAGATAGGATTAGTATTAGAGGGTTATGGTTAGGGTACAGGTTAAGGTTAGGAATAGGATTTGAATAACTTATTTTAAGGTTAGGGTTAGAGGTTAGGGTTTGGGTTAGATTGAAGGTAGGGGTCAGGGTTAAGGAAACCTAAGTTTAGGTGAACCTATGTTTAGGAGATAGGGTGAGGGTTGGCAGAAAGGTTCAGTGAATGTGTTTTGGCCTTGGGGTTTGTGTTTGGTTTTCGATTAGTGATGGGTCTTGTTTAATGGTTAGGTTAACATTAGGATTAAGTGTAGGTTTAGGGTTATGTCTGTGTATAGTTAGAGTTTGGGTCTTGGCCTGTGCCTGCACTGGGACTCCTAGTATCTTGGGCCATTTAGATTTATGCACTCTGTTTAGGTTTTGGATTCAAAGATAGCCTGACTCCACCAAGTCAGTGGCCTCCCCAGAGAATCAAAATCCAGGCTTCTGCTGGGGTGAGAATAGACATGGCAGGCTTCTCCCGAGATGAGCTAAGGAAGGGATTTATGGCTCTAAAGACTCTTTATTTGGATTTTCAGTTGCCTTTCTGATTTTTTCTCTAGTGTGTACATGTTTCATCAATACTACCTATTATTATTTTAAAGTTTTACTTGAATTCCTCTTTGTATACATAGAATGATATAGTTTCAGGTTTACCACATAGTGATTCAACCCTTGGATACAACTCCTGGTACTGGTCACAGGTGTCCTCCACTATCCCCATCGCCTGATTCCCCATCCCCCTCACCTTCCTCTGGTATTTATTAGCTGATTCTTTGTGGTTAAGAGTGTGTTTTTTTGTTTGCTTCTCTCATCCCCCCCTCTGCCCCTTTGCCAATTTGTCTGGTTTCTTAAAATTCACATGTGAATGCAATTGTATGGTACTTGGTATCTGTCTTTCTCTGACTGACTGAGTTCATTGAGCATAAGTCCTTTCTACTTCTCCCACGTCATTGTAATGGCTTCATTTCATTGCTTCTGATGACCGAGTGATGTAGCAGTGGGTATATTTACCACATCGTCTCTGCCCATTCATCAGTCGATGGACATCTGGGCAGTATCCACAGTTTGGCTGTTTTTGATAACGCTGCTAGAAACACTGGGCTGCGTGTCCCACTTGGAATCTACTAAACGACTTTTGTATCTTCGGGGTAAATACTTAGCTCTACAATTTTGGAATCGTAGGGTAGGTCTTTTTTTAACTTCTTTTTTTTAATTTTTTTTATAATAGTCACAGAGAGAGAGGCAGAGACACAGGCAGAGGGAGAAGCAGGCTCCGTGCACTGTGAGTCCGATGTGGGATTCGATCCCGGGTCACCAGGATCGCGACATGGGCCAAAGGCAGGTGCCAAACCGCTGCACCACCCAGGGATCCCCTATTTTTAACGTCTCGAGGACCCCCCACAGTGTTTTCCACAGTGGCTGCACCTGTTCGCATGCCCACCAGGAGTGTAAGGGGGCTCCCTCTACTCTATAGCCTCAACAACACATGTTGTTTTTCTGTTGTTAATTTTAGCCATTCTGACGGCTGTCAGGTGACATCTCATTGTGGTTTTCATTTGCATTTCCCTGATGATGGGTGACGCTGAGTGTCTTTCGGTGTCTGGTGGCCATCTGGATGTCTTGACAGAGACAAAGTCCATTCATGTCTTCTGCCCATCTGCAGTTGGATAATTTGTGTTTAGGATGCTGAGATTTATATTTGCTTTACGTATTTTGCATACTAACTGTTTATTGGATGTGTTGTTTACAAATATCTCCTTTCATTTTGTATGTTGCCTTTTAGCGTTGTTTGTTTCTTTCACTTTGCCGAAGCTTGTGAATTTGATGAAGTCCCAATAATATTTTTGCTTTTGTTTCCCTCAACTCAGAGGCATATCTAGAAAGAAGATCCAATGGCCAACGTCAAAGACGTTGCTGCCTATCTTTTCTTCTTTTTATGGTTTCAGGTCTCACATTTAGGTCTTTCATCCATTTTGAATTTTTATATATATATGGTGTAAGAAAGTGGTCCCGTTTCATTCTTCTGCATGTGGCTGCCTGGTTTTCCCAACACCATTTGTTCTTATCCTGGGCTCAGGGTTAGGGTTTTTTGAAGAGACTGTCTTTGTGCCATTGGATATTCCTTGCTGCCTTGTTGTCGATTAATGGATCATAGAGTTACAGGTTTGTATCTTGTTTCGGCATTCCATTCCATTCTATTCTATTGATCGAAGCATCTCCTGTTGGGAGATTCTTGATTGCTGATTCAATTTCTCTGGCTGTTATCTGTGTGTTCAAGTTTCTTATTTCTTCCTTTTTCATTTTTGCTATGTTATATATTTCCAGGAATTGATCTATTTCTTCCAGGTTCTAGGTTGCTGGCATATAATTTTTCATAATGTTCTCTTATAAACGTTTCTATTTCTCTAGTGTTGGTTGTTATTTCTCTTTTCTCATTTGTTATTTTATTTGGGGCCTTTCTCATCTTTTTATCTTTTTTCTTTTTTAAAGATTTTATTTATGTATTCATGTGAGACACAGAGAGGCAGGGGTATAGGCAAGGGGAAAATGAGGCTCCATGCAAGGAGCCTGATGTGGGATTGATTTCCCAGGACCTCAGGATCATGGCGTGAGCCAAAGCAGATGCTCAACGACTGAGGCACCCAGGTTCCTTGCTGATTCAATTCCTTTGCTAGTTATGGGTCTGTTCACATTTTCTATTTCTTCCTCTTTCAGTTTTGCTCGTTTGCACATTTCTAGGGATCTCTCCAATTCTTCTTGGTCTCCCAGTTTGTTAGCGTATAATCTTTCATAGTATTCCCTTATAATTGTCTTATATTCTGGTGTTGATTGTGATCTCTCTTCTCTCATTTGTGATTTTATTTATTTAGTTCTTTTCTGTTTTCTTGTTGATAAGGCTGGCTAGGGCTTGATCCATTTCCTTAGTTATTTTGAAGCACCAGTACTTAGTTTCATTATTCCATTCTATTGTTTGTTGTTTCTGTATTGTTTATTTCTGCTCTCATCTTTATTTTTCCCTTCTTCTGTAGGCTTTAGGCTTTCTTTCCTATTCCTTTTCCAGCTCCTTTAGGTGTAGTGTTGGGTTGTGTATTGGAGACTTCTTGTTTCTTAAGGTAGGCCTGTATTGCTATCTACTTCCCTCTAAGGACAGTCTTTGCTACATCCTAGAAGTTTGAGAAACATGTTTTCATTTTAATTTTTTTAAATTTCCTAATTTCCTGGTTGCTCCATTCCTTCTCTAGTAGGATGATCATAATCTCCCCGAATTTTTGGTCTGTCCAAATTTTTTCTTACTGTCGACTTCGAGTTTCATAGCATTGTGGTCCGAAAATGTACATGGTGTGATACCATCCTTCTTGTACCTGTAGTACCTGTTGAGGACTGATTTGTGGCCCATGATATGATCTTTTCTGGAGAATGTACCATGTGCACTTGAAAGGAATGTGTATTCTGCTTTATGAAGAAATGTTCAGACTATATCTATTGAGTCCCTTTGATCCAGTGTGTCAAGGCTATTGTTCCCCTGTTCATTTCTTCATAGACGATCAGTCCATTGTCATAAGTGGGTGCTAAAATCCCCTGTCTTTGTATTATTATCAGTGTGTTCCAGTACGTTTGTTGTTAATTGGTTTCTATATTTCGGTACTCCCATGTTGGCAGCTTAAATATGTAGTTATTTGATCTTTTTTTAAAAATAAATTTATTTTTTATTGGTGTTCAATTGACCAACATACAGAATAACACCCAGTGCTCATCCCGTCAAGTGTCCCCCTCAGTGCCCGTCACCCATTCAGCCCCATCCCTCATTCTCCTCCCCTTCCAGCACCCCTAGTTCTTTTCCCAGAGTTAGGAGTCTTTATGATCTCTCTCCCTTTCTGATATTTCCCAAACTTTCTTCTCCATTCCCTTATATTCCCTTTCACTATTATTTATATTCCCCTAAGGAATGAGAACATACACTGTTTGTCCTTCTCCGATTGACTTACTTCACTCAGCATAATACCCTCCAGTTCCATCCACATTGAAGCAAATCGTGGGTATTTGTCGTTTCTAATGGCTGAGTAATATTCCATTGTATGCATAAACCACATCTTTATCCATTCATCTTTCGATGGACACCGAGGCTCCTTCCACAGTTTGGCTATTGTGGACATTCTGCTATAAAAATCAAGGTGCAGGTGTCCCGGCGTTTCATTGCATCTGAATCTTTGGGGTAAATCCCCAATAGTGCAATTGCTTAGTCGTTGGGCAGATCTATTTTTAACTCTGAGGAACTTCCACACAGTTTTCCAGAGTGACTGCACCAGTTCACATTCCCACCAGCAGTGTAAGAGGGTTCCCTTTTCTCCGCATTCTCTCCAACATTTGTGGTTTCCTGCCTTGTTAATTTTCCCCATTCTCACTGGTGTGAGGTGGTATCTCATTGTGGTTTGGATTTGTATATCCCTCAGGGCAAGTGATGCAGAGCATTTTTTCATGTTCATGTTGGCCATGTCAATGTCTTCCTCTGTGAGATTTCTCTTCATGTGTTTTGCCCATTTCATGATTGGATTGTTTGCCTCTTTGGTGTTGATTTTAAGAAGTTCTTTATAGATCTTGGAAACTAGCCCTTTATCTGAAACGTCTTTTGCATATATCTTCTCCCACGTTGTAGTTGTCTTTTAGTTTTGTTGACTGTATCCTTTGCTGTGCAAAAGCTTCTTATCTTGATGAAGTCACAATAGTTCATTTTTGCTTTTGTTTCTTTTGCCTTCATGGATGTACCTTGCAAGAAGTTGCTGTGGCCAAGTTTAAAACGGGTGTTGCCTGTGTTCTCCTCTAGGATTTTGATGGAATCTTGTCTCACATTTAGATCTTTCATCCATTTTGAGTTTATCTTTGTTCATGGTGAAAGAGAGTGGTCTAGTTTTATTCTTTTGAAGGTGGATATCCAATTTTCCCAGCACCATCTATTGAAGAGACTGTCTTTCTTCCAATGGATAGTCTTTCCTCCTTTATCGAATATTAGTTGACCGTAAAGTTCAAGGTCCACTTCTGGGTTCTCTATTCTGTTCCATTGATCTATGTGTCTGTTTTTGTGCCAGTACCACACTGTCTTGATGACCACAGCTTTGTAGTACAACCTGAAATCTGGCATTGTGATGCCCCCAGATATGGTTTTCTTTTTAAAAACTCCCCTGGCTTTTCGGGGTCTTTTCTGATTCCACACAAATCTTAAAATAATTTGTTCTAACTCTCTGAAGAAAGTCCATGGTATTTTGATAGGGATTGCATTAAACGTGTACATTGCCTGGGTAACATTGACATTTTCACAAAATTAATTCTGCGAATCCATGAGCATGGAATATTTTTCTATCTCTCTGTGTCTTCCTCAATTTCTTTCAGAAGTTTTCTATAGTTTTTAGGGTATAGATCATTTACCTCCTTGGTTAGGTTTATTCCTAGGTATCTTATGATTTTGGTGCAAATGTAAATGAGATTGACTCCTTAATTTCTTTTTCTTCAGTCTCATTGTTAGTGTATAGAAATGCCATTGATTTCTGGGCATTGATTTTGTATCCTGCCACGCTACCAAATTGCTGTATAGTTTAGCAATCTTGAGGGGAGGGTTTTGGGTTTTCTAGGTAGAGTATCATGTCATCAGCGAAGAGGGAGAGTTTGACTTCTTCTTTTCCAATTTGAATGCCTTTAATGTCTTTTTGTTGTCTGATTGCTGAGGCTAGGATTTCCTCTACTATGTTGAATAGCAGTGGTGAGAGTGGACATCCCTGTCTTGTTCCTGATCTTAGGGGAAAGGCTCCCAGTGCTTCCCCATTGAGAATGATATTTGCTGTGGGCTTTTTGTAGATGGCTTTTAAGATGTCGAGGAATGTCCCCTCTATCCCTACGCTCTGAAGTGTTTTGATCAGGAATGGATGCTGTATTTTGTCAAATGCTTTCTCTGCATCTAATGCGAGGATCATATGGTTCTTGGTTTTTCTCTTGCTGATATGATGAATCACATTGATTGTTTTACGAGTGTTGAACCAGCCTTGTGTCCAGGGGATAAATCCTACTTGGTCATGGTGAATAATATTCTTAATGTATTGTTGGATCCTATTGGCCAGTATCTTGTTGAGAATTTTTGCATCCATGTTCATCAGGGATATTGGTCTGTATTCTCCTTTTAGGTGGGGTCTTTGTCTGGTTTTGGAATTAAGGTGATGCTGGCTTCATAGATCGAATTTGGAAGTACTCCATCTCTTTCTTTCTTTCCAAACAGCTTTAGTAGGATAGGTATGGTTTCTTCTTTAAACGTTTGATAGAATTCCCATGGGAAGCCATCTGGCCCTGGACTTTTGTGACTTGGGAGGTTTTTGATGACTGCTTCATTTTCCTGACTGGTTATTGTCCTGTTTAGGTTTTCTATTTCTTCCTGTTCCAGTTTTGGTAGTTTGTGTCTTTCCAGGAATGCGTCCATTTCTTCTAGATTGCCTAATTTATTTCTGTATAGCTGTTCATGTTTTTAAAATCGTTTGTATTTCCTTGTGTTGGTAGTGATCTCTCCTTTCTCATTCATGATTTTATTAATTTGAGTCTTCTCTCTCTTCTTTTTAAGAAGACTGGCTAATGGTTTATGTATGTTATGAATTCTTTCAAAGAACCAACTCCTGGTTTTGTTGATCTGTTCCGCATTTCTTGTGGTCTCAATTTCCTTGAGGTCTGCTCAAATATTAATTAAATCTCTTATTCTGTTGGGTGTAGGATCTAGCTGCTGTTTTTTTCTCTAGCTCCTTTATGAGTAAGGTTAGCTTTTGTATTTGAGTTCTTTCCAGTTTTTGAATGGATGCTTGTATTGTGATGTATTTCCCCCTTAGGACTGCTTTTGCTGCATGCCAGAGATTTTGAACGTTTGTATCTTCATTCTCATTAGTTTCCATGAATCTTTTGAATTCTTCCTCAATTTCCTGGTTGACCCTTTCATCTTTTAGCAGGATGGTCCTTAACCTCCCCGTGTTTGAAGTCCTTCCAAACTTCTTGTTGTGATTTAGTTCTAATTTCAAGGCATTATGGTCTGAGAATATGCAAGGGACCATCTGAATCTTTTGTATCGGTTCAGACGTGATTTGTGTTCCAGTATGTGGTCTATTCTGGAGAAAGTTCCATGTGCACTTGAGAAGAATGTGTATTCAGTTCAGTTTGGATGTAAAGTTCTGTAGATATCTGTGAAATCTATCTGCTCCAGTGTATCATTTAAAGCTCTCGTTTCGTTGGAGAAGTTGTGCTTAGAAGACCTATCGAGGGTAGAAAGACCTAGATTGAAGTCACCAAGTATAAGATAATTATTATTTATGTATTTCTTCACTTTCATTTTTAATTGGTTTAAATATTTGGCAGCTCCGATATTCGGGGAATATATATTGAGGATTGTTAAGTCCTTTTGTTGGATAGATCCTTTAAGTATGATTTAGTGTCCGTCTTCATCTCTCACTATAGTCTTTGGGGTAAATTTTAGTTTATCTGATATAAGGATGGCTACCCCTGCTTTCTTTTGAGGACCATTTGAATGCTAAATGGTTCTCCAACCCATAATTTTCAGATTGTAGGTGTCCTTCTGTCTAATATGAGTCTCTTGTAGACAGCAAATAGTTGGTTCCTGCTTTTTTATCCAGCCTGAAACCCTGCGCCTTTGAAGGGGTCATTAAGCCCGTTCATGTTCAGAGTTACTATCCACAAATATGAGTTTAGTGTCATCATGATATCTACTCAGTCCTTGTTTTTGTGGATTGTTCCACTGAACTTCTTCTTAAAGGGGAATTTTAAGAGTCCCCCTTAAAATTTCTTGCAGAGCTGGTTTGGAGGTCACATATTCTTTCAGTTCCTGCATGTCTTGGAAGCTCTTTATCTCTCCTTCCATTTTGAATGAGAGCCTTGCTGGATAAAGTATTCTTGGTTGCATGTTCTTCTCATGGAGGACCCTGCATATATCCTGCCAGCCCTTTCTGGGCTGCCAAGTGGCTGTGGAGAGGTCTGCTCCTCCCCATAAAGGTCAGGATTTCTTGTCTCTTGCTGCTTTAAGGATCTTCTCTTTATCTTTGGAATTTGCAGGCTTCACTATTAAATGTCGAGGTGTTGAACGGTTTTTACTGATTTTAGGGGCGGATCTCTCTATTACCTGGATCTGAATGCCTGTTTCCCTTCCCAGATAAGGAAAGTTTTCAGCTATGATTTGTTCAAATACATATTCTGGCCCTCTGTCCTTTTCGGCGCCCTTGGGACCCCCAATTACACATAGGTTTTTCTTCCTCAGGCTGTCGTTTATTTCCCTTAATCTGTCTTCCTGGTCTTTTAATTGTCTCTTTTTGCTGAGTTTCCCTCTTTGCCATCAACTTGTCTTCTATGTCACTCTCTTGTTCTTCCACCTCGTTAACCCTCATCGTTAGGACTTCTAGTTTGGATTGCATCTCATTCAATTGATTTTTACTTTCTGCCCGATTTTATCTAAATTCTGCAGTAATGAAGTCTCTTGAGTCCTTTATGCTTTTTTCTAGAGCCACCAGTAGCTGTATAATAGTGCTTCTGAATTGGTTTTCTTACATTGAATTGTAATCCAGATTTGTAACTCTGTGGGAGAGAGGACTGTTTCTTTCTTTTGAGGTGAGGTTTTCCTTCTAGTCATTTTGCTCAGTGCAGAGTGGCCAAAAACAAGTTGTATTGGGAAAAGGAGAAAAAGAGAGGAGAGAAAGAAGGAAAGAGAATAGAAAAAGAAAAAAGGAAAAAGGAAGAAAAAAGCAAAAAAAGAGAATAAAAGGAGAAAGAAAAAGAAAGAAAGGGGGGAAAGGGTGGGGGAAGCAATCAGAATTTTAAAAAAATGGGGGAGTATCTTCTGATTCTGTATACTTTAAGTCCCTTGACTTCCCTTGGAACTTGTCCGTCTAGCTGGTCTTCTGGGTGAGAGGGGCCTGTTTTCAGGTGTTAGCCCTTGGGGGAGCTCATCTCCCCCTGCCTGGTGAAGCGTTCAGTGAGGGTTATATACCCCGTGACGCCCAAGGAGGAACAACCTCAGTGGCAGCGGCCAGGTATGAACACCTGTATTCAGCCCCCGCAGTAATTATGGAGCAGTCCATCTGCAGGGCCTGGAGGCTCTGGTGCAGGGGTGCTGATCTGCTCAGCTCTGGGCAGGAGCGTCCTTGCTGTCCTGGGCTCGCTGGGCCTGTCCCGGGGGAGGCCGAATCCTGGGCTGTGTCCCGGCCCCCTGTGCTCCGGAAACTGCGCTGTTGGATTCTCGCTCCCAGTCGGGTAGGCACCTCTCCACGGAGCTGCTGACGCCCCTCTGAGCTGCTCCTGGAGCCCGCAGCTACCCTCCACACAGAGCCTCTTCCTCTGCCTTAGGCGCCGCCACCTAGCTGCTTCCAGGGACCCGCAGCCCCCTCAGCACAGAGCCACTACCCGAGCCCCTCAGAGCTGCTCCTGCTTCAATATATGTGCCCTGCAGCCCGTAGGGAGCTCGGTGCACTCTCCTGGGAGTGCAGGTGTCTGTTTGTGTCCCATGGAGCTCAAGGGTATCCCCGCCCTCCTGGGGTCTTGTTCTGAATCCCTGCAGGCACCATTCCCCCCTGGAAGAAGGTGCAGCTCCTGCTTCTCTGGGATAGAGCTCTCCTGACTGGGGGACACTCGCCCTGGCCTTAGCCCGGCTCCTTGTGGGGCCCCTCCCCCTTGGATGCTTTTTGTTTCATTATTTCCTTTTCCCCGTCTTCCTGCCTTGATAGAAGCGTGAGCTTTTCTCACTGTAGCATTCTATCTGGTCTCTCTTTAAATCTCAGGCCGAATTCCTAGATTTTCAGGATGATATGAAGTTTATCTAGGTAATTTGGTCAGGACAGGTGACTTGGGGACCCTACTCTTTCACCATCTTGCCCCTCCTCCTGTATGTTGCTTTTTAGCTTTGGTTGTTTCCTTCACTTTGCAGAAGCTTTTCAATTTGATGAAATCCCAATAGTATTTTTGCTTCTGTTTCCCTCACCTCAGAGGCATATCCTGAAAGAAGATCCAATGGCCAATGTCAAAGACTTTGCTGCCTATCTTTTCTTCTTTGTATGGTTTCAGGTCTCACATTTAGGTCTTTCATCCATTTTGAATTTTTTTTTATATATATGGTGTAAGAAAGTGGTCCAGTTTCATTCTTCTGCATGTGGCTGCCTGTTTTTCCCAACACCATTTGTTCTTATCCTGGGGTCAGGTTTAGGGTTTGTTGAAAAGACTGTCTTTGTGCCATTGGATATTCCTTCCTGCCTTGTTGTCCATTAATGGATCATAGAGTTACAGGTTTGTATCTTGTTTTGGCTTTCCATTCTGTTCTATTGATCTAAGCATCTCCTGTTGGGAGATCCCTGATTGCTGATTCAATTTCTCTGCTGGTTATCGGTCTGTTCAAGTTTCTTATTTCTTCATTTTTCATTTTTGCTATGTTATATATTTCTAGGAATTGATCTATTTCTTCCAGGTTCTAGGTTGCTGGCATATACTTTTTCATCATATTCTCTTATTATCGTTTGTATTTCTGTAGTGTTGGTTATTTCTCTTTTCTCATTCTTGATTTTATTTGGGTCTTCTCATCTTTTTATGTTTTTCTTTTTTTAAAGATTTTATTTATGTATTCATGAGGGACACAGAGAGGCAGAGGTATAGGCAGAGGGAAAATGAGGCTCCATGCGGGGAGCCTGATGTGGGACTTGATCCACCAGGATCCTGGGATCATGACCTGAGCCAAAGCACATGCTCAACCACTGAGGCACCCACTGCCTTTCTGATTCAATTCCTTTGCTAGTTATGGGTCTGTTCACATTTTCTATTTCTCCTATTTCAGTTTTGCTAGTTTGTACATTTCTAGGGATTTGTCCATTTCTTCCCGGTCTCCCAGTTTGTTAGCATATAATCTTTCATAGTATTCCCTTATAATTGTCTTATTTTTCTGGTGTTGATTGTGATCACTCTTTTCTCTTTTGTGATTTTATTTATTTAGGTCTTTTCACTTTTCTCGTTCCTAAGGCTGGATAGGTTTTGATCCATTTTATTAATTATTTTGAAGAAATAGCTCTTAGTTTCGTTATTCCATTCTAATGTTTTTTATTTTTGTATTGTTTATTTCTGTTCTCATCTTTATTTTTTCCCTTCTTTGTAGGCTGTAGGCTTTGTTTGCTATTCCTTTTCCAGCTCCTTTAGGTGTAGGGTTAAGCTGTGTATTGGAGACTTCTTGTTCTTGAGGTAGGCCTGTATTGCTATGTACTTTCCTCTTTGGACTGCCTTTTCTACATCCCAGAGGTTTAGAGAAACATGTTTTCATTTTCATTTGTTTTAAATTTCCTCTTTAATTTCCTAGTTGCTCCATTCATTCTCTAGTAGGGTGTTCATAATCTCCACGTATTTTTGGTCTGTCCAAATTTTTTCTTACTGTTGACTTCGAGTTTCATAGCGTTGTCGTCTGAAAATGTGCAGGGTGTGATATCAACCTTCTTGTACCTGTTATACCTGTTGAGGGCTGATTTGTGGCCCATGATATGATCTGTTCTGGAGAATGTCCCATGTGCACTTGAAAGGAATGTGTATTTTGCTTTATGAAGATATGTTCAGAGTATATCTGTTGAGTCCCTGTGGTCCAATGTGTCTAGGCTATTGTTCCCCTGTATATTTTCTGCATAGACGATCAGTCCATTGCCATTACTGGGTAGGTGTTAAAATCCCCTGTCATTGTATCATTATCAGTGAGTTTCTGTACGTTTATTGGTAATTGGGTTCCATATTTAGGTACTGCCATGTTGGCAGCATAAATATTTAGTTGTTTGATCCTGATTGAGAGTCTTTTTAATTATGAAATAATGCCCTCCTTCATCTCTTCTTACAGTATTTGTTCTTTCTTTTTGAGATTTAAATATTTTATTTATTTATTCATGAGAGATACACAGAGGAGCAGAGGCAGAAACAGAGGCAGAGGGAGAGACAGGCTCCCCAAAGGGATGCCGATGTGGGACTTGATCCTGGGATCCCAGGATCACCCCCTGAGCTGAAGGCAGATGCTCAACTACTGAGCTACCAGGTGTCCCCCAGTGTTTGGTTTCAAATCTAGTTTGTCTAATATAAGTATTGGTCCTCCAGCTTTCTTTTCATAACCATTAGCGTGATAGATGATTTTCTATCCACTGACTTTCAAACTGCTGGTGTCTATAGGTCTAAGGTGAGCATCAAGTAGGCAGCATACTGATGGATCTTGTTTTTTTAATAACAATTTTATTTTTGAGAGCATGAGAGAGTAGAGAGAGAGAGAGAGAGGCAGAAAATTAGGCAGAGAGAGAAGCATGCTCCCCACCAGCAGCACAATATGGGACTCGATCCCAGTCTCCCGGATCACACCCTGAGTCAAAGGCAGAGGCTCAACCCCTGAGCCACCCAGGCATCCCGGATCCTGTTTTTTAAGGCACTCTGATACCCTATATCTTTTGATTGGAGCATTTAGTATCAGCATTCAGAGTGCTTATTCAAAGATATGAACTTGTGCCTTGTTGTTAGTGGTAGAGTTGGTGTTTCTGGTGACGTTCTCTGGTCCTTTCTAGTCTTTGTTGCTTTTGGTCTCTTTTTTTCCCCCACTAGAAGAGTCCCTCTTAAAATTCCTTACTGGACTGGTTTAGTGGTCATGAACCCCTTTATACTTTGCCTGTCAGGGAAAATCTTTCTCTCCTTCCCTCCTGAATGACACACTTCCTGAAGAAAGAATTCATACAAATTGGACTCCAATAAAAAGAAAGTTAAAAACATAAAATAAATTTTTGCTCATATGACTGACGAAAATGGCATTTAGGAGGACAACCAGAAGCTGAAAGGAAGGAGGACAGATTTCACCATCCTTAGCCTTCACAGGGACCTGGTGTCCCTTCCTAAGGGGGCCCCCCCTCCGTAGGATGCTTCCTGCCCCTCTGCGTTCCTTTTTGGAACCCAGCAGGCACATCTCCGTGCCTCCAGCACCTCTGCAGTCGTGGTTTATAGCGTCTTCCATGTATCCTACTGGGGACCACGGCGTCATGTATGTAACCATCCAGCTGTTGTTTGACAGCATTGGGGTGATTCTGACTTTTGTTCGTTGTGGGGTGTGTGTGTGTCTATCACATGAATCTATCACGTGTAGCTATCGGATCCTCTGGCTGGGTAACCCAAACACCGAAATGGTTGGTACAACATCATTTCTTGTGCTGGCGCTGGGTGGCTAGCTGGGCTCTCCTGGCTGACCCGGGGCCACTCCTGCTGTGAATTTCAGCTGGAGGTTCAGCTGAGGTGGAAGGTTGGCTCGGCCAAATTACCATGTCCGACAGTGGGTCTCGCCGAGCGCTGGCTGCTTCTATTCTCGCCGATGCCTATCCAGCAGGGAGTCAGACCTCAGCGCAACCCTGGGGAGAGCTCCTGAGGAGTCAGGTACCCGTGGCGGGGAGCCCTGGGGCTGCCTGTGTGTGGAGGTCGGGGTGGGGATGGGGCTGGGGTTCTTTGGTCCCCTGTGCTGCCTGGCTTTCAGGCCTAGCCCCATGCTCACTCAGCCCCTACTCACTAGGGCAAGAAGGGTGCCCTCCACACGCTCGTTTGAGAGATCCAGCACCACAAGGTTTGCACGCTGAGTCCACCTGGTGAGCATTGCCCAGGTGGGAGAGCTGCAAGTTGGGACACAGGAAATTTAATAAAAATCCCCTACCCCTGGACAAGCAGCGCAGGACTGATTCCATTTTGTGCTACACCCGCCACCTCCCCTATTACCCCCACATGACCTGCTTATGGCTTAAGGCGCTGCCCCACCCGAGTCAAACCGCTGGGCACACCCTAATTGGAAATCGGCTCATAACAATGTAACCCTGCTTTGTGCCCCCCAAAACTGTGAGCCAATTCTGACCAAAGTAATAGGCCAGCTCAAGTGGATACTATAGGGTAAGGTGTAATTCAATCAGCCACTTGCGTGTGGATGAATATGACTGTGCAAATTTCTGCATATCCCACGGTCCACTGCCCCTATAAAGCTGCTATGCTTCTTAGTCTCGGGGTCCAAGTCCCTGCTCCGCTGTGTCGGGTGCACTTGGACCCAAGCTACAGCTTGTAGAGAAACCCTCGGGAGTTTGCATCGGTGTCAGCTCATCGGTGGTTTCTCAGATTCGCAGTCTTGGGCACAACACAAGGGCCTGCTGTCCTGATATCCCTTCCACGGCCACTCTGAGCACCCCAAGGCCTTCAGTGCCCCAGGCACACTGGCATGGGGATGCAGGGAGGGGAGTACCTGCCCCGGAACTGGGCCAGCCTCAGCCCCCTGGACAGAGGGAGCACAGACCTCCCAGGTCGCTTTTCACAGACCCTGGTGACCTGAGGCTCCCTGGCTGTCACTCTGTCCCAGGCTCTCCTGGCCCTTGGGGCACATGCTGAGTCCCAGTATAGTGTGTGGGGTTCTGACCCTGGCATCTGGCCGCCCCTGGAAGGCACGTGGGGACATCAGCTGTGCCTTGCAGTGCCCATGCAGGGGCTGTTGGGGCCTGGGTGGTGTCCCCTCCTCCTCTCTGTGGGTCTCTCCACGCCCCGTACACAGAGTTCTGGGAGACACAGAAACGGGCTGGCTGTGCATTTTCACACCACAATACTTTATTGACATTCTACAGCAAACGGGCTCAGAGCCAAGGGTGCATGCCTTCCTCCGGAAGGGAGACCATTCTGTCCTTTAGGGGAGGGTAAGAATCACATGGGTGGGGGGGCAAGTGCTGGAGTCCCCCACCGGGGAGCATGTGTGGACTCCGGGTGGGGGTGTGTGTCTTGAGGTTTCAGAATGAGAGACAGTTGTGAGGACAGCAGAGCTGACCTTGACTTGCAGCTCATGGGTTCCTGCGCTGGCTCCCTGCAGGACAGGTGGAGCCCAGTCGTGGGGCCCCTGTGGCCCCAGCACCTGGAGGAGCCTGCCTCCTGGTGTGGGTGCGGGTAGGGTCCACTGGCCTACCTCTGTTCTCCCCAACCTTGGGTGTCCCGGGATCCCCAGGGCTGCCCTAAGTCAGCGACCTGGATCTGTGGGGTACCCCCAGGGCCCAGGAGGCCACATCCAGCTGTGAGAAGGCTCGCTCAGTGTAGGGCCAGAATCCAGGGCTGGACAGGGCCATGGGGGTCTGGATCCCATTAGTCTTTTTTTTTGGGCCTGGGGCGGAGTCATAAATCACCCCCACCTTCACAGAGCCTGGGGCCAGGCCAGCCCAGATCCCCCTGGGTTATGGGCTGGTGTCCTGTGAAGGGTGTGCCGCCCTCCAGGAGGGACAGTGCTACCTATGCACAACTCACCTGCACACACCCTGTAGGGGGCTCCTTGTCTTCGCTCCTCCCTGCAACCCCTAGGTACTCTATGGGACCCCCGGGCTTCTGATGGGAGCAGGGTATCGAGAGATCCCCGGGGAGGCTGAGCATGTCCCACAGGGTGCACCTGCACCGGGTTCTTGCTGGGGGCCGATGGTGTGTGGGTGGATGGTGTGGGGGTAGGGGTATGATAGTGGTGGAGTGTGGGGGATGGTGTTGCGGTATAGAGTGGGTGGGGATTATGTGGGGCTGTGTGGGTTTGAGGGGGATGGTGTAGGTGGGATCCCATTGAGGTAGATGATGTAGGTGGATGGAGTGGCAGTGGGGAATGAGGGAGATGTCGTGGGGGGCCTGCAGACACAGGGAATCCCCTTCCTCTAAGATGCACAAGGAGACGTCTACACTTAAAGACAACTCCAGTCTGGGGTTTGCTGTGACACCTGTCCCTGGGGCGGAGTGTGGTCAGTGCAGGACCCTGGCTGGACCAGGGGCATTATCTGGGGTTCATCATACTGTGTGTGTTTTCAAATTGCAAAATGTCTCAAATTAAATGCATAGAACTTAGAAATATATAAATCACTGAGAGTGGGTGTCACTCTGACCCGTATGACCCTCATGGGATCGATGTGTGTCCTGCTCCAGCCGTGGCCATGCCGCCTGGCACCCAGGTCCAGTTCCTGCCCCCAACGTTCCCCACCCCATCCCCTGCTACTCAGAGGACCGTCCCTCTCCCCTTTGGGGTTCAGCTCCCATGGCAAGCCCTGGAGACCCCATCCTAGTGGCCTCCTCATGTCCAAGGCCCCGGGGGTGGGGGCACAGAGGTCATCCCCAACACCCTACCATGGAGGGGTGTGTTGTTGGCTTCTGTTCTGCCCCCCGACTCAGAAGCCCCGTTTTCCCTACCCAGAATCCCCTGGTCCTCCACTGGGTCCTGATCCCCCCTGGCCCCTCAACCTCACCCTGCCTGGTAGTAGTCCCAAAATATGATGTGACTGCTGAACGTCCTGTTGACGTCCAGGTCCACCTGCATGATGTCGCTGGAGGAGACCAGGTCCTCCTCTTTCATTTCCTGCGAAAAACCTGGGAGGAGGAGCTGGCATCAGGGACACAGACCCCGACCTGTCACCAGGTGCTCTCCTGGGCAGGGAGCTCTGGGGCCACCATGGGAGTGTGTCCTGCTGAAACCTCCTTCCATCCCCTGGGAGGCCAGGGACGGGGGGAGTGTCCACCATGCCCGTGGAACTGTGTGAGGGCCTGTGCCCAGCTGTGGTGGGTGGGAGGTGACTGAGGATCAGCCTGGGTGGGAGGGGACAGGAGGTCAGTCCAGGTGGGGAGGGTTCATGCGGGTGTTGTGTCCAAGATTGTGAATCCGAGAAACCACTAAGGAGCCGACACTTATGCAAACACACGTGGGTTGATTTAAAAACTCGAGCGTGGGTCCAGGTATACCCCACACAGTGGAGCAGGGACTTTTACCCTGAGGAGGGTTTTAGCTTAGTTTTAAGGGCTGGTCTCGGGGACCTCCAGAAGGGCTGGAGCAATTCCTCAAGTTCTGTTTGCATTTTGATATGGGTCCTTCAAGGGCATTGAGCTCTCTTCTCATGCTAATTGGGGCTTCCAGCCCTTGGCTTAGGCTCAGTTTTTATTCTATTGTGGGGCTTTCTAAGACATTAAGCTGTCAACTTTTGTTTTATTCCAGTAACTGAAGTAATGCAAATTTCAGCTCTTCTTCACAGGGGCCTGGGATTGCTGGACATGTGCTAATACTGAACTTAAAGTAGGATGGCCGTAATGTTCTCGGCCTCCACACATCCCATCCTGTCCTATCTAGCTCAAACCCCCCTCCCTGGAGCTCCTAGGAGAGAAATTGCAAATGACCTCAGCCTGGCAGCCTGTGTTAGGGGACAGCCCAGGGATTTGGGATCAGGAAGACCTGGGGCGCGGGCATCCCCGCAGTGCAGCAGGATTCCATGCTGCAGAATCTTATTCCCTAAGGCTATCTTGACAACTGACTTTGTACACAGAAAAGTTCTCCTTTGTCTTTAAAAGTGCAGGAGCGAGTTAAAGCATTTTTTCTCTGCCCATCTGATTGCTCAGATTCTAATCTGAGACGTATTTCCTGTTAATAAGGATAATTTACTATCCGTAGTACTATGGTTAAAATATTCTGACACAAGTAATTCAGAAGGATGAGGCTTTCTCATCTATTTCTTCACAGCTCAGTCATTCATCAGGAAATGAATCTTTATGGATTTGGAAATAATTGTGACATTAGTACCAATGGTCCTATTATTAAGTGACAGATTCTTCCCTGAGATTCTTCCCCTGTTTCAACTGACACTGAAACACTGTGAACTCTTTGGAAGACAAATGTCAAGGAAATAAATGTTATACATTGCTAATTTTAAATGCACTTGCAATATGGTGTCTATTATAGTAGAAGTATTTTTATCTGATTTTTGCTATTTATTATCCTTTCCTGCTTTTCAGGTTGAGGAGGCATTATACGTGTTCATAAGTGTTTTTCTTTCCTTCTGATATAAAATTCTTACTATGTTCCCATGGAAGGAACTCTTTAAGAATAAGGCAAAAGTTAATTCAACGATTCTTAAAATGTCTTCACACTGGAGCCTGATTCATTTAAGTCAATTTTCAAATTAAATCTTATTTCTTAGAAAGAAAACAAAGTTTTATAGGGAAATTGAGAAGATAGTACAGAGAATTCTCATGCACTTGCACTCAGTTTCTCCAATTATTGATATCTTATATCAGTACGGTACAAATATTAGCTAGTGAATCAATATTAAAATATTCGCAATAACCAAAGACCATACTTTATTCAGATTTCCTTAGTTTTTGCTAAGTCACCATCCCTTATATCACACTCCATTTGTCCTCATGTGCTCTTAGGCTCCTCGGATTGTGACAGTCTTTCAGCCTTTCCTTTTGTTGGTGAACTGGAACACTTTGAGAAGTAGAGTATTTTGTAAAATTTCCCTCAGTTGAGACATGTCTGTTGTTTATCTCATGATTGAACTGTTTTTGTGGATTATATACAAGGATATACTGCCATTTTTATTATATCATATGAAGGATAGATACTATCAACATGATTTATCTTTCTTGGTATCGATCTGATCATCTTGCTGATGATTTACTACTTCTCTGTAGTAAAGTGATTCATTATTATTATTATTATTATTATATTATCATTATTAAGTTTTTCATAATATATTTTGTAGAAGGAAGTTACTATGTGTATTCCACACATAAGAGTGGGAAGCTATGCTCATGAACTTGAGTGTGGAATGTCTGCATAAATTGTTTGAAAATCTTCTACATGGGAGATTTCTCATCCCTCTGGGTTTGTTTGTTTGTTTCTTTTTCAAAGATTCTATTTATTTATTTGAGAGAGAGAGGAGTGAAAAACATGTGCTAGAGGGGCAGAGGGAGAGGGAGAAGCAGGTTCCCTGCTGAACAGGGAGCCTTCCTTGGGACCTGGATCATGATCTGACCCTAAGGCAGAAGCTTAACAGACTAGGACACCCAGGTGCCACTCTTTCTTTCCTTCTTTCTTTCTTTCTTTCTTTCTTTCTTTCTTTCTTTCTTTCTTTCTTTCTTTCTTTCTTTTTCTTAATAATAAATTTACTTTATTATTGGTGTTCAATTTGCCTACATACAGAATAACAACCAGTGCTCATCGTGTCAAGTGCCCCCTTCAGTGCCCGTCACACATTCACCCCCACCTTGCCCTCCTCCCCTTACATCACCCCTAGTTCGTTTCCCAGAGTTAGGAGTCTTTATGTTCTGTCTCCCTTTCTGATATTTCCCACACATTTCTTCTCCCTTCCCTTATATTCTCTTTCACTATTATCTATATTCCCCAAGTGAATGAGAACATACAATATTTGTCCTTCTCTGATTGACTTACTTCACTCAGGATAATACCCTCCAGTTCTATCCACATTGAAGGAAATGGTGGGTATTTGTCATTTCTAATGGCTGAGCAAGGCCCACCTTTTCTCTCTCTTCATCTTCTGAGTCTCCCATGATATGAATGTTATTGTTTTAATAAGGGGCTGAGTTCCATAGTCTTCCTTTGTGGTCCATAACCTTCTTTGTTTTTAAGGCTTCTTCTTGGGACTGCATCTCAGTTATAGCATTTTAAACGTTGGCCTGACTAGATTTTACTTCTTTTATTTCTACAGTAAGGAATTCTCTAGTTTTCTGTTGTGTTCTTTTTCCAGCCCAGATGCTATCTTTATAATCATTGTTTTAAACTGTAGTTAGACATCATATAGTTGTATTGATGGACTTCCTGGCTTTGAGTACTACCTCATGTTTTTATATGGAGGTGAATTTCTCCATCTCATTATTTTTTCCAGAAATAGAAAGAAGGAAGAAGGAAGAAAAAGAAAAACCAAGAAAAACAATAAAAACTGCCCTCCCCCAAAAAAACCCACCAGATTATTTTGGCCTGGTTGTTAAAAGATTCTAAATCCCAAAATCAGAAAAACAATTAAAGTACCATGAAACTAAAAATAAGAAATATATAAGGTACATACATAAAAATTAAAATAAGGCAATTTATAAAATAGAATCAAAGAAACTAAATGAAAATAAAGCACAAAGTACAAAGGAAGCTAAACCCTACTTTCCAAGCAGAGCTGAATCTCTGCAGCCTTTGTGGTCCGACACCTTGGTGGCAGGGAGTGGTCTGTGCGGGGTCTGAGGATTGGCCATGGCGGTGATGTCAGGTGCACATCTGACTGCTGGGTCAGAGGCGGGTTGGGTGTCAGCCCTTCTGGCCTCCAGTGGGCAGTGCTGTGCTGCTCCCTGAGACTTGGCGCTAATGGGTGGGATGCGGGTGGGGAGGCTGTGTCCTCTGGCTCTGGGGCTGAGCATTCCACCCCCCAGTCTGCAGGCCCTCCACAGAAGAGCATCGAAGCCCCCGGGTCTCTGCCGCTTCTCCCAGAACCCTGCTTTCACTCTGCCCCCATCCGAGCTCCTTTTGGTTTTGTTTTTTTATCTCAGACTGTTGTGCCCAAGATTGCGAATCTGAGAAACCACCGAGAAGCCGATTCCGATGCAAACACATGTGGGATTATTTACAAGCTGGATCTTTTGTCGAAGTATACCTGACACAGAGGAGCAGGGACTTGGTCCCCGAGGAGGGTTTTAGCTTAGTTTTAAGGGCTGGACTCGGGGACCTCCAGAAGGGCTGGAGCAATTCCTCAAGTTCTGTTTACATTTTGATATGGGTCCTTCAAGGGCATTGAGCTCTGTTCTCATTCTAATAATGGCTTCCTTCCCTTGGCCTGGGTTCAGTTTTGATTCAATTGTGGGGCTTTCTAGGACATTAAGCTGTAAACAGCAAAGGTTCCACACCTGGAAGGGGGATGTCACACTGTCCCTATATGCTGAAGACGCGGTACTAGAAACAGGAAACCCGAGAGCCTCCACCAAAACCTGTTAGAACTAAGGAGTGAGTTCAGTAAAGTCACGGGACACAAACTGACCCTACAGAGCAGAGTAGCCTTGCTGTGTCCCGACAATGAGCACTCAGGAAGGAAATGAAGGACGTGACTCCCTTCTCAGGAGCATCAAGGAGAATAAATAATGAGACTGAACCAAAGGAGCATAAGACTTGTGCCCTGATCCAAACCATGCTCTGGGAGGCCGTCCTGGTCTTGTGGGGTAGGACCCTCATCTTGTGAAAATGTCCGCAGTTCCTGAAGCCACCCTCAGTTTCAATGTCATTCCTATCAAAATCATGGTGGCAGATCTTTGAAATAGGAAAAAAAACCCCATAACCTCCATCCCCCTCAACAAATGCCCCGAACAGCAAATCAGTATTGGAGAAGCATGACAGAGTGGGACCCAGCACTTTCCTATTCAAATGATAACACAGAGACACAGGAGAAAGCAGTGTGGTTCTCGGGCCCCAAGCTGGCTCCATCGGTTAAGCATCCGACTCCTGATCTCACCTCTGGTCCTGATCTCAGGGGTCTTGAGTTCTAGCCCTGGGCTGGAACATGGACGAGGCGTGGAGCCTACTTAGACAAACCAGACCCACGGAGGGTGGTCCCGGCATAAGCTGAATGAGCAAACATAGATTCCAGAAGGAAATGTGCTCTGATACAACTGATTTTTTTAACTTAATTTAATTTAAACCCAATTAATTAACGTATAGTGTATTATACTTTCAGAGGAAGAATTCAGGGATTCACCAGTTGGAGATAACAGCAGTGCCCGTGACATCACGTGCCCTCCTTCATGCCGGTCCCCTGTTATCCCCCCCCTCCAGGGACCCTCAGTTCCTTTCCTATCATTAATAGACTGTATTTCCTGCATCTGTTTTCATCTTATTATTTTTCTTTCCCTTCACAGTAGTTCATCTGCTTTGCTTCTATAATTCCATCTATGAATGACACCACACGGTCATTCTCTATCCCGACTGACTTACTTCACTTAACATGATCCCTTTAGTTCTATCCACATCATTGCAAATGGCAAGATTTCCTTCTCTTTGATAGCTGAGTACTATTCCTCTCTCTATGACCATCATCTATCTCCCATCCTCTTTATCCATCATCTGCCCGAGGGCACCGAGGCTCCTCCCACAGTCTGGCTACTGTGGACCCGGCTGCTGTGGACATTGGGGTGCAGGTGTCCCGAGTCTCACTGCATCTGTATCTTCGGAGTGAGCTCCAGGCCATTCACCTGCTGGTCGCAGGGCGGCTCTATTTGTAACTTCCTGAGGGGCCTCCACACTGTTTCCAGAGCGGTTTCACCAACCCACGGTCACGCCCACAGTGGAAGTGGGGTGAGTGAGATTTGCAGGAAGTGGTAAAAGTCTGGTCCACATTTCATTTCGCGTCCTGTGGGCTCCAATTCCTTGTCCCTAAGTATTTCTGTGGAAGCTGGGTTTGGGCTCCTTTTCAGTGAGATGTTTCTGAAGCTAACAGCCCCAGCTGGAGCCTGAAAGGAGGCAGGTGTGGCCCATGGAGCACCCGCTGCCTCCTGCACAGCCTCCTGCAGTGCCTGAGCGTCCCACAGGGGGCGCCGGAGACCAGGACCCTCCCAAGGGTTGCGCATGTGCAATAGGCCTCCTCTGCCTGCACTAACAGGAGCCAGCCTGTGCTGGGGAGGCCTGAGGATGACGTGGGCATGTGTCTAGGCTGATGAGCTGCAGCCTCCTCAGGACCCGCGGGGAGTCTGCAGGGGGAAATTGGGCCGCGTTCCTGCTGACAGGAGCCCCGGTCTCCTCAGGACGCATGGTGAGGCTTTTGGAAAATGTGGGCCCGCATCCACCCTGACATGAGCCCCTGGGCCACCTCAGGACCTGCGGGGAGGCTTCAGGAAGATGTGGGCCCTCATCCACGCTGACAGAAGCCCTGAGCCACCTCAGGACCTGCGTCGAGGCTTCAGAAAATTGTGGACCCGCATCCACGCTTACAGGAGCCCATGAGCAGCCTCAGGACCTGCAGGGAGGCTTTAGGAAGATATGGGCCCTCATCCACGCTGACAGGAGCCCCTGAGCCGTCTCAGGTCCTGCGAGGAGACTTCAGGAAGATGTGGCGCTGCGTCCACTCTGGCAGGAGCTCCCGGGCCCCTCAGGACATAAGTTGAGGCTTCTGGAAGCTGGGGGCCGCATTCATGGTTACAGGAGCCCCGGCCTCCTCAGAACCCTCGGTGACACTTCGGGAGGACTTGGGGCCACATGGACACAACAGGACGCTGACTTCCTCAGGACCCCCAGTGTAGACTTTGGTAAATATGGGGATGCGTCCATGCGGACAGAAGACCCCAGCCTTGTCAGAGCCCGTGGTGAGGCGTAAGAAAGATGGGGATGCCGAATCCACACTGACAGGATTCTCAGGCCTCCTCATGATGCACTGTGAAGGGTTGGGATGATTTTCGGCCACATCATTGCTGACAGGAGCCCCCAGCCTCTTCAGATCTTATGGTGAGGCTGAGAAAAATTTGGGGCCACATCAAGACTGAGAGGACCCCCGTCCTCCTCAGGACCTGCACTTTGGCTTCAGGACACATGGGGCTGCGTCTAGGCTGACAGGAACCCACAGCCTCCTCAGGACCCGCAGTGAGTTTTCAGGAGACGTGGGGCCATGTCCAGGCTGACAGGAGCCCCTGGCCTCCTGAGAACCTGCTGTGAGCCTTCCAGAGGATGTGAGGCATACTCCATGGTGACAGGAGACCCGGCATACTCAGGACCCGCTGACTATGACTCTGGAACACGTGGGGCCACGTCCGCACTCACAGGATCCCGGCTTCCTCAGGAATCCCTGGAGGACTCTGGAGGTGCCAATGGGGGCCACGTCCATGTCAGAAGGGACTCCTCAAAATCATAGAGTAAGTGAATGGGTAGAATGAATGGTAGGGTCAGGGGAGGGGAGGCAGTTGGTGGTTAGGCTTAGGTTAGATGTTAGGGGTTAGTGAATAAGCTTATGGTTACGGATTAGAGGTTAGGGTGAGGGATAAGTGTAAGGGTCAGTGGTTAGGAGTTAGGATGGGGGTTTGGGTTAGGGACAGGAGTTAGAGTTAGGGTTAGGGTTTATACTTTAGGATTTAGGGCAGGAGGTTAGGAGTTGGGGTTTGGATTAGAGTTAGAGTTAGGGTTGGGCTAGGTTTGCAGTTAGGGTTAGGGGTTAGGATGTGGGTTAGGGTTAGGGTTAGGGGTTAGAGTTAAAGTTAGGGCTAGGTTTAGGGTTAGGGCGAGGGTTCGGTTTAGTGTTTGTTCAGGGGTTAGGGTTAGGGTCAGGTCAGGGTCAGGGTACGGTTTTGGAAACGGGTAAGAGAGAGTTAGGCAGTGGGTTAGGGATTAGTTTTAGGGTGTGGGTTAGGGTACACTTTGGGGTATGAGATAGGATTAGTATTAGAGGGTTAGGATTAGGGTAGAGGTTAGGGTTAGGAATAGGATTTGAGTACATTAAGGTTATTGTTAGAGGTTAGCATTAGGGTTAGATTTAACGTAAGGGTCAGGGTTAAGGGTTTAGAATAGGTTTAAGAGTTAGGGTGAGGGCTGGCAGGAAAGTTCAGTGAATGTGTTTCGGTCTTGGGGTTTGTGTTTGGTTTTTGATTAGTGATAGTTCTTGTTTTAGGGTTAGGTTAACATTAGGCTTAAGTGTAGGGTTAAGTATGGTTAGAGTTTGTGTCTTGTCATGTGCCTGCACTGGGACTCCTAGCATCTTCGGCAGTTTAGTTTTATGAACTCTATTTAGGTTTTGGGTTCAAAGATAGCCTGACTCCACCAAGTCAGTGGCCTCCCCAGAGAATCAGTATGCAGGCTTCTGCTGAGGTCAGAATAGGCATGGCAGGCTTCTCCTGAGCTGAGCTAAGGAGGGGATTTGTGGCTCTAAAGACTCTCTGTTTGGATTATCAGTTGCATTTCTGATTTTATCTCTTCTGCACACATGTTTCCTGTATACTAACAACTATTATTTTAAAGTTTTACTTGAATTCCTCTTTGTAAACACAGTATGATATAGTTTCAGATTTACCGCATAGTGATTCAACCCTTGAATACAACGCCTGGTACTGGTCAGAGTTGACCTCCAGTATCCCCATCCCCTGATTCCCCATCCCCCCCACTTTCCTCTGGTATTTATTAGTTTATTCTCTGTGGTTAAGAGTGTGTTTCTTGGTTTGCATCTCTCATTCCCTCCTTCGCCCCTTTGCCAGTTTGTTTGGTTTCTTAAAATTCACATGTGAATGCAATTGTATGGTATTTGGTATCTTTCTCTGACTGAGTTCCTTGAGCATAAGTCCTTTCCACTTCTCCCACGTCATTGTAAATGGCTTCATTTCATCCCTTCTGATGACCAAGTGATGTCGCAGTGTGTATATTTACCACATTGTCTCTGCCCATTCATCTGTCTATGGATATCTGGGCTATATACACTGTTTCGCTGTTTTTGATAATGCTGCTACCAACACTGGTCTGCGTGTTCCTCTTCCAATCTACTAAACTACTTTTGTATCCTTGGGGTAAATACCTAACTGTGCAATTTTGGAATCGTAGGGTAGCTCTATTTTTAACTTTTAATTTTTTTTTTTATGATAGTCACAGAGAGAGAGGCAGAGACACAGGCAGAGGGAGAAGCAGGCTAGATGCACCAGGAGCCCGATGTGGGATTCAATCCCGGGTCTCCAGGATCACGCCCTGGGCCAAAGCCAGGCACCAAACTGTTGCGCCACCCAGGGATCCCCTATTTTTAACTTCTTGAGGACCCTCCAGACTGTTTTACACAGTGGCTGCACCTTTTTTTATGTATTCATGAGAGACACATAGAGGCAGAGGTATAGGCAGAGGGAAAATGAGGCTCCATGCGGGGAGCCTGATGTGGGACGTTATCCCCCATGCCCCCGGGATCATGACCTGAGCCAAAGCAGATGCTCAACCACTGAGGCACCCAGGTGCCTTGCTGATTCAATTTCTTTGCTCGTTATGGGTCTGTTCATATTTTCTATTTCTTCCTATTTCAGTTTTGCTCGTTTGCATATTTCTATGGATTTGTCCATTTATTCCAGGTCTCCCAGTTTGTTAGCGTATAATCTTGCATAGTATTTCCTTATAATTGTCTAATTTTTCTGGTGTTGATTGTGATCTCTCTTCTCTCATTTGTGATTTTATATATTTAGGTTTTGTCTTTTCTCGTTGATAAGCCTGGCTAGGGCTTGATCCATTTTATTAATTATGAAGAACCAGCTCTTAGTTTCGTTATTCCATTCTACTGTTCTGTTTTTTCTGCATTCTTTATTTCTGCTCTCATCTTTATTTTTTCCCTTCTTCTTAGGCTTTAGGCTTTGCTTCCTATTCCTTTTCCAGCTCCTTTAGGGGTAGGGTTCGGTTGTTTATTGGAGACTTCCTGTTTCTTGAGGTAGGCTTGTATTGTTATGTACTTCCCTCTTAGGATTGCCTTTCTACATCCCAGAGGTTTGGAGAAACATGTTTTCATTTTCATTTGTTTTAAATTTCCTCTTTAATTTCCTGGTTGCTCCATTCATTCTCTAGTAGGATGTTCATAATCTCCATGTAATTTTGGTCTGTCCAATTTTTTTTCTTACTGTCGACTTCGAGTTTCATAGAGTCATGGTCCGAAAATGTACAGGGTGTGATATCAACCTTCTTGTACCTGTTGTACCTGTTGAGAGCTGATTTGTGGCCCATGATATGATCTGTTCTGCAGAATGTCCCATGTGTACTTGAAAGGAATGTGTATTCTGCTTTAGGTTGAAATGTTCAGACTATATCTGTTGAGTCCCTGTGATCCAGTGTGTCAAGGCTATTGTTCCCCTGTTGATCTTCTGCATAGACGATCGGTCCATTGCCATAAGTGGGTGGTTGTTAAAATCCCCTGTCATTGTATTATTATAGTGAGTTCCTGTACGTTTGTTGTTAATTGGTTTCTATATTTAGGTACTCCCATGTTGGCAGCATAAATATTTATTTATTTGAACTTTTTTTAAAATAAATTTATTTTATTGGTGTTCAATTTACCAACACACAATAACACCCAGTGCTCATCCCGGCAAGTGCCCCCCTCAGTGCCTGTCACTCATTCACCCGCACCCCCTGCCCTCCTCCCCTTCCAGCTCCCTAGTTCCTTTCTCAGAGTTAGGAGTCTTTATATTCTGTCTCCCTTTCTGATATTTCCCACACATTTCTTCTCTATTCCCTTATATTCCCTTTCAATATTATTTATATTAACCAATTGAATGAGAACATACGTTTGTCCTTCTCTGATTGACTTACTTCACTCAGCATAATACCTTCCAGTTCCATCCACGTTGAAGCAAATGGTGGGTATTTGTCATTTCTAATGGCTGAGTAATATTACATTGTATACATAAACCACATCTTCTTTATCCATTCATCTTTCAATGGACACCATGGCTCCATCCACAGTTTCCCTATTGTGGACATTCCTGCTAAAAACATCAGGGTGCAGGTGTCCCGGCCTTTCATTGCATCTGAATATTTGGGGTAAATCCCCAACAGTGCAATTGCTGAGTCGTAGGGCAGGTCTATTTTTAACTCTTTGAGGAACCTCCACACAGTTTTCCAGAGTGGCTGCACCAGTTCACATTCCCTCCAACAGTGTAAGAGGGTTCCATTTTCTCCACATCCTCTCCAACATTTGTGGTTTCCTGCCTTGTTAATTTTCCCCATCCTCACCGGTATGAGGTGGTATCTCATTGTAGTTTTGATTTGTATATCCCTGAGGCACGTGATGCAGAGCATTTTCTCATGTGCATGTTGGCCATGTCTGTGTCTTCATCTGTGAGATTTCTGTTCATGTCTTTTGCCCATTTCATGATTGGATTGTTTGTTTCTTTGGTATTCAGTTTAAGAAGTTCTTTATAGATCTCGGAAACTAGCCCTTTATCTGATTCATCTTTTGCAAATATCTTCTCCCATTCTGTAGGTTGTCTTTCAGTTTTGTTGACTGTATCCTTTGCTGTGAAAAAGCTTATTATCCTGATGAAGTCACAATAGTTCATTTTTGCTTTTGTTTCTTTTGCTTTTGTGGATGAATCTTACAAGAATTTACTCTGGCCAAGTTCAAAAAGCGTGTTGCCTCTGTTCTCCTCTAGGGTTTTGATGGACTCCTGTCTCACATTTAGATCTTTCATCCATTTTGAGTTTATCTTTGTGTATGATGAAAGAGAGTGGTCTAGTTTTATTCTTCTGCATGTGGATGTCCAATTTTCCCAGCACCATCTATTGAAGAGACTGTCTTTCTTCCAGTGGATAGTCTTTCCCCCTTTATCGAATATTAGTTGACCATAAAGTTCTTGGTCTCTATTCTGTTCCATTGATCTATGTGTCTGTTTTTAGGGATCCCTGGGTGACGCAGCGGTTTGGCGCCTGTCTTTGGCCCAGGACGGGATACTGGAGACCCGGGATCGAATCCCACATCGGGCTCCCGGTGCATGGAGCCTGCTTCTCCCTCTGCCTGTGTCTCTGCCTCTCTCTCTCTCTCTGTCTCTGTCTCTGTGACTATCATAAATAATAAAAATTTTATAAAAATTATTATGTGTCTGTTTTTGTGCCAGTACCACACTGTCTTGATGACCACAGCTTTGTAGTACAACCTGAAATCTGGCATTGTGATGCCTCTAGATATCATTTTCTTTTTTAAAATTCCCTGGGCTATTCGGGATCTATCCTGATTTCACACAAATCTAAAAAAATAATTTGTTCTAACTCTCTGAATAAAGTCCATGGTATTTTGATAGGGATTGCATTAAACGTGTACATTGTCCTTGGCAACATTGACATTTTCATAATATTAATTATACCAATCCATGAGCATGGAATATTTTTCCATCTCTTTGTGTCTTCCTTAATATCTTTCAGAAGTGTTCTATAATGTTTAGGGTATAGATGCTTCACCTCTTTGGTTAGGTTTATTCCTAGGTATCTTATGCTTTTGGGTGCAATCATAAATGGGATTGACTCCTTAATTTCTCTTTCTTCAGTCTCATTGTTAGTGTATAGAAATGCCATTGATTTATGGGCATTGTTTTGTATCCTGCAATGGTACCAAATTGCTGTATGAGTTTTAGCAATCTTGGGGTGGAGGCTTTTGGTTTTTCTAGGTAGAGTATCATGTCATCTGAGAAGAGGGAGAGTTTGACTACTTCTTTGCCAATTTGAATGCTTTTAATGTCTTTTTGTTGTCTGATTGCTGAGGCGAGGACTTCCAGTACTATGTTGAATAGCACTGGTGAGAGTGGACATCCCTGTCTTGTTCCTTATCTTAGGTGAAAGGCTCTCAGTGCTTCCCCATTGAGAATGATATTTGCTGTGGGCTTTTCATTGATGGCTTTTAAGATGACGAGGAATGTTCCCTCTATCCCTACGCTCTGAAGTATTTTGATCAGGAATGGATGCTTTATTTGTCAAATGCTTTCTCTGCATCTAATGAGAGGTTCATATGGTTCTTGGTTTTTCTCTTGCGGATATGATGAATCACATTGATTGTTTTACAAGTGTTGAACCAGCCTTGTGTCCTGAGGATAAATCCTACTTGGTCATGCTGAATAATTTTCTTAATGTACTGTTGGATCCTATTGGCTAGTATCTTGTTGAGAATCTTTGCATCCATGTTCATCAGGGCTATTGGTCTATAATTCTCCTTTTTGATGGGGTCTTTGTCTGGTTTTGGAGTTAAGGTGATGCTGGCCTCATAGAACGAATTTGGAAATACTCCATCTCTTACTATCTTTCCAAACAGCTTTAGTAAGTTAGGTATGGTTTCTTCCTTAAACGTTTGATAGAATTCCCCTGGAAAGCAATCTGGCTTTGGACTTTTGTTTCTTGGGATGTTTTGGATGACTGCTTCAATTACCTCCCTGGTTATTGGCCTGTTCAGGTTTTCTATTTCTTCCTGTTCCAGTTTTGGTAGTTTCTGGCTTTCCAGGAATGCGTCCAATTCTTCTAGATTGCCTAATTTATTGGCATATAGCTGTTCATAATATGTTTTAAAATCGTTTGTATTTCCTTGGTGTTGGTAGTGACCTCTCCTTTCTCATTCATGATTTTATTAATTTGTGTCTTTATTCTCTCTTTTTCTTAATAGGCTGCCTAATGGTTTATGTATCTTATTAATTCTTTCAAAGAACAAACTCCTGGTTTTGTTTATCTGTTCCACATTTCTTCTGGTATCGATTTCCTTGAGTTCTGCTCGAATTTTAATTAATTCTCTTCTATTGGGTGTAGGATCTATCTGCTGCTTTTTTCTAGCTCCTTTATGAGTAAGGTTAGCTTTTCTATTTGAGTTCATTCAGGTTTTTGAATGGATGCTTGTACTGTGATGTATTTCCCCCTTAGAATGCTTTTGCTGCATTCCTAAGATTTTGTACGGTAGTATCTTCATTCGTATTAGTTTCCATGAATATTTTTCTTAATAAATTAATTTTTTACTTGTGATCAATTTACCAACATATATAATAACACCCAATGCTCATCCCGTCAAGTGCCCCCCTCAGTTCCTGTCACCCATTCACCCCCATCCCCCTTCCTCCTCCCCTTCTACCACCCCTAGTTCATTTCCCAGAGTTAGGAGACTTTATATTCTGTCTCCATTTCTGATATTTCCCACACAATTCTTCTCCATTCCCTTATATTCCTTTCACTATTATTTATATTCCCCAATTAATGAGAACATACACTGTTTGTCCTTCTCCAATTGACTTACTTCACTCAGCATAATACCCTCCAGTTCCATCCATGTTGAAAAAAATGGTGGGTATTTGTCGTTCCTATAGGCTGAGTAATATTCCATTGTATACATAAACCACATATTCCTTATCCATTCATCTTTCAATGACTCCAAGCCTCCTTCCACATTTTGGTTATTGTGGACATTGGTGTTATAAACTTCCGGGTGCAGGTGTCCCAGCGTTTCATTGCATCTGAATCTTTGAGGTAAATCCCCAACAGTGCAATTGCTGGGTCGTAGGGCAGGTCTATTTTTAACTATTTGAGGAACCTCCACACAGTGTTCCAGAGTGCTGCACCGGATCACATTCCCACCAACAGTATAAGAGGGTTCCCTTTTCTCCGCATCCTCTCCAACATTTGTGGTTTCCTGCCTTGTTAATTTTCCCCATTCTCACCGGTGTGAGGTGGTTCTCTTTGTGGTTTTGATTTGTATTTACCTGATGGCAAGTGATGCAGAGCATTTTTTCATGTTCATGTTGACCATGTCAATGTCTTCCTCTGTGAGATTTCTCTTCATGTCTTTTGCCCATTTCATGATTGGATTGTTTGTTTCTTTGGTGTTGAGTTTAAGAAGTTCTTTATAGATCTCGGAAACTAGCCCTTTATCTGATACATCTTTTTCAAATATCTTCTCCCATTCTGTAGGTTGTCTTTCAGTTTTGTTGACTGTATCCTTTGCTGTGCAAAAGCTTCTTATCTTGATGAAGTCCCAATAGTTCATTTTTGCTCTAGTTTATTTTGCCTTCGTGGATGAATCTTGCAAGAAGTTACAGTGGCTGAGTTCAAAATGGGTGTTACCTGTGTACTCCTCTAGGATTTTGATGGACTCTTGTCTCACATTTAGATCTTTCATCCATTTTGAGTTTATCTTTGTGTATGGTGAAAGAGAGTGGTCTAGTTTCATTATTCTCCATGTGGATGACCATTTTACCAGCACCATCTATTGAAGAGACTGTCTTTCTTCCAATGGATAGTCTTTCCTACTTTATCGAATATTAGTTGACCATAAAGTTCAGGGTCCACTTCTGGGTTCTCTATTCTCTTCCATTGATCTATGTGTCTGTTTTTGTGCCAGTACCACACTGTCTTGATGACCACAGCTTTGTAGTACACCCTGAAATCTGACATTGTGATGCCCCCAGATATGGTTGTCTTTTTTAAAATTCCCCTGGCTATTCGGGGTCTTTTCTGATTCAACACAAATCTTAAAATAATTTGTTCTAACTCTCTGAAGAAAGTCCATGGTGTTTAGATAGGGTTTGCATTAAACATGTACATTGCCTGGGTACAATTGACATTTTCACAATGTTAATTCTGCCAATCCATGAGCATGGAATATTTTTCCATCTCTTTGTGTCTTCCTCAATTTCTTTCAGAAGCTTTCTATTGTTTTTAGGGTATAGATCTTTTACCTTCTTGGTTAGGTTTATTCCTAGGTATCTTATGATTTGGGTGTAATTGTAAATGAAATTGACTCCTTAATTTCTCTTTCCTCAGTCTCATTGTCAGTGTATAGAAATGCCATTAATTTCTGGGCATTGAGTTTTTATCTTGCAATGGTACCAAATTGCTGTATGAGTTTTAGCAATCTTGGGGTGGAGGCTTTTGGGTTTTCTAGGTAGAGTATCATGTCATCTGAGAAGAGGGAGTGTTTGACTACTTCTTTGCCAATTTGAATGCCTTTAATGTCTTTTTGCTGTCTGACTGCGAAGGCTAAGACTTCCAGACTATGTTGAATAGCAGTGGTGAGAGTGGACATCCCTGTCTTGTTCCTGATATTAGGGGAAAGGCTACCAGTGCTGCCCCACTGAGAATGATATTTGCAGTGGGCTTTTCCTAGATTGTTTTTAAGATTACGAGAAATATTCCGTCTCTCCCTATGCTCTGAAGTTTTTTGATCAGGAATGGATGCCCTATTTTGTCAAATGCTTTCTCTGCATCTAATGAGAGGATCATATGGTTCTTGGTTTGTCTCTTGCTGATATGATGAATCACATTGATTGTTTGACGAGTGTTGAACCAGCCTTGTGTTCCGAGGATAAATCCTACTTGGTCATGCTGAATAAATTTCTTAATGTCCTTTTGGATCCTATTGGCTAGTATCTTGTTGAGAATTTTTGCATCCATGTTCATCAGGGATATTGGTCTGTAATTCTCCTTTTTGGTGGGGTCGTGTCTGGTTTTGGAGTTAAGGTGATGCCGGCCTCATAGAACTAATTTGGAAGTACACTATCTCTTTCTATCTTTCCAAACAGCTTTAGTAGGATAGGTGTGGTTTCTTCTTTAAACATTTGATAGAATTCTCCTGGGAAGCCATCTGGCCCTAGACTTTTGTGTCTTGGGAGGTGTTTGATGACTGCTTCAATTTCCTCCCTGGTTATTGGCCTGTTAAGGTTTTCTATTTCTTCCTGTTCCAGTTTTGGTAGTTTCTGGCTTTCAGGAATGCGTCCATTTCTTCTAGATTGCCCAATTTATTGGTGTACGTCTGTTCATAATATGTTTCTAAAATCTTTTGTATTTCCTTGGTGTTGGTAGTGACCTCTCCTTTCTCATTCATGATTTTATTAATTTGAATATTTTCTCTCTTCTTTTTAATAAGGTTGGCTAATGGTTTATCTATCTTATTAATTCGTTCAAAGAACCAACTCCTCGTTCCATTGATCTGTTCCAGAGTTCTTCTGGTCTCGATTTCCTTGAGTTCTGCTCGAATTTTAATTAACTCTATTCTTCTGTTTGGTGTAGGATCTATCTGCTTTTTTTTTCTCTAGCGTCTTTATGTGTAAGGTTAGCTTTTGTATTTGTGTAGTTTCCCGTTTTTGAATAGATGCTTGTATTGTGATGTTTTTCCTCTTTAGGACTGCTTTTGCTGCATTCCAAAGATTTTGAACGGTTGTATGTTCATTCTCATTAGTTTCCATGAATCTTTTTAATTCTTCCTTAATTTCCTGGTTGACCCTTTCATCTTTTAGCAGGATGATCCTTCACCTCCACGTGTTTGAGGTCCTTCCAAACTTCTTGTTGTGATTTAGTTCTAATTTCAAGGCATTATGGTCTGAGAATATGCAGGGGACGATCCCAATCTTTTGGTATCGGTTCAGACCCTATTTGTGACCCAGTATGTGGTTTATTCTGGAGAAAGTTCCATGTGCACTTGAGAAGAATGTGCATTCAGTTGAGTTTGGATGTAAAGTTCTGTAGATATCTGTGAAATCCATCTGGTCCAGTGTATCATTTAAAGCTCTCGTTTCTTTGTAGATGTTGTGCTTAGAAGACCTATCTAGGGTAGAAAGAGCTAGATTGAAGTCACCAAGTATAAGTGTATTATTTTCTAAGTATTTCTTTACTTTGGTTATTAATTGGTTTAAATATTTGGCAGCTCCCATATTCGGGGCATATATATTGAGGATAGTTAAGTCCTCTTGTTGGATAGGTCCCTTAAGTACGATATAGTGTCCCTCTTCATCTCTCACTACAGTCTTCGGGGTAAATTTTAGTTTATCTGATATAAGGATAGCTACCCCTGCTTTCTTTTGAGGACCATTTGAATGGTAAATGGTTCTCCAACATTTAATTTTCAGATTGTACATGTCCTTCTGTCTAATATGAGTCTCTTGTAGATAGCAAAAAGATGGGTACTGCTTTTTTATCCAGTCTGAAACCCTGAGCCTTTTGATGTGGTCATTAAGCCCATTCATGTTCAGAGTTTCTATGGACAGATATGAGTTTAGTGTCATCATGATATCTATTTAGTCCTTGTTTTTGTGGATTGTTCCACTGAACTTCTTCTTAAAGGGGAATTTTAAGAGTCCCCCTTAAAATTTCTTGCAGAGCTGGTTTGGAGGTCGAATATTCTTTTAGTTGCTGCCTGTCTTGGAAGCTCTTTATCTCTCCTTCCATTTTGAATGAGAGCCTTGCAGGATAAAGTATTCTTGGTTGCATGTTCTTCTCATGGAGGACCCTGCATATATCCTGCCAGCCCTTTCTGGGCTGCCAGGTCGCTGTGGAGAGGTCTGCTGTTACCCTAATGCTCCTCCCCATAAAGGTCAAGGATTTCTTGTCTCTTGCTGCTTTAAGGATCTTCTCTTTATCTTTGGAATTTGCAAGCTTCACTATTAAATGTCGAGGTGTTGGATGGTTTTTACTGATTTTAGGGAGGAATCTCTCTATTTCCTGGATCTGAATGCCTGTTTCCCTTCCCAGATGAGGAAAGTTTTCAGGTATGATTTGTTCGAATACTTATTCTGGCCCTCTGTCCATTTTTGTGCCCTCAGGAACCTCAATTACATGTAGGTTTTTCTTCCTCACATTGTCGTTTATTTCCCTTATTCTGTCTTCCTGGCTTTTAATTGTCTGTCTATTTTTACCTCAGTTTCTCTCTTTGCCATCAACTTGTCTTCTATATCACTCACTCATTCTTCCACCTCGTTAACCCTCGTTGTTAGGACTTCTAGTTTTGATTTAATCTCATTCAATTTATTTTTAATTTCGGCCTGATTGGATCTAAATTCTGCAGTCATGAAGTCTCTTGAGTCCTTTATGCTTTTTTCTAGAGCCACCAGTAGCTGTATAATAGTGCTTCTGAATTGGCTTTCTGACATTGAATTGTAAATCAGATTTTGTAACTCTGTGGGAGAGAGGACTGTTTCTGATTCTTTCTTTTGAGGTGAGGTTTTCCTTCTAGTCATTTTGCTCAGTGCAGAGTGGCGAAAAACAAATTGTATTGGAAAAAGGAGAAAAAGAGAGGAGAGAAAGAAGAAAAGAAAAGAGAAAAAGAAAAAAGAATAAAGGAAGAAAGAAGAAAAAAGGGAATAAAAAGAGAAAGAAAAAGAAAGAAACGGGGGAAAAGGGTGGGTGAAGCAATCAGGAATAAAAAAAAACATGGGGGAGTATCTTCTGATTCTGTATACTTTAAGTCCCTTGACTTCCCCCTGGAACTTGTCCGTCTAGCTGGTCTTCTAGGGGAGGGTCCTGTTGTGCTGATTCCAGGTGTTAGCACTTGGGGGAGCTGCTCTGTCCCCTGCCTGGTGCAGGGCTCAGTGGGGGTAGTTTACCCTGTGAGGCCTTAGGAGGAACAACCCCAGTGGCAGTGGCCACTTCTGGAAACCTGTATTCAGCCCCCGCAGTAACTCGGGAGCAGTCCATCTGCAGGGCCTGGAGGCTCTGGGGTGGGTCCGCTGATCTGCTCAGCTCTGGGCAGGAGCGTCCTTGTTGTCCTGGGACCTCTGGGCCTCTGCCTGTCCCGGGGTAGGCCAAATCCTGGGATGTGTCCTGGCACCCTGTGCTCTGGGGCCTGCGCTGTTGGATTCGTGCTCCTGGCCACGCAGCCGCCTCTCCCCAGAGCTGCTGCCCAGCCCCTCTGAGCTGCTCCTGGTCGCGCAGCCCCCTCAGGGAGCCGCCACCTGAGCACATCCGAGTTGCCCCCGGAGCCACGCAGCCCCCACTGCGGAGCCCCTTCCTCTGCCAGAGGCACCGCCGCCAAGCTGCTCCCGGGGCATGCAACCCCCTCCACGCAGAACCCTGCCCAAGCCCCTCTGAGCTGCTCCCAAGTCAGTGCATGTGCCCTGCAGCCCTTAGGGAGCTTGGTGCACTCTCCTGGGAGTGCAGGTGTCTGTTAGTGTCCCAGGGAGCCCGTGCGTATCCCCGCCCTCCTGGGGTCCTGATCTGAATCCCTGCAAGCACCATTCCGCCCAGGAAGATTGGTTCAGATCCTGCTTCTCTGGGACAGAGCTCTCCTGACCGGGGGGCACTCGCCCTGGCCTTAGCCTGGCTCCTCGTGGGGCCCCTCCCCCTTGGATGCTTTTTGTTTCTTTATTTCTTCCCCCCCCCCCCCCAGTCTTCCTACCTTGATAGAATCGCGAACTTTTCTCACTGTAGCATTCGATCTGTTCTCTGTTTAAATCTCAGGCTGAATTCCTAGATTTTCAGGATGATGTGAAGGTTATCTAGGTAATTTGGTGAGGACAGGTGACTTGGGGACCCTACTCTTCTGCCATCTTGCCCCTCCTCCTGTATGTTGCCTTTTAGCTTTGGTTGTTTCCTTCACTTTGTAGAAGTTTTTCAATTTGATGAAGTCCCAATAGGATTTTTGCTTTGTTTCCCTCACCTCAGAGTCATATCTAGAAAGAAGATCCAATGGCCAATGTCAAAGACCTTGCTGCCTATCTTTTCTTCTTTGTATGGTTTCAGATCTCACATTTAGGTCTTTCATCCATTTTGAATTCATTTTTTATATACATGGTGTAAGAAAGTGGTCCAGTTTCACTCTTCTGCATTTGGCTGCCTGGTTTTCCCAACACCATTTGTTCTTATCCTGGGGTCAGGGTTAGGGTTTGTTGAAGAGACTGTCTTTGTGCCATTGGATATTCCTTCCTGCCTTGTTGTCCATTATGGGTCATAGATACATGTTTGTATCTTGTTTTGGCTTTCCATTCTGTTCTATTGATATAAGCGTCTCCTATTGGGAGAACCCTGATTGCTGATTCAATTTCTTTGCTGGTTAACTGTCTGTTCAAATTTCTTATTTCTTCATTTTTTCATTTTTGCTATGTTACATATTTCTAGGAATTGATCTATTTCTTCCAGGTTCTAGGTTGCTGGCATGTAATTTTTCATCATATTCTCTTATAATTGTTTGTATTTCTCTAGTGTTGGTTGTTATTTCTCTTTTCTCATTTGTGATTTTATTTCGGTCCTTTCTCATCTTTTTATCTTTTTTCTTTTTTAAAGATTTTATTTATGTATTCATGAGAGTCACAGAGATGCATAGGTCTAGGCACAGGGAAAATGAGGCTCCATGCGGGGAGCCTGATGTGGGACTTGATTCCCTAGGACCCCAGAATCATGACCTGAGCCAAAGCACATTCTCGACCACTGAGGCACACAGTTGCCTTTCTGATTCAATTCCTTTGCTAGTTATGGGTCTGTTCACATTTTCTATTTCTTCCTATTTCAGTTTTGCTTGTTTGTACATTTCTAGGGATTTGTCCATTTCTTCCAGGTCTCCCAGTTTGTTAACATATAATCTTTCATAGTATTCCCTTATGATTGTCTTATTTTTCTGGTGTTGATTGTGATCTCTCATCTCTCTTTTGTGATTTTATTTATTTAGGTCTTTTCTCGATTTTTTGTTCATTTGGCTGGCTAGGGCTTGATCCATTTTATTAATTATTTTGAAGAAACAACTCTTAGTTTCGTTATTCCATTCTACTGTTTCTGTATTGTTTATTTCTGCTCTCATGTTTATTTTTTCCCTTCTTCTGTAGGCTTTAGGCTTTGCTTCCTATTCCTTTTCCAGCTCCTTTAGGTGTAAGGTTAGGTTGTGTATTAGAGACTTCTTGTTTCCTGAGATAGGCCTGTATTGCTATGTACTTCCCTCTTTGGACTGCCTTTGCTACATCCCAGAGGTTTGGAGAAACATGTTTTCATTTTCATTTGTTTTAAATCTCCTCTTTAATTTCCTGGTTTCTCCATTCATTCTCTCGTAGGATGTTCATAATCTCCATGTATTTTTGGTCTGTCCAAGTTTTTTCTTACTGTCGACTTCAAGTTTCATAGAGTCGTGGTCGAAAATGTACAGGGTGTGATATCTAGCTTCTTGTACCTGTTGTACCTGTTGAGGGCTGATTTGTGGCCCATGATATGATCTGTTCTGGAGAATGTCCCATGTGCACTTGAAAGGAATGTGTATTCTGCTTTATGAAGAAATGTTCAGACTATATCTGTTGAGTCCCTTGTCCAGTGTGTCTAGGCTATTGTTCCCCTGTATATTTTCTGCATAGATGATCAGTCCATTGTCATTACTGAGTAGGTGTTAAAATCCCCTGTCATTGTATTATTATCAGTGAGTTCCTGTTTTTTGGTAATTGGGTTCCATATTTAGGTACTCCTAGGTTGGCAGCATAAATATTTAGTTGTTTGATCCTGATAGAGAGTCTTTTTAACTATGAAATAATGCCCTTCTTCATCACTTCTTACAGTATTTGTTCTTTCTTTTTTTAGATTAAATATTTTATTTATTTATTCATGAGAGATACACAGAGGAGCAGAGGCAGAAACATAGGTAGAGGGAGAGAGTCTCCCCAATGGGATGTCGTTGTGGGACTCGATCCTGGGATCCCAAAAACACACCTTGAGCTGAAGGCAGATGCTCAACTACTGAGCCACCAGGTGACTCCCAGGGTTTGGTTTCAAATCTTGTGTGTCTAATATAAGTATTGGTCCTCCAGCTTTCTTTTCATAACCATTAGCGTGATAGATGATTTTCCATCCCCTTTCAATCTGCTGTTGTCTATAGGTCTAAGGTGAGCATCTATTAGACAGCATACTGATGGACCTTGTTTTTTTAATATCAATTTTATTTTTGAGAGCATGACAGAGAGAGAGAGAGAGAGAGAAAATTAGGCCAAGAGAGAAGCAGGCTCCCCACCAGGAGCCCAATATGGGACTTGATCCCAGACTCTAGGATCACACCCTGAGTCAAAGGCAGAGGCTCAACCCCTGAGCCACCTAGGCATCCCGGATCCTGTTTTTTAAGCCACTCTGATACCCTATATCTTTTGATTGGACTATTTACTATCAGCATTCAGAGTGCTTATTCAAAATATGAACTTTGTGCCTTTGTGTTACCAGTAGAGTTGGTATTTCTGGTGACGTTCTCTGGTCCTTTCTAGTCTTTTTTCTTTTGGTCTCTTTTTTCCCCCACTAGAAGAGTCCCTCTTAAAATTCCTTACTGGACTGGTTTAGTGGTCATGAACCCCTTTATACTTTGCCTGTCAGGGAAAATCTTTCTCTCCTTCCCTCCTGAATGACACACTTCCTGAAGAAAGAATTCATACAAATTGGACTCCAATAAAAAGAAAGTTAAAAACATAAAATAAATTTTTGCTATTATGATTGAGGAAAATGGCATTTAGGAGGAAAAGCAGAAGCTGAAAGAGAGGAGGAAAGATTTCACCATCCGTAGCCTTCACAGGGACCTGGTGTCCTTTCGTAGGAGGCCCCCCCCCCCATAGGATGCTTCCTGCCCCTCTGCGCTCCTTTTTGGAACCCAGCAGGCACATCTCCGTGCCTCCAGCACCTCTGCAGTCATGGTTTATATCGTCTTCCAGGTATCCTATTGGGGACCACAGCGTCGTGTATGTAACCATTCACCTGCTGTTTGACAACATTGGGGGATTCTGACTTTTGTTGGTTGTGGGGTGTGTGTGTGTCTATCACATGAAGCTATCACGTGCAGCTATCGGATCCTCTGGCTAGGTAACCCAAACACCAAAATGGTTGGTACAACATCATCTCTGGTGCTGATGCTGGGTGGCTAGCTGGGCTTTCCTTGCCGACCCGGGGCTCACTCCTGTAGTGAATTTCAGCTGGAGGGTCAGCTGAGGTGGAATGTCTGGCTTGGCCACATTCCCATATCCGGCAGTGGGTCTTGCTGAGCGCCCGCTGCTTCTCTTCTCCCCGATACCTCTCCAGCAGGGAGTCAGACCTCGGGGCTGCCCTGGCAGGAGCTCCTGAGGAGACGCGTGCCCATGGCAGGGAGCCCTGAGGCTGCCTGTGTGTGGAGATTGGGGTGGGGACGGGCTGGGGTTCCTCAGTCCCCTGTGCTGCCTGGCTTTCAGGCCGAGCCCCATGCTCACCCAGCCCCTACTCATTAGGGCGAGGAGGGTGCCTTCCACACGCTGGTGTGATAGATCCAGCACCACAAGGTGTGCACGCTGTGTCCACCTGGTGAGCGTTGCCGAGGTGGGTGAGCTGCAAGTTGGGACACAGGAAATTTAACAAAAATCCCCTACCCCTGTACAAGCAGAGCAGGACTGATTCCATTTTGTGCTACACCTGCCACCTCCCCTATGACCCCCAAATGACCAGCTTATATCTTAAGGCACTGCCCCACCCAAGTCAAGCTGCTGGGCACACCCTAATCAGAAATCGGCTCATAAAAATGTAACCCTGCTTTGTGTCTCCCAAAACTGTGCACCGATTCTGACCAAAGTAATAGGCCAGCTCAAGTGGATACTATAGGGTAAGGTGTAATTCAATCAGCCACCTGCGTGTGGACCGACATGACTGTGCAAATTTCTGCATATCTCACAGTCCACTGACCCTATAAAGCTGCTATGCCTCTTAGTCTCGGGGTCCAAGTCCCTGCTCCGCTGTGTCAGGTGCACTTGGACCCAAGATCCAGCTTGTACAGAAACCCTCGGGAGTTTGCATTGGTGTTGGCTCCTAAGTGGTTTCTCAGATTCGTAGTCTTGGGCACAACACAAGGGCCTGCTGTCCTGACATCCCTTCCAGGGCCACGCTGAGTGCCCCACAGGCCCTCTGTGCCCCAGGCACACTGACATGGGGATGCGGGGAGGGTAGTACATGCCCCGGAACCAGGCCAGCCCTGGCCTCCTGGACAGAGGGAGCACAGACCTCACAGGTCGCTTTGCATGGACCCTGGTGACCTGTCCTAGCCCATTCTGGCCCACGGGCACAGGATGAGTCCCTGTATTGTCTGTGGGGTCCTGATCCTGGTGTCTGTCCGTCCCTGGAAGGCACATGGGGACGTCAGCAGTGTGTGCCTTGCGGTGCCCCTGCAGGGGCTGTTTGGAGCCTGGGTGATGCCCCCTCCTCCTCTCTGTGGATCTCTCCACACCCTGTGCACAGAGTTCTGGGAGACACAGAAAAGGGCTGGCTGTGCATTTTCACACCACAACACTTTATTGACTTTCTACAGTAAACGGGCTCAGAGCCGTGGGTGCGCGCCTTCACCTGGGGAGGGAGACCTTTCTGTCCTTTACGGGAGGAAAAGAATCACATGGGTTGGGGGTCGAGTGCTGGAGTCCCCCACCTCAGAGCATGTGTGGACTCCCGGTGGGGACGTGTGTCCTGAGGTTTCAGCCCAAGAGATGGTTCTGAGGACAGCAGAGCTGAACTGGACCTGCAGCTCATGGGCTCCTGTGCTGGGTTCCCGCAGGGCAGCTGGACCCTGGCCTCGGGCCCCCTGGGGCCCCAGTATCTGGAGGAGCTTGCCTCCTGCTGTGGGTGCAGGTGGGGCCCACCGGCCTACCCTTGCTCTCCCCACCCTGGGGTGTACCAGGATCCCCAGGGCTGCCCTAGGTCCGCGACCTGGATCTGTGGGTCACGCCAGGGCCCAGGAGGCCACATCCAGCTGTGAGAGGGCTCGCTCAGCATGGGGACAGAATCCAGGGCTGCCCAGGGCCATGGGGGGCTGGAACCCATTAGACTTTGTGTTGGGCAGTGGGGGGGCCCAAATCAACTCATACCCCACAGATCCTCGTGCCAGGGCAGTCCAGGTCCCACTGGGTTAGGGGCTGTTGTCCTGTGCAGGGTGTGTCGCCCTCCAGGAGGGAGAGTGGGCAGAGTCAGGGCACAGTGGGTCCTTTGCACCACTCACCTGCACCCACTCTGTTGGAGACTCCGTGCCTCCCTCCTCCCTGCAACCCCTGTGTGCTCTATTGAACACCCGGTCTTCTGATGGGAATAGCGTATCCAGAGAACCCCAGGGAGGCTGAGCATGTCCCACAGGGGGCACCTGCACTGGGTTTGCTGGGGGCTGATGGTGTGGGGTAGATGGTGAGGGACCAGGGGTATGATGGTGGTGGAGTGTGGGGGATGGTGTAGGGGGGATGGTGTTGTGGTGTAGTGTGGGTTAGGATTGTGTGGGGCTGTGTGGCTGTGAGGGGGATGGTGTTTTGTGGAATGCCATTGGGGATTATGATGTAGGGGAATGATGTGGGGGTGGGGAATGAGGAGGATGGCGTGGGGGTCCTGTGGACACAGGGCATCCCCTTCCTCTAAGATGCACAAGAGACGTCTACAGTTAAAGGCGACCCCAGTCTGGGGTTTGCTGTGACACCTGCCCCTGTGGCGCCGTGTGGTCAGTGCAGGGCCCTGGCTGGACCGGGGTCATTATCTGGGGGTCATCATACTATGTATGTTTTCAAATTGCAAATTGTCTCAAATTAAATGCATAGAATTTAGAAATATATAAAGCACCTACCCTCATGGGATTGATGTGTGTCCTGCTCCAGCCGCGGCCATGCCGCCTGACCCCCAGGTCTGGTTCCTGCCCCCATGTCCCCCACCCCATCCCCTGCTTCTCAGGGCGCTGTACCTCTCCCCTTTGGGGTTCAGCTCTCATGGCAACCACTGGAGACCCCATCCAATTGGCCTCCTCATCCCTGAGGCCCCAGGGTTGGGGGCATGTGGGTCATCCCCATCACCCTACCATAGAGCGGTGTGTTGTTGGTTGCTGTTGCTCCCCCCGGCTTCAGAAGCCACGTTTTCTCTACCCAGAAGCCCCCAGGCCTCCCCTGGGGCCTCTAAGCCCCCTGGCCCAGCAGCCCCACCGGACCCCCTAGCAGGCCCAATACATAGTGTGGCTGCCAAACATCCTGTTGACGTCCATGTCTACCTGCGTGATGTCCCTGGAGGAGACCAGGGCCTCCTCCTTCATTTCCTGTTGGAAAACCGGGTAGCAGGAGCCCACGTCAGGGACACAGACCCTGACATGTCACGAGCTGCCATGCTGGGCAGGGAGCCCTGGGGACACCATGGGAGTGGGTCTGCTGAAACCTGCTGCCTTTCCCTGGGAGGCCGAGGATGGCGGGAGTGCCCACCGAGCCCATGGGAACTGTGTGAGGGCCTGTCCAAGCTGTTGTGGGCGGGGAGGTGACTGAGGGTCAGCCTGGGGTGTAGGGGATGTGGGGTCAGCCCAGGTGGGGAGGGGATTTGGAGGTGTTGTGCCCAAGATTGCAAATCCGAGAAACCACTGAGGAACTGACACCGATGCAAACACACGATGGTTGATTTCCAAACTCGAGCTTGCGTCCAAGTACACCCAACACAGCGGAGCATGGACTTGGACCCCGAAGTGGGTTTTAGCTTAGTTTTAAGGGCTGGTCTCGGGGACCTCCAGAAGGGCTGGAGCAATTCCTCAAGTTCTGTTTACATTTTGATATGGGGCCTTCAACGGCATTGAGTTCTGTTATCATTCTAATATGGGGCTTTCTGGGACTTTAAGCTGTGAGCTGTTTTTTTCCTTTTTTTCCTGTAACTGAAATAATGTAAATTTTAGCTCTTATTCACAGGGGCCTGGGATGGCAGTACTTGTGCTAACAGTGAACTTAAAGTGGAACCACCTCAATTTTGTCAGCCTCCACACAGACAAGTTACTGAAGTTTAAAACTCCAAATTTTAGGGGCTGCTCTGGTGGAGACCTGTGCTCTTCCTGCCTGGGAGGGTGTCCTCCCACTCCTGGCCTTTGCTGGCCTGTCCCAGGAACGCGGCCCCGTGACTGCACAGAGGTTTGCAGCTTATGGCCACACAGGGCAGACAGCTGGCCCGAGTCCCGCTGCTCTCAGCCGCGTTCCCGCTCCTGTGCCTGGGAACAGTTGGTGCCACCATCCTTGGGACCCGTGGGGTCCTGAGCCCACCCTGTCGCTCCAGGGACTGTCCCTGACTTCTCCACCTGAACACCTTAAGGCTGGTTTGTCCCCCACTCTAGGAGACTTCTGAAAGTTCACATTTTCTGCTCTGCTGCATATAATATTGTGTGTAGAACTGGCTGTGCTGGCTCCCTGCCCTTGTGGGATCCGGGGCTATGTCTCCCCAAGATAAACTGATTGATTTTTTTTTAAGATTTTATTTTTCTGTAATCTCTACAGCCAACATTGGGCTTGAACATGCTACCCCAAGAACAAGAGTCCCATGTTCTTACGAACCACACCGAGCCAGTTAGGCTCCCTTTTTGAATGATACATGTTAATTGAATCAGGGGTGTTGCATGTGTCAGGGCAGAAACTGAGCCCACGCTTTGAGGTGTGGTGGAGTCATTTGGACTTTGATCAATGGTAAAGAAACCATAGCTTCCCTGGGAGCCCAGGGAGCAGGGACCACATACGTGAAAATTTGATAACTTCCTTTTCTGTAGTAGTTATTTTACTGACTATTTATTTAAAGTGCTATTCAATGGTAAATGTCAATCTAGGATTGGGATACAGTGAGAACGTTCTAGGATTCAGAGGTTACTAAAGCTCCCCGTCATGGACTCAATGTTCCAGTTCGATGCAGAGATAGGCAAGGAAGCAAAGTGTTATAAAACATGGGACTGGGGTGCCTGGCTTGCCTGGTTGGGGTATCTTGAACTTAGGGTTATGAGTTTGTACACCGTATTGGGTATAGACAGGACATAAAATTAAAATATTTAACAAATAATAAATGGATGAACGAATAAAGCATGATATCAAAGGTAAGTGCTTGCTTATGTCTCACCTGAGACTTATTCTTGATCACCCCACTTGCACTACATGGCCCAGATGACGTCCTCCACAAGGGACAGTCCCGCCCGATTGGAAGTGGGCGTCTTTCATTGTAAGACCTGTGGTTCCCCTCGTTCTGCAGGGAGAGAAGAGTCATGAAGGCACGAGTTTGGGGGATCAACATACACCTAGAAAATGATCATTTCTGAAACCGGTAACCAGAGCTCAGCCTCCTTTCAGGACCGGATATCATAAAGAACCCTCTTTGCTCATTGGTTTGGATGCAGGGTGGAGGGTAAACTAGAATTAGGAAGAACAAAGGAGGAGGAAATCCAGAAGCTGAAAGAGAGGAGGAAAGATTTCACAATCCGTAGCCTTCACAGGGACCTGGTGTCCTTTCCTAAGAGGGGCCCCCCCATTGAAGTATGCTTCCTTCCCCTTTGCTCTCCTTGTTGGAACCCAGCAGGCACATCTCCGTGCCTCCAGCACCTCTGCAGTCGTGATTTATAACATCTTCTATGTATCCTATTGGGGACCACAGCGTCATATATGTAACCACTCGACTGCTGTTTGACAACATTGAGGGATTCTGACTTTTGTTAGTTTGAGGGTGTGTGTGTGTGTCTATCACATGCAGCTATCACGTGCAGCTATCGGATCCTAGGCTGGGTCACCCAAACACCGAAATGGTTGGCACAACATCATTTCTGGTGCTGGCGCTGGGCAGCTTGCTGGACTCTCCTGGACGACCTGGGGCTGGCTCGTGCAGTGACTTTCCGCTGGAAGGTCAGCTGAGCTGGAAGGTCTGGCTCGGCCACATTCCCATGTCTGGCAGTGGTTCCCGCTGAGCGCCAGCTGCTTCTCTTCTCCCCGATGCCTCTCCAGCAGGGAGCCGGACCTCAGGGCCGCCCTGGGGGGGTCTCCAGAGGCGCCGGGTTCTCATTACGGGGAGCCATGGGGCAGCCTGTGTGTGGGAGTAGGGGTGGTGATGGGGCTAGGGTTCCTCGATCCCCTATGCTGCCTGGCCTTCATGCCGAGCCCCATGCTCACCCAGCCCCTACTCACTAGGGCGAGGAGGGTGCCCTCTACACGCTGGTGTGAGAGATCCAGCACCACAAGGTGTGCACACTGAGTCCACCTGGTGAGGGTGGTCCGGGTGCATGAGCTGCAAGTATGGGACCCAGGAAATTTAACAAAAATCCCCTACCCCTGGACAAGCAGATCAGGACTGATTCCATTTTGTGCTACACCTGCCACCTCCCCTATGACCCCCACATAACCTGCTTATGTCTTAAGGCGCTTCCCAACCCAGTCAAGCCACTGGGCACACCCTAATCGGAAATCGGCTCATAACAATGTAACCCTGCTTTGTGCCCTCCAAAACTGCACACCGATTCTTACCAAAGTAATAGGCCAGGTCAAGTGGATCCTATAGGGTAAGGTGTAATTCAGTCAGCCACCTGCGTGTGGACCGACATGACTGTGCAACTTTCCGTGTATCCCTTGGGCCACTGGCCCCTTTAAAGCTGCTGCGCTTCTTAGTCTCAGGGTCCAAATCCCTGCTCCACGGCCATGCCGCCTGGCCCCCGGTCCGGTTCATGCCCCTCACGTCCCCTACCCCATCCCCTGCTTCTCAGGGGGCAGTCCCTCTCCCCTTTGGGGTTCAGCTATGGGAGGCAAGCCCTGGAGGCCCCATCCTAGTTGCCTCCTCATCCCCAAGGTCCAAGGGGTGTGGGCATAGAAGTCATCTCCAACACCCTACCATGGAGCGGTGTGTTGTTGGCTGCTGTTTTGCCCCCTGCCTCAGAATTTTTTTGCCTACCCAGAATCCCCCGGTCCTCCCCGGGTCCTGATCCCCCCTGGCCCCTCAACCTCACCCTACCCCTTAGTAGTCCCAAAATTTGATGTGACTGCTGAGTGTCCTGTTGACGTCCAGGTCCACCTGCGTGATATCTCTGGAGGAGACCAGGGCCTCCTCCTTCATTTCCTGTGGGAAAACCGGGGAGGAGGAGCTGTCATCAGGGACACAGATCCCGACCTGTCACCAGGTGCTCTCCTGGGCAGGGAGCCCTGGGGTCACCATGGGAGTGTGTCCTGCCAAACCCTCCTTCCTTCCTCTGGGAGCCTGGGGATGGCTGGAGTGCCCACTGTGCCTGTGGAACTGTGTGAGGGCCTGTGCCCAGCTGTTGTCAGTGGGGAGGTGACTGAGGGTCAGCCTGAGTGGGAGGGGACAGAGGTCAGTCCAGGTGGGGAGGGGTCATCGGTGTTTTGCCAAAGATTGCGAAACCGAGAAACCACTAAGTTGCTGACACCGATGCAAACACATGAGGGTTGATTTCAAAACTCGAGCGTGGGTCCAGGTATACCCCACACAGTGGAGCAGGGACTTGGACCTCGAGGAGGGTTTTAGCTTAGTTTTAAGGGCTTGTCTTGGGGAACTCCAGAAGAGCTGGAGCAATTCCTGAAGTTCTGTTTACATTTTGATATGGGTCCTTCAAGGGCATTGTGCTCTCTTCTCATTCTAATTGGGGCTTCCAGCCTTTGGCTTAGGCTCAGTTTTTATTCTACTGTGGGATTTTCTAAGACATTAGCTGTAAACTTTTGTTTTATTCCAGTAACTGAAGTAATGCAAATTTCAGCTTTTCTTAACAGGGGCCTGGGATTGCTGGACGTGTGCTAATACTGAACTTAAAGTAGAATGGCTGTAATGTTCTCGGCCTCCACACATCCTGTCCCGTCCTATCTAGCTCATGCCGCTCTCCCTGGAGCTCCTAAGAGAGAAATTGCAAATGACCTCAGCGTGGAAGCATGTGTTTGGGGACAGGCCCAGGTATTTGGGATCAGGAAGACCTGGGGCACGGGCATCTCGGCTGTGCAGCAGGATTCCATGCTGCAGACTCTTTTTTCCCTAAGGCTATCTTGACAACTGACTTTGTACGTAGAAAAGTTCTCCTTTGTCTTTAAAAGTTGAGGAGCAAGTTAAGCATTTTTTCTCTGCACATCTGATTGCTCAGATTCCAATCTGAGACATATTTCCTGTTAATAAGTATAATTTACTATCCGTAGTACTATGGTTAAAATATTCTGACACAAGTAATTCAGAGGGATGAGGGTTTCTCATCTATTTCTTCATAGTTCAGTCACTCATCAGGAAATGCATCTGTATGGATTTGGAAATAATTGAGAGACATTTGTACCAATGGTCCTATTATTATGTGAAGGATTCTTCCCTGAGATTCTTCCCCTGTTTCAACTGACACTGAAACACTGTGAACTCTTTGGAAGACAAATGTCAAGAAAATAAATGTTATACATTGCTAATTTTAAGTGCACTTGCAATATGGTGTCTATTATAATAGAAGTATTTTTATCTGATTTTTGCTATTTATTATCTGTTCCTGATTTCAGGTTGAGGAGGCATTATACGTGTTCATGAGTGTTTTTCTTTCCTTCTGATATAAAATTCTTACTTTGTTCCCATGGAAGGAACTTTTTAAGAATAAGGCAAAAGTTAATTCAACGATTCTTAAAATGTCTTCACACGGGAGCCTGATTCATTTAAGTCAATTTTCAAATTAAATCTTATTTCTTAGAAAGAAAACAAAGTTTTATAAGGAAATTGAGAAGATAGTACAGAGAATTCTCATGCACTTGCACTCAATTTCTCCAATTATTGATATCTTATATCAGTAAGGTACAAATATTAGCTAATGAATCAATATTAAAATTTTTCCAATTACCAAAGACCATACTTTATTCAGATTTCCTTAGTTTTTGCTAAGTCTCCATTCCTCATATTACACTCCATTTGTCCTCATGTTTTCTTAGGCTCCTCTGGATTGTGACAGTCTTTCAGCCTTTCCTTGTTGTTGTTGAACTGGAACACTTTGAGAAGTAGAGTATTTTGTAAAATTTCCCTCAGTCGGGACAAGTCTGTTGTTTATCTCATGATTGAACTGTTTTTGTGGATTTTATACAGAGATATACTGCCATTTTTATTATATCATATAAAGGTTAGATACTATCAACATGATTTATCAGTCTTGGTATCGATCTGATCATCTTGCTGAGGTAGTGTTTGTCAGATTTCTCTGTAGTAAAGTGATTCTTTATTATTATTAAATTTTTTTTAATTTTTTATTTATTTATGATAGGCACACAGTGAGAGAGAGAGAGGCAGAGACACAGGCAGAGGGAGAAGCAGGCTCCATGCACCGGGAGCCTGACGTGGGATTCGATCCCGGGTCTCCAGGATCGCGCCCTGGGCCAAAGGCAGGCGCCAAACCGCTGCGCCACCCAGGGATCCCTATTATTAAATTTTTTTTAAATTTTTTTAAATTATTTTTTATTTATGATAGTCACAGAGAGAGAGAGAGAGAGGCAGAGACACAGGCAGAGGGAGAAGCAGGCTCCATGCACCGGGAGCCTGATGTGGGATTCGATCCCGGGTCTCCAGGATCGCGCTCTGGGCCAAAGGCAGGCACTAAACCACTGTGCCACCCAGGGATCCCCTGATTCTTTATTATTATTATTACTACTAATATTATTATTATATTATCATTATTATTTTAAGTATTTCATATTATATTTTGTAGATGGAAGTTACTATGTGTATTCCACACATAAGAGTGGGAAGCATGCTCATGAACTTGACGGTGGAATGTCTGCACAAATTGTTTGAAAATCTTCTACATGGGAGATTTCTTTTCCCTCTGGATTTGTTTGTTTCTTTTTCAAAGATGCTATTTATTGGGATCCCTGGGTGGTGCAGCGGTTTGGCGCCTGCCTTTGGCCCAGGGCGCGATCCTGGAGATCCGGGATCGAATCCCACATCGGGCTCCCGGTGCATGGAGCCTGCTTCTCCCTCTGCCTGTGTCTCTGCCTCTCTCTCTCACTGTGTGCCTATCATAAAAAAAAAAAAAAAAAAAAAAATCATTAAAAAAAAAAAAAAAAAAAGATGCTATTTATTTATTTGAGAGAGAGAGGAGTGAAAAACATGTGCTAGAGGGGCAGAGGGTGAGGGAGAAGCAGGTTCCCTGCTGAACAGGGAGCCTTCCTTGGACCTGGATCATGATCCGACCCTAAGGCAGAAGCTTAACAGACTGAGCCACCCAGGTGCCACTCTTCTTTCTTTCTTTCTTTCTTTCTTTCTTTCTTTCTTTCTTTCTTTCTTTCTTTCTTTCTTTCTTCTTCTTCTTCTTTCTTTCTTTCTTTCTTTCTTTCTTTCTTTCTTTCTTTCTTTTTTTCTTTCTTTTTTTTTCTTAATAATAAATTTATTTTTATTGGTGGTCAATTTGCCAACATACAGAATAACACCCAGTGCTCATCCCGTCAAGTGCCCCCCTCAGTGCCCGTCACACATTCACCCCCACCCCCGCCCTCCTCCCCTTACATCACCCCTAGTTCGTTTCCCAGATTTAGGAGTCTTTATGTTCTGTCTCCCTTTCTGATATTTCCTCCACATTTCATCTCCCTTCCCTTATATTCCCTTTCACTATTATCTATATCCTCCAAGTGAATGAGAACATATAATATTTGTTCTTCTCTGATTAACTTCACTCAGCATAATACCTTCCAATTCCATCCACGTTGAAGGATATGCTGGTTATTTGTCGTTTCTAATGGCTGAGCAAGGCCCACCTTTTCACTCTCTTCATCTTCTGAGTCTCCCATGATATGAATTCTATTGTTTTAATAAGTGGCTGAGTTTCCAAGTCTGCGTTTGTGGTCCATAACCTTCCTTGTTTTTAAGGCTTCCACTTGGGACTGCATCTCAGTCCCAAGCATTTTTAACGTTGGCCTGACTAGATTTTACTTCTTTTATTTCTACAGTAAGGGATTCTCTAGTTTTCTTCTGTGCTCTTTTTCCAGCCCAGATGCTATCTTTATAATCATTGTTTTAAACTGTAGTTAGACATCATATATTAGTATTGATGAACTTCCTGGCTGTGAGTACTACCTCATGTTATTTTATGGAGGCGAATTTCTCCATCTCATTATTTTTTCCAGAAAAGAAAGAAGGAAGAAAATGAAAAACCAAGATAAACAATAACAACTGCCCTCCCAAAAAAACCACCAGATTATTTTTGCCTGGTTGTTAAAAGATTCAAAATCCCAAAATAAGAAACAAAATTAAAGTACCATGAAACTAAAAATAAGAAATATATAAGGTACATACATAAAAATTAAAATAAGGCAATTTATAAAATAGAATCAAAGAAACTAAATCAAAATAAAGCACAAAGTACAAAGGAAGCTAGACCATACTTTCCAGGCAGAGCTGAATCTCTGCAGCCTCTGTGGTCCGACACCTTGGTGGCAGCAAGTGGTCTGTGCGGGGTTGGGGATTGGCCATGGCGCTGATTGTCAGGTGCATATCTGCCTGGGAGATACACCTGCGGGGTCAGAGGCGGGGTGGGCGTCAGCACTTCTGGCCTCCAGTGGGGAGTGCTGTGCTGCTCCCTGAGACTTGGCGCTGATGGGCGGGATGTGGGTACAGACGCTGGGTCCTCTGGCTCTGGGGCTGAGCATTCCGCCCCCCAGTCTGCATGTCCTCCACAGAAGATTCCCCAAGCCTTCGGGTCTCCGCCGCTTCTCTCAGAACCCTGCTTTCTCTCTGCCCACGTCCGAGCTTCTTTTGTTTTTTTTTTGTTTTTTTTGTTTTTATCTCAGACTGTTGTGCCCAAGATTGCGAATCTGAGAAACCACCGAGAAGCCGATTCCGATGCAAACACACGAGGGACTATTTACAAGCTCAATCTTTTGTCCAAGTATACCTGACACAGCGGAGCAGGGAATTGGACCCCGAGGTGGGTTTTTGCTTAGATTTAAGGGCTGGTCTTGGGGACCTCCAGAAGGGCTGGAGCAATTCCTCAAGTTCTGTTTACATTTTGATATGGGGCCTTCAAGGGCATTGAGATCTTTTCTAATAGGGGCTTTCTGCCTTTGGCCTGGGCTCAGTTTTTATTCTATTGTGGGGCTTGCTGTGTCCAGACAATGAGCAATCAGGAAGGAAATGATGGACGTGAATCCCTTCTCAGGAGCATCACAGAGAATAAATAATGAGACTGTACCAAAGGAGCACAAGACTTGTGCACTGAGCCACACTAGGCTCTGGGAGGCCGTCCTGGGCTCACTGGTTTGGAGCCTCATCTTGTGAAAATGTCTGCAGTTCCTGAAGCCACCCTCAATTTCAATGTCATTCCTGTCAAGTCATGGTGGCAGATCCTATACATAGGAAAAGAAAAAAAAAAAAAACATCCAACCACTCCCACAAATGACCCCGGAGAGCAAATCAGTATTGGAGAAGCAGGACAGTGTGGGACACAGCACTTTCCTATTTCAAACGATGTCACAGGAATCCCTGGGTGGCGCAGCGGTTTGGCACCTGCCTTTGGCCCAGGGCGCGAACCTGGAGACCCGGGATCGAATTCCACGTTGGGCTCCCGGTGCATGGAGCTTGCTTCTCCCTCTGCTGTGTATCTGCCTCTCTCTCTGACTATCATAAGTAAATTAAAAAATTTTAAAAATATTAAAAAAATAATAAAACAAACGATGTTACAGAGACAAAAGATAAAGCAGTTTTGTCTTTGGGACTCCGCTTGGCTCTGTTGGTTAAGCATCCGACTCTTGACCTCACCTCCGGTCCTGATCTTGGGGCTATGAGTTCTAGCCCGGGGATGTTCCATGGACGAGGCCTGATGCCTACTTAAACAAACCAGACCCACGAGGGTGGTCCCAGCATAAGCTGAAGAAGCAGAACAGAGAGTCCAGAAGGAAACGTGCTCTGATACAACTGATTTTTTAACTTAATTTAATTTAAACCCAATTAATTAACATATAGTGTATTATACTTTCAGAGGAAGAATTCAGGGATTCACCAGTTGGAGCTAACAGCAGTCCTAGTGACATCACGTGCCCTCCTTCATGCTGGTCCCCTGTTATCCCCTCTCCCGTCCCCTCCCTTGCAGCGACACTCAGTTTGTTTCCTATATATAAGAGTCTGTATTCCCTGTATCTGTTTCCATCTTATTTGTTTTTCCTTCCCTTCACAGATGTTCATCTGCTTTGCTTCTTTAATTCCACCTATGAATGACACCACACGGACATTCTCTTTTCCGACTGACCTATTTCACTTAAGATGATCCCTCTAGTTCTATCCATGTCATTGCAAATGGCAAGATTTCCTTCTCTTTGATAGCTGAGTACCATTCCTCTCTCTATGACCATCATCTATCTCCCATCCTCTTTATCCATCATCTGCCACAGGGCACCGAGGCTCCTCCCACAGTGTGACTACTGTGGACACGGCTGCTGTGGACATTGGGGTGCTGGTGTCCCGAGTCTCACTGCATCTGCATCTTCGGAGTGAGCTCCAGGCCGTACACTTGCTGGTTGCAGGGTGGCTCTATTTGTGACTTCCTGAGGGGTCTCCACACTGTTTCCAGGGTGGCTGCACCAGCCCGCTGTCCCGCCCACAGTGGAAGAGGGTTGAGTGAGTTTTACAGGATGTGGTAAAAGTCTGGTCCACATTTCATGCCCTTTGGGCTCCAATTCCTTCTCCTTAAGTATTTTTGAGGAAACCGGGTGTTGGGCTCCTTTTCAGTGAGATGTTTCCGAAGCTAACAGGCCCCAGCTGTAGTCTGGAAGGAGGCAGAGGTGGGCCCGGCGATGGGCACGTGCCTCCTGCACAGCCTCCTGTAGCGTCTGAGCATCCCGCAGGGGGCCCCGAGCCCAGGCACTGCACAGGGGGGACACATGCGCAGTAGGCCTCCTCTGCCTCCAGTAACAGGAGCCAGCCTGTGCTGGGGAGGCCTGAGGAAGACGGGGGGACACATCCACACTGATGAGCCACAGCCTCCTCAGAGCATGTGGGGAGTCTTCAGGGGGATATTGCTCAGCGTTCACGCTGACAGGAGTCCCAGTCTCCTCAGGACACACGGTGAAGCTTCAGGAAGATGTGGGTCCACATCCATCCTGACAGGAGCCCCTGGACCACTTCAGGACCTCCCGGGAGGCTTCAGGAAATAGTTGGCCCACACCCACCCTGACAGGAGCTCCTGGGCTGCCTCAGGACCTGCGGGGAGGCTTCAGTAAGATGTGGGCCCCCATCCACGCTGACAGGAGCCCCTGGGCCACCTCAGGACACGCAGGGAGGCTTCTGAAACATGTGGCGCCGCGACCACTCTGGCAGGAGCTAACGGGCCCCTCAGGACATAAGTTGAGTCTTCTGGAAGCTGGGGGCTGCATCCACAGTGACAGGAGCCCCGGCCAGCTCAGAACCTGCGGTGACGCTTCGAGAGGACATGGGGCCATGTCCACACAACCGGACGCTGATGTCCTCAGGACCCCCAGTGTAGACTTCGGGAAATATTGGGATGTGTCCATGCGTACAGAAGACACCAGCCTTGTCAGAGCCTGTGGTGAGGCCTAAGAAAAATGGGGATGCCGAATCCACACTGACAGGAGTCTCCGGCCTCCTCAGGACACACTGTGAACGATTGGGATGATTTGGGGCTATTTTCATTCAGACAGGAGCCCCCAGCCTCCTCAGGTCTTATGGTGAGGCTGAGGAAATTCTGGGGCCACATCAAGACTGAGAGGACCCCCGTCCTCCTCAGTACCTGCACTCTGGCTTCAGGACACATGGGGCTGCGTCTAGGCTGACAGGAGCCCACAGCCTCCTCAGGACTTGCGGTGAGTTTTCAGGGGACATGGGGCCATGTCCAGGCTGACAGGAGCCCCCGGCCTCCTGAGAACCTGCTGTGAGGCTTCCAAAGGATGTGAGGCATACTCCACAGTGACAGGAGACCTGGCATACTCAGGACCCGCTGACTATGACTCTGGAACACGTGGAGCCACGTCCGCACTCACAGGAGCCCGGCGTCCTCAGGACCCCCTGGAGGACACTGGAGGCGCCGTTGTGGGCCTCGTCCATGTCAGAAGGGACTCCTCAAAACCATAGGGTAAGTGAATGGGTGGAATGAATGGTACCGTCAGGGGAGGGGAGGCAGTTTTTGGTTAGGGTTAGGTTACATGTTAGGGGTTAGTTATTATGCTTATGGTTATGGATTAGAGGTTAGGATGAGGGATAAGGGTAAGGGTCAGTGGTTAGGAGTTACGATGGGGGTTTGGGTTAGGGGCAGGAGTTAGAGTTAGGGTTAGGGTTTAGACTTTAGGGATTATGGCAGGAGGTTAGGAGTTGGGGTTTTGGGTTATGGTTAGAGTTAGTGTTGGGCTAGATTTCCGTTAGGGTTATGGGTTAGGGTGTGAGTTAGGGTTAGTGTTTAGGGTTAGGGGTTAGAGTTAAAGTTAGGGCTAGGTTTAGGGTTAGGGTGAGGGTTAGGTTTAGGATAGGGGTTAGGGCTAGGGTTAGATTTAGTGTTTGTTTAGGGTTTAGGGTTAGGGTCAGGTCAGGGTCAGGGTACGGTTTTGGAAAAGGGTAAGAGAGGGTTAGGCAGTGGGTTAGGGATTAGTTTTAGGGTACAGGTTAGTGTACAGTATGGGGTATGAGATACTATTGGTATTATAGGGTTAGGGTTAGTGTACAGGTTAAGGTTAGGATTAGGAATTGAGTACATTAAGATAAGTTTAGGGTTAGAGGTTATGGTTAGGGTTAGATTTAAGGTAAGGGTCAGGGTTAAGGGTTTAGAATAGGTTTAAGAGTTAGGGTGAGGGCTGGCAGGAAGGTTCAGTGAATGTGTTTCGGTCTTGGGGTTTGTGTTTGGTTTTTGATTAGTGATAGTTCTTGTTTAAGGATTACCTTAACATTAGGCTTAAGTGTATGGTTAGGGTTATGTCTGTGTATGGTTAGAGTTTGTGTCTTGGCATGTGCCTGCACTGGGACTCCTAGCATCTTGGGCAGTTTAGTTTTATGCCCTCTATTTAGGTTTTAGGTTCAAAGATAGCCTGACTCCACCAAGTAAGTGGCCTCCCCAGAGAATCAAAATCCAGGCTTCTGCTGGGGTAAGAATAGGCATGGCAGGCTTCTCCTGAGCTGAGCTAAGGAGGGGATTTGTGGCTCTAAAGACTGTTTGGATTTTCAGTTGCCTTTCTGATTTGATCTCTTGTGTGCACATGTTTCCTCTATACTACCAATTATTATTTTAAAGTTTTACTTGAATTCCTCTTTGTAAACACAGTATGATATAGTTTCAGGTTTACCACATAGTGATTCAAACCTTGAATACAACGCCTATTGTATTCAACAGAGGTGACCTCCACTATCCCCATCCCCTGATTCCCCATCCCCCCCACCTTCCTCTGGTATTTATTAGTTTATTCTCTGTGACTATGAGTGTGTTTTTTTTGTTTGCTTCTCTCATCCCCCCCTCTGCCCCTTTGCCAGTTTGTTTGGTTTCTTAAAATTCACATGTGAATGCCATTGTATGGTATTTGGTATCTTTCTCTGACTGAGTTCATTTAGCATAAGTCTCTTCCACTTCTCCCACGTCATTGTAAATGGCTTCATTTCATCCCTCCTGATGACCGAGTGATGTCGCAGTGTGTATATTTACCACATCGTCTCGGCCCATTCATCTGTCGATGGACATCTGGGCTGTATACACAGTTTTGCTGTTGTTGATAATGCTTCAACATTATCTGGGCTGCGTGTTCCTCTTCAAATCTACTAAACTACTTTTGTATCCTCGGGGTAAATACCTAGCTGTGCAATTTTGGAATAGTAGGGTAGCTCTATTTTTAACTATTTTTTAAAAAAAATTTTTATGGTAGTCACAGAGGGAGAGGCAGAGACACAGGCAGAGGGAGAAGCAGGCTACATGCACCGGGAGCCCGATGTGGGATTCGATCCCGGGCCTCCAGGATCACGCCCTGGGCCAAAGCAGGCGCCAAACCGCTGCGCACCCAGGGATCCCCTATTTTCAACTTCTCGAGGACCCTCCAGACTGTTTTCCACAGTGGCTGCACCTTTATTTATGTATTCATGAGAGACACAGAGAGTCAGAGTTATAGGCAGAGGGAAAATGAGGCAGCATGTGGGGAGCCTGATGTGGGACGTGATTCCCCCAGGACCATGACATGAGCCAAAGCAGATGCTCAAACACTGAGGCACCCAGGTGCCTTGCTGATTCAATTTATTTGCTAGTTATGGGTGTGTTCATATTTTCTATTTCTTCCTATTTCAGTTTTGCTCGTTTGCACATTTATAGGGATTTGTCCATTTCTTCCAGGACTCCCAGTTTGTTAGCATATCATCTTTCATAGTATTCCCTTATAATTGTCTAATTTTGCTGGTGTTGATTGTGATCTTTCTTCTCTCATTTGTGATTTTATTTATTTAGGTCTTTTCTCTTTTCTCGTTGATAAGGCTGGCTAAGGCTTGATCCATTTTATTAATTATTTTAAAGAACCGGCTCTTAGTTTCTTTATTCCATTTTACTGTTTTGTTTTTTCTGCATTCTTTATTTCTTCTCTCATCTTTTTTTTTTCCCGTCTTCTGTAGGCTTTAGGCTTTGTTTGCTATTCCTTTTCCAGCCTATTGGGCGTAGGGTTAGGTTGTGTATTGGAGACTTCTTGTTTCTTGAGATAGGCCTGTATTGCTATGTACTTCCCTCTTAGGATTGCCTTTGCAACATTCCAGAGATTTGGAGAAACTTTTTCATTTTCATTTGTTTTCAATTTGATCTTTAATTTGCTGGTTGCTCCATTCATTCTCTAGTAGGATGTTCATAATCTCCACGTATTTTTGGTCTGTCCAATTTTTTTTCTTACTGTAGACTTCGGGTTTCATAGAGTCATGGTCCGAAAATGTACAACGTGTGATATCAACCTTCTTGTACCTGTTGTACCTGTTGAGGGCTTATTTGTGGGCCATGATATGATCTGTTCTGGAGAATGTCCCATGTGCACTTGAAAGGAATGTGCATTCTGCTTTATGAAGAAATGTTCAGACTATATCTGTTGAGTCCCTGTGGTCCAGTGTGTCAAGGCTATTGTTCCCCTGTTGATTTTCTGCTAGACGATCGGTCCATTGCCAAAAGTGAGTGGGTGTTAAAATCCCCTGTCGTTGTATTATTATCAGTGAGTTCCTGTACGTTTGTTGTTAATTGGTTTCTATATTTATGTACTCCCATGTTGGCAGCATAAATATTTAGTTGTTTGAACTTTTTTTTAAATAAATTTATTTTTTATTGGTGTTCAATTTACCAACAATCAGAATAACACCCAGTGCTCATCCTGACAAGGGACCCCCTCAGTGCCCTTCACCCATTCACCTGCACCCCCCGCCCTCTTCCCCTTCCAGCATCCATTGTTCCTTTTTCAGAGTGAGGAGTCTTTATCTTCTGTCTCCGTTTCTGATATTTCCCACACGTTTATTCTCCATTCCCTTATATTCCCATTCACTGTTATTTATATTAACCAATTGAAGGGGAACATATGTTTGTCCTTCTCCGATTGACTTACTTCACTCAGCATAATACCCTCCAGTTCCATCCACGTTGAAGCAAATGGTGGGTATTTGTCATTTCTAATGGCTGAGTAATATTCCATTGTATACAAAAACCACATCTTCTTTATCCATTCATCTTTCGATGGACACCATGGCTCCGTCCACAGTTTTGGTATTGTGGACATTCTTGCTAAAAACATCGGGGTGCAGGTGTCCCGGCATTTCATAGCATCTGAATATTTTGGGTAAATCCCCAAGAGTGCAATTGCTGGGTCATAGGGCAGGTCTATTTTTAACTCTTTGAGGAACCTCCACACAGTTTTCCAGAGTGGCTGCACCGGATCACATTGTCACCAACAGTGTAAGAAGGTTCCCTTTTCTCAGCATCCTCTCCAACATTTGTGGTTTCCTGCCTTGTTCATTTTCCCTATGCTCACTGGTGTGAGGTGGTATCTCATTGTGGTTTTGATTTGTATTTCCCTGAGGCAAGTGATGCACAGCATTTTCTCATGTGCATGTTGGCCATGTCTATGTCTTCGTCTGTGAGATTTCGATTCATGTCTTTGGCCCATTTCATGATTGGATTGTTTGTTTCTTTGGTGTTGAGTTTAAGAAGTTTTTATAGATCTAGGAAACTAGCCCTTTATCTGATACGTAGTTGTAAATATCTTCTCCCATTCTGTAGGTTCTTTTAGTTTTGTTGACTGTATTTTTGCTGTGCAAAAGCTTCTTATCTTGATGAAGTCACAATAGCTCATTTTTGCTTTTGTTTTTTTTGCCTTTGTGGATGAATCTTGCAAGAATTTACTGAGGCCGAGTTCAAAAAGGGTGTTGCCTGTGTTCTCCTCTAGGATTTTGATGGACTCTTGTCTCACATTTAAATCTTTCATCCATTTTGAGTTTATCTTTGTGTATGGTGAAAGAGAGTGGTCTAGTTTCATTCTTCTGCATGTGGATGTCCAATTTTCTTACCACCATCTATTGAAGAGATTGTCTTTCTTCCAATGGATAGTCTTTCCTCTTTTATCGAATATTAGTTGACCATAAAGTTCGAGGTCCACTTCTGGGTTCTCTATTCTGTTCCATTGATCTATGTGTCTGTTTTTGTGCCAGTTCCACACTGTCTTGATGACCACAACTTTTAATACATCCTGAAATCTGCCATTGTAATGCCCCCAGATATGGTATTCTTTTTTAAAATTCCCCTGGCTATTCGGGGTCTTCTCTAATTCCACACAAATCTTGAAATAATTTGTTCTAACTCTCTGAAGAAAGTCCATAGTATTTTGATAGGGATTGCATTAAACGTGTACATTGCCCTGTGTAACACGACATTTTCACAATATTAATTCTGTCAATCCATGAGCATGGTATATATTTCGATCTCTTTGTGTCTTCCTCAATTTCTTTCAGAAGCGTTCTATAGTGTTTATGGTTGAGATCCTTTACCTCCTTGGTTAGGTTTATTCCTAGGTATATTATGCTTTTGGGTGCAATTGTAAATGAGATTGACTCCTTAATTTCTCTTTCTTCAGACTCATTGTTAGTGTATAGAAATGCCATTGATTTCTGGGCATTGATTGTGTATCCTGCAATGCTACCAAATTTCTGTTTGAGTTCTAGCAATCTTGGAGTGGAGGCTTTTGGGTTTTCTAGGTAGAGTATCATGTCATCGGTGAAGAGGGAGAGTTTGACTACTTTTTAGCCAATTTGAATGCCTTTAATGTCTTTTTTTTTGTCTGATTGCTGAGACTAGGACTTCCAGTACTATTTTGAATAGGAGTGGTGAGAGTGGGCATCCCTGTCTTGTTCCTTATCTTAGGGGAAAGGCTCCCAGTGCTTCCCCATTGAGAATGATATTTGTTGTGGGCCTTTCATAGATGGCTTTTAAGATGTCGAGGAATGTTCCCACTATCCCTATGCTCTGAAGGGTTTCGATCAGCAACGAATGCTCTATTTTGTCAAATGTATTCTCTGCATCTAATGAGAGGATCATATGCTTCTTGGTTTTTCTTTTGGTGATATGATGAATCACATTGATTGTTTGACGAGTGTTGAACCAGCCTTGTCTCCCTGGGATAAATCCTACTCGTTCATGTGAATAATTTTCTTAATGTACTGTTGGATCCTATTGGCTAGTATCTTGTTGAGAATTTTTGCATCCATGCTCATCAGCGATATTGGTCTGTATTCTCCTTTTTGGTGGGGTCTTTGTCTGGTTTTGGAATTAAGGTGATGCTGGCCTCATGGAATGAATTTGGAAGTACTCCATCTCTTTCTATCTTTCCAAACAGCTTTAGTAGGAGAGGTATGGTTTCTTCTTTAAACGTTTGATAGAATTCCCCTGGGAAGCCATCTGGCCCTGGTCTTTTGTGTCTTGGGAGGTTTTGGATGACTGCTTGAATTTCCTCTCTCCTTATTGGCCTGTTCAGGTTTTCTATTTCTTCCTCTTCCAGTTTTGGTAGTTTCTGGTTTTCCAGGAATGTGTCCATTCCTTCCTTCTAGGTTGCCTAATTTGTTGGCATATGGCTGTTCATAATATGTTTTTAAAATAATTTGTATTTCCTTGGTGTTGGTAGTGATCTCTCCTTTCTTATTCATGATTTTATTAATTTGAATCTTCTCTCTCTTCTTTTTAATAAGGCTGGCTAATGGTTTATGTATCTTATTAATTCTTTCAAAGAAGCAACTCCTGGTTTTGTTGATCTGTTCTACAGTTCTTCTGGTCTCGATTTCGTTGAGTTCTGCTCGAATCTTAAATAACTCTCTTCCTCTGCTGTGTGTAGGATCTATCTGCTGTTTTTTTCCCTAGCTAGTTTATGTGTAAGGTTACCTTTGTATTCGACTTCTTTACAGTTTTTAAATGGAGGCTTCTATTGTGATGTATTTCCCCCTTAGGACTGCTTGTGCTGCATCCCAAAGATTTTGAACGGTTGTATCTTCATTCTCATTAGTTTCCATAAATCTTTTTTTAATTAATTAATTTTTTATTTGTGTTCAATTTACCAACATACATAATAACACCCAGTGCTCATCCCGTCAGTGTCCATCCCCTCAGTGTCCATCACCATTCTCCCCACCACCCGCCCTCCTACCCTTCTACCACCCCTAGTTCGTTTCCCAGAATTAGATGTCTTTATGTTCTGGCTCCAATTCTGATATTTCCCACACAATTCTTCTCCATTCCCTTATATTCCCTTTCACTATTATTTATATTCCCCAAATGAATGAGAACATACACTATTTGTCCTTCTCTGATTGACATACTTCACTCAGTGTAATACCCTCCAGTTCCATCCACGTTGAAGCAAATGGATATTTGTCATTTTTAATGGCTGAGTAATATTCCATTGTATACATAAACCACATCATCTTTATCCATTCATCTTTCGATGGACACCAAGCCTCCGTCCACATTTTGGCTATTGTGGACATTGCTGCTATAAACATCAGGGTGCAGGTGTCCCGGCGTTTCATTGCATCTGAATCTTTGAGGTAAATGCCCAACAGTGCAAATGCTGGGTCGTAGGGCAGGTCTATTTTTAACTCTTTGAGGAACCTCCACACAGTTTTCCAGAGTGGCTGCACCGGATCACATTGCCACCAACAGTGTAAGAGGGTTCCCTTTTCTCTGCATCCTCTCCAACATTTGTGGTTTCCTGCCTTGTTCATTTTCCCCATGCTCACTGGTGTGAGGTGGTATCTCATTGTGGTTTTGATTTGTATTTCCCTGAGGCAAGTGATGCACAGCATTTTCTCATGTGCATGTTGGCCATGTCTATGTCTTCGTCTGTGGGATTTCTGTTCCTGTCTTTTGCCCATTTCATGATTGGATTGTTTGTTTCTTTGGTGTTGATTTTAAGAAGTTTTTATAGATCTAGGATACTAGCCCTTTATCTGATACGTCATTTGCAAATATCTTCTCCCATTCTGTAGGTTGTCTTTTAGTTTTGTTGACTGTATTTTTGCTGTGGAAAAGCTTCTTATCTTGATGAAGTCACAATAGCTCATTTTTGCTTTTGTTTTTTTTGCCTTTGTGGATGAATCTTGCAAGAATTTACTGAGGCCGAGTTCAAAAAGGGTGTTTCCTGTGTTCTCCTCTAGGATTTTGATGGACTCTTGTGTCACATTTAGATCTTTCATCCATTTTGAGTTTATCTTTGTGTATGGTGAAAGAGAGTGGTCTAGTTTCATTCTTCTGCATGTGGATGTCCATTTTCCCAGCACCATTTATTGTATAGACTATCTTTCTTCCAATGGATAGTCTTTCCTACTTTATCAAATATCAGTTGACCATAAAGTTCAGGGTCCACTTCTGGGTTCTCTATTCTGTTCCATTGATCTATGAGTCTGTTTTTGTGGCAGTACCACACTGTCTTGATGACCACAGCTTTGTATTAAAACATGTAATCTGGCATTGTGGTGCCCCCCGATATGGTTTTCTTTTTTAAAATTCCCTTGGCTATTCGGGGTCTGTCCTGATTCCACACAAATATTAAAATAGTTTGTTCTAACTCTCTGAAGAAACTCCATGGTATTTTGATAGGGATTGCATTAAACGTGTACATTGCCCTGGGTAACATTTACTTTTTCACAATATTAATTCTGCCAATCCATGAGCATGGAATATTTTTCCATTTCTTTGTGTCTTCCTCAATTTCTTTCAGAGGCGTTCTATAGTGTTTATGGTTGAGATCCTTTATCTCCTTGGTTAGGTTTATTCCTAGGTATATTATGCTTTTGGGTGCAATTGTAAATGAGATTGCCTCCTCAATTTCTCTTTCTTCTGCCTCATTGTTAGTGTATTGAAATGCCATTGATTTCTGGGCATTGATTTTGTATCCTGCCAGGGTACCAAATTTCTGTATGAGTTCTAGCAATCTTGGGGTGGAGGCTTTTGGGTTTTCTAGGCAGAGTATCATGTCATCGGCGAAGAGGGAGAGTTTTCTTCTTTGCCAATTTGAATGCCTTTATTTCTTTTTGTTGTCTGATTGTTGAGGCTAGGACTTCCAGTACTATGTTGAATAGCAGTGGTGAGAGTGGACATCTCTGTCTTGTTCCTGATATTGGTGGAAATGCTCCCAGTGCTTCCATGTTGAGAATGATATTTGCTGTGGGCTTTGCGTAGATGGCCTTTATGATGTCGAGGAATGTTCCCTCTATCCCTACGCTCTGAAGTGTTTTGATCAGCAATGGATGCTGTATTTTGTCAAATGCTTTCTCTGCATCTAATGAGAGGATCATATGCTTCGGGTTTTTCTCTTGTTGATACGATGAATCACAGTGATTGTTTGACAAGTGTTGAACCAGCCTTGTGTCCCGGGGATAAATCCTACTTGGTCATGGTGATTAATTTTCTTAATGTATTGTTGGATCCTATTGGCTAGTATCTTGTTGAGAATTTTTGCATCCATGTTCATCACGGATATTGGTCTGTAATTCTCCTTTTTGGTGGGGTCGTGTCTGGTTTTGGAATTAAGGTGATCCTGGCCTCATAGAAAGAATTTGGAAGTACTCCATCTCTTTCTATCTTTCCAAACAGCTTTTGTAGGATAGGTGTTGTTTCTTCCTTAAACGTTTGATAGAATTCCCCTGGGAAGCCATCTGGCCCTGGACTTTTGTGTCGTGGGAGGTTTTGGATGACTGCTTCAATTACCTCCCTGGTTATTGACCTGTTTAGGTTTTCTATTTCTTCCTGTTCCAGTTGGTAGTTTGTGGCTTTCTAGGTTTGCGTCCCTTTCTTCTAGATTGCCTAAGTTTTTGGCATATAGCTGTTCATAATATGTTTTTAAAATCGTTTGTATTTCCTTGGTGTTGGTAGTGATCTCTCCTTTCTCATTCATGATTTTATTAATTTGAGTCTTCTCTATCTTCTTTTTAATCTGGTTGGCTAATGATTTATCTATCTTATTAATTTGTTCAAAGAATCATCTCCTGGTTCTGTTGATCTGTTCCACATTTCTTCTGGTCTCGATTTCCTTGAGTTCTGCTCGAATTCTAATTAAGTCTCTTCTTCTCTTGGGTGTAGGATATATCTGTTGTTTCTTTCTAGCTCTTTTATGTTTAAGGTTATCTTTTGTATTTGAGTTCTTTCCAGTTTTTGAATAGATGCTTGTATTGCGATGTATTTCCCCTTAGGAATGCTTTTGCTGCATCCCAAGTATTTTTGAACCGTTGTATGTTCATTCTCATTAGTTTCCATGTATCTTTTTAATTCTTCCTTAATTTCCTGGTTGACCCTTTCATCTTTTAGCAGGATAGTCTTTCACCTCCACTTGTTTGAGGCCCTTCCAAACTTATTGTTGTGATTTAGTTCTAATTTCAAGGCATTATGCTCTGAGAATCTGCAGGGGATGATCCCAGGCTTTTGGTATCTGTTCAGACCCGATTTGTGATCCAGTATGTAGTCTATTCTGGAGAAAGTTCCATGTGCAATTGAGAAGAATGTGTATTCAGTTGAGTTTGGATGTAAAGTTCTGTAGATATCTGTGAAATCCATCTGGTCCAGTGTATCATTTAAAGATCTCATTTCTGGGGATCCCTGGGTTGCGCAGTGGTTTGGCGCCTGCCTTTGGCCCAGAGCGCGATCGTGGAGACCTGGGATCGAGTCCCATGTCATGCTCCCATTGCATGGAGCCTGATTCTCCCTCTGCCTCTGTCTCTGCCGCTCTCTCTCTCTCTCTCCCTCTCTGTGACTATCTTAAATAAATAAATAAATGAAATTTAAAAAAAAGTAATCTCAAAATAATTTAAAGATCTAGTTTCTTTGGAGATGTTGTGTTTAGAATAACTATCAAGTATACAATGGGGTAGATTGAAGTCCCCAAGTATAAGATAAGTATTATCTAAGTATTTCTTCACGTTTGTTATTAATTGGTTTAAATATTTGGCAGCACCCACATTTGGGGCATATATATTGAGGTGCATTAAGTCCTCTTGTTGGATAGATCCTTTAAGTATAATGTGTCTCTCTTCATCTCTCATTTCAGTCTTCGGGGTAAATTTTAGTTTATCTGATATAAGGATGGCTACCCCTGCTTTCTTTTGAGGACCATTTGAATGGTAGATGGTTCTCCAAACTTTTATTTTCAGGCTGTAGGCGTTCTTCTGTCTTAAATGAGCCTCTTGTAGACAGCAAATAGATAGGTCCTGCTTTTTTATCCAGTCTGAAACCCTGCGCCTTTTGATTGGGTCATTAAGCCCGTTCACGTTCAGAGTTACTATTAACAGATATGAGTTTGGTGTCATTATGATATCTATTCAGTCCTTGTTTTTGTGGACTGTTCCACTGAACTTCTTCTTAAAGGGGAATTTTAAGAGTCCCCCTTAAAATTTCTTGCAGAGCTGGTTTGGAGGTCACATATTCTTTCAGTTCCTGCATGTCTTGGAAGCTCTTTATCTCTCCTTCCATTTTGAATGAGAGCCTTGCTGGATAAAGTATTCTTGGTTGCATGTTCTTCTCATGGAGGACCCTGAATATATCCTGCCAGCCCTTTCTGGGCTGCCATGTCACTGTGGAGAGGTCTGCTGTTACCCTAATGCTCCTCCCCATAAAGGTCAGGGATTTCTTGTCTCTTGCTGCTTTAAGGATCTTCTCTTTATCTTTGGAATTTGCAAACTTCACTAGTAAATGTTGAGGTGTTGGACGCTTTTTATTGATTTCAGGGGGGAATCTCTCTATTACCTGGATCTGAATGCCTGTTTCCCTTCCCAGACTAGGAATGTTTTCAGGTATGATTTGTTCAAATACATATTCTGGCCCTCTGTCCCTTTTGGCGCCCTCGGTACCCCCAATTACACATAGGTTTTCTTCCTCAGGCTGTCGTTTATTTCCCTTAATCTGTCTTCCTGGTCTTTTAATTATCTGTCTCTTTTTTCCTGAGTTTCCCTCTTTGCCATCAACTTGTCTTCTATGTCACTCACTCATTCTTCCACCTCGTTAACCCTCGTCGTTAGGACTTCTAGTTTGGATTGCATGTCATTCAATTGATTTTTACTTTCTGCCTGATTGGATCAAAATTCTGCAGTCATGAAGTCTCTTGAGTCCTTTATGCTTTTTTTCTAGAGCCACCAGTAGCTGTATAATAGTGCTTCTGAATTGGCTGTCTAACATTGAAATGTAATCTAGATTTTGTAACTCTGTGAGTGAGAGGATTGTTTCTGGTTCTTTCTTTTTGTGTTGAGGTTTTCCTTCTAGTCATTTTGCTCAGTGCACAGTGGCCAAAAACAAGTTGAATTTGGAAAAGGAGAAAAAGAGTAGAGAGAAAGAATGAAAGGAAAGAGAAAAAGAAAAAAGAAAAAAGGAAGAAAAAAGGAAAAAAGAGAATATAAGAGAAAGAAAAAGAAAGAAAGGGGGAGAAAAAGGGTGGGGGAATCAATCAGAATTAAAAAAAAAACATGGGGGAGTATCTTCTGATTCTGTATACTTTAAGTCCCTTGACGTCCCCTGGAACTTGTCCGTCTAGCTCGTCTTCCGGGGGAGGGGCTTGTTGTGCTGATTTTCAGGTGTTAGCCCTTGGGGCAGCTCCTCTCCCCCTGCCTGGTGAAGCACTCAGTGGGTGTTGTTTACCCCGTGAAGCCCAAGGAGGAACAACCCCAGTGACAGTGGCCAGGTCTGAAAACTGGTATTCAGCTCCCACAATAACTCCAGAGCAGTCCAACTGCAGGGCCTGGAGGCTCCGGGGTGGGGCTGCTGATCTGCTGAGCTCTTGGCAGGAGTGTCCTTGCTGTCCTGGGCCCTCCGGGCCTCTGCCTGTCCTGGGGAGGCCAAATCCTGGGCTGTGTCCCGGCGCCCTGTGCTCTGGGGCCTGCGCTGTTGGATTCTCGCTCCCAGCTCTGCAGCCACCTCTCCATGGAGCTGCCGCCCAAGCCCCTCTGAGCTGCTCCAAGAGCCGCGCAGCCCCCTCAACAAGGAGCCACTTCCTCTGGCCTAGGCCCTGCCACCTAACTGCTCCCAGGGACTCGCAGCCCCCTCCGCACAGAGCCGCCACCCGAGCCCCTCAGAGCTGCTCCTGGTCAATCCATCTGCCCTGTAGCCCTTAAGGAGCTAGGTGCACTCTCCTGGGAGTGTCCCATGGAGCCCGAGGGTATCCCTGCCCTCCTGGGGTACTGCTCTGAATCCTTGTGGGCGCCATTCCACCCTGGAAGATTGGTGCAGCTCCTCCTTCTCTGAGACGGAGCTCTCCTGACCGGGAGACACTCAGCCTGGCCTTAGCCTGGCTCCTCGTTGGGCCTCTCCCCCTTGGATGCCTTTTGTTTCTTTAGTTCTTTTTCCCGTCTTCCTACCTTGATGAAAGCACGAACTTTTCTCACTGTAGCATTCTATCTGGTCTCTGTTTGAATCTCAGGTTGAATTCCTATATTTTCAGGATGATTTGAAGGTTATCTAGGTAATTTGGTGGGGACAGGTGACTTAGGGACCCTTCTCTTCCACCATCTTGCCCCTCCTCTTGTATGTTGCCTTTTAGCTTTGGTTGTTTCCTTCACTTTGCAGAAGCTGTTCAATTTGATGAAGTCCCAATAGTATTTTTGCTTTTGTTTCCCTCACCTCAGAGGCATATCTAGAAAGAAGATCCAATTGCCAATGTCAAAGATGTTGCTGCCTATCTTTTCTTCTTTGTATGGTTTCAGGTCTCACATTTAGGTCTTTCATCCATTTTGAATTTCTTTTTTGTCTTTTTAAAAAAATTTTTTTAAATTTTATTTATTTATGACAGTCACAGAGAGATAGAGAGAGAGGCAGAGACACAGGTAGAGGGAGAAGCAGGCTCCATGCACTGGGAGCCCGATGTGGGATTCGATCCCGGGTCTCCAGGATCGTACCCTGGGCCAAAGGCAGGTGCCAAACCATTGTGCCACCCAGGGATCCTGAATTTATTTTTTATATATATGGTGTAAGAAAGTGGTCCAGTTTCATTCTTTTGCATGTGGCTGACTGGTTTTCCAAACACCATTTGTTCTTATCCAGGGGTCAGGGTTAGGGTTTGTTGAAGAGACTGTCTTTGTGCTTTGGATATTCCTTCCTGACTTGTTTCGATTAATGGATCATAGAGTTACAGGTTTGTATCTTTTTTTTTTTTTTTTTTTTTTTTTTAGGTTTGTTTCTTGTTTCGGCTTTCCATTCTGTTCTATTGATCTAAGCATCTCCTGTTGGGAGATCCTTGATTGCTGATTCAATTTCTTTGCTGGTTATCTGTTCAAGTTTCTTATTTCTTCCTTTTTCATTTTGCTATGTTATATATTTCCAGGAATTGATCTATTTCTTCCAGGTTCTATGTTGCTGGCATATAATTTTTCATAATGTTCTCTTATAATCGTTTGTATTTCTCTAGTGTTGGTTGTTATTTCTCTTTTCTCATCTGTGATTTTATTTGGGTCCTTGCTCATCTTTTTATCTTTTTCTTTTTTAAAGATATTATTTATGTATTCATGAGAGACACAGAGAGGCAGAGCTATAGGCAGAGGGAAATTGAGGCTCCATGTGGGGAGCCTGATGTGGGACTTGATTCCCCAGGACCCCGGGATCATGACCTGAGCCAAAGCAGATGCTCAACCACTGAAGCACCCAGGTGCCTTGCTGATTCAATTCCTGTGCTAGTTATGGGTCTGTTCACATTTTCTATTTCTTCCTATTTCAGTTTTACTCATTTGCAGATTTCTAGGCATTTGTCCATTTCCTCCAGGTCTCCCAGTATGTTAGCGTATATTCTTTCATAGTATTCCCTTAAAATGTTCTTATTTTTCTGGTGTTGATTGTGATCTCTCTTCTCTCATTTGTGATTTTTTTATTTAGGTTTTTTCTCTTTTCTCGTTGATAAGGGTGGCTAGGGCTTGATCCATTTTCTTAATTGTTTTGAAGAACCATCCCTTTGTTTCGTTATTCCATTCTACTGCTTTGTTGTTTCTGTATTGTTTATTTCTGCTCTCATCTTTTTTTTCCCCTCTTCTATAGCCTTTAGGCATTGTTTGCTATCCTTTTCCTGGTCCTGAAGGTGTAGGGTTTGGCTGTGTATTCAAGACTTCTTGTTTCTTGAGGTAGGCCTGTATTGCTATGTACTTCCGTCTTAGGACTACCTTTGCTACATCCCAGAGGTTTGGAGAAACATGTTTTCATTTTCATTTGTTTTAAATTTCCTCTTTAATTTCCTGGTTGCTCCATTCATTATCTAGTAGGATGTTCCTAATCTCCACGTATTTTTGGTCTGTCCAAATTTTTTCTTACTGTCGACTACCAGTTTCATAGATTCCTGGTCCAAAAATGTACAGGGTGTGATATCAACCTTCTTGTACGTGTTGTACCTGTTGAGGGCTGATTTGTGGGCCATGATATGATCTGTTCTGCAGAATGTCCCATGTGCACTTGAAAGGAATGTGTATTCTGCTTTAGGTTGATATGTTCAGAGTATATCTGTTGAGTCCCTGTGGTCCACTGTGTCAAGGCTATTTTTCCCTTGTTAATTTCTGTATAGACGATCGGTCCATTGCCATAAATGGTTGTTAAAATCCCCTGTCATTAAAAAAAAAATCCCCTGTCATTGTATTATTATCAGTGAGTTTCTGTATTTTTTTTTTAAGATTTATTTATTTATGATAGACAGACAGAGAGAGAGAGAGAGGCAGAGACACAGGCAGAGGGAGAAGCAGGCTCCATGCACCGGGAGCCCGACGTGGGATTCGATCCCGGGACTCCAGGATCGCGCCCTGGGCCTAAGTCAGGCGCTAAACCGCTGAGCCACCCAGGGATCCCCTGTATGTTTGTTTTTAATTGGTTTCTATATTTAGGTACTCCCATGTTGGCAGCATAAATATTTAGTTGTTTGTTCTTGATAGAGAGTCTTTTTAATTATGAAATAATGCCCTTCTTCATCACTTCTTACAGTATTTGTTCTTTCTTTTTTGAAATGTAAATATTTTATTTATTTATTCATGAGAGATACACAGAGAAGCAGAGTCAGAAACATAGGCAGAGGGAGAGGTAGGCTCCCCAAAGGGAGGCTGATCCTGGGATCCCAGGATCACACCCTGAGCCTAAGGCAGATGCTCAACCACTGAGCCACCAGGTGTCCCCCAGGGTTTGGTTTCAAATCTCATTTGTCTTATATAAGTGTGGGTCCTCCAGCTTTCATTTGATATCCATAGCGTGATAGATGATTTTCTCTTCCCTGACTATCAATCTGCTGGTGTCTATAGGTCTAACGTGAGCATCTTGTAGGCAGCATATAGATGGATCTTGTTTTTCTAATAACGATTTTATTTATGAGAGAGAGAGAGAGAGGCAGAAAATTTGGCAGAGAGAGAAGCAGACTCCCCACCAGGGGCCCAATATGGGACTCGATCCCAGACTCCAGGATCACACCTTGAGTCAAAGGAAGAGGCTCAACCCCTTGAGCCACCCATGCATCCCGGATCCTGTGTTTTAAGCCACTCTGATGCCCTATATCGTTTGATTGAAGCATTTAGTCTATCAGCATTCAGAGTGATTATTCAAAGATATGAACTTTGTGCCTTTGTGTTACTGGAAGTGTTGGTGTTTCTGGTGACGTTCTCTGGGGCTTTCTAGTCTTTGTTGCTTTTGGACTCTTTTTTTCCCCCAGTAGAAGAATCCCTCTTAAAATTCCTTACTGGAATGTTTAAGTGGTCATGAACTCCTTTATATTTTGCCTGTCTGGGAAAATTGTTCTCTCTCCTTCTCTCCTGAATGACACCCTTGCTGAAGCAAGAATTCATATAAATTGGACCCCAATAAAAAGAAATTTAAAAACATAAAATAAATTTTTGGTCTTATGATTGAGGAAAATGGCATTTAGGAGGAAAACCAGAAGCTGAAAGAGAGGAGGACAGATTTCTCCATCTCTAGCCTTCACAGGGACATGATGACCTTTCCAAGGAGTTGCCTCCCCTCCGTAGGATGCTTCCTTCCCCTCTGTGCTCCTTGTTGGAACCCAGCAGGCACATCTCTGTGCCTCCAGCACCTCTGCTGTCGTGGTTTATTGCGTCTTCCATGTATCCTATTTGGGACCACAGCATCGTGTATCGAATCATCTGGCTGGTGTTAGACAACATTGGGGGGATTCCGACTTTTGTTGGTTTTGTGGTGTGTGTGTCTCTATCACATGCAGCTATCATGTGCAGCTATTGGATCCTCTGGCTGGGTCACCCAAATGCCAAAACGGTTGGCACAACATCATTTCTGGTGCTGGCGCAGGGCAGATAGCTAGGCTCTCCTGGCAGACCCAGGGCTCGCTCGTGCAGTGACTTTCCACTGGAGGGTCAGCTGTGCTGGAAGGTCCGGCTTGGCCATATTCCCATGCACGGCAGTGGGTCGTGTCATGCGCTGGCTGCTTATCTTCTCCCCGATGCCTCTCCAGCAGGGAGCCAGACCACGGTGCCACCTTGGGGGGAGCTCCTGAGGAGCTGCGTGCACATGGCAGGGAGCGCAGGGACTCCCTGTGTGTGGGCGTTGGGGTGGTGATGGGGCTGGGGTTCCTCGGTCTGCTGTGCTGCCTGGCCTTCAGGCGGAGCCCCATGCTCACCCAGCCCCTACTCACTAGGGCAAGGAGGGTACCCTCCACACTCTGGTGTGAGAGATCCCACACCACAAGGTTGCACGCTGAGTCCACCTAGTGAGGGTGGCTCAGGTGCATGAGTTGCAAGTGTGGTACCCATGAAATTTAAAAAAAATCTCCTAGTCCTGGACAAGCAGTGCAGGACTGTTTCCATTTTGTGCTACACCTGCCATCTCCAGGATGACCCCCACATGACCTGCTTATGGCTTAAGGCGTTGCCCCACCCTAGTCAGGCCGCTGGGCTCACCCTAATCAGAAATCAGCTCATAACAATGTAACCCTGCTTTGTGCCCCCCAAAACTGCGCCCCGATTCTGACCAAAGTAATACGCCAGCTCAAGTGGATACTATAGGGTTAGGTGTAATTCAATCAGCCACCTGCGTGTGAACCGACATGACTGTGCAAATTTCTGCATATGCATGTGCACTGGCCCCTATAAAGCTACTATGCCTTTTAGTCTCGGGGTCCAAGTCCCTGCTCTGCTGTGTCGGGTGCACTTGAACACAAGCTCCAGCTTGTAAAGAAACCCTTGGGAGTTTGCATCGGTGTTGGCTCCTCGGTGGTTTCTTGGATTCACAATCTTGGGCACAACACAAGGGCCTGCTGTCCTGACATCCCTTCCAGGACCACACTGAGCGCCCCACAGGCCCTCTGTGCCCCAGGCACCCTGGCATGGGGATGCGGGGAGGATAGTACATGTTCTGGAACCGGGCCAGCCGTGGCCTCCTGGACAGAGGGAGCACAGACTCCCAGGTCGCTTTGAACAGACCCTGGTGACCTGAGGTTCCCTGGCTGTCACACTGTCCTAGCCCATTCTGGCCCGCGGGGCACAGGATGTGCCCCATTATAGTCTGCGGGGTCCTGACCCTGGCGTCTGGCCACCCCTGGAAGGCACGTGGGGATGTCAGCTGTGTATGCCTTGCAGTGCCCATGCAGGGGCTGTTTGGGGACTGGGTGGTGCCCCCTCCTCCTCTCTGTGGGTCTATCCACGCTCCGTGCACAGAGTTCTGGGAGACACAGAAATGGGCTGGCTGTGCATTTTCACACCACAACACTTTATTGACATTCTACAGCAAACGGGCTCAGAGTTGAAGGTGTGCGCCTTCCCCTGTGGAGGGAATGTCTGTCCTTTACGGGAGGGCAAGAATCACATGGGTGGGGTGTGAGTGCTGGAGTCCCCCACCTGGGAGCACGTGTGGAGCTTGGGTGGGGGTGGGTGTCCTGAGGTTTCAGCCTGAGAGACGGTTCTGAGGACAGCAGAGCTGACCTAGACCTGCAGCTCATGGGTTCCTAGCTGGGTCCCCGCAGGGCAGCTGAACCCCAGCCATGGGGCCCCTGGGGCCCCAGCACCTGGAGGAGTCTGCCTCCTGGTGTGGGTGTGGGTGGGGCCCACCGGCCCACCTCTGCTCTCCCAAACCTTGGGTGTCCCGGGATCCCCAGGGCTGCCCTAGGTCAGTGACCTGGATCTGTGGGGAACCCCCAGGGCCCAGGATGCCACATCCAGCTGTGAGAGGGCTCGCTCAGTGTGGGGCCAGAATCCAGGGCTGCCCAGGGCCATGGGGGGCTGGATCCCATTAGTCTTTTTCTTGGGCCTTGGGCAGGGGCTCAAATCACACCCACCCTCACAGAGCCCGGGGCCAGGCCAGTCCAGATCCCCCTGGGTTAGGGGCTGGTGTCCTGTGCAGGGTGTGTCGCCCTCCGGGAGGGAGAGTGGGCGGAGGCAGGGCACAGTGGGTCCTTTGCACCACTCACCTGCACCCACTCTGTTGGGGACTCCGTGCCTTCCCTCCTCCCTGCAACCCCTGTGTGCTCTATTGGACATCCGGTCTTCTGATGGGAACAGGGTATCCAGAGAATCCCAGGGAGGCTGAGCATGTCTCACAGGGGGCACCTGCACCGGGTTTGCTGGTGTCTGATGGTGTGGGGTAGATGGTGTGGGACCAGGGGTATGATGATGGTGGAGTGTGGGGGATGGTGTAGGTGGGATGGTGTTGTGGTGTAGTGTGGGTTAGGATTCTGTGGGGCTGTGTGGCTGTGAGGGGGATGGTGTTTTGTGGAATGCCATTGGGGATTATGATGTAGGGGGATGATGTGGGGGTGGGGAATGAGGAGGATGGCGTGGGGGGCCTGTGGACACAGGGCATCTCCTTCCTCTAAGATGCACAAGGAGACATCTACAGTTAAAGGCGACCCCAGTCTGGGGTTTCCTGTGACACCTGCCCCTGTGGTGCCGTGTGGTCAGTGCAGGGCCCTGGCTGGACCGGGGTCATTATCTGGGGGTCATCATACTATGTATGTTTTCAAATTGCAAATTGTCTCAAATTAAATGCATAGAATTTAGAAATATATAAAGCACCGAGAGTGGGTGTCACTCTGACCCGGCCGACCCTCATGGGATTGATGTGTGTCCTGCTCCAGCTGCGGCCATGCCGCCTGACCCCCAGGTCTGGTTCCTGCCCACCCCCCATCCCCCACCCCATCCCCTGCTTCACAGGGTGCCGTACCTCTCCCCTTTGGGGTTCAGCTCCCATGGCAACCACTGGAGGCCCCATCCAATTGGCCTCCTCATCCCTGAGGCCCCAGGGTTTGGGGCATGTGGGTCATCCCCATCACCCTACCATGGAGCGGTGTGTTGTTGGCTGTTGTTGCTCCCCCCGGCTTCAGAAGCCACGTTTTCCCTACCCAGAAGCCCCCAGGCCTCCACTGGGGCCCCTAAGCCCCCTGGCCCAGCAGCCTCATCCGACCCCCTAGCAGGCCCAAAACATAGTGTGGCTGCCAAACATCCTGTTGACGTCCATGTCTACCTGCGTGATGTCCCTGGAGGAGACCAGGGCCTCCTCCTTCATTTCCTGTGGGAAAACCGGGGAGCAGGAGCCCGCATCAGGGACACAGACCCCGACCTGTCAGGAGCTGCCATGCTGGGCAGTGAGCCTTGTGGCCACCATGGGAGTGGGTTTGCCGAAACCTCCTGCCTTGCTCTGGGAGCCCGGGGATGGCAGGAGTGCCCACCGAGCCCATGGGACCTGTGTGAGGGCCTGTCCCAAGCTGTTGTGGGCGGGGTGGTGACTGAGGGTCACCCTGGGGGGAGGGGACAGGGGGCAGCCCAGGTGGGGAGGGGACATGGAGGTGTTGTGCCCAAGATTGCAAATCCGAGAAACCACTGAGGAACTGACACCGATGCAAAAACACGATGGTTGATTTCCAAACTCGAGCTTGCATCCAAGTACACCCGACACAGCAGAGCATGGACTTGGACCCCGAAGTGGGTTTTAGCTTAGTTTTAAGGGATGGTCTCAGGGACCTCCAGAAGGACTGGAGCAATTCCTCAAGTTCTGTTTACATTTTGATATGGGGCCTTCAAGGGCATTGAGCTCTGTTCTCAGTCTAATATGGGGCTTTCTGGGACCTTAAGCTGTAAGCTGTTTTTTAGTTTTTTCCTGTAACTGAAGTAATGTAAATTTTAGCTCTTATTCACAGGGGCCTGGGATCGCAGTACTTGTGCTAACAGTGAACTTAAAGTGGAACCGCCTCAATTTTGTCAGCCTCCACACAGACAAGATACTGAAGTTTAAAACTCCAAATTTTAGGGGCTGCCCTGGTGGAGACCTGTGCTCTTCGTGCCCGGGAGAGTGTCCTCCCACTCCTGGCCTTTGCTGGCCTGTCCCAGGAATGCGACCCCGTGACTGCACAGGGGTTTGCAGCTTATGGCCACACAGGGCAGACAGCTGGCCCGAGTCCCGCTGCTCTCAGCCGCGTTCCCGCTCCTGTGCCTGGGAACAGTTGGTGCCACCATCCTTGGGTCCCGTGGGATCCTGAGTTCACCCTGTCACTCCAGGGACTGTCCCTGACTTCTCCACCTGAACAGCTTAAGGTTGGTTTGTCCCCCACTCTAGGAGACTTCTGAAAGTTCACATTTTCTGCTCTGCTGCATATAATATTGTGCGTAGAACCATCAGCTGGCTCCCTGCCCTTCTGGGATCCGGGGCTGTCTCCCCAAGATAAACTGATTTTTTTTAAGATTTTATTTTTCTGTAATCTCTACAGCCAACATTGGGCTTGAACATGCTACCCCAAGAACAAGAGTCCCATGTTCTTACGAACCACACACACTGAGCGAGTTAGGCTCCCTTTGATTGAATGATACATGTTAATTGAATCAGGGGTGTTGCATGTGTCAGGGCAGAAACTGAGCCCACGCTTTGAGGTGTGGTGGAGTCATTTGGACCTTGATCAATGGTAAAGAAACCATAGCTTCCCTGGGAGCCCAGGGAGCAGGGACCACATACGTGAAAATTTGATAATTTCCTTTTCTGTAGTAGTTATTTTACTGACTATTTATTTAAAGTGCTATTCAATGGTAAATGTCAATCTAGGATTGGGATACAGTGAGAACGTTCTAGGATTCAGAGGTTACTAAAGCTCCCCGTCAAGGACTCAATGTTCCAGTTCGATGCAGAGATAGGCAAGGAAGCAAAGAGTTATGAAACATGGCACTGGGGTTCCTGGCTGGCCTGGTTGGGGTATCTTGAACTCAGGGTTATGAGTTTGAACACCGTATTGGGTATAGACAGGACATAAAATTAAAATATTTAACAAATAATAAATGGATGAGCAAATGAAGCATGACATCAAAGGTAAGTGTTTGCTTATGTCTCACCTGCGAACTATTCTTGATCGCCCCGTTTACACTACTGGACCAGATGACGTCCTCCACAAGGGACAGTCCCGCCCGATTGGAAGTGGGCGTCTTTCATTGTAAGACCTGTGGTTCCCCTCATTCTGCAGGGAGAGAAGAGTCATGAAGGCACGAGTTTGGGGGATTAGCATACACCTAGAAAATGATCATTTTTGAACCCGTAACCAGAGCTCAGCCTCCTTTTAGGACCGGATATCATAAAGAACCCTCTTTGCTCATTGGTTTGGATGCAGGGTGGAGGGTAAACTAGAATTAGGAAGAACAAAGGAGGAGGAAATCCAGAAGCTGAAAGAGAGGAGGAAAGATTTCACCATCTGTAGCCTTCACAGGGACCTGGTGTCCTTTCCTAAGAGGGTCCCCTGCATTGAAGTATGCTTCCTGTCCCTGCTCTCCTTGTAGGAACCCAGCAGGCACATCTTCGTGCCTCCAGCACCTCTGCAGTCGTGATTTATAGCGTATTCCATGTATCCTATTGGGGACCACAGCGTCATGTATGTAACCATTCGACTGCTGTTTGACAACATTAGGGGATTCCGACTTTTGTTGGTTTCGGGGTGTGTGTGTGTCTATCACATGCAGCTATCATGTGCAGCAATTGGATCCTCTGGCTGGGTCACCCAAACACCGAAATTGTTGGCACAACATCATTTCTGGTGCTGGTGCTGGGCAGCTAGCTGGACTCTCCTGGCCGACCCGGGGCTGGCTCGTTCAGTGACTTTCTGCTGGAAGGTCAGCTGAGCTGGAAGTTCTGGCTTGACCACATTCCCATGTCCGGCAGTGGGTCCCGCTGAGCACCAGCTGCTTCTCTTCTCCCCAATGCCTCTCCAGCAGGGAGCCAGACCTCAGGGCTGCCTTGGGGGGATCTCCAGAGGCACCCGGTGCCCATTACGGAGAGCCATGGGGCAGCCTGTGTGTGGGAGTAGGGGTGGTGATGGGGCTGGTGTTCCTTGATCCCCTGTGCTGCCTGGCCTTCATGCCGAGCACCATGCTCACCCAGCTCCTACTCACTAGGGCGAGGAGGGTGCCCTCTACATGCTGGTGTGAGAGATCCAACACCACAAGTTGTGCACACTGATTCCACTTGGTGAGGGTGGCCCAGGTGCATGAGTTGCAAGTGTGGGACCCAGGAAATTTAACAAAAATCCCCTACCCCTGGACAAGCAGAGCAGGACTGATTCCATTTTGTGCTACACCTGCCACCTCCCCTATGACCCCCACATAACCTGCTTATGTCCTAAGGCGCTGCCCCAACCCAGTCAAGCCGCTGGGCACACCCTAATCGGAAATCAGCTCATAACAATGTAACCCTGCTTTGTGCCCGCCAAAACCGCGGGCCGATTCTGACCAAAGTAATAGGCCAGGTCAAGTGGATCCTATAGGGTAAGGTGTAATTCAATCGGCCACCTGCGTGTGGACCGACACTACTGTGCAACTTTCTCTGTATCCCATGGGCCACTGGCCCCTTTAAAGCTACTACGCCTATTAGTGTCAGGGTCCAAATCTCTGCTCCGCTGTGTCGGGTGCACTTGGACTCAAGCTCCAGCTTGTAAAGAAATCCTCGGGAGTTTGCATCAGTGTCAGCTCATCGGTGGTTTCTTGGATTTGCAATCTTGGGCATAACACAAGGGCCTGCTGTCCTAACATCCCTTCCAGGGTCACGCTGACGGCCCCACAGGCCCTCTGTTTCCTCAGGCACACAGGCACAGAGATATGGGGAGGGGAGGAAGTACCCCAGAAACCATCCAGCCCCGGTCCCCTAGACAGAGGGAGCACAGACCTTCCAGGTCGCTTTACATAGACCCTGGTGATCTGAGGCTCCCTGGCCGTCACTCTGTCCCAGACCCTCCTGGCCCGTGGGGCACAGGCTGAGTCACAGTATAGCTTGTGGGGTCCTGACTCTGGCATCTGGCCTCCCCTGGAAGGCACATGGGGACATCAGTTGTGTGTGCCTTGCAGTCCCCATGCAGGGGCTCTTTGGGGACTGGGTGGTGCCCCCTCCTCCTCTCTGTGGGTCTATCCACGCTCCGTGCACAGAGTTCTGGGAGACACAGAAATGGGCTGGCTGTGCATTTTCGCACCACAACACTTTATTGACATTCTACAGCAAACGGGCTCAGAGTCGAGGGTGCGCGCCTTCCCCTGTGGAGGGAATGTCTGTCCTTTACGGGAGGGCAAGAATCACATGGGTTGGGGGTTGAGTGCTGGAGTCCCCCACCTGGGAGCATGTGTGGACTCCGGGTGGGGGCATGTGTCCTGAGGTTTCAGCCTGAGAGATGGTTCTGAGGACAGCAGAGCTGACCTAGACCTGCAGCTCATGGGTTCCTAGCTGGGTCCCCGCAGGGCAGCTGGACCCCAGCCATGGGGCCCCTGAGGTCCCAGCACTTGGAGGAGTCTGCCTCCTGGTGTGGGTGTGGGTGGGGCCCACCGGCCCACCTCTGCTCTCCCAAACCTTGGGTGTCCCAGGATCCCCAGGGCTGCCCTAGGTCAGTGACCTGGATCTGTGGGGAACCCCCAGGGCCCAGGATGCCACATCCAGCTGTGAGAGGGCTCGCTCAGTGTGGGGCCAGAATCCAGTGCTGTACAGGTCCATGGGGGGCTGGATCCCATTAGTCTTTTTCTTGGGCCTTGGGCGGGTGCTCAAATCACACCCACCCTCACAGAGCCCGGGGCCAGGCCAGTCCAGATCCCCCTGGGTTAGGGGCTGGTGTCCTTTGCAGGGTGTGCTGCCCTCCAGGACGGACAGTGGGCAGAGGCAGGGCACAGTGGTTCCTCTGCACCACTCACCTGCACACACCCTGTTGGGCGCTCCCTGTCTTCCCTCCTCCCTGCAACCCCTAAGTACTCTATGGGACACCTGGGCTTCTGATGGGAGCAGGGTATCCAGAGAACCCCAGGGAGGCTGAGCATGTCCCACAGGGTGCACCTGCACCGGGTCCTTGCTGGGGGCTGATGGTGTGTGGGTGCATGGTGTGGGGGCAGGGGTATGATAGTGGTGGAGTGTGGGGGATGGTGTAGTTGGGATGGTGTTGGGGTATAGAGTGGGTGGGGATTGTGTGGGGCTGTGTGGGTTTCAGGGGGATGGTGTAGATGGGATCCCATTGAGGATGATGATGTAGGTGGATGGAGTGGCTGTGGGGAATGAGGGAGATGTCGTGGGGGGCCTGCGGACACAGGGCATCCCCTTCCTCTAAGATGCACAAGGAGACGTCTACACTTAAAGGAGACTCCAGTCTGGGGTTTGCTGCGACACATGCCCCTGGGGCCGGGTGTGGTCCGTGCATGGCCCTGGCTGGACTGGGGTCATTATCTGGGGTTCATCATGTTATGTGTGTTTTCAAATTGCAAATTGTCTCAAATTAAATGCATAGAACTTTGAAACATGTAAAGCACTGAGAGTGGGTGTCACTCTGACCCGTCCAACCCTCATGGGATCGAAGTTTGTCCTGCTCCTGCCGTGGCCATTCTGCCTGGCATCCAGGTCCGGTTCCTGCCCCCCATGTCCCCCACCCCATCCCCTGCTTCTCAGGGGGTCGTCCCTCTCCCCTTTGGGGTTCAGCTCCCATGGCAAGCCCTGGAGGCCCCATCCTAGTGGCTTTCTCATCCCCGAGTCCCTGGGGGTGGGGGCACAGAGGTCATCCCCAACACCCTACCATGGAGCGGTGTGTTGTTGGCTGCTGTTCTGCCCCCGACTCAGAAGTCCCGTTTTCCCTACCCGGAATGCCCCGGACCTCCCCTGGGTCCTGATCCCCCCTGGCCCCTCAACCTCACCCTACCCTGTAGTAGTCCCAAAATATGATGTGACTGCTGAATGTCCTGTTGATGTCCAGGTCCACCTGTGTGATGTCTCTGGAGGAGACCAGGTCCTCCTCTCTCATTTCCTGTGGGAAAACCGGGGAGGAGGAGCTGGCGTCAGGGACACAGACCGCGACCTTTCACCAGGTGCTCTCCTGGGCAGGGAGCCCTGGGGCCACCATGGTAGTGTGTCCTGCCGAAAACTCCTTCCTTCCCCTGGGAGGCTGGGGACGGCGGGAGTGCCCACCGTGCCCGTGGGACCTGTGTGAGGGTCTGTGCCCCACTGTTGTGGGCGGGGAGGTGACTGAGGGTCAGCATGGGTGGGAGGGGACAGAGGGTCAGTCCAGGTGGGGAGGGGTCATGGGGGTGTTGTGCCCAAGATGGCGAATCCGAGAATCCACTAAAGAGCCAACACTGATGCAAACACACGTGGGTTGTTTTACAAACTCGAGCATGGGTTCAAGTATACGCCACACAGTGGAACAGGGACTTGGACCCCGAGGAGGGTTTTAGCTTACTTTTAAGGGCTGGTCTCGGGGACCTCCAGAAGGGCTGGAGCAATTCCTCCAGTTCTGTTTACATTTTGATATGGGGCCTTCAGGGGCATTGAGCTCTCTTCTCATTCTAATTGGGTTTCCAGCCCTTTGCTTAGGCTGAGTTTTTATTCTATTGTGGGGCTTGCTAAGACATTAAGCTGTAAACTTTGTTTTATTCCAGTAACTGAAGTAATGCAAATTTCAACTCTTCTTCACAGGGGCCTGGGATTGCTGGACTTGTGCTAATACTGAACTTAAAGTAGAATGGCCATAATGTTCTCGGCCTCCACGCATCCTGTCCCATCCTATCTAGCTCATGCCCCCCTCCCTGGAGCTCCTAAGAGAGAAATTGCAAATGACCTCAGCGTGGCTACCTGTGTTGTGGGACAGGCCCAGGGATTTGAGATTAGGAAGAACTGGGGCACGGGCATCCCGGCTGTGCAGCAGGAATCCATGCTGCAGACTCTTATTCCCTAAGGCTATCTTGACAACTGACTTTGTACATAGAAAAGTTCTCCTTTGTCTTTAAAAGTGCAGGAGCGAGTTAAAGCATTTTTTTTCTCTGCGCATCTGATTGCTCAGATTCCACTCTGAGACATATTTCCTGTTAATAAGGATAATTTACTATCCATAATACTATGGTTAAAATATTCTGACACAATTAATTCAAAGGGATGAGGGTTTCTCATCTCTTTCTTCACAGCTCAGTCACTCATCAGGAAATGCATCTTTATGGATTTGGAAATGATTGAGAGACATTAGTACCAATGGTCCTATTATTATGTGAAGGATTCTTCCCTGAGATTCTTCCCCTGTTTCAACTGACACTGAAACACTGTGAACTCTTTGGAGGACAAATGTCAAGGAAATAAATGTTATACATTGCTAATTTTAAGTGTACTTGCAATATGGTGTCTATTATAATAGAAGTATTTTTATCTGATTTTTGCTATTTATTATCTGTTCCTGATTTCAGGTTGAGGAGGCATTATACGTGTTCATGAGTGTTTTTCTTTCCTTCTGATATAAAATTCTTACTTTGTTCCCATCGAAGGAACTTTTTAAGAATAAGGCAAAAGATAATTCAACGATTCTTAAAATGTCTTCACACGGGAGCCTGATTCATTTAAGTCAATTTTCAAATTAAATCTTTTTTCTTAGAAAGAAAACAAAGATTTACAGGGAAATTGAGAAGATAGTACAGAGAATTCTCATGCACTTGCACTCAATTTCTCTAATTATTGATATCTTATATTAGTACGGTACAATTATTAGCTAATGAATCAATATTAAAATTTTCGCAATAACCAAAGACCATATTTGTTCAGAATTCCTTAGTTTTTGCTAAATCACCATCCCTCATACCACACTCCATTTGTCCTCATGTTTTCTTAGGCTTCTCTGGATTGTGAGAGTCTTTCAGCCTTTCCTTGTTGTTATTGAACTGGAACACTTTGAGAAGTAGAGTATTTTGTAAAATTTCCCTCAGGTGGGGAATGTCTGTTGTTTATCTCATGATTGAACTGTTTTTTGTGGATTATATATAGAGATATAGCGCCATTTTTATTATATCATGTAAAGGATAGATATTTTCAACACGATTTATCAGTCTTGGTATCGATCTGATCATCTTGCTGAGGTAGTGTTTGTCAGGTTTCTCTGTAGTAAAGTGATTCTTTATTATTATTATTATCATTATTATTTTAAGTTTTTCATAATATATTTTGTAGAAGGAAGTTACTATGTGTATTCCACACATAAGATTGGCAAGCTACGCTCAGGAACTTGAGGGTGGAATGTCTGCACAAATTGTCTGAAAATCTTCTACATGGGAGATTTCTTTTCCATCTGGGTTTGTTTGTTTCTTTTTCAAAGATGCTATTTAATTAATTGAGAGAGAGAGGAGAGAAAAACCATGAGCGAGAGGGGCAGAGGGAGAGGGAGAAGCAGGTTCCCTGCTGAACAGGGAGCCTTCCTTGGGACCTGGATCATGATCTGACCCTAAGGTAGAAGCTTAACTAACTGAGCCACACAGGTGCCACTCTTTCTTTCTTTCTTTCTTTCTTTCTTTCTTTCTTTCTTTCTTTCTTTCTTTCTTTCTTTCTTTCTCTTAATAATAAATTTACTTTTTATTGGTGTTCAATTTGCCTACATACAGAATAACACCCAGTGCTCATCGCGTCAAGTGCTCCCCTCAGTGCCCGACACACATTCACCCCAACCCCCACCCTCCCCCCTTACATCACCCCTAGTTCGTTTCCCAGAGTTAGGAGTCTTTATGTTCTCTCTCCCTTTCTGATTTTCCCACACATTTCTTCTCCCTTCCCTTATATTCCCTCTCACTATTATCTATATTCCCCAAGTGAATGAGAACATACAATATTTGTCTTTCTCTGATTGACTTATTCACTCAGCATAATACCTTCCAGGTCCATCCACGTTGAAGGAAATGGTGGTTATTTGTCATTTCTAATGGCTGAGCAAGCCCACCTTTCCTCTCTCTTCATCTTGGGAGTCTCCCATGATATGAATGTTATTGTTTTAATAAGTGGCTGAGTTCCAAAGTCTGCCTTTGTGGTCCATAACCTTCCTTGTTTTTAATGCTTACACTTGGTACTGCATCTCAGTTATACCATTTTGAACGTTGGCCTGACTAGATTTTAATTCTTTCATTTCTACAGTAAGGGATTCTCTAGTTTTCTCCTGTGCTCTTTTTCCAGCCCACCTGCTATCTTTATAATCATTTTTTTAAACTGTAGTTAGACATCATATATTTGTATTGATGGAATTCCTGGCTGTGAGTACTACCTCGTATTATTTTATGGAGGTGAATTTCTCCATCTCATTATTTTTTCCAGAAAAGAAAGAAGGAAGAAAAAGAAAAAACAAGAAAAACAATAACAACTGCCGTCCCAAAAAAAACTACCAGATTATTTTTGCCTGGTTGTTAAAAGATTCTAAATCCCAAAATAAGAAACACAATTAAAGTACCATGAAACTAAAAATGAGAAATATATAAGGAACATATATAAAAATTAAAATAAGGCAATTTATAAATAGAATCAAAGAAAATAAATGAAAATAAAGCACAAAGTAAAAAGGAAGCTAGACCCTACTTTCCAAGCAGAGCTGAAGCTCTGCAGCCTCTGTGGTCCGACAACTTGGTGACAGCGAATGGTCAGTGCGGGGTCTGGGGATTGGCCCTGGTGCTGATTGTCAGGTGCACATCTGCCTGGGAGATGCATCTGCGGGTCAGAGGTGGTGTGGGCGTCAGCGCGTCTGGCCTCCAGCAGCGGTGCTGTGCTGCTCCCTGAGACCCGGCCCTAATGGGCGGGATGTGGGTGGAGTCTCTGGGTCCTCTGGCTCTGGGGCTGAGCATCCTGCCCCCTGTCTGCAGGGGCCTCCACAGAAGAGCCCCCAAGCCCCTGGGTATCCGCCGCTTCTCTCAGAATCCTGCGTTCACTCTACCTGCCTCCGAGCTTCTTTTGGTTTTCTTTTTTTATCTAAGAATGTTGTGCCCAAGATTGCGAATCCGAGAAACCTCCGAGAAGCCGACACTGATGTAAACACACGAGGGTTTATTTACCACCTCGAGCTTGTGTCCAAGTATACCCGACAGAGCGGAGCAGGGACTTGGACCATGAGGTGGCTTTTAGCTTAGTTTTAAGGGCTGGTCTTGGGGACCTCCAGAAGGGCTGGAGTAATTCCTCAAGATCTGTTTACATTTTGATATTGGGCATTCAAGGGCATTGAGCTCTGTTCTCATTCTAATAGGGGCTTCCTGCCCTTGGCTTGGGCTCAGATTTGATTCAATTGTGCAGCTTTCTAGGACATTAAGCTGTAAAAATCAAAGGATCCACACCTGGAAGGGGGACGTCACACTGTCCCTATATACTGAAGACGTGGAACTAGAAACAGGCAACTCCAGAGCCTCCACCAAAACCTGTTAGAACTAAGGAGTGGGTTCAGTAAAGTCATGGGACACAAACTGACCCTACAGAGCAGAGTACCCTTGCTGTGTCCCGACAATGAGCACTCAGGAAGGAAAGGAATGACGTGACTCCCTTCTCAGGAGCATCAAGGAGAATAAATAATGAGACTGAACCAAAGGAGCACAAGACTTGTGCACTGAGTCATACCAGGCTCTGGGAGGCCGTCCTGGGCTTCTGGGGTGGGAGCCTCATCTTGTGTAAATGTCCGCAGTTCCTGAAGCCACCCTCAGATTCAATGTGATTCCCATCAAAATCATGGTGGCAGAACTTAGAAATAGGAAAAAAAAAACATAACATCCATCCTTCTCAACAAATAACCCCAGACAGCAAATCGGTATTGGAGAAGCAGGACAGAGTGAGATGCAGCACTTTCCTATTTCCCCTGTTATGCTCCACCCCTCCAGCGACCCTCAGTTCGTTTCCTATCATTTAGAGTCTGTATTTCCTGCATCTGTTTTGATCTTATTTGTCTTTCCTTCCCTTCACAGTAGTTCATCTGCTTTGCTTCTTCAATTCCACCTATGAATGACACCACACGGTCATTCTCTTTCCCGACTGACTTACTTCACTTAACATGATCCCTTTAGTTCTATCCACATCATTGCAAATGGCAAGATTTCCTTCTCTTTGATAGCTGAGTACCATTCCTCTCTCTATGACCATCATCTATCTCCCATCCTCTTTTTCCATCATCTGCCACAGGGCACCGAGGCTTCTCTCACAGTGTGGCTACTGTGGACCCGGCTGCTGTGGACATTGGGGTGCAGTTGTCCCACGTCTCACTGCATCTGTATCTTCGGAGTAAGCTCCAGGCCGTTCACCTGTTTGTCGCAGGGTGGCTCTATTTGTAACTTCCTGACGGGCCTCCACACTGTTTCCAGGGCGGCTGCACCAACCCGTGGTCCCGCCCACAGTGGAAGAGGGTTGAGTGAGTTTTGCAGGACGTGGTAAAAGTCTGGTCCACTTTTCATTTCGTGTCCTGTGGGCTCCAATTCCTTGTTCTAAAGTATTTCTGGGGAAGCCGGGTGTTGGGCTCCTTTTCAGTGAGATGTTTCCAAAGCTAACAGTCCCCAGCTGGAGCCTGAAAGGAGGCAGGTGGGGCCCATGGAGCACCTGCTGCCTCCTGCACAGCCTCCTGCAGCGCCTGAGTGTCACGCAGGGGGTGCCCGAGCCCAGACCCCTCCCATGGGGCCCGCATGCGCAGTAGGCCTCCTCTGCCTGCACAATCAGGAGCCAACCTGTGCTGGGGAGACCTGAGGGGGACTTGGGGAGGCGTCTATACTGATGAGCTGCAGCCTCCACAGGACCCGCGGGAAGTCTTCAGGGGGAAATTGGGTCGCGTTCATGCTGACAGGAGCCCCGGTCTCCTCAGGACCCGCGGTGAGGCTTTAGGAAGATGTGGGCCCACATCCACCCTGACAGGAGCCCCTGGGCCGCCTCAGGACCCGCGGGGAGTCTTCAGGAAGATGTGGGCCTACATCCACACTGACAGGAGCCCTGAGCCACCTCAGGACCCGCGGGGAGGTTTCAGGAAATTGTGGGCCCGCATCCACGCTGACAGGCGCCCCTGAGCAGCCTCAGGACCTGCGGGGAGGCTTCAGAAAGATGTGGTGCCACGTCCACTCTGGCAGGAGCTCCAGTCCCCTCAGGACATAAGTTGAGGCTTCTGGAAGCTGGGGGCCGCATTCATGGTTACAGGAGCCCCGGCCTCCTCAGAACCCTCGGTGATGCTTTGGGAGGACTTGGGGCCACATGGACACAACAGGACACTGACTTCCTCAGGACCCCCAGTGTAGACTTGGGGAAATATGGGGATACGTCCATGCGGACAGAAGACCCCAGCCTTGTCAGGGCCTGTGGTGAGGCCTAGGAAAACTGTGGGTGCCGCATCCACACTGACAGGAGTCTCCAGCCTCCTCAGAACCCACTGTGAAGGTTTGGGAAGATTATGGGCCACATCCATGCTGACAGGAGCCCGAGCCTCCTCCGGTCTTATGGTGAGACTTGAGGAAAATGTGGAGCCACGTCAACCCTGACAGGAACTCCATCCTCCTCAGGACCAGCACTTTGGCTTCAGTACATATGGGGTGCGTCTATACTGACAGGAGCCCACAGCCCCCTCAGGACCCGCGGTGAGTTTTCTGGGGGACGTGGGGCCATGTCCATGCTGACAGGAACCCCCGGCTTCCTGAGGACCTGCTGTGAGGCTTCCAGAGGATGTGAGACATAGTCCACAGTGACAGGGACCCGGCGTCCTCAGGACCAGCTGAATATGACTCAGGAACACGTTGGGCCATGTCCACACTCAAAGGAGCCCGGCTCACTTGGACCACCTGGAGGACTCTGGAGGAGCCATTGGGGGCCATGTCTACATCAGAAGGGACTCCTCAGAACCACAGGGTAAGTGAAAGGGCAGAATGAATGGTAGGGTTAGGGGAGGGGAGGTAGTTGGTGGTTAGCCTTAGGTTATATGTTAGGTGTTAGTGATTATGCTTATGGTTATGGATTAGAGGTTAGGTGAGGCATAAGGGTAATGGTCAATAGTTAAGAGTTCGGATGGGGGTTAGGGTAAGGGACAGGATTTACTGTTAGGGTTAGGGTTTAGGCTCTAGGGATTAGGGCAGGAGTTTAGGAGTTGGGGTTAGGGTTATGGTTAGAGTTAGGGTTGGGCTTAGGTTTGCAGTTAGGGTTAGGGGTTAGGGTGTGAGTTAGGGTTAGGGTTTAGGGTGAGGGGTTAGGGTTATATTTAGGGCTAGGTTTAGAATTAGGGCGAGGGTTAGGGTTAGGATAGGGTTTAGGACTAAGGTTAGGGTTATTGTTTGGTTAGGGGTTAGGGTTAGGGACAAGTCAGGGTACGATTTTGGAAGAGAGTAAGAGATACATTAAGGGAGTGGTTTAGGGGTTAGTTTTAGGGTACGGGTTAGGGTACAGTTTGGGGTATGAGATAGGATTAGTATTAGAGGGTTAGGGTTAGGGTACAGATTAAGGTTAGGAATAGGATTTGAGTACATTAAGATAAGGTTAGGTTTAGAGGTTAGGGTTAGGGTTAGATTTAAGGTAGCGGTCAGGGTTAAGTGTTTAGAATAGGTTTAGTAGTTAGGGTGAGGTTTGGCAGGAAGGTTCAGTGAATGTGTTTCGGTCTTGGGGTTTGTGTTTGGTTTTTGATTAGTGATAGGTCTTGTTTAAGGGTTAGGTCAACATTAGGCTTAAGTGTAGGGTTAGGGTTATGTCTGTGTATGGTTAGAGTTTGGGTCTTGGCCTGTGCCTGCACTGGGTCTCCTAGTATCTTGGGCAGTTTAGTTTTATGCACTCTATTTAGGTTTTGTGTTCAAAGATAGCTTGACTCCACCAAGTCAGTGGCCTCCCCAGAGAATCAAAATCCAGGCTTCTGCTGGGGTCAGAAAAGACTTGGCAGGCTTCTCCCGAGCTGAGCTAAGGAGCGGATTTGTGACTCTAAAGACTCTTTATTTGGATTTTCAGTTGCGTTTCTGTTTTTTTCTCTGGTGCGCACATGTTTCATCAATACTACCAATTATTATTTTAAAGTTTTACTTGAATTCCTCTTTGTAAACACAGTATGATATAGTTTCAGGTTTACCACATACTGATTCAACCCTTGATTACAACGCCTGTACTGGTCACAGGTGCTCTCCACTATCCCCATCGCGTGGTTCCCCATCCCCCCCACCTTCCTGTGGTATTTATTAGTTTATTCTCTGTGGTTAATAGTGTGTTTTTTTGTTTGCTTCTCTCATCCCCTCCTCCGCCCCTTTGCCAGTTTGTTTGGTTTCTTAAAATTCACATGTGAATACATTGTATGTTATTTGGTATATGTCTTCCTCTGACTGAGTTCCTTGAGCATAAGTCCTTTCCACTTCTCCCACGTCATTGTAAATGGCTTCATTTCATCCCTTGTGATGTCCGAGTGATGTCGCAGTATGTATATTAACCACATTGTCTCGGCCCATTCATCTGTTGATGGACATCTGGGCTGTATCCACAGTTTGGCTCTTGTTGATAATGCTGCTACCAACACTGGGCTGCGTGTCCCTCTTCGAATCTACTAAACAACATCTGTATCCTCGTGGTAAATACCTAGCTGTGCAATTTTGGAATCGTAGTGTAGCTCTATTGTTAAATTTTTTTTATGATAGTCACAGAGAGAGAAGCAGAGACACAGGCAGAGGGAGAAGCAGGCTGCATGCACTGTGAGTCCGACGTGGGATTCAATCCCGGGTCTCCAGGATCGCGACATGGGCCAAAGGCAGGTGCCAAACCGCTGAGCCTCCCAGGGATCCCCTATTTTCAACTTCTCGAGGACACTCGACAGTGTTTTCCACAGTGGCTGCACCTGTTCGCCTGCCCACCAGGAGTGTAAGGGGCCTCCCTCTTCTCCATAGCCTCAATGACACCTGTTGTTTCTTCTGTTCTTAATTTTAGCCATTCTGATGGCTGTCAGGTGACATCTCATTGTGGTTTTCGTTTGCATTTCCCTGCTGATGGGTGACGCTGAGTGTCTTTCCATGTGTCTCATGGCCATCTGGATGTCTTGTCAGAGACAAAGTCCATTCATGTCTTCTGCCCATTGGCAGTTGGATAAGTTGTGTTTAGGATGCTGAGATTTATATTTCCTTTATGTATTTTGGTTACTAAATCTTTATTGGATGTGTTGTTTACAAATATCTCCTCTCATTTTGTATGTTGCCATTTAGGTTTGGTTGTTTCCTTCACTTTGTAGAAGCTTTTCAATTTGATGAAGTCCCAATAGTATTTTTGCTTTTGTTTCCCTCACCTCAGAGGTATATCTAGAAAGAAGATCCAATGGCAAATGTCAAAGACGTTTTATCTTTTCTTCTTTGTATGGTTTCAGGTCTCACAGTTAGGTCTTTCATCCATTTTGAATTTATTTTTTATATATATGGTGTAAGAAAGTGGTCCAGTTTCATTCTTCTGCGTTTGGCTGCCTGGTTTTCCCAACACCATTTGTTCTTATTCTGGGGTCAGGGTTAGGGTTTGTCGAAGAGACTGTCTTTGTGCTTTGGATATTCCTTCCTGCCTTGTTGCTGATTATTGGATCATAGAGTTACAGGTTTGTATCTTGTTTCGGCTTTCCATTCTGTTCTATTGATCTAACATCTCCTGTTGGGAGATCCTTGATTAGTGATTCAATTTCTTTGCTGGTTATCTGTATGTTCAAGTCTTATTTCTTCCTTTGTCATTTTTGCTATGTTATATATTTCTAGGAATTGATCTATTTCTTCCAGGTTCTAGGTTGCTGGCATATAATTTTTCGTAATGTTCTCTTACAATCGTTTGTATTTTTCTAGTGTTGGTTGTTATATCTCTTTTCTCATTTGTGATTTTATTTGAGTCCTTTCTCATCATTTTATCTTTTTTCATTTTTTAAAGATTTATTTATGGATTCATGAGAGACACAGAGAGGCAGAGGTATAGACACAGGGAAATTGAGGTTCCATGCGGGGAGCCTGATGTGGGACTTGATTCCCCAGGACATCGGGATCATGACCTGAGCCAAAGCACATGCTCAACCACTGAGGCACCCAGGTGCTCTGGTGATTCAATTCCTTTACTAGTTATGGGTCTGTTCACATTTTCTATTTCTTCCTATTTCAGTTTTGCTTGTTTGCACATTTCTAGGGATTTGTCCATTTCTTCCAGGTCTCCCAGTATGTTAGCATATAATCTTTCATAGTATTCCCTTATAATTGTCTAATTTGTCTGGTGTTGATTCTGATCTCTCTTCTCTCATTTGTGATTTTATTTATCTAGGTCTTTTTTCTCGTTGATAAGGCTGGCTAGGGCTTGATCCATTTTCTTAATTATTTTGAAGAACCATCTCTTTGTTTCTTTATTCCATTCTACTGCTTTGTTGTTTCTGTATTGTTTATTTCTCCTCTCATCTTTATTTTCCCCCTCTTCTATAGGCATTAGGCTTTCTTTGCTATTCCTTTTCCAGCTCCTTAATGTGTATGGTTAGGCTGTGTATTGGAGACTTCTTCTTTCTTGAGGTAGTCCTGTATTGCTATGTACTTCCCTCTCAGGACTGCCTTTGCTACATCCCAGAGGTTTGGAGAAACATGTTTTCATTTTCACTTGTTTTAAATTTCCTCTTTAATTTCCTGGTTGCTCCATTCATTCTCTACTAGGATGTTCATAATCTCCACTTATTTTTGGTCTGTCCAAATTTTTTCTTACTGTCGACTTCCTGTTTCATAATGTCGTGGTCCAAAAATGTACAGGGTGTGATATCAACCTTCTTATACCTGTTGTACCTGTTGAGGGCTGATTTGTGGACCATGATATGATCTGTTCTGGAGAATGTCCCATGTGCACTTGAAAGGAATGTGTATTCTGCTTTAGGTTAAAATGTTCAGACTATATCTGTTGAGTCCCTGTGGTCCAGTGTGTCAAGGCTATTATTCCCTTTTTGATTATCTGTATAGACGATAGGTCCATTGCCATAAGTGGGTGTTAAAATCCCCTGTCATTGTATTATTATCAGTGACTTTCTGTACGTTTGTTGTTAATTGGTTTCTATATTTCGGTACTCCCAGGTTGGCAGCATAAATATTAAGTTGTTTGAACTTTTTTTAAATAAATTTATTTTTTATGGTGTTCAATTTACCAACAAACAGAATAACACCCAGTGCTCATCCCAGTAAGGACCCCCCTCAGTGTCCTTCATACATTCAACCGCACCCCTCTCCCTCCTCCACTTAAAGCATCCCTAGTTCCTTTCTCAGAGTTAGGAGTATTTATGTTCTGTCTCCCTTTCTGATATTCCCACACATTTCTTCTCCATTCCCTTATATTCCCTTTCACTAATATTTATATTAACCAATTGAATGAGAACATATGTTTGTCCTTCTCCGATTGACTTACTTCACTCAGCATAATACCCTCCAGTTCCATCCACATTGAAGCAAATGGTGGGTATTTGTCATTTCTACTGGCTGAGTAATATTCCATTGTATACATAAACCACATCTTCTTTATCCATTCATCTTTCGATGGACACCATGGCTCCATCCACATTTTCGCTATTGTGGACATTCCTCCTAAAAACTTTGGGGTGCAGGTGTCCCGGCGTTTTATTGCATCTGAATATTTTGGGTAAATCCCCAACAGTGCAATTGCTGGGTCTTAGGCCAGGTCTATTTTTAACTGTTTGAGGAACCTCCACACAGTTTTCCAGAGTGGCTGCACCAGTTCACATTCCCACCAACAGTGTAAGACGGTTCCCTTTTCTCAGCATCCTCTCCAACATTTGTGGTTTTCTGCCTTGTTCATTTTCCCCATGCTCACTGGTGTGAGGTGGTATCTCATTGTAGTTTTGATTTGTATTTCCCTGAGACAAGTAATGCAGAGCATTTTCTCATGTGCATGTTAGGCATGTCTGTCTTTGTCTGTGAGATTTCTGTTCATGTCTTTTGCCCATTTCATGATTGGATTGTTTGTTTCTTTGGTGTTGAGTTTAAGAAGTTTTTTATAGATCTTGGAAACTAGCCCTTTATCTGATACGTCATTTGCAAATATCTTCTCCCATTCTGTAGGTTGTCTTTTAAGTTTTGTTGACTGTATTCTTTGCTGTGGAAAAGCTTCTTATCTTGATGAAGTCACAATAGTTCATTTTTGCTTTTGTTTCTTTTGCCTTCGTGGATGTACTTTGCAAAAATTTACTGTGGCCGAGTTCAAAACGGGTGTTGCCTTTGTTCTTCTCTAGGATTTTGATGGACTCTTGTCTCACATTTAGATCTTTCATCCATTTTGAGTTTATCTTTGTGTATGGTGAAAGAGAGTGCTCTAGTTTCATTCTTCTGCATGTGGATGTCTAATTTTCCCACCACCATCTATTGAAGAGACTGTCTTTCTTCCAATGGATAGTGTTTCCTCCTTTATCGAATATTAGTTGACCATAAAGTTCAAGGTCCACTTCTGGGTTCTCTATTCTGTTCCATTTATCTATGTGTCTGTTTTTGTGCCAGTTCCACAGAGTATTGATGATCACAACTTTTTTTTTTTGATGACCACAACTTTTAATGCAACCTGAAATCTGCCATTCTGTTGCCCCCAGATATGTTTTTCTTTTTTAAAATTCCCCTGGCTTCGGAGTCTTTTCTGATTCCACACAAATCTTAAAATAATTTGTCCTAAACCTCCGACGAAAGTCCATAGTATTTTTATAGGGATTCCATTAAACGTGTACATTGCCTGGGTAACATTGACATTTTCACAATATTAATTCTGTCTATCCATGAGCATGGAATATTTTTCCATCTCTTTGTGTCTTCCTCAATTTCTTTCAGTAGCGTTCTATATTGTTTATGGTTGAGATCCTTTACCTCGTTGGTTAGGTTTATTCCTAGGTATCTTATGCTTTTGGGTGCAATTGTAAATGAGATTGACTGCTCAATTTCTCTTTCTTCAGTCTCTTTGTTAATGTATAGAAATGCCATTTATTTCTGGGCATTGATTTTGTATCCTGCCAGGGTACCAAATTGCTGTATGAGTTCTAGGAATCTTGGGGTGGAGGCTTTTGGGTTTTCTAGGTAGAGTATCATGTCATTGGTGAAGAGGGAGAGTTTGACTTCTTCTTTGCCAATTTGAATGCCTTTAATGTCTTTTTGTTGTCTGATTGCTGAGGCTAGGATTTCCATTACTATGTTGAATAGCAGTGGTGAGAATGGACATCCTGTCTTGTTCCTTATCTTAGGGGAAAGGCTCCCAATGCTTCCCCATTGAGAATGATATTTGTTGTGGGCTTTTCGTAGATGGCTATTAAGATGTCGAGGAATGTTCCCTCTATCCCTACGCTCTGAAGTGTTTTGATCAGCAATGGATGCTCTATTTTGTCAAATGCTTTCTCTGCATCTAATGAGAGGATCATATGCTTCTTGGTTTTTCTTTTGGTGATATGATGAATCACATTGATTGTTTAATGAGTGTTGAACCAGCCTTGTGTCCCTGGGATAAATCCTACTTGGTCATAGTGAATAATTTTCTTAATGCACTGTTGGATCCTATTGGCTAGTATCTTGTTGAGAATTTTTGCATCCATGTTTCTCAGGGATATTGGTCTGTAATTCTCCTTTTTGGTGGGGTCCTTGTCTGGTTTTGGAATTAAGGTGATGCTGGCCTCATGGAACGAATTTGGAAGTACTCCATCTCTTTCTATCTTTCCAAACAGCTTTAGTAGGATAGGTATTTTTTATTCTTTAAACGTTTGATAGAATTCCCCTGGGAAGCCATCTGTCCTTGGACTTTTGTGTCTTGGGAGGTTTTTGATCACTTTTTCAATTTCCTCTCTGGTTATTGGCCTCTTCAGGTTTTCTGTTTCTTCCTGTTCCAGTTTTTGTAGTTTCTGGCTTTCCAGGAATGCGTCCATATCTCTAGATTGCCTAATTTGTTGGCATATAGCTGTTCATAATATGTATTTAAAATCGTTTGTATTTCCTTGGTGTTGGTAGTGATCTCTCCTTTCTCATTCATGATTTTATTAATTTGAATCTTCTCTCTCTTTTTTTTAATAAGGCTTACTAATGGCTTATGTATGTTATTAATTCTTTCAAAAAACCAACTCCTGGTTTTGTTGTTCTGTTCCACAGTTCTTCTGGTCTCGATTTCATTGAGTTCTGCTAAAATCGTCATTAACTATCTTCTTCTCTTGGGTGTAGGATCTATCTGCTGTTTTTTCCCTAGCTCCTGTATGTGTAAGGTTAGCTTTGTATTTGAGTTCTTTACAGTTTTTGAATGGAGGCTTGTATTGCGATGTATTTCCCTCTTAGGACTGCTTGTGCTACATCCCAAAGATTTAGAACGGTTGTATCTTCATTCTCATTAGTTTCCATGAAACTTTTTTTTATAAATTAATTTTTTATCAGTGTTCAATTTACCAATATACTGAATATCACCCAGTGCTCATCCCGTCAACTGCCCCCCTCAGTGCCCATCACCCAGTCATCCCAACCCCCGCCCACCTCCCCTTCCACCACCCCTAGTTCGTTTCCCAGAGATAGGAGTCTTGATTTTCTGTCTCCTATTCTGATATTTCCCTCATATTTCGTCTCCATTCCCTTATATTCCCTTTCACTATTATTTATATTCTCCAAATGAATGTAAACATGCACTGTTTGTCCTTCTCTGATTGACTTACTTTACTTAGTATAATATCCTCCAGTTTCATCCATGTTGAAGCAAATGGTGGGTATTTGTCGTTTCTAATGCCTAAATAATATTCCATTTTATACATAAACCTCATCTTCTTTACACATTCATCTTTCAATGGACACCAAGGCTCCTTCCACAGTTTGGCTATTGTGGACATTCTGCTATAAACATCAAGGTGCAGGAGTCCCAGCGTTTCCTTGCATCTGAGTCTTTGGGGTAAATTCCCAAAGGTGCAATTGCTGGGTCATCGGGCAAATCAATTTTTAACTCTTTGAGGAACCTCCACTCAGTTTTCCAGAGTGGCTGCACCAGATCACATTCCCACCAACAGTGTAAGAGTCTTCCCTTTTCTCCGCATCCTCTCCAACATTTGTGGTTTCCTGCCTTGTTCATTTTCCCCATGCTCACTGGTGTGAGGTGGTATCTCATTGTGGTTTTGATTTGTATTTCCCTGTATGCAAGTGATGCAGAGCATGTTTTCAAGTGCTTGTTGGCCTTGTCATTGTGTTCCTCTGTGAGATTTCTCGTCATGTCTTTTGTCCATTTCATGATTGGATTGTTTGTTTCCTTGGGTTTGAGTTTAAAACGTTCTTTATAGATCTTGGAAACTAGTCCTTTATCTGATACATCTTTTGCATATATCTTCTCCCATTCTTTAGGTTGTGTTTTAGTTCTGTTGACTGTAACCTTTGCTGTGCAAAAGTTTCTTATCTTGTTGAAGTGCCAATAGTTCATTTTTGCTTTTGTTTCTTTTGCCTTCATGGATTTATCTTGCAAGAAGTTACTGTGGCTGAGTTCAAAAAGGGTGTTGCTGTGCTCTCCTCTAGGATTTTTTTAAACTTTTATTTATTTATGATAGGCACAGTGAGAGAGAGAGAGAGGCAGAGACACAGGCAGAGGGAGAAGCAGGCTCCATGCACTGGGAGCCCGACATGGGATTCGATCCCGGATATCCAGGATCGCGCCCTGGGCCAAAGGCAGGCGCCAAACCGCTGCGCCAACAAGGGATCCCTCTCCTCTAGGATTTTGATGGACTCTTGTCTCACATTTAGATCTTTCATCCATTTTGAGTTTATCTTTGTGTATGGTGAAAGAGAGTGGTCTCGTTTCATTCTTCTGACTGTGAATGTCCATTTTCCCTGCACCATATATTGTAGAGACTGTCTTTCTTCCAATGGATAGTCTTTCCTACTTTATCGAATATCAGTTGACCATGAAGTTCAGGGTCCACTTCTGGGTTCTCTATTCTGTTCCATTGATCTATGAGTCTGTTTTTGTGACAGTACCACACTGTTTTGGTGACCACAGCTTTGTGGTACACCCTGAAATCTGGCACTGTGATGCCGCCAGATATGGTTTTCTTTTTTAAAATGCCCCTGGCTATTTGGGGTCTTTCCTGATACCATACAAATATTAAAATAGTTTGTTCTAACTCTCTGAAGAAAGTCCATGGTATTTTGATCGGGAATGCATTAAACGTGTATATTGCCCTGGGTAACATTGACATTTTCACCATATTAATTCTGCCGATCCATGAGCATGGAATATTTTTCCATCTCTTTGTGTCTTCCTAAATTTCTTTCAGTAGCGTTCTATAGTGTTTATGGTTGAGATCCTTTACCTCCTTGGTTAGGTTTATTCCTAGGTATCTTATGCTTTTGGGTGCAACTGTAAATGAGATTGCCTCCTCAATTTCTTTCTTCAGCCTCATTGTTAGTGTATTGAAATGCCATTGATTTCTGGGCATTGATTTTGTATCCTGCCATGCTACCAAATTGTTGTATGAGTTGTAGCAATCTTGTGGGGGACGGCTTTGGGTTTTCTAGGTAGAGTATCATGTCATCGGTGAAGAGGAAGAGTTTGACTTCTTCTTTGCCAATTTGAATGCCTTTATTTCTTTTTGTTGTCTGATTGCTGAGGCTAGGACTTCCAGTACTATGTTCAATAGCAGTGGTGAGAGTGGACATCCCTGTCTTGTTCCTGATCTCAGGGGAAATGCTCCCAGTGCTTCCACATTGATAATGATATTTGCTGTGGGCTTTTCCTGGATGGCTTTTAAGATGTCGAGGAATGTTCCCTCTATCCCTATGCTCTGAAGGGTTTTGATCAGGAATGGATGCTCTATTTTGTCAAATGTTTTCTCTGCATCTAATGAGAGGATCATATGGTTCTTGGTTTTTCTCTTGCTGATATGATGAATCACATTGATTGTTTGACAAGTGTTGAACCAGCCTTGTGTCCCGGGGATAAATCCTACTTGGTCATGGTGAATAATATTCTTAATGTATTGTTGGATACTATTGTCTAGTATCTTGTTGAGAATTTCTTATCCATGTTCATCAGGAATATTGGTCTGTATTCTCCTTTTTGGTGGGGTCCTTGTCTGGTTTTGGAATTAAGGTGATGCTGGCTTCATAGAACAAATTTGGAAGTACTCCATCTCTTTCTATCTCTCCAAACAGCTTTAGTAGGATAGGTACGGTTTCTTCTTTAAAAGTTTTTTAGAATTCCCCTGGGAAGCCATCTGGCCCTGGTCCTTTGTGTCTTGGGAGGTTTTGGATGACTGCTTCAATTTCCTCCCTGGTTATTGGTCTGTTCAGGTTTTCTATTTCTTCCTGTTCCAGTTTTGGTAGTTTCTGGCTTTCCAGGTAAGCCTCCATTTCTTCTAGATTGCCTAATTTATTGGCGTATAGCTGTTCATAATATATTTTTAAAATCGTTTGTATTTCCTTGGTGTTGGTAGTGATCTCTCCTTTCTCATTCATGATTTTATTAATTGGAGTCTTCTCTCTCTTCTTTTTAATAAGGCTGGCTAATGCTTTAGGTATCTTATTAGTTCTTTCAAAGAACAAACCCCCAGTTCTGTCGATCTGTTCCACATTTCTTCAGGTCTCGATTTCCTTGAGTTCTGCTCGAATTTTAATTAACTATGTTCTTCTGTTGGGTGTAGGATCTATCTGCTGTGTTTTCTCTAGCTCATTTATGAGTAAAGTTAGCTTTTGTATTTGAGTTCTTTCCAGTTTTTGAATGGATGCTTGTATTGCGATGTATTTCCCTCTTAGGACTGCTTTTCTGCATTCCAAAGATTTTGAACGGTTGTATCTTCATGCTCATTAGTTTCCATGAATCTTTGTAATTCTTCCTTAATTTCCTATGACCCTTTCATATTTAGCAGGATGGTCCTTCACCTCCACGTTTTGGAGGTCCTTCCAAACTTCTTGTTATGATTTAGTTCTAATTTCAAGGCATTATGGTCTGAGAATATGCAGGGGACGATCCCAATTTTTTGGTATTGGTTCAGACTCGATTTGTGACCCAGTATGTGGTCTATTCTGGAGAAAGTTCCATGTGCACTTGAAATTGAAAAGAATGTGTATTCAGTTGAGTTTGGATGTAAAGTTTTATTGATTTCTGTGAAATCCATCAGGTACAGTGTATCATTTAAAGCTCTCATTTCTATGGAGATGTTGTGCTTAGAAGACCTATTGAGTATAGAAAAGGCTAGACCTAAGTCACCAAGTATATGTGTATTATTATGTAAGTTTTTCTTTACTTTGTTTATTAATTGATTTAAATGTTTGGGAGCTCCCACATTCGGGGCATATATATAGAGGATTGTTATGTTCTCTTGTTGGGTAGATCCTTTAAGTATGATGTAGTGTCACTCTTTATCTCTCACTGCAGTCTTCAGGGTAAATTTTAGTTTATCTGATATAAGGATGTCTACCCCTGCTTTCTTTTGAGGACCATTTGAATGGTAAATGGTTCTCCAACCTTTTATTTTCAGGCTGTAGGTGTCCTTCTGTCTAAACTGAGTCTCTTGTAGACAGCAAATAGACGGGTCCTGCTTTTTTTATCCAGTCTGAAACCCTACGCCTTTTGATTGGGTCATTAAGCCTGTTCACATTCAGAGTTACTAATCGACAGATATGAGTTTAGTGTCATCATGATATCTATTCAGTCCTTGTTTTGTGGATTGTTCCACTGAACTTCTTCTAAAAGGGGAATTTTAAGAGCCCCCCTTAAAATTCCCTGCAGAGCTGGTTTGGAGGTCACATATTCTTTCAGTTCCTGCCTGTCTTGGAAGCTCTTTATCTCTCCTTCCATTTTGAATGAGAGCCTTGCTGGATAAAGTATTCTTGGTTGCATGTTCTTCTCATGGAGGACCCTGAATATATCCTGCCAGCCCTTTCTGGACTGCCAGTTCTCTGTGGTGTGGTCTGTTACCTTAATGCTCCTCCCCATAAAGGTCAGGGATTTCTTGTCTCTCGCTGCTTTAAGGATCTTCTCTTTATCTTTGGAATTTGCAAGCTTTACTATTAAATGTCGAGGTGTTGATGGTTTTTATTGATTTGGGGGGGTATCTCTGTTTCCTGGATCTGAATGCCTGTTTCCCTTCCCAGATTAGGAATGTTTTCAGCTAGGATTTGTTCAAATACATATTCTGGCTCTCTGTCTCTTTCGGCGCCCTCGGGAAACCCAATTACACGTAGGTTTTTCTTCCTCAGGCTGTCGTTTATTTCCCTTAATCTGTCTTCCTGGTCTTTTAATTGTCTGTCTCTTTTTTCCTCAGTTTCCCTCTTTGCCATCAACTTGTCTTCTATGTCACTCACTCATTTTTCCACCTCCTTTACCCTCGTCGTTAGGACTTCTAGTTTGGATTGCATCTCATTCAATTGATTTTTAATTTTGGCCTGATTGGATCTAAATTCTGCAGTCATGAAGTCTCTTGAGTCCTTTATGCTTTTTTCTAGAGCCACTAGTAGCTGTATAAGTGCTTCTGAATTGGCTTTCTGACATTGAATTGTAATCCGTATTTTGTAACTCTTAGGAGAGAGGACTGTTTCTTTCTTTTGAGGTGAGGTTTTCCTTCTAGTCATTTTGCTCAGTGCAGAGTGGCCAAAAGCAAGTTGTATTGGGAAAAGGAGAAAAAGAGAGAGAAAGAAGGAAGGAAAAGAGAAAAAGAGAAAAGGAAGAAAAAAAAGAAAAAGGAGAAGAAAAAGAGAAAGAAAAAAAAGAAAGGAATAAAGTGTGGGGGATGCAAACAAATCAAAAAGAAAGAAAAGAAAAAAAGAAAGAAAAGAAAAGAAAAGAAAGGAAAAGAAAAGAAAAAAGAAAAGAAAAGAAAAAACCATGGGGAGTATCTTCTGATTCCGTATACTTAAGTCCCTTGACTTCTCCTGGAACTTGTCCGTCTATCTGGTCTTCTGGGGGAGGGACCTGTTGTGCTGATTTTCAGGTGTTAGTTCTTGGGGGAGCTGCTCTGCCCTCTGCCTGGTGCAGGGCTCGTTTAACCCGTGAGGCCCCAGGAGGAACCATCCCAGTGATGCCGGCAGCTCTGGAGCCCTGGATTCAGCTCCCACGGTAACTATGGAGCTCTCCCTCGGCAGGGCCTGGAGGTGCCAAGGTGGGGACGCTGATCTGCTCAGCTCTGGGCAGAAGCGTCCTAGCTGTCGTGGGCCTCCTGGGGCTCTACCTGTCCCAGGGGGAGGCCGGATCCTGGGCTGTGTCCTGGCGTCCTGTGCTCCAGTGCCTGCGCTGTTGGATTCCCCCTCCCTGGCACACAGCTGCCTCCATGGCGCCACTGCCCGAGCCCCTCTGAGCTGGTCCCAGAGCCCCGCAGCCCTCTCCGCAGGGATCCTCTTCCTCTGCTGGAGCCCACTTCGAGCTGCTCCTAGCCTCGCAGCCCCCTCCATGCGGAGCCGCCACCCAAGCCCCTCCAAGCTGCTCCAGGTCCAGCCGTGGGCCCTGCAGTCTTTTAGGGAGCTCTGCCGTGGGATATGGTGCAGTTTCCTGGGTGCGCAAGTGTCTGTTAGTGTTCCAGGGAGCCCGAGGGCATCCCCGCCATCCTGGCGTCCTGCTCCAACTCCCTGCGGGTGCCTTTCCACCCGGGAAGATTGGTGAAGCTCCTGCTTCTCCGGGACAGAGCTTTCTTATCCTGGGGGCACTCACCCAGGCCTTAGCCCAGCACCTCGTGGGGCCCCTCCCCCTTGGATGCCTTTTGTTTCTTTATTTCCTTTCCCCCTCTTCCTACCTTGATAGAAGTGTGAACTCTTCTCACTGTAGCATTCCAGCTGGTCTCTCTTTAAATCTCAGGTCGAATTCATAGATTTTCAGGATGTTGAAAATTATCTAGGTAATTTGGTGGGGACAGGTGATTTGGGGACCCTACTCTTCCGCCATCTTGCCCCTCCCTCCACTTTCCTATTTCAACCAATGTCACAGAGACACAGGATAAAGCAGTGTGGTTCTCGGGCTCTGGCTGGCTCCATTGGTTAAGCATCTGACTCCTGACTTCACCCTTGGTCTTGATCTCGGGGTCATGAATTCGAGCCCTGTGCCGAACTGTGGACGAGGCATGGAGCCTACTTAAACAAACCAAACCCACAGGGGTGTGGTTCTGGCATAAGCTGAAGGAGCAGAATAGAGAGCCTGGAAGAAAATGCACTCCAATACCATCAACTTATTTTTTAAACTTAATTTAATTTAAACCCAATTAATGGGATCCCTGGGTGGCGCAGCGGTTTAGCGCCTGCCTTTGGCCCAGGGCGCGATCCTGGAGACCCGGGATCGAATCCCACGTCAGGCTCCCGGTGCATGGAGCCTGCTTCTCCCTCTGCCTGTGTCTCTGCCTCTCTCTCTCTCTGTGTGACTATCATAAATAAATAAAAAAAAATTAAACCCAATTAATTAACAGTATAGTGTATTACACTTTCAGAGGTAGAATTCAGGGATTCACCAGTTGGAGATAACACCGGGGCTCATGACATCACGTGCCCTCCTTCATGCCCGTCTACCAGCTACCCTGTCCCTCCACTCCCCTCCCCTCCAGCGACCCTCAGTTTGTTTCCTGTGATTGAGTCTCTTTTTCCTCCATCTCCGTTTTCATCTTATTTGTTTTTCCTTCCCTTCACAGATGCTCATCTGTTTTGCTTCTTTAATTTCACCTATGAATGCAATGATACGGTAATTTTCTTTCCTGACTGACTTATTTCACTTAACATGATCCCTCTAGTTCTATCCACGTCATTGCAAATGGCAATATTTTCTTCTCTTTGATAGCTGAGTACCATTCCTATCATCTAACTATCATCTAGGACCATCATCTATCTTCCATCCTCTTTATCCATCATCTGCCTGAGGGCACTGAGGCTCCTCCCACAGTGTAGCCTCTGTGGACCCGGCTGCTCTGGACATTGGGGTGCAGGTGTCCCCGAGTCTCATGCATCTGTATCTTTGAGGTGAGCTAAGGCCGTGCACCTGCTGGTCGTAGAGCGGCTCTATTTGTAATTTCCTGAGGAGCCTCCACACTGTTTCCAGGGTGGCTGCACCAACCTGTGGTCCCGCCCACAGAGGAAGAGGGTTGAGTGAGTTTTGCAGGACGTTGTTAAAGTGTGGTCCACATTTCATTTTGCATCCTGTGGGCTCCAATAATTGTCCTTAAGTATTTCTGGGGAAGCCAGGTATTGGGCTCCTTTTCAGTGAGACGTTTCCATAGCTCATCGGCCTCAGCTGTAGCCTGGAAGGAGGCAGGTGTGGACCTGTGCACGGGGACGCTGCCTCCTACATGGCCTCCTGCAGTGCCTGAGCGTCCCGCAGGAGGTGCCCGAGCCCAGGCCCTGCCCAAGGGCCGGGAAGGCTCAGTAGGCCTCGTCCACCTGCACTAACAGGAGCCCACCTGTGCTGGGGAGGCCTGAGGAGGACATGGGGACGCATCCACGCTGATGAGCCCCGGTCTCCTCAGGAACCGCGGTGAGGCTTCAGGAAGATGTGGGCCCGCATCCACCCTGACAGGACCACCTGGGCCGCTTCAGGACCTGCAGGGAGGCTTCAGGAAGCTGTGGTGCCACGTCCACTCTGGCAGGAGCTCCCGGGCCGCTCAGGACATAAGTTGAGGCTTCTGGAAGGTGGGGGCCACATCCACGGTGTCAGGAGCCCTGGCCTCCTCAGAACCCGCAGTGACGTTATGGGAGGACATGGGGCCATGCCCACACAACATGTCGCTGACGTCCTCAGGACCCCTGGTGTAGACTTTGGGAAATATGGGATGCTTCCATGCAGACAGAAGACCCCAGCCTTATCAGGGCCTTTGGTGAGGCCTAAGAAAGTTGTGGGTGCCGAATCCACACTGACAGGAGTCTCTGGCCTCCTCAGGACCTGCCCTTTGACTTCGGGATATATGGGGCTGTGTCTATGCTGACTGGAGCCCACAGCCCCTTCAGGACTCGCGGTGAGTTTTCTGGAGGCCATGGGGCATGTCCAGGCTGACTGAAGCCCTTGGCCTCCTGAGGACCTGCTGTGAGGCTTCCAGAGGATGTGAGGCATAGTCCTCAGTGACAGGAGACCCGGCGTCCTCAGGACCCGCTGACTATGACTCAGGAACACGTGGGGCCACGTCCACACTGACAGGATCCTGGCTTCTTCAGGACCCCCTGGAGGACTCTGGAGGCACCGTTGGGGGCCATGTCCACCTCAGAAGGTACTACTCAGAACCACAGGGTAAGTGAATGGGTAGAATGAATGGTAGGGTTAGGGGAGGGGAGGCAGTTTGTGGTTAGGGTTAGGTTACATGTTAGGGGTTAGTTATTATGCTTATGGTTATGGATTAGAGGTTAGGATGAGGGATAAGGGTAAGGGTCAGTGGTTAGGAGTTGGATGGGGGTTAGGGATTAGGGAAAGGGGTTAGGGTTAGTGTTAGGGACAGGATTTTGAGTTAGGTTTAGGGTTTAGGCTTAGGGATTAGGGCAGGATGTTAGGAGTTGGGGTTAGGGTTATGGTTAGTGTTAGGGTTGTGATTAGGTTTGCAGTTAGGGTTAGGTATTAGGATGTGATTTAGGGTTAATTGTTAGGGTTAGGGATTAGGGTTTAAGTTAGGGCTAGCTTTAGAGTTAGGGTGAGCGGTAGGGTAGGGATGGGGGTTAGAATTAGGGTTAGTGTTTGGTTAGGGGTAATGGTCAGGTCAGGGTCAGGGTAGGGTCAGTGTACGGTTTTGGAAAAGGGTAAGAGATAGGGTTAGGCAGTGGATTAGGGGTTAGATTTAGGGTATGGGTTAGGGTACAGTTTGGGGTATGAGATAGGGTTAGTATTAGTGGGTTAGGGTTAGGGTACAGGAAAAGTTTCGGAATAGGTTTTGAGTATATTAAGTTAAGGTTAGGGTTAGAGGTTAGGGTTAGGGTTAGATTTAAGGAAGGGGTCAGGGTTAAGGAAACCTAAGAATAGGTTTAGGAGTTAGGGTGAGGCTTGGCAGGTAGGTTCAGTGAATGTCTTTCGGTCTTGGGGTTTGTGTTTGGTTGTCGATTAGTGATGGGTCTTGTTTTAGGTTTCGGTTAACATTAGGCTTAAGTGTAGGGTTAGGGATATGTCTGTGTATGGTTAGAGTTTGGGTCTTGGCCTGTGCGTGCACTGGGACTCCTAGTATCTTGGGCAGTTTAGTTTTATGCACACTATTTAGGTTTTGTGTTCAAAGATAGCTTGACTCCAACAAGTCAGTGGCCTCCCCAGAGAATCAAAATCCAGGCTTCTGCTGAGGTCAGAAAAGACATGGCAGGCTTCTCCCGAGCTGAACTAAGGAGGGGATTTGTGGCACTAAATACTCTTTATTTGGATTTTCAGTTGCCTTTCTGATTTTATCTCTTGTGCGCACATGTTTCATCAATACTAACAATTATTATTTTTTTAATATTTTTTATTTATGATAATCACACAGAGAGAGAGAGAGAGAGAGAGAGAGAGGCAGAGACACAGGCAGAGGGAGAAGCAGGCTCCATGCACCGGGAGCCCGACGTGGGATTCGATCCCGGGTCTCCAGGATTGTGCCCTGGGCCAAAGGCTGGCGCCAAACCACTGCACCACCCAGGTATCCCTAACAATTATTATTTTAAACTTTTATTGAATTCCTGTTTGTAAACACAGTATATAGTTTCAGGTTTACCACATACTGATTCAACCCTTGGATGCAATGCCTGGTACTGGTCCCAGGTGCCCTCCACTATCCCCATCGACTGATTTCCCACCCCCCCCCCACCTTCCTCTGGTATCTATTAGTTTATTATCTGTGGTTAAGAGTGAGTTTCTTGGTTTGCTTCTCTCATCCCACCCCATCGATCCCCTTGCCAGTTTGTTTGGTTTCTTAAAATTCATATGTGAATGCAATTGTATGGTATTTGGTATCTGTCTTTCTCTGACTGACTGAGTTCATTGAGCATAAGTCCTTTCCACTTCTCCCACGTCATTGTAAATGGCTTCATTTCATCCCTTGTGATGACCGAGTGATGTCGCAGTGTGTATATTTACCACATCATCTCTGCCCATTCATCTGTCGATGCACATCTGGGCTGTATCCACAGTTTGGCTCTTGTTGATAATGCTGCTACAAACACTAGGCTCTGTGTCCCTCTTCGAATCTAAGAGACTACTTTTATATCCTCGGATAAATACCTAGCTGTGCAATTTTGGATTCATAGGGTACTTCTACTTTTAACTTCTTGAGGACCCTCCACACTGTTTTGCACAGTAGCTGCACCTGATCTCATGCTCACGAGGAGTACAAGGGGGCTCCACCTTCTCCATAGCCTCACCAACACCTGTTGTTTCTTGTGTTCTTAATTTTAGCCATTCTGTCGGCTGCCAGGTGACATCTCATTGTGGTTTTGGTTTGCATTTCCCTGATGATGGGTGACGCTGGGTGTCTGTCCGTGTGTCTGGTGGCCATCTGGATGTCTTGACAGAGACAAAGTCCATTCATGTCTCTGCCCATCTGCAGTTGGATAATTTGTGTTTAGGATGCTGACATTTATATTTGCTTTATGTATTTTGGATACTAACTCTTTATTGGATGTGTTGTTTACAAATATCTCCTCTCATTTTATATGTTGCATTTTAGCATTGCTTGTTTCCTTCACTTTGCAGAAGCTTTTCAATTTGATGAACTCCCAATAGGATTTTTGCTTTTGTTTCGCTTGCCTCAGACGCATATCTGGAAAGCAGATCCAGTGGCCAATGTCAAAGACGTTGCTGCCTATCTTTTCTTCTTTGTATGGTTTCAGGTCTCACATTTAGGTCTTTCATCCATTTTGAATTTATTTTTTATATATATGGTGTAAGAAAGTGGTCCAGTTTCATTCTTCTGCATGTGGCTGCCTGGTTTTCCCAACACCATTTGTACATATCCTGGTGTCAGGGTTAGGGTTTGTTGAAGAGACTGTCTTTGTGCCATTGGATATTCCCTGCTGCCTTGTTGTCGATTAATGGACCATAGAGTTACAGGTTTGTATCTTATTTCGGCTTTCCATTCTACTCTATTGATATAAGCATCTCCTGTTGGGAGATTCTTGATTGCTGATTCAATTTCTCTGCCTGTTATCTGTGTGTTCAAGTTTCTTATTTCTTCCTTTTTCATTTTTGCTTTGTTATATATTTCTAGGAATTGATCTATTTCTTCCAGGTTCGGGATTGCTGGCATATGATTTTTCATAATGTTCTCTTATAAACGTTTGCATTTCTAGTATTGGTGGTTATTTCTCTTTTCTCATTTGTGATTTTATTTGAGTCCTTTCTCTTCTTTATATCTTTTTCTTTTTAAAAGATTTTATTTATGTATTCATGCAAGACACATAGAAGCAGAGGTATAGGCAGAGTGAAAATGGGGCTCTTTGTGGGGAGCCTGATGTGGGACTTGATGCCCTAGGAGTCCGGGATCGTTACCTGAGCCAAAGCAGATGCTCAACCACTGAGGCACACAGGTGCCTTGCTGATTCAATTCCTTTGCTAGTTATGGGTCTGTTCACATTTTCTATTTCTTCCTATTTCAGTTTTGCTCATTTGCACATTTCTAGGGACTTGTCCATTTCTTCCAGGTCTCCCAGGTGTTAGCGTATAACCTTTCATAGAATTCCCTTATAATTGTCTTATTTTTCTGGTGTTGATTGTGATCTCTCTTCTTTCATTTGTGACTTTATTTATTTAGGTCTTTTCTCTTTTCTCATTGATAAGGCTGGCTAGGGCTTTGTCTATTTTATTAATTATTTTGAAGAACCAGCTCTTAGTTTCATTATTCCATTCTACTGTTTTGTTGTTTCTGTGTTGTTTATTTCTGCTCTCATCTTTATTTTTTCCCTTCTTCTGTAGGCTTCAGGCTACGTTTGCTATTCCTTTTCCAGCTCCTTTAGGTGTAGGGTTAGGTTGTGTATTGGAGACTTCTTGTTTCTTGAGGTAGGCCTGTATTGCTATGTACTTCCCTCTTAGGACTCTGCCTTTGCTACATGCCAGATGTTTTGAGAAACATATTTTCATTTTCATTTGTTTTAAATTTCCTATTTAATTTCTTGGTTACTCCATTCATTCTCTACTAGGATGTTCATAATCTCCACATATTTTTGGTCTGTCCAATTTTTTTTTCTTACTGTCGACTTCAAGTTTCATAGCGTCATGGTCCAAAAATGTACAGGGTGTTATATCAACATTCTTGTAATTGTAGTACCTGTTGAGGGCTGATTTGTTGGCCATGATATGATCTGTTCTGTAGAATGTCCCATGTGCAGTTGAAAGGAATGTGTAGGGATCCCTGGGTGGTGCAGCGGTTTAGCACCTGCCTTTGGCTCAGGGCGTGATCCTGGAGACCTGGGATCGAATCCCATGTCAGCCTCCCAGTGAATGGAGCCGGCTTCTCCCTCTGCCAATGTGTCTGCCCCCCCCCTCTGTGACTATCGTAAATAATAAAAAAAGGAAGGAATGTGTTCTGCTTTAGGATGAAATGTTTAGACTATATCTGTTGAGTCCCTGTGGTCCAGTGTGTCAAGGCTATTGTTCCCCTGTTGCTTTTCTGTATAGACGATCGGTCCATTGCCATAAGTGAGTGTTAAAATCCCCTGTCATTGTATTATTATCAGTGAGTTCCTGTACGTTTGTTGTTAATTGGTTTCTATATTTAGGTACTCCCATGTTGGCAGCATAAATATTTAGTTCTTTGATCTTGATAGAGAGTCTTTTTAATTATGAAATAATGCCCTTCTTCATCTCTTCTTACAGTATTTGTTCTTTCTTTTTTGAAATTTAAATATTTTATTTATTTATTCATGGGAGATACACAGAGAAGCAGAGGCAGAAAATTAGGCAGAGGGAAAGGCAGGCTCCACAAATGGAGGCCGATGTGGGACTTGATCCTGGGATCCCAGGATCACCCCCTGAGCCGAAGGTAGATGCTCAAGCACTGAGCCACCAGGTGTCCTTTAGGGTTTGGTTTCAAATCTCGTTTGTCTGATATAAATATGGGTCCTCCAGCTTTCTTTTGATATCCATTAGCGTGATAGATGATTTTCCATCCCCTGACTTTTAATCTTCTGGTGTCTATAAGTCTAAGGTGAGCATCTTCTAGGCAGCATACAGATGGATCTTGTTTTTAATAACGATTTTATTTATGAGAGAGTGAGGGAGAGAGAGAGAGAGAGAGAGAGAGAGAGAGGCAGAAAATTAGGCAGTGAGAGAAGTAGGCTCCCCACCAGGAGTAGAATATGGGACTGGATCCCAGACTCCAGGATCACAGCCTGAGTCAAAGGCAGAGGCTCAACCCCTGAGCCACCCAGGCATACCAGATCCTGTTTTTTAAGCCACTCTGATACCCTATACCTTTGATTGGAGCATTTAGTCTATCAGCATTCAGAGTGATTATTCAAGGATATGAACTTTGTGCCTTTGTGTTTCTGGAAGAGATGGTGTTTCCAGTGACTTTCTCCGGTCCTTTCTAGTCTATGTTGCTTTTGGTCTCTTTTTTTCCCCCACTAGAAGAGTCCCTCTTAAAATTCCTTACTGGACTGATTAAGTTATATGTTATAAGTTATATGTTGCCTGTCTAGGAAAATCTTTATCTCTCCTTCTCTCCTGAATGACACCCTTGCTGAAAGAAGAATTCATATAAATTGGACTCCAATAAAAAGAAATTTAAAAACCTAAAATAAATTATTTCTAATATGATTGAGGACAATGGGATGTAGGAGGAAAACCAGAAGCACAAAGAGAGGAGGAGAGATTACACCCTCTATAGCCTTCACAGGGAACTGGTGTCCTTTCCTAGCAGGGGCCCCCCGTCTGTAGGATGCTTCCTTCCCCTCTGTGCCCTTGTTGGAACCCAGTAGGCACATCTCCGTGCCTTCAGCACGTCTGCAGTCGTGGTTTATAGCGTCTTCCATGTATCCTATTGGGGATCATAGCGTCGTGTATGTAACCATCCAGCTGCTGTTTGACAACATTGGGGGGATTCCGACTTTTGTTGGTTTTGGGGTGTGTGTGTGTCTATCACATGCAGCTATCACGTGCAGCTATCGTATCCTCTGGCTGGGTAATCCAAAACCCCAAAATGGTTGGCACAACATCATTTCTGGTGCTGGCGCTGGGTGGCTAGCTGGGCTCTCCTGTCCACCCCGGTGCTCGCTCATGCAGTGTCTTTCCGCTGGAGAGTCAGCTGAGCTGGAAGTTCCGGCTCGGCCACATACCCATGTCTGGCAGTTGGTCCTGCCGAGTGCCGGCTGCTTCTCTTCTCCCCAATGCCTCTCCAGCAGGGAGCCAGACATTCGGGCCACCCTTGGGGGGAGCTCCTGAGGAACCGGCTGCCCATGGCATGGAGCCATGGGGCTGTCTGTATGTGGGAGTCAGGTGGGGATGGGGCTGGGGTGCCTTGGTCCCCTGTGCTGACTGGCCTTCAGGCCGAGCCCCATGCTCACCCACCCCCTACTCACTCGGGCAAGGAGGGTGCGCTCCACACGTTGGTGTGAGAGATCCAGCACCAAAAGGTGTTCACGCTGAGTCCACCAGGTGAGGGTGATCCAGGTGCATGAGCTACAAGTGTGGGACCCAGGAAATTTAACAAAAATCCCCTACCCCTGGGCAAGCAGAGCAGGAGTGATTCCATTTTGTACTACACCCGCCACCTCCCCTATGACCCCCAAATGACCTGCTTATGGCTTAAGGCGCTGCCCCACCCTAGTCATTCCACTGGGCACACCCTAATTGGAAATCTGCTCATAACAATGTAACCCTGCTTTGTGCCTGCCAAAACCCTGCAGCGATTCTGACCAAAGTAATAGACCAGCTCAAGTGGATACTATAGGGTAAGGTGTAATTCAATTGGCCACCTACATGTGGACCGACATGACTGTGCAACTTTCTGCGTATCCCATGGTCCACTGGCCCCTATAAAGCTGCCTCGCCTCTTAGTCTCAGGGTCCAAGTCCCTGCTGCAATGTGTCTGGTGCACTTGGACCAACTTTTGGTTGGTCCCGGTGGGGGCTCCAGCTTGTAAAGAAACCCTCGGGAGTTTGCATCGGTGTCGGCTCCTTGGTGGTTTTTCGGATTCGCAATCTTGGGCACAACACAAGAGCCTGCTGTCCTGATATCACTTCCATGGCCACGCTGACCGCCCCGCAGGCCCTCTGTGCCCCAGGCACCCAGGCACGGGGATGTGGGGAGGGAGAAAGTGCCCCGGAACCCGGCCAGCCCTGGCCCCCTGGACAGAGGGAGCAGTGACCTCTCAGGTCACTTTGCACAGACCCTGGTGACCTGAGGCTCCCTGGCTGTCACACTCTCCCACCCATTCTGGCCCACGGGGCACAGGCTGAGTCCCAGTAAAGTCTTTGAGGCCTGACCCTGGCGACCGGCCACTCCTGGATGGCACGTGGGGATGACAGCTGTGTGTGCCTAGTGGCATCCCTGCATGGGGTGGTTGGGGCCTCGGTGGTGCCCCCTCCTCCTCACTGTGGGTCTCTCCACGCCCCATGCACAGAGTTCTGGGAGACACAGAAATGGGCTGGTTGTGCATTTTTGCACCACAACAGTTTATTGACTTTCTACAGCAAACAGGGTCAGAGCAGAGGTTGTGCGCCTTCCCCTGGGGAAGGAGACCCTTCTGTCTTTAGGGGAGAGCAAGAATCACACGGGGTGGGGGGGGAGAGTGCTGGAGTCCCCCACCTGGGAGCATGTGTGGACTCTGGTTGGAGGTGTGTGTCCTGAGGTTTCAACCTGAGTGACGGTTCTGAGGACAGCAGAGCTGACCTGAACCTGCAGCTCATGGGCTCCTGCGCTGGGTCCCTGCAGGGCAGGTGGACCCTGACCTCAGGACCCCTGGGGCCTCAGCACCTGTAGGAGCCTGCCTCCTGGTGTGGGTGTGGGTGGGGTCCACCGGCCTCGCTGCCCTAGGTCAGCGACCTGGATCTGTGGGTGCACGCCCAGTGCCCAGGAGGCCACATCCAACTGTGAGAAGGCTCGCTCAGACCGGTGCCAGAATCCAGGGCTGGCCAGGGCTATGGGGGGCTGGATCCCATTAGTCTTTGTGTTGGGCCTGGTGGGGGCTCAAATCAACCCAACCATCCAGATCCTGGTGCCCAGTCAGCCCTGGTCCCTCTAGGTTAGGGGCTGGTGTTCTGTGCTGGATGTGCCGTGCTCCAGGAGGGACAGTGGGCGGAGGCAGGGCACAGTGGGTCCTCTGCACCACTCACCTGCACACACCCTGTTGGGGGCTCCCTGTCTTCCCTCCTCCCTGCCACCCCTGGGTACTCTATGGGACAACCGGGCTTCTGATGGGAGCAGGGTATTCAGAGAACCCTGGGGAGGCTGACCATGTCCCACAGGGGGCAGCTGCACCAGGTCCTTGATCAGGGCCGATGGTGTGGGGGCATGGGTATGATGGTGGTAGAGTGTGGGGGATGGTGTAGGGGGGATGGTGTTGGGGTATAGTGTGGGTGGGGATTGTGTGAGGCTGTGTTTGTGTGAGGGGGATGGTGTAGGGTTTATGCCATGGGGGATGATGATGTTAGGGGATGGTGTGGGTCTGGGAAATGGGATCCTGGCAGACACACGGCAAACCCTTTCTCTAAGATGCACAGGGGATATCTACAGAAAAAGGCGACCCCAGTCTGGGGTTTGCTGTGACACTTGCCCCTGGGGCCCCGTGTTGTCAGTGCAGGGCCCTGGCTGGACATGGGGCAATATCTCAGGTCATCATACTATGTATGTTTCCAAATTGCAAATTGTCTCAAATTAAATGCATAGAATTTAGAAATACACAAAGCACCAAGAGGGGGTGTCACCCTGACCGGTCCGACCCTCATCGGATCCATTTGTGTCCTCCTCCATTCACAGCCATGCACCCTGCCCCCTTGTCCCCTTACTGAACCCCATGGACCGCACCCCCAACGCCTGCTTTTCAGGGGGCCGTCCCTCACCCCTTTGGTTTTCAGCTCACCTGGCATCCCTTGGAGGCCCCATCCTAGTGGCCTCCTCATCCCTGAGACTCCGGGGGAGGGGGCACGAGAGTCATCCACAGCACCTTACCATGCAGCCGTGTGTTGTTGGCTGCTGTTCTTCCCCCGGCCTCAGAAGCCCCGTGTTCCCTACCCAGAAGCCCCTGGTCCTCCCCCGGAGCCTGATCCCCCCTGGCCCCTCAGCCTCACCCTACCCGGTAGTAGTACCAAAACATGATGTGACTGCTGAACATCCTGTTGACGTCCAAGTCTACCTGCGTGATGTCCTAGGAGGAGACCAGGGCCTCCTCTTTCATTTACTATGGGAAAACCGGGGAGGAGGAGCAGGCATCAAGGACACAGACTCCGACCTGTCACGAGCTGCTGTGCTGAGCAGGGAGCCCTGGGGCAACCATGGGAGTGTGTCCTGCAGAACCTCCTTCCTTCCTCTGGGAGGCTGGGGATGGCGGGAGTGCCCACCGTGCCTGTGGGACCTGTGTGAGGGCCTGTGCACAGCTGTTGTGGGCTGGGAGGTGAGTGAGGGTCAACCTGGGTGGGATGGCATAGGAGTTCAGCCCAGGTGGGAGGGGATATGGGAGTGTTGTGCCCAAGATTGCGCATCCGAGAAACCACTACAGAGCTGACACTGATGCAAACACACAAGGGTTGATTTCCATATATTTTTTATATTTATTTTTTATTGGTGTTCAATTTACTAACATACAGAATAACCCCCAGTACTCGTCACCCATTCACTCCCACCCCCCGCCCTTCTCCCCTTCTACCACCCCTAATTCGTTTCCCAGAGTTAGCAGTCTTTACGTTCTGTCTCCCTTTCTGATGTTTCCCACACATTTCTTCTCCCTTCCCCTATATTCCCTTTCACTATTATTTATATTCCCCAAGTGAATGAGAACATACAATGTTTGTCCTTCTCGAATTGACTTACTTCACTCAGCATAATACCTTCCAGTTACTTCAACCTTGAAGCAAATGGTGGGTATCTGTCGTTTCTATTCGATGAGTAAGGCCCACCTTTTCTCTCCCTTGATCTTCTGAGTCTCCTATGATATGAATGTTATTATTTTAATAAGTGGCTGAGTTCCCTAAATCTGCCTCTGTGGTCTATAACCTTTCTTGTTTTGAAGGCTTCCACTTGGGACTGCATCTCATTTATAGCATTTTTAACGTTTGCCTGACTAAATTTTAGTTCTTTTATTTCTACATTAAGGGATTCTCTAGTTTTCTTCTGTGCTCTTTTTCCAGCCCAGATGCTATCTTTATAATCATTGTTTTAAACTGTAGTTAGACATCACATACTTGTATCGATGGACTTCTTGGCTGTGAGTACTACCTCATGTTATTTTATGGAGGTGAATTTCTCGATCTCATTACCTTTTCCAGAAAAGAAAGAAGGAAGAAAAAGAAAAACAATAACAACTGCCCTTCCCCAAAAAAACCACTAGATTATTTTGGCTTCCTTGGTAAAAGATTCTAAATACCAAAATAACAAACAAAATTAAAGTTCCATGAAAGTAAAAATAAGAAATATATAAGGTACATACATAAAAAATAAAATAAGGCAATTAATAAAATAGAATCAAAGAAAATAAATGATAATAAAGCGCAAAGTACAAAGGAAGCTAGACCCTACTTTCCAGGCAGCGCTGAGGATCTGCATTCTCTGTGGTCCGACAGCTTGGTGGCCGCGAACGGTCTGTGCCGGGTCTGGGGATGGTCCATGGTGCTGATTGTCAGGTGCACATCTGCCTGGGAGATGCACCTGCGGGGTCAGGGGCGGGGTGGTCTTCAGCGCCTCTGGCCTCCAGCGGGTGGCGCCGTGCTGTTCCCTGAGACTCGGCGCTGTTTGGCATGATGCAGGTGGGGACACTGGGTCCTCTGGTTCTGGGGCTAAGCATCCCGCCCCCCAGTCTACAGGCCCTCCACAGACTAGCCCCCAAGCGCATCTCTCAGAACCCTGCTTTCACTTTGCCCGTGTCCGACCTGCTTTTGGTTTTGTTTTTTTATCTCAGACTGTTGTGCCCAAGATTGCAAATCTGAGAAAGCACGGAAAGCCCACACCGATGCAAACACATGAGGGTTTATTTACAAGCTTGAGCTTGTGTCCAAGTATGCCCGACACAGCGGAGCAGGGACTTGGACCCTGAGGTGGGTTTTTGCTTAGTTTTAACGGCTGGTCTCAGGGACCTCCAGAAGGGCTAGAACAATTCCTCAAGTTCTGTTTACATTTTGATATGGGGCCTTCAAGGGCATTGAGCTCTGTTCTCGTTCTAATAGGGGCTTCCTGCCATTGGCCTGGGCTCAGTTTTGATTCAATTGTGGGGCGTTCTAGGATATTAAACTGTAAACAGCAAAGGTTCCACACCTGGAAGGGGGACGTCACACTGTCCCTATATGCTGAAGATGCGGTACTGGAAACAGGAAACCTGGGAGCCTCCACCAAAACCTGTTAGAACTAAGGAGTGAGTTCAGTAAAGTCAGGGGACACAAACTGACCCTACAGAGCAGTGTAGCCTTGCTGTGTCCCGACAATGAGCACCCAGGAAGGAAATGAAGGACGTGACTCCCTTCTCAGGAGCATCAAGGAGAATAAATAATGAGACTGAACCAAAGGAGCACAAGACTTGTGCACTGAGCCATACCAGTCTCTGGGAGGCTATCCTGGGCTCGTGGGGTGGGAGCCTCATCTTGTGAAACTGTCCGCAGTTCCTGAAGCCACCCTCAGTTTCAATGTCATTCCTATCAAAATCATGGTGGCAGATGTTAGAAATAGGAAAAGAAAAACCCATAACATCCATCCACCCCCACAAATGACCCCGGACAGCAAATCAGTACTGGAGGAGCAGGAGAGAGCGGGATGCAGCACTTCCCTATTTCAAACAATGTCACAGAGACACAGGATAAAGCATTGTGGTTCTCGGGCCCCCAGCTGGCTCCGTTGGTTAAGCGTCTGACTCCTGACCTCACCTCCGGTCCTGATCTCAGGGGTCGTGAGTTCTAGCCCTGGGCTGGGCCATGGACGAGGCATGGAGCCTACTTAGGCAAACCAGTCCCACGGGGGATGGTCCTGGCATAAGCTGAAGGAGCAAAACAGTCCAGAAGGAAATGTGCTCTGATACAGCTGATTTTTTTAATTTAATTTAATTTAAACCAAATTAATTATGGATAGTGTATTATACTTTCAGAGGAAGAATTCAGGGATTCACCAGTTGGAGATAACAGCAGTGCTCGTGACATCATGTGCCCTCCTTCATGCCAGTCCCCTGTTAACCCCCCCGCCTCCAACGACCATCAGTTTGTTTCCTATCATTAAGAGTCTGTATTTCCTGCATCAGTTTTCATCTTATTTGTTGTTCCTTCCCTTCACAGTTGTTATCTGCTTTGCTTCTTTAATTCCACCTATGAGTGACACCACACGGTCATTCTCTTTCCCGACTGACTTATTTCATTTAACATGATCCCTCTAGTTCTATCCATGTCATTGCAAATAGCAAGATTCATTTTCTTTGATAGCTGAGTGCCATTCCTCTGTCTGTGACCATCATCTATCTCCCATCCTTTTTATCCATCATCTGCCACAGGGCACCAAGGCTTCTGCCACAGTGTGGCTACTGTGGACCCGGCCGCTGTGGACATTGGGGTGCAGGTGTCCCGAGTCTCACTGTATCTGTATCTTTGAAGTGAGCTCAGGCCGTTCACCTGCTGGTCGCAGGGCGGCTCTATTTGTAACTTACTGAGGAGCTTCCACACTGTTTCCAGGGTGGCTGCACCAGCCCGCAGTCCCGCCCACAATGGAAGAGGGTTGAGTGAGTTTTGCGGGACATGGAAAAAGTCTGCTCCACATTTAATTTCACGTCCTGTGGGCTCCAATTCCTTGTCCTTAAGTATTTCTGAGGAAGCCGTGTGTTGGGCTCCATTTCAGTGAGACGTTTCCGAAGCTAACAGGCCACAGCTGGAGCCTGAAAGGAGGCAGGTGTGTCCCCTGGAGCACGCACTACCTCCTGCACAGCCTCCTGCAGCACCTGAGCATCCCGCAGGGGGCACCCGAGCCCAGGCCCAATCCAGTGGGCATGAATGTGCAGTAGGCCTCCTCTGCCTGCACTATCAGGAGCCAGCCTGTGCTGGGGAGGCCTGAGGAGAACGTCGGGACGTGTGCACCCTGATGAGCCACAGCTTCAGGAAATTGTGGGCTCGCATCCACACTGAAAGGAGCCCCTGGGCCTCCTCAGGGCCCACGGGGAGTATTCAGGAAGATGTGGTCCCGTATCCACGCGGACAGGAGCCTCTGGGCCACCTCAGGACATAAATTGAGGCTTCTGGAAGCTGGGGGCCGCATTCACGGTGACAGGAGCCCCGGCCTCCTCAGAACCCTCAGTGACGCTTCGGGAGGATGTTGTGTCACATCGACACAACAGGATGCTGACTCCTTAGTACCCCCGGTGTTGACTTGGGGAAATATGGGATGCGTCCATGCAGACAGAAGACCCCAGCCTTGTCAGGGCCTGTGGTGAGGCCTAAGAAAAATGTGGGTGCCGCATCCACACTGACAGGAGTCTCCAGCCTCCTCAGGACCCACTGTGAAGGTTTGGGAAGATTTGGGGCCATATGTATGCTGACAGGAGCCCCCAGCATCCTCAGGTCCTATGGTGAGGCTTGAAGAAAATGTGGGGCCACCTCAACACTGACAGGACCCCCGTCCTCCTCAGGCCCTGCACTTTGGCTTCAGGAAATATAGGGCTGCGTCTATGCTGACAGGAGCCCACAGCTCCTCAGGATGCACGGTGAGTTTTCTGGGGGATTTGGGGCCATGTCCAGGCTGACAGGAGACCCCGGCCACCTGAAGACCTGCTGTGAGGCTTCCAGATGATGTGAGGCATAGTCCACAGTGACAGGGGACCCAGCGTCCTCAGGACCCGCTGACTATGACTCAGGAAGACGTGGGGCCACGTCCGCACTCACAGGAGCCCTGCTTCCTCAGGACCCCCTGGAGGACTCGGGAGTCACCGTTGGGGGCCACGTCCACATCAGAAGGGACTTGTCAGAACCACAGGGTAAGTGAATGGGTAGAATGAATGGTAGGGTCAGGGGAGGGGAGGCAGTTGGTGGTTAGGCTTAGGTTAGATGTTAGGTGTTTGTGATTAAGCTTATGGTTATGGATTACAGGTTAGGGTGAGGGATAAGGGTAAGGGTCAGTGGTTAGGAGTTAGGATGGGGGTTAAGGATTAGGGAACAGGGTTAGGGTTAACAACAGGATTTAGAGTTAGGTTTAGGGTTTGGAGGTGGGGTTAGGGTTACGGTTACAGTTAGGGTTGGGCTTAGGTTTGCAGTTAGGGTTAGGGGTTAGGGTGTGAGTCAGGGTTAGGGGTAAGTGTTAGGGGTTAGGTTAAAAGGGCTAGATTTAGGGATAGGGCGAGGGTTAGGTTTAGGATAGGTGTTAGGGGTAGGGTTAGGGTTAGTGTTTAGTTAGGGTTTAGGGTCAGGTCAGGGTCAGGTCACGGTTTTGGAAAAGGGTAAGAGACAGGTTTAGGGAGTGGTTTAGGAGTTAGTTTTAGGGTACAGGTTAGAGTACCATTTGGGGTATGAGATAGGATTAGTATTAGAGGGTTAAGGTTAGGGTACAGGTTAAGGTTAGGAATAGGATTTGAGTACATTAAGTTAAGGTTAGGGTTAGAGGTTAGGGTTAGATTTAAGATAGAGGTCAGGGATAAAGGTTTAGAATAGGTTTAGGAGTTAGGGTGAGGGTTGGCAGGAAGGTTCAGTGAATGTGTTTTGGTCTTGGGGTTTGTGTTTGGTTGTCGATTAGTGATGGGACTTCTTTAAGGTTTAGGTTAACATTAGGATTAAGTGTAGGGTTAGGGTTATGTCTGTGTATGGTGAGAGTTTGGGTCTTGGAATGTGCCTACGCTGGGACTCCTACTATCTTGGGTAGTTTAGTTTTATGCACTCTATTTAGGTTTTGGGTTCACAGATAGCCTGTCTCCACCAAGTCAGTGACCTCCCCAGAGAATCAAAATCCAGGCTTCTGCTGGGGTGAGAATAGACATGGCAGGCTTCACCCGAGCTGAGCTACGGAGGGGATTTGTGGCTCTAAAGACTCTTTATTTGGATTTTTAGTTGCGTTTCGGATTTTATCTCTAGTGCGCACACGTTTCATCAATACTACCAATTATTATTTTAAAGTTTTACTTCAATTCCTGTTTGTAAACACAGTATGATATATTTTCAGGTTTGCCACTTAGTGATTCAACCCTTGGATACAACACCTGATACTGGTTACAGGTGCCCTCCACTGTCCCTATCCCCTGATTCCCCATCCCCCCACCTTCCTCTGATATTTATTAGTTTATTCTCTGTGGTTAAGAGTGGGTATCTTGGTTTGCTTCTCTCAGCTCCTTGTGCCCCTTTGCCAGTTTGTTTGGTTTCTTAAAATTCACATGTGAATGCAATTGTATGGTATTTGGTATCTATCTTTCTCTGACTGAGTTCATTTAGCATAAATCCTTTTCACTCCTTCCACGTCATTGTAAATGACTTCATTTCATCCCTTCTGATGACCGAGTGATGTTGCAGTGTGTATATTTACCACATCATCTCTGCCCATTCATCTGCCGATGGACATGTGGCCTGTATCCACAGTTTGGCTGTTGTTGATAACGCTGCTACAAACACTGGGCTGCGTGTCCCTCCTCGAATCTTCTAAAGTACTTTTGTATCCTCGGGGTAAATACCCAACTCTGCTATTTTGGAATCGTATGTTAGCTCTATTTTTAACTTCTTTTTTAAAAAATTTTTTTATGAATGTCACAGTGAGAGAGGCAGAGACACAGGCAGAGGGAGAAGCAGGCTCCATGCACCAGGAGCCCGATGTGGGATTCGATCCCAGGTCTCCAGGATCGCGCCCTGGGCCAAAGACAGGCACCAAACCACTTCACCACCCAGGGATCCACTTTTTTTAACTTATCGAGGACCCCCCACACTGTTTTCCACAGTGGCTATATCTGTTCGCATGCCCACCAGGAGTGTAAGGGGGCTACCCCTTCTCCATAGCCTCACCAACACCTGTTGTTTCTTGAGTTGTTAATTTTAGCCATTATGACGGAGGTCAGGTGACATATCCTTGTGGTTTTGATTTGCATTTCCCTGATGATGGGTGACGCTTATTGTCTTTCCGTGTGTCTGGTGGGCATCTGGCTGTCTTGTCAGAGACAAAGTCCATTCATTTTTCTGCCCATTTCCAGTTGCATAATTTGTTTTTAGGATCTTGAGATTTTTATTTCCTTTATGTGTTTTGCATACTAACTCTTCATTGGATGTGTTGTTTACCAATGTCTCCTTTCATTTTGTATGTTGCCTTTTAGGTTTGGTTGTTTCCTTCACTTTGCGGAAGCTTTTCAATTTGATGAAGTCCCAATAGTATTTTTGCTTTTGTTCCCTCACCTCAGATGAATATATAGAAAGAAAATCCAGTGGCCAATGTCAAAGACGTTGCTGCCTATCTTTTCTTCTTTGATTGGTTTCAGGTCTCACATTTAGGTCTTTCATCCATTTTGAATTTATTTTTTGTATATATGGTGTAAGAAAGTGGTCCAGTTTCATTCTTCTGCATGTGGCTGCCTGGTTTTCCCAACACCATTTGTACATATCCTGGTGTCAGGGTTAGGGTTTGTTGAAGAGAGTGTCTTTGTGCCATTGTATATTCCTTCCTGCCTTGTTGTCGATTAATGGATCATAGAGTTACAGGTTTGTATCTTGTTTCGGCTTTCCATTCTATTCTATTGATCTAAGCGTCTCCTGTTGGGAGATTCTTGATTGCTGATTCAATTTCTCTGGCTGTTATCTGTGTGTTCAAGTTTCTTATTTCTTCCTTTATCATTTTTGCTATGTTATATATTTCTAGGAATTGATCTATTTCTTCCAGGTTCTAGGTTGCTGGCATATAATTTTTCATAATGTTCTTTTATAATCATTTATATTTCCCTAGTGTTGGTTGTTATGTCTCTTTTCTCATTTGTGGTTTTATTTGGGTCCATCACATCTTTGTATCTGTTTTCTTTATTAAAGATTTTATTTATGTATTCATGCAAGACACAGAGATGCAGAGATATAGGCAGAGGGAAAATGAGGCTTATGCGGGGAGCCTAATATGGGACTTGATCCCCCAGGAACCCGGGATCATGACCTGAGCCAAAGCAGATGCTCAACCACTGAGGCACACAGATGCCTTGCTGATTCAATTCCTTTGCTAGTTATGGGTCTGTTCACATTATCTATTTCTTCCTATTTCAGTTCAGCTCATTTGCATATTTCTAGGGATTTGTCCATTTCCTCCAGGTCTCCCAGTTTGTTAGCGTATAATCTTTCATAGTATTCCCTTATAATTGTCTTATTTTTCTGGTGTTGATTGTGATCTCTCTTCTCTCATTTGTGATTTTTATTTGTTTAGGTCTTTTCTCTTTTCTCGTTGATAAGCCTGGCTAGGGTTGATCCATTTTATTAATAATTTTAAAGAACTAGCTCTTAGTTTTGTTATTCCATTCTACTGTTTTTTTGTTTCTGTATTGTTTATTTCTGCACTCATCTTTATTTTTTCCCTTCTTCTGTAGGCTTTAGGCTTTGTTTGCTATTCCTTATTCAGCTCCTTCAGGTGTAGGGTAAGTATGTGTATTGGAGACTTCTTGTTTCTCTTGAGGTAGGCCTGTATTGCTATGTACTTCCCTCTTAGGACTGCCTTTGCTACATCCCAGAGGTTTGGAGAAACATGTTTTCATTTTCATTTGTTTTAAATTTCCTCTTTAATTTCCTGGTTGCTCCATTCATTCTCTAGTAGGATGATCATAAACTCAACATATTTTTGGTCTGTCCAAATTTTTTCTTACTGTCGACTTCCAGTTTCATAGCGCCGTGGTCCAAAAATGTACATGGTGTGATATCAACCTTCTTGTACCTGTTGTACCTGTTGAGGGCTGATTTGTGGGCCCTGATATGATCTGTTCTGGAGAATGTCCCATGTGCAATTGAACGGAATGTGTATTCTGCTTTCGGATCTAATTTTGTGACTATATCTGTTGAGTCCCTGTGGTCCAGTGTGTCAAGGCTATTGTTCCCTTGTTGATTTACTGCTAGACGATCGGTCCATTGCCATAAGTGGGTGTTGAAATCCCCTGTCAGTGTATTATTATCAGTGGGTCCCTGTACGTTTGTTGTTAATTGGTTTCTATATTTAGGTACTCCCATGTTGGCAGCATAAATATTTAGTTCTTTGATCTTGATTGAGAGTCTTTTTAATTATGAAATAATGTTCTTCTTCATCTCTTCTTACAGTATTTGTTCTTTCTTTTTGGTTTTTCCTCTTTTTGAGATTTAAATATTTTATTTATTTTTTCATGAGAGATACACAGAGAAGCAGAGGCAGAAACATAGGCAGAGGGAGAGGCAGGCTTCCCTAAGGGAGGCTGATGTGGGATGCGATACTGGGATCCCAGGATCACACCCTGAGCCAAAGGGAGATGCTCAACCACTGAGCCACCAGGTGTCCCCCAGGGTTTGGTTTCAAATCTCGTTTGTCTGATATAAGTATGGGTCCTCCAGCTTTCTTTTGATATCCATTAGCGTGGTAGATGATTTTCCCTCCCCTGATTATCAGTCTGCTGCTGTGTATAGGTATAATGTGAGCATCTTGTAGGCAGCATACAGATGGATCTTGTTTTTTTAATAACAGTTTTATTTATAACAGAGAGAGAGAGGGGCAGAAAATTAGGGAGAGATAGAAGCAGACTCCCCACCAGGAGCCCAATATGGGACTTGATCCCAGACTCCAGGATCACACCCTGAGTCAAAGCCAGAGGCTTAATCCCTTGAGCCACCCAGGCATCCCGGATCCTGTGTTTTAAGCCACTCTGATACCCTATATCTTTTGATTAGAGCATTTAGTCTATCAGCATTCAGAGTGATTATTCAAAGATATGAACTTTGTGCCATTGTGTTACCGGAAGAGTTGGTGTTCCTGGTGACGTTTTCTGGGCCTTTCTAGTCTTTGTTGCTTTTGGTCTCTTTTTTTTCCCCCACTAGAAGAGTCCCTCTTAAAATTCCTTACTGGACTGGTTAAGTGGTCATGAACTCCTTTATATTTTGCCTGTCTGGGAAAATCTTTCTCTCTCCTTCTCTCCTGAATGACACCCTTGCTGAAGCAAGAATTCATACAAATTGGACTCCAATAAAAAGAAATTAAAGACATAAAATAAATTTTTGTTATTATGATTGAGGAAAATGGCATTTAGGAGGAGAACCAGAAGCTGAAAGAGAGGAGGACAGATTTCACCATCTGTAGCCTTCACCGGGACATGATGCCCTTTCCAAGGAGGGGCCTCCCCTCTGTAGGATGCATCCTGCCCCTCTGTGCTCCTTGTTGGAACCCAGGAGGCACATCTCTGTGCCCCCAGCACCTCTGCTGTCGTGGTTTATTGCGTCTTTCATGTATCCTCTTGGGGACCACAGCGTCGTGTGTGTAACCATCTGGTTGCAGTTAGACAACATTGGGGGTTCCGACTTTTGTTGGTTTTGGGGTGTGTGTGTCTATCACATGTAGCTATCACGTGCAGCTATCGGATCCTCTGGCTGGGTCACCCAAATGCCGAAATGGTTGACACAACATCATTTTTGGTGCTGGCGCTGGGCGGTTAGCAGGGCTCTCCTGGCAGACCTGGGGCTCGCTCATGCAGTGACCTTCTGCTGGAGGGTCAGCTGAACTGGAAGGTCCGGCTTGGCCATATTCTTATGTGTGGCAGTGGGTCCTGCCATGTGCTGCCTGCTTATCTTTTCCCTGATGCCTCTCCAGCAGGGAGCCAGACCTCGAGGCCATCCTGGCGGGAGCTCCTGAGGAGCCAGCTGCCCATGGTGGGGAGCGCCGGGGCTGCCTGTGTTTGGGAGTCTGGTTTGGGATGGGGCTGGTGTTCCTCGGTCCCCTGTGCTGCCTGGCCTTCAGGACAAGCCCCATGCTCACCCAGCCCCTATTCACTAAGGCGAGGAGGGTGCGCTCCACATGCTGGTGTCAGAGATCTAGCACCACAAGGTGTGCACGCTGAGTACACCTTGTGAGGGTGGGCCCAAGTGCGTGAGCTGCAGTGAGGGACCCAGTAAATTTAACAAAAATCCCTTACCCCTGGACAAGTAGAACAGGACTGATTCCATTTTGTGCTCCACCCGCCACCTCCCCTATGACCCCCACATGACCTGCTTATTGCTTAAGGCGCTGCCCCACCCTAGTCAGGCCGCTGGGCACACCCTAATTGGAAATCGGCTCATAACAATGTAACCCTGCTTTGTGTCCCCCAAAACTGTGGGACGATTCTGACCAAAGTAGTAGGGCATCTCAAGTGGGTACTATAGGGTAAGGTGTAATTTAATCAGCCACCAGCCTGTGGACCGACATGATCGTGCAACTTTCTGCGTATCCCATGTGCCACGGGCCCCTATAAAGCTGCTATGCCTCTTAGTCTCGGGATCCACGTCCCTCCTCCGCTGTGTCTGGTGCAATTAGACCCAAGCTCCAGCTTGTAAAGAAACCCTTGGGAGTTTCCATCGGTGTGGGCTCCTTGGTGGTTTCCCTGATTTACAATCTTGGACACAACACCAGGACCTGGTGTCCTGACATCCCTTCCAGGGCCATGCTGACCGCCCCACAGGCCCTCTGTGCCCCAGGCACACAGGCACGGGGATGCGGGGAGGGGAGGAAGTGCCCCGTAACTCAGCCATCTGCGGCCCTCCGGACAGAGGGAACACAGACCTCCCACGTCGCTGTGCACAGAACCTGGTGACCTGAAGCTCCCTGGCTGTCACTCTGTCCCAGCCCATCCTGGCCCGGTGGGCAGAGCCTGAGTCCCAGTAAAGTCTGTGGGTCCTGACCCTGGTGTCTGGCCGCCCCCGTAAGGCACATGGGGACATCAGCTGTGTGTATTTGGCGGCCCCCCTGCAGGGGGTGTTTGGGGCCTGGATGGTGTCCCTTCCTCCTCTCTGGGTGTCTCTCCACGCCCCATACAGAGTTCTGGGAGACACAGAAATGGCCTGGCTGTGCATTTTCACACCACAACACTTTATTGACTTTCTACAGCAAACGGGCTCAGAGCTTATTGCACGCCTTCTCCTGGGGAGTGTGACCTTTCTGTCCTTTAGGGGAGGGCAAGAATCACACAGGGTGGGGGGGCGGGTGCTAGAGTCCACATCGTGGAAGCATGTGTGGACTCTGGGTGGCAGCGTGTGTCCTGAGATTTCAGCCTGAGTGACTATTCTGAGGACAGAAGAGATGACCTGGACCTTCAGCTCATGGGCTCCTGCACTGGGACCTGCAGGGCAGCTGGACCCCGGCCTTGCGCCCTCTGGGGCCCCAATACCTGGAGGAGCCTACCTTCTGGTGTGGGGTCGGGTGGGGCCAACCAGCCTATCCATCCTCTCCCCACCCTGGGGTGTCCCGGGATCCCCCAGCCTGCCCTAGGTCAGCGACCTGGATCTGTGGGGCACACCCAGGGCCCAGGAGGCCACATCCAGCTGTGAGAGGGCTCGCTCAGCCTGGGGCCAGAATCCAGGGCTAGCCAGGACCATGGGGGCCTGGATCCCATTAGACTTTGTGTTGGGTCTGGGTGGGGCTCAAATCACCTGAGCCCCCACCGAGCACGGGGCCAGGTCAGCCCAGGTCCCTTTGGGTTAGGGGCTGGTGTCCTGTGCAGGGTGTGCCGCCTTCCAGGAGGGACAGTGGGCAGATGCAGGGCCTAATGTGTCCTCTGCACCACTCAACTGCACCCACCATTTCGGGTATCCTTGCCTTCCCTCCTCCCTGCAACCCCTGGGTTCTCTATGGGACAATCAGGCTTCTGATGGGAGCAGGGTATCCAGAGAACCCCGGGGAGGCTGAGCATGTCCCACAGGGGGCAGCTGCACTGGGCCCTTGCTGGGGGCCGATGGTGTGGGGGTGGATGGTGTGGGGCAGGGATATGATTGTGGTGGTATATTAGTCCAGTACAAATATTAGCTAATGAATCAATATTAAAATAGTTGCATTAACCAAAGACCATACTTTATTCAGAATTCCTTAGTTTTTGCTAAGTTACCATCCCTCATATCACATTCCAATTGTACTCATGTTTTCTTAGGCTCCTCTGGATTTTGACAGTCTTTCAGCCTTTCCTTGTTGTCGTTGAACTGGAACACTTTGAGAAGTAGAGTATTTTGTAAAATTTATCTCAGTTGGGAAATGTCTGTTGTATATCTCATGATTGAACTGTTTTTTTGGAGTATATACAGAGATATAATGGCATTTTTATTATATCATATAAAGGATAGATATTATCAACATGATTTATCAGTCTTGGTATTGATCTGATCATCTTGCTGAGGTAGTGTTTGTCAGCCTTCTCCATAGTAAAGTGATTCTTTTTATTATTATTATTATTATTATTATCATTTTTATATTAATATTTTCATATTATATTTTGTAGAAGGAAGTAACTGTGTATTACACACATAAGAGTGGGAGGCTATGCTAATCAACTTGAGGGTGGAATGTCTGCACAACTTCTTTGAAATTCTTCTACATGGGAGATTTCTCTTCCTTCTGGGTTTATTTGTTTCTTTTTCAGGATGTTATTTATTTATTTGAGAGAGAGAGAGGAGAGAAAAACATGAGTGAATGGGGCAGATGGAGAAGGACAAGCAGGTTCCCTGCTGAACAGGGAGCCTGCCTTGGGACCTGGATCATGATCTGAGCCTAAGGCTGAAGCTTAACTGACTGAGCCAACCAGATGCCACTTTTTCTTTCTTCCTTTTTTTTAAATAATAAATTTACTTTTTATTGGTGTTCAATTTACCCACATACAGAATAACACCCAGTGCTCATCCCGTCAAGTGCCCCCCTCAGTACACGTCACCCATTCACCCCGACCCCCACCTTCCTCCCATTCCATCACCTCTAGTTCATTTCCCAGAGTTAGGAGTCTTTATGTTCTGTCTCCATTTCTGATATTTCCCAAACATTTCTTCTCCGTTCCCTTATATTCCCTTTCACTCTTATTTATATTCACCAAGTGAATGAGAACATACAATGTTTGTCCTTCTCTGATTGACATACTTCACTCAGCATAATACCTTCCTGTTCCATCCACGTTGAATCAAATGGTGGGTATTTGTCATTTCTAATGGCTGAGCAAGGCCCACCTTTTCTCTCTCTTCATCTTCTGAGTCTCCTATGATATGAATGTTATTGTTTTAATAAGTGGCTGAGTTCCCTATGTCTGCCTCTGTGGTCCATAACCTTTCTTGTTTTGAAGGCTTCCACTTGGGACTGCCCTCAGTTATAGCATTTGTAACATTGGCCTGACTAGATTTTAGCTCTTTTATTTCTACTGTAATGGATTCTCTAGTTTTCTTCTGTGCTCTTTTTCCAGCCCAGCTGCTATCTTTATAATCATTGTTTTAAACTGTAGTTAGACATCATATATGTGTATTGATGGACTTCCTGGCTGTGAGTACTACCTCATGTTATTTTATGGAGTTGAATTTCTCCATCTCATTATTTTTTCCAGAAAAGAAAGAAGGAAGAAAAAGGAAAACCAAGAGAAACAATAACAACTACCCTCCCCCTAAAAAACACTAGATTATTTTGCCCTCCTTGTTAAAGATTTTAAATCCCAAAATAAGAAACACAATTAAAGTACCATGATAGTAAAAATAAGAAATATATAAGGTACATACATAAAAATTAAAATAAGGCAATTAATAAAAAAGAATCAAAGAAAATAAATGAAAATAAAGCACAAAGTACAAAGGAAGCTACACCCTACTTTCCAGGAAGAGCTGAAGCTCTGCTGCCTCTGTGGTCTGACAACTTGTTGGCAGTGAGTGGTCTGTGCAGGGTCTCGGGATGGGCCTTGGCGCTGATTCTCAGGTGCACATCTGCATGGGAGATGCACCTGCGGTGTCAGAGGCTCGGTGGGCGTCAGCGCCTCTGGCCTCCAGTGAGTGGCGCTGTGCTGCACCCTTAGACTCCGTGCTGATGGGCGGGATGCGGGTGGGGACACTGGGTCCTCTGGCTCTGGAGCTGAGCGTCCCGCACCCCCGTCTGCAGGGGCCTCGATAGAAGAGCCGCCAACACCCCGGGTCTCCGCTGCTTCTCTCAGAACCCTGCTTTTACTCTGCGTGCGTCCGAGCTTCTTTTGGTTTTGTTTTTTTATCTCAGACTGTTGTACCCAAGATTGGGAATCCAAGAAACCACCGAGAAGCCGACACTGATGCAAACACACGAGGGTTTATTTACAAGCTCGAGCTTGTGTCCAAGTACACCCGACATAGCGGAACAGGAACTTGGACCCTGAGGTGGGTTTTAGCTTAGTTTTAAGTTCTGGTCTCGGGACCTCCAGTAGGGCTGGAGCAATTCCTCAAGTTCTCTTTACATTTTGATATGGTGCCTTCAAGGGCATTGAGCTCTGTTCTCATTCTAATAGGGGCTTCCTGCCCTTTGCCTGGACTCAGTTTTTATTCTATTGTGGGGCTTTCTAGGACATTAAGCTGTAAACAGCAAAGGTTCCACAACTGGAAGGGGAACTCACACTGTCCCTATATGCTGAAGATGTGGTACTAGAAACAGGAAACTCGAGAGCCTCCACCAAGCCTGTTAGAACTAAGGAGTGAGTTCAGTAAAGTCAGGGGACACAAACTGACCCTACATAGCAGAGTAGCCTTGCTGTGTCCTGGCAATGAGCACTCAGGAAGGAAATGAAGGACGTGACTCCCTTCTCAGGAGCATCACAGAGAATAATTAATGAGACAGAAACAAAGGAGCACAAGACTTGTGCAGTGAGCCATACCAGTCTCTGGGAGGCCTTCCTGGGCTCGTGGGGTGGGAGTCTCATCTTGTGAAAATGTCTGCAGTTCCAGAAGCCACCCTCAGTTTCAATGTCATTCCTATCAAAATCATGGTGGCAGATGTTAGAAATAGGAAAAGAAAAACCCATAACATCCATCCGCCCCCACAAATGACCCCGGACAACTAATTAGTATTGGAGAAGCAGGACAGAGCAGGACACGGCACTTTCCTATTTCAAACAATGTCACAGAGACACGGGATATAGCAGTGTTGTTCTTGGGCCCCAGCTGGCTCTGTCAGATAAGCATTCGACACCTGACCTCACCTCCAGTCCTGATCTCGGGGTTGTGAGTTCTACCCCTGGGCTGGGCCATGGACGAGGCGTGGAGCCTCCTTAAACAAACCAGACTCAAGGGTGGTGGTCCCGACATAAGCTGAAGGAGCAGAACAGAGAGTCCAGAAGGAATTGTGCCTGAACAACTGATTTTTTTAACTTAATTTAATTTAAACCCAATTAATTAACATATAGTGTATTATACTTTCAGAGGAAGAATTCAGGGGGATTCACCAGTTGCAGATAACAGCAGTGCACCTGACATTATGTGCCCTCCTTCATGCCGGTCCCCTGTGATCCCCTCACCTGTCCCCTACCCTCCAGCGACCCTCAGTTTGTTTCCTATCATTAAGTGTCTGTATTTCCTGCATCTGTTTTCATGTTATTTGATTTCCTTCCTTCACAGATGTTCATCTGCTTTGCTTCTTTAATTCCACCTATGAATGACACCACACGGTCATTCTCTTTTCCAACTGACTTGTTTCACTTAACATGATTTCTCTAGTTCTATCCATGTCATTGCAAATGGCAAGATTTCCTTCTCTTTGATAGCCAGGTACCATTCCTCTCTCTATGACCATCATCTATCTCCCATCCTCTTTATCCATCATCTGCCTGAGGGCACCGAGATACTTCACACAGTGTGGCTACTGTGGACCCAGCTGTTGTGGACATTGCGGTGCAGGTGTCCCGAGTCTTACTGCATCTATATCTTTAGAGTCAGCTCCAGGCCATTCACCTACTGGTCGCAGGGTGGCTCTATTTGTAACTTCCTGAGGAGCCTCCACACTGTTTCCAGAGCGGCTGCACCAGCCCGTGGTCCTGCCTACAGTGGAAGAGGGTTGAGTGAGTTTTTCAGGACTTGCTAAAGTCCAGTCCACATTTCATTTTGCGGTCTGTGGGCTCCAATTCCTTGTCCTTAATATTTCTGGGGAAGCAGGGTGTTGGGCTCCGTTTCAATGAGATATTTCCGATGCTAACGGGCCCTAGTGCGCACATGTGTCATCAATACTAATTATTATTTTAAAGATTTACTTGAATTCCTGTTTGTAAACACAGTATGATATAGTTTCAGGTTTACCACATAGTGATTCAACCCTTGGATATAACGCTTGGTACTGGTCATAGGTGCCCTCCACTATCCCCATCCCCTGATTCCCCATCCCCCCCACCTTCCTCTGGTATTTATTAGTTTATTCTTTGTGGTTAATAGTGTGTTTTTTTGTTTGATTCTCTCATCCCCTCCTCTGCCCCTTTGCCAGTTTGTTTGGTTTCTTAAAATTCATATGTGAATGCAATTGTATGGTATTTGGTATCTGTCTTTCTCTGACTGACTGATTTCATTTAGCATAAGTCCTTTCCACTTCTCCCACGTCATTGTAAATGGCTTCATTTCATCGCTTATGTTGACCCAGTGATGTCGCAGTGGGTATATTTACCACATTGTCTCTGCCCATTCATCAGTCGATGGACATGTGGCCTGTATCCACAGTTTGGCTCTTGTTGATAATGTTGCTACAAACACTGGTCTGCGTGTCCTACTTGGAATCTACTAAACGAGTTTTGTATTCTCGGGGTAAGTACCTAGCTTGCAATTTTGGACACATAGGGTAGCTCTATTTTTAACTTCTTTTTTAAATTTTTTTATGATAGTCACAGAGAGAGAGGCAGAGACACAGGCAGAGGGAGAAGCAGGCTCCATGGACTGAGAGTCCGGCGTGGGATTCGATCCCGGGTCTCCAGGATCGCGACATGGGCCAAAGGCAGGTTCCAAACCACTGCACCACCCAGGGATCCCCTATTTTTAACTTCTCAAGGACCCTCCACAGTGTTTTCCACAGTGGCTGCACCTGTTCGCATGCCCACCAGGAGTGTAAGGGGCTCCCTCTTCTCCATAGCCTCAACAACACCTGTTGTTTCTTCTGTTGTTAATTTTAGCCATTCTGACGGCTGTCAGGTGACATCTTATTGTGGTTTTAATTTGCATTTCCCTGATGATGGGTGACGCTGAGTGTCTTTCCCTGTGTCTGGTGGCCATTGGATGTCTTGACAGAGACAAAGTCCATTCATGTCTTCTGCCCATCTGCACTTGGATAATTTGTGTTTAGGATGCTGAGATTTATATTTGCTTTACGTATTTTGCATACTAACTCTTTATTGGATGTGTTGTTTACAAATATCTCCTTTCATTTTGTATGTTGCCTTTTATTTTTATTTATTTATTTTTTATTTATGATAGTCACAGAGAGAGAAAGAGAGAGAGGCAGAGACATAGGCAGAGGGAGAAGCAGGCTCCATGCACCGGGAGCCCGAAGTGGGATTCGATCCCGGGTCTCCAGGATCGCGCCCTGGGCCAAAGACAGGCGCCAAACCGCTGCGCCACCCAGGGATCCCTATGTTGCCTTTTAGGGTTGGTTGTTTCTTTCACTTTGCAGAAGCTTTCAATTTGATGAAGTCCCAATAGTATTTTTGCTCTTGTTTCCCTCAACTCAGAGGCATATCTAGAAAGAAGATCCAATGGCCAATGTCAAAGATGTTGCTGCCTATCTCTTCTTCTTTGTATGGTTTCAGGTCTCACATTTAGGCCTTTCATCCATTTTGAATTTATTTTTTATAAATATGGTGTAAGAAAGTGGTCCAGTTTCATTCTTCTGCATGTGGCTGCCTGGTTTCCCAACACCATTTGTTCTTATCCTGGGGTCATGGTTAGGGTTTGTTGAAGAGACTGTCTTTGTGCCTTTGGATATTCCTTCCTGCCTTGTTGTCGATTAATGGATCATAGAGTTACAGGTTTGTATCTTGTTTCGGCTTTCCATTCTGTTCTATTGATCTTAGGGTCTCCTGTTGGGAGATTCTTGATTGCTGATTCAATTTCTTTGCTGGTTATCTGTCTGTTCAAGTTTCTTATTTCTTCCTTTTTCATTTTTGCTATGTTATATATTTCCAGGAACTGATCTATTTCTTCCAGGTTCTAGATTGCTGGCATGTAATTTTTCATAATGTTCTCTTGTAAACATTTGTATTTCTGTAGTGTTGGTTGTTATTTCTCTTTTCTCATTTGTGATTTTATTTGGGTCCTTTCTCATATTTTTATCTTTTTTCTTTTTTAAATATTTTATTTATGGATTCATGCGAGACACAGAGAGGCAGAGGTACAGGCAGGGGAAAACTGAGGCTCCATGCAGGGAGCCTGATGTGGGACGTGCTCCCCCAGGACCCCGGGATCATGACCTGAGCCAAAGCAGATGCTCAACCACTGAGGCACCCAGGTGCCTTGCTGATTAAATTCCTTTGCTATTTATGGGTCTGTTCACATTTTCTATTTCTTCCTATTTCAGTTTTGCTCATCTGCGCATTTCTAGGGATTTGTCCATTACTTCCATGTCTTCCGGTTTGTTAATGTATAATCTTTCATAGTATTCCCTTATAATTGTCTTATTTTTTGGTGTTGATTGTGATCTCTCTTCTCTCATTTGTGATTTTATTTATTTATTTCTTTTCTCTTTTCTCGTTGATAAGGCTGGCTAGGGCTTGATCCATTTTCTTAATTATTTTGAAGAATCAGCTCTTAGTTTCATTATTCCCTTCTACTGTTTTGTTGTTTCTGTATTGTGTATTTCTGCTCTCATCTTTATTTTTTCCCTTCTTCTGCAGGCTTTAGGCTTTGTATGCTTTTCCTTTTCCAGCCTCTTTAGGTGTAGGGTTAGGTTGTGTATTGGAGACATCTTGTTTCTTGAGGTAGGCCTATATTGTTATATACTTCCCTCATAGGACTGCCTTTGCTACATCCTAGAGGTTTGGAGAAACATGTTTTCATTTTCATTTATTTTAAATTTCCTCTTTAATTTCCTGGTTACTCCATTCATTCTCTAGTAGGATATTCATAATCTCCACGTATTTTTGGTCTGTGCAAATTTCTTCTTACTGTTGACTTTGCATTTCATAGCCTCGTGGTCCGAAAATGTACATGGTGTGATTTCAACCTTCTTGTACCTGTTGTACCTGTTGAGGGCTGATTTGTGGCCCATGATATAATCTGTTCTTGAGAATGTCCCATGTGCACTTGAAAGGAATGTGTATTCTGCTTTATGAAGAAATTCAGACTATATCTGTGGAGTCCCTGTGGTCCAGTGTGTCAAGGCTATTGTTCCCTTATATATTTTCTGCATAGATGATCAGTTCATTAACATAAGTGGTTGTTAAAATCCCCTGTCATTGTATTATTATCAGTGAGTTCCTGTACGTTTGTTGTTAATTGGTTTCTATATTTAGGTACTACCATGTTGGCAGCATAAATATTTAGTTGTTGGAACTTTTTTTTAATAAGTTTATTTTTTATTGGTGTTCAATTGTCCAATGTACAGAATAACACCTAGTGCTCATCCCGTCAAGTGTCCCCCTCAGTACCCGTCAAATATTCACCCACACCCCCCGTCCCCCTCCCCTTCCACCACCCCTAGTTCGTTTCCCAGAGTTAGGAGTATTTATGTTCTGTCTCCCTTTCTGATATTTCCCACACGTTTCTACTTCATTCCCTTATATTCCCTTTCACTATTATTTATTTTCCCCAAATGAATGAGAGCATACACTTTTTGTCCTCCGATTGACTTACTTCACTCAGCATAATACCCTCCAGTACCATCCACGTTGAAGGAAATGGTTGGTATTTGTCATTTCTAATGGCTGAGTAATATTCCATTGTATACATAAACCACATCTTCTTTATCCATTCATTTTTCAGTGGACACAAAAGCTCGTTCCACAGTTTTGCTATTGTGGACATTCCTGCTATAAACATCAGGGTTCAGGTGTCCCAGCGTTTCATTGCATCTGAATCTTTGAGGGAAATCCCCAACATTACAATTGCTGGGTTGTAGGGCAGGTCTATTTTTATCTCCTTGAGGAACCTCCACACAGTTTTCCAGAGTGGCTTTATCAGTTCACATTCCCACCAACAGTGTAAGATGGTTCCCTTTTCTCCACATCCTCTCCAAAATTTGCGGTTTTCTGCCCTGTTAATTTTCCCCATTCTCACTGGTGTGAGGTGGTATCTCATTGTGGTTTTGATTTGTATTTCCCTGATGGCAAGTGATGCAGAGCATTTTCTGATGTGCATGTTGGCCATGTCTATGTCTTCATCTGTGAGATTTCTCTTCATGTGTTTTGCCCATTTCATGATTGGATTGTTTGTTTCTTTGGTGTTGAGTTTAAGATGTTCTTAATAGATCTTGGAAACTAGCCCTTTATCTGAAATGTCTTTTGCAAATATCTTCTCCCATGCTGTAGGTTGTCATTTAGTTTTGTTCAGTGTATCCTTTGCTGTGCAAAAGCTTCTTATCTTGATGAAGTCACAATAATTCATGTTTGCTTTTGTTTCTTTTCCATTCGTGGATGAATCTTGCAAAAAGTTACTGTGGCTGAGTTCAAAAAGTGTATTGCCTTTGTTCTCCTCTAGGATTTTGATGGACTCTTGTCTCACATTTAGATCTTTCATCCATTTTAAGTTAATCTTTGTGTATGGTGAAAGTGAGTGGTGTAGTTTCATTATTCTGCATGTGGATGTCCAATTTTCCCAGCACCATCTATTGAGGAGACTGTCTTTCTTCCAATGGATAGTCTTTACCCCTTTATCGAATATTGCTTGACCATAAAGTTAGGGTCCACTTCTGGGTTCTCTATTCTGTTCCATTGATCTATGTGTGTTTTTGTGCCAGTACGACACTGTCTTGATGACCACAGCTTTGTAGTACAACCTGAAATCTGGCATTGTGATGCCCCCAGATATGTTTGTCTTTTTTAAAATTCCCCTGGTATTCGGGGTCTTTTCTGATCCCACACAAATATTTCTTTTTAATGATACTCACATTCAGAGAGAGAGAGAGAGAGAGGCAGAGACACAGGCAGAGGCAGAAGCAGGCTCCATGCACCGGGCCCATGACATGGGATTTGATCCTTGGTCTCCAGGATTGCGCCCTGGGCCAAAGGCATGCACCAAACCGCTGTGCCACCCAGGGATCACGATTCCACACAAATCTTAAAATAATTTGTTCTAACTCTCTGATAAAAGTCCATGGTATTTTGGTAGGGTTTGCATTAAACGTGTACATTGCCTGGGTAACATTGACATTTTCACAATGTTAATTCTGCCAATCCATGAGCATGGAATATTTTTCCATCTCTTTGTGTCTTCCTCAATTTCTTTCAGAAGTGTTCTATAGTTTTTAAGGTATAGATACTTTACCACCTTGGTTAGGTTTACTCCTCGGTATCTTATGCTTTTGGGTGCAATTGTAAATGAGATTGACTCCTTAATTTCTCTTTCTTCAGTATCATTGTTAGTGTATAGAAATGCCATTGATTTCTGGGCATTGATTTTGTATCTGGCAATGCTACCAATGGCTGTATGTGTTCTAGCAATCTTGGGGTGTAGGATTTTGGGTTTTCTAGGTAGAGAATCATGTCATTGGTGAAGAGGGAGAGTTTGACTTCTTCTTTGCCAATTTGAATGCCTTTAATGTCTTTTTGTTGTCTGATTGCTGAGGCTAGGACTTCCAGTACTATGTTGAACAGCAGTGGTGAGAGTGGACATCCCTGTCTTGTTCCTGATCTTAGGGGAAAGGCTCCCAGTGCTGCCCCATTGAGAATGATATTTGCTGTGGGATTTTCATAGATGGCTTTTAAGATGTCAAGGAATGTTCCCTCTATCTCTACACTCTGATGTGTTTTGATCAAGAATGGATGCTGTATTTTGTCAAATGCTTTCTCTGCATCTAATGAGAGGATCATATGGTTCTTGGTTTTTCTCTTGCTGATATGATGAATCACATTGATTGTTTTACGAGTGTTGAACCAGCCTTGTGTCCTGGGGATAAATCCTACTTTGTCTTGGTGATTAATTTTCTTAATGTACTGTTGGATCCTATTGGCTAGTATCTTGTTGAGAATCTTTGCATCCATGTTCATCAGGAATATTGGTCTGTAATTCTCCTTTTTGGTGGGGTCTTTGTCTGGTTTTGGAATTAAGGTGATGCTGGCCTCATGGAACGAATTTGGAAGTACTCTATCTCTTTCTATCTTTCCAAACATCTTTAGTAGGAGAGGTATAGTTTCTTCTTTAAACGTTTGATAGAATTCCCCTGGGAAGCCATCAGGCCCTGGATTTTTGTGTCGTGGGTGGTTTTGGATGGCCGCTCAATTACCTCCCTGGTTATTGGCCTCTTTAGGTTTTCTATTTATTCCTGTTCCAGTTGGTAGTTTGTGGCTTTCTAGGATTACGTCTATTTCTTCTAGATTGCCTAATTTATTGGCGTATAGCTGTTCATAATATGTTTTTAGAATCGTTTGTATTTCCTTGCTGTTGGTAGTGATCTCTCCTATCTCATTCATGATTTTATTAATTTGAGTCTTCTCTATCTTCTTTTTAATCTGGTTGGCTAATGGTTTATCTATCTTATTAATTTGTTCAAAGAACCAACTCCTGGTTCTGTTGATCTGTTCCACATTTCTTCTGGTCTCGATTTCCTTGAGTTCTGCTCAAATTTTAATTAAGTCTCTTCTTCTGTTGGGTGTAGGATATATCTGCTGTTTTTTTTCTAGCTCCTTTATGTGTAAGGTTAGCTTTTGTATTTGAGTTCTTTCCAGTTTTTGAATGGATGCTTGTATTGCGATGTATTTCCCCCTTAGGACTGCTTTTGCTGCATCCCAAAGATTTTGAATGGTTGTATGTTCATTCTCATTAGTTTCCATGAATCTTTTTAATTCTTCCTTAATTTCCTGGTTGACCCTTTCATCTTTTAGCAGGATGATCCTTCACCTCTACGTGTTTGAGGTCCTGCCAAACTTATTGTTGTGATTTAGTTCTATTTTCAAGGCATTATGCTCTGAGAGTATGCAGTGGATGATCCCAGTCTATTGGTATCGGTTCAGACCCGATTTGTGTCCCAGTATGTGGTCGATTCTGGAGAAAGTTCCAGGTGCACTTGAGAAGAATGTGTATTCAGTTGAGTTTGGATGTAAAGTTCTATATATATCTGTGAAATCCATCTGGTCAGTGTATCATTTAAACATCTTGTTTCTTTGGAGATGTTATACTTTGAATACTATCAAGTATACAATGGGCTAGATTGAAGTCACCAAGTATATGGTAAGTATTATCTAAGTATTTCTTCACGTTGGTTATTAATTGGTTTAAATATTTGGCAGCTCCCACATTTGGGGCATATATATGGAGGATCGTTAAGTCCTCTTTTTGGATAGATCCTTTAAGTATGATGTGTCTCTCTTCATCTCTCATTACAGTCTTTGGGGTAAACTTTAGTTTATCTGATAGAAGGAAGGCTACCCCTGCTTTCTTTTGAGGACCATTTGAATGGTAAATGGTTCTCCAAACTTTTATTTTCAGGCTGTAGGTGTCCTTCTGTCTAAAATGAGTCTCTTGTAGACAGCAAATAGATGGGTACTGATTTTTTATCCAGTCTGAAACCCTGCGCCTTTTGATTGGGTCATTAAGCCCGTTCATGTTCAGAGTTACTATTGACAGATATGAGTTTAGTGTCATCATGATATCTATTCAGTCCTTGTTTTTGTGGATTGTTCCACTGAACTTCTTCTTAAAGGGGAATTTTAAGAGTCCCCCTTAAAATTTCTTGGAGAGCTGGTTTGGAGGTCACATATTCTTTCAGTTTCTGCCTGTCTTGGAAGCTCTTTATCTCTCCTTCCATTTTGAATGAGAGCCTTGCTGGATAAAGTATTCTTGGTTGCATGTTCTTCTCATGGAGAACCCTGAATATATCCTGCCAGCCCTTTCTGGGCTGCCAGGTCGCTGTGGAGTGGTCTGTTGTTACTCTAATGCTCCTCCCCATAAATGTCAGGGATTTCTTGTCTCTTGCTGCTTTAAGGATCTTCTCTTTATCTTTGGAATTTGCAAGCTTCACTATTAAATGTCGAGGTGTTGGACAGTTTTTATTGATTTTAGGGGGGGATCTCTCTATTACCTGGATCTGAATGCCTCTTTCCCTTCCCAGATTAGGAATGTTTTCAGCTAGGATTTGTTCAAATACATATTCTGGCCCTCTGTCCCTTTCGGCGCCCTCGGGAACCCCAATTACAAGTAGGTTTTTCTTCCTCAGGCTGTCGTTTATTTCCCTTAGTCTGTCTTCCTGGTCTTTTAATTGTCTGTCTCTTTTTGCTGAATTTCCCTCTTTGCCCTCAACTTGTCCTCTATGTCACCCACTCGTTCTTCTACCTCCTTAACCCTCGTCATTAGGACTTCTAGTTTGGATTGCTTCTCATTCAATTTATTTTTAATTTCTGCCTGATTGGATCTAAATTCTGCAGTGTTGAAGTCTCTTGAGTCCTTTATGCTTTTTTCTAGAGCGACCAGTAGCTGTATAATCGTGCTTCTGAATTGCTTTCTGACATTGAATTGTAATCCAGATTTTGTAACTCTGTGGGAGAGAGGATTGTTTCTGATTCTTTCTTTTGAGGTGAGGTTTCCTTCTAGTCATTTTGCTCAATGTAGAGTGGCCAAAAACAAGTTGAATTGGGAAAAGGAGAAAAAGAGACGAGAGAAAGAATGAAAGAAAAGAGAAAAAGAAAAAAGGAAGAAAAAAAGGAAGAAAGAGAAATAGAGAAAGAAAAATAAAGAAAGGGGGAAAAATGTCTGGGGGAAGCAATCAGAAATAAAAAAAAAGAACATGGGGGAGTATATTCTGATTCGGTATTTTAAGTCCCTTGACTTCCCCTGGAACTTGTCCGTCTAGCTGGTCTCCTGGGTGAGAGGCCTGTTGTGCTGATTTTCAGGTGTTAGCACTTGGGGGAGCTTCTCTGTCCCCTGCTTGGTGCAGGGCTCAGTGAGGGTTGTTTACCCCGTGAGGCCCCAGGAGGAACAACCCCTGTGATAGCAGCCAGCTCTGGAAACCTGGATTCAGCCCCTGCAGTAACTCCTGAGCAGACAGTCTGCAGGGTCTGGAGGCTCTGGAGCTGATTTCTGATCTGCTCAGCTCTGGGCAGGAGCGTCTTTGCTGTCCTGGGCCCTCCCGGCCTCTGCCTGTCCCGCGGAGGCCGAATCCTTGGCTGTGTCCCAGCGCCCTGTGCTCCAGGGCCTGTGCTATTGGATTCGCGCTCCTGGCCATGAGGCTGCCTCTCCCTGGAGCTGCCGCCCAGCCCCTCAGAACTGCTCCCGGCCTCGCAGCCCCCTCAGGGATCCACCGCCTGAGCACCTCCGAGTTGCTCCCGGAGCCGCACAGCCCCCTCCCTACGGAGCCTCTTCCTCTGCTGGAGGCACCGCTGCCAAGCTGCTCCCGGGGCATGCAGCACCCTCTGTGCAGAGTCGCTGCCCGAGCCCCTCTGAGCTGCTCCCAAGTCAGTGCATGTGCCCTGCAGCCTTTAGGGAGTTTGGAGCACTCTTCTGGGAGTGCAGGTGTCTCTTAGTGTCCCAGGGAGCCCGAGGACTCCCCGCCCTCCTGGGGTCCTGCTCTGACTCCCTGCGGGCACCATTCTACCCAGGAAGATTGGTGCAGATCCTGCTTCTCCGAGACAGAGCTCTCCTGTCCTGAGGACACTCGCCCCGGCCTTAGCCCGGCTCCTCACAGGACCCCTCCCCCTTGGATGCCTTTTGTTTCTTTATTTCTTTTTCCCGTCTTCCTACCTTGATAGAAGCGCGAACTTTTCTCACTGTAGCATTCCAGCTGGTCTCTCTTTAAATCACAGGCAGAATTAGAAGATTTTCAGGATGATTTGAAGGTTATATAGGTAATTTGGAGGTGACAGGTGACTTGGGGACCCTACTCTTCCGCCATCTTGCCCCTCCCCCTGTATGTTGCCTTTTAGATTGGTTGTTTCCCTCACTTTGCGAAAGCTTTTCAATTTGATGAAGTTCCAATAGGATTTTTGCTTTGTTTCCCTCACCTCAGAGGCATATCTAGAAAGAAGATCCAATGGCCAATGTCAAAGACGTTGCTGCCTATCTTTTCTACTTTGTATTGTTTCAGGTGTCACGTTTAGGTGTTTCATCCATTTTGAATTTATTTTTTATATATATGGTATAAGAAAGTGGTCCAGTTTCATTCTTCTGTATGTGGCTCCCTGGTTTTCCCGCACCATTTGTTCTTATCCTGGGGTCAGGGTTAGGGTTTGTTGAAGAGGCTGTCTTTGTGCCTTTGGATATTCCTTCCTGCCTCGTTGTCAATTAATGGATCATAGAGTTACAGGTTTGTATCTTGTTTCGGCTTTCCATTCTGTTCTGTTGATCTTAGGGTCTCCTGTTGGGAGATTCTTGGTTGCTGATTCAATTTCTTTGCTGGTTATCTGTTCAAGTTTCTTATTTCTTCCTTTTTCATTTTTTCTGTTATATATTTCCAGGAATTGATCTGTTTCTTCCAGGTTCTAGGTTGCTGGCATATAATTTTTCATAATGTTCTCTTATAATCATTTGTATTTCTCTAGTGTTGGTTGTTATTTCTCTTTTCTCATTTGTGATTTTATTTGGGTCCTTTCTCATCTTTTTATCTTTTTTCTTTTTTAAAGATTTTATTTATGGATTCATACGAGACACAGAGAGGCAGAGGTATAGGCAGAGAGAAAATGAGGCTCCATGTGGGGAGCCTGAAGTGGGATTTGATCCCCCAAGACCCCAGGGTCAAGATCTGAGCCAAAGCAGATGCTCAACCACTGAGGCACCCAGGTGCCTTGCTGATTCAATTCCTATGCTAGTTATGGGTCTGTTCACATTTTCTATTTCTTCCTCTTTCAGTTTTGCTCATTTGCACATTTCTAGGGATTTCCCAATTCTTCCTGGTTTCCCAGTTTGTTAGCATATAATCTTTCATAGTATTCCCTTATAATTACCTTATTTTCTGGTGTTGATTGTGATCTCTCTTCTCTCTTTTGTGATTTTATTTATTTAGTTGTTTTCTCTTTTATCATTGATAAGGCTGACTAGGGCTTGATCCATTTTCGTAGTTATTTTGAAGAACCAGTTTTTAGTTTCATTATTCCATTCTATTGTTTTGTTGTTTCTGTATTGTTTCTTTCTACTCTCATCTTTAATTTTTCCCTTCTTCTGTAGGCTTTAGGCTTTGTTTCCTATTCCTTTTCCAGCTCCTTTAGGTGTAGGGTTGGGTTGTGTATTGGATACTTCTTGTTTCTTGAGGTAGGCCTGTATTGCTATCTACTTCCCTCTAAGGACTGCCTTTGTTACATCCTAGAGTTTTGAAGAAACTTGTTTTCATTTTCATTTGTTTTAAATTTCCTCTTTAATTTCCTGGTTGCTCCATTCATTCTCTAGTAGAAAAGTCATAGTCTCCACGTATTTTTGGTCTGTCCAAATTTTTTGTTACTGTCGACTTTGTTTTTCATAGCCTCGTGGTCTGAAAATGTACATGGTGTGATACCAACCTTCTTGTACCTGTTGTACCTGTTGAGGGCTGATTTGTGGCCCATGATATGATCTATTCTGGAGAATGTCCCATGTGCACTTGAAAGGAATGTGTATTCTGCTTTAGGAATAAATGTTCAGACTATATCTGTGGAGTCCCTGGGGTCCAGTGTGTCAAGGCTATTGTTCCCCTGTTGATTTTCTGCATAGACGATCGGTCCATGACATAAGTGGGTGTTAAAATCCCCTATCATTGTATTATTATTAGTGAGTTCTTGTACGTTTGTTGTTAATTGGTTTCTATATTTCGGTACACCCATGTTGGCAGCATAAATATTTAGTTGTTTGATCTTTTTTTAAAAATAAATTTATTTTTATTTTTTTAATTTATTTATGATAGGCACACAGTGAGAGAAAGAGAGAGCGAGGCAGAGACACAGATAGAGGGAGAGGGAGAAGCGGGCTCCATGCACCAGGAGCCTGACGTGGGACTCAATCCCGGGTATCCAGGATCGCGCCCTGGGCCAAAGGCAGGCACCAAACCGCTGCACCACCCAGGGATCCCAAATTTATTTTTTATTGGTGTTCAATTGACCAACATACAGAATAACACCCAGTGCTCATCCCGTCAAGTGTCCCCCTCAGTGCCCATCACCCATTCACCCCCACCCCCCACCCTCCTCCCCTTCCAGCACCCCTAGTTCATTTCCCAGAGTTAGTAGTCTTTATGATCTGTCTCCCTTTCTGATATTTCCCACACGTTTCTTCTCCTTTCCCTTATATTCCCTTTCACTATTATATTCCCCAAATGAATGAGAACATACACTGTTTGTCCTTCTCTGATTGACTTACTGCACTCAGGATAATACCCTCCAGTTCCATCCACCTTGAAGCAAATGTTGGGTATTTTTCGTTTCTAATGGCTGAGTAATATTCCATTGTATACATAAACCACATCTTCTTTATCTATTCATCTTTCGATGTACTCCATGGCTCCGTCTGCAGTTTGGGTATTGTGGACCTTCTGGTGTAAACATCAGGGTGCAGGTGTCCCAGCTTTGAATTGCATCGGAATATTCAGGGTAAATCCCCAACACTGCATTTGCTGGGTCATAGGGAAGGTCTATTTTTAACTCTTTGAGGAACCTCCACACAGTTTTCCACAGTGGCTGCACTAGTTCACATTCCCACCAACAGTATAAGAGGGTTCCCTTTTCTCCACATCCTCTCCAACATTTGCGGTTTCCTGCCTTGTTAATTTTCTCCATTCTCACTGATGTGACGTGGTATCTCATTGTTGTTCTGATTTGTATTTCCCTAATGGCAAGTGATGCAGAGCATGTTTTCATGTGCATGTTGGCCATGTCAATGTCTTCCTCGGTGAGATTTCTCTTCATGTCTTTTGCCAATTTCATGATTGGATTGTTTGTCTCTTTGGTGTTGAATTTAATAAGTTCTTTATAGATCTTGGAAACAAGCCCTTTATCTGATACGTCTTTTGCATATATCTTTTCCCATGGTGAAGGTTGTTTTTAGTTTTGTTGACTGTATTCTTTGCTGTGCAAAAGCTTCTTATCTTGATGAAGTCACAATAGTTCATTTTTGCTTTTGTTTCTTTTGTCTTCATGGATGTACCTTGCAAAAACTTGCTGTGGCCATGTTCAAAACGGGTGTTGCCTGTGTTCTCGTCTAGGATTTTGATGGACTCTTGTCTCACATTTAGATCTTTCATCCATTTTGAGTTTATCTTTGTTTATGGTGAAAGAGAGTGGTCTAGTTTCATTCTTCTGAAGTTGGATATCCAATTTTCCCAGCACCATCTATTGAAGAGACTGTCTTTCTTCCAATGGATAGTCTTTCCTCCTTTATCGAATATTAGTTGACCATAAAGTTCAAGGTCCACTTCTCGGTTCTCTATTCTGTTCCATTGATCTATGTGTGTTTTTGTGCCAGTACCACACTGTCTTGATGACCACAGCTTTGTAGTACAACCTGAAATCTGGCATTGTGATGTCTCTAGATATGGTTTTCTTTTTTAAAATCCCCCTGGCTTTTCGGGGTCTTTTCTGATTCCATACAAATCTTAAAATAATTTGTTCTTACTCTCTGAAGAAAGTCCATGATATTTTGATATGGATTGCATTAAACGTGTACATTGCCTGGGTAACATTGACATTTTCACAACATTAATTCTGCCAATCCATGAGCATGGAATATTTTTCCATCTCTTTGTGTCTTCCTCAATTTCTTTCAGAAGTTTTCTATAGTTTTTAGGGTACATATCATTTACCTCCTTGTTTAGGTTTATTCCTAGGTATCTTATGCTATTGGGTGCAATTTTAAATGAGATTGACTCCTTAATTTCTCTTTCTTCAGAGTCATTGTTAGTGTATAGAAATGCCATAGATTTCTTGGCAGTGATTTTGTATCCTGCAACGCTACCAAATTGCTGTATGAGTTCTAGCAATCTTGGCGGGGGAGGGGTTTGGGTTTTCTAGGTAGAGTATCATGTTATTGGTGAAGAGTGAGAGTTTGAGTTCTTTGCCAATTTGAATGCCTTTAATGTCTTTTTGTTGTCTGATTGCTGAGGCTAGGACTTCCAATACTACATTGAATAGCAGTGGTGAGAGTTGACATCCCTCTCTTGTTGCTGATCTTAGTGGAAATGCTCCCAGTGCTGCCCATTGAGAATGATATTTGCTGTGGGATTTTCATAGATGGCTTTTAAGATGTCGAGGAATGTTCCCTCTATCTCTACACTCTGATGTGTTTTGATCAAGAATGGATGCTGTATTTTGTCAAATGCTTTCTCTGCATCTAATGAGAGGATCATATGGTTCTTGGTTTGTCTCTTGCTGATACGATGAATAACATTGATTGTTTTACGAGTGTTGAACCAGCCTTGTATCCTGGGGATAAATCCTACTTTGTCATGGTGAATAATTTTCTTAATGTATTGTTGGATCCTATTGGCCAGTATCTTGTTGAGAAATTTTGTATCCAGTTGATCAGGGATATTGGCCTGTAATTCTCCTTTTTGGTGGGGTCTTTGTCTGTTTTTGGAATTAATTTGATGCTGGCTTCATAGAACGAATTTGGAAGTACTTCATCTCTATCTTTCCAAACAGCTTTAGTAGGAGAGGTATGGTGTCTTCTTTAAATGTTTGATAGAATTCCCATGGGAAGCCATCTGGCCCTGGACTTTTCTGACTTGGGAAGTTTTTGATGACTGCTTCAATTTCCTCCCTGGGTATTGGCCTGTTTAGGTTTTCTATTTCTTCCTGTTCCAGTTTTGGTAGTTTGTGGTTTTCCAGGAATGCGTCCATTTCTTCTAGATTGCCTAATTTATTTCCGTATAGCTGTTCATAATATGTTTTTAGAATCGATTGTAGTTCCTTGGTGTTGGTAGTGATCTCTCCTTTCTCGTTCATGATTTTATTAATTTGAGTCTTCTCTCTCTTCTTTTTAATAATACTGGCTAATGGTTTATGTATGTTATTAATTCTTTCAAAGAACCAACTCCTGGTTTTGTTGATCTGTTCCACATTTCTTCTGGTCTCGATTTCCTTGAGGTCTGCTCGAATTTTAATTAACTCTCTTCTTCTGTTGGGTGTAGGATCTAGCTGCTGTTTTTTTCTCTAGCTCCTTTATGAGTAAGGTTAGGCTTTTGTATTTCAGGTCTTTCCAGTTTTTGAATGGATGCTTCTATTGTAATGTATTTCCCCCTTAGGACTGCTTTTGCTTCATGCCAAAGATTTTGAACGTTTGTGTCTTCATTCTCATTAGTTTCAATGAATCTTTGGAATTCTTCAATTTCCTGGTTGACCCTTTCATCTTTTAGCAGGATGGTCCTTAACCTCCACGTGTTTCAAGTCCTTACAAACTTCTTGTTGTGATTGAGTCCTAATTTTAAGGCATTATGGTCTGAGAATATGCAGGTGACGATCTGAATCTTTTGTTATCAGTTCAGATGCGATTTGTGACCCAGTATATGGTCTATTCTGGAGAAAGTTTCATGTGCACTTGAGAAGAATATTTATTCAGTTCAGTTTGGATGTAAAGTTCTGTAGATATCTGTGAAATTTATTTGCTCCAGTGTATCATTTAAAGCTCTCCTTTCTATGGTGATGTTGTGCTTAGAAGACCTATCGAGGGTAGAAAGATCTAGATTGAAGTCACCAAGTATAAGATAATAATTATCTCAGTATTTCTTCACCATCGTGATTAATTGGTTTAAATATTTGGCAGCTCCCACATTCGGGGCATATATATTGAGGATTGTTAAGTCCTCTTGTTGGATAGATCCTTTAAGTATGATTTAGTGTCCGTCTTCATCTCTCACTACAGTTATTGGGGTAAATTTTAGTTTACCTGATATAAGGATGGCTACCCCTGCTTTCCTATGAGGACCTTTTAAATGGTAAATGGTTCTCCAACCTTTTATTTTCAGATAGTACGTGTCCTTCTCTCTAATATGAGTCTTTTGTAGACAGCAAATAGATGGGTACTGATTTTTTATCCAGTCTGAAACCCTGCGCCTTTTGATGGGGTCATTAAGCCCGTTCACATTCAGAGTTACTATGGACAGACATGAGTTTAGTGTCATCATGATATCTATTCAGTCCTTGTTTTTGTGGATTGTTCCACTGAACTTCTTCTTAAAGGGGAATTTTAAGAGTCCCCTTTAAAGTTCCCTGCAGAGCTGGTTTGGAGGTCACATATTCTTTCAGTTTCTGCCTGTCTTGGAAGCTCTTTATCTCTCCTTCCATTGTGAATGAGAGCCTTGCTGGATAAAGTATTCTTGGTTGCATGTTCTTCTCATGGAGGACCCTGAATATATCCTGCCAGCCCTTTCTGGACTGCCAGTTCTCTGTGGAGTGGTCTGCTGTTACCCTAATGCTCCTCCCCATAAAGGTCAGGGATTTCTTGTCTCTTGCTGCTTTAAGGATCTTCTCTTTATCTTTGGAATTTGCAAGCTTCACTATTAAATGTCGAGGTGTTGGACGGTTTTTATTGATTTTAGGGAGGAATCTGTCTATTTCCTGGATCTGAATGCCTGTTTCCCTTCCCAGATGAGGAAAGTTTTCAGGCATGATTTGTTCAAATACTTATTCTGGCCCTCTGTCCATTTTGGTGCCCTCTTGAACCCTAATTACATGTAGGTTTTTCTTCCTCAGGCTGTCGTTTATTTCCCTTAATCTGTCTTCCTGGTCTTTTAATTATCTGTCTCTTTTTACCTCAGTTTCTCTCTTTGCCATCAACTTGTCTGCTATGTCACTCACTCGTTCTTCCACCTCATTAACCCTCATCATTGGGACTTCTAGTTTGGATTGCATCTCATTCAATTGATTTTTAATTTCGGCCTGATTGGATCTAAATTCTGCAGTCATGAAGTCTTTTTAGTCCTTTATGCTTTTTTCTAGAGCCACCAGTAGCTGTATAATCGTGCTTCTGATTTGGCTTTCTGGCATTGAATTGTAAATCAGATTTTGTAACTCTGTGGGAGAGAGGACTGTTTCTGATTCTTTTTTTGAGGTGAGGTTTTCCTTCTAGTCATTTTGCTCAGTGCAGAGTGGCCAAAAAGAAATTGTATTGGGAAAAGGAGAAAAAGAGAGGAGAGAAAGAAGGAAAGAAAAGAGAAAAAGAAAAAAGAATAAAGGAAGAAAGAAGAAAAAGGGAATAAAAGGAGAAAGAAATAGAAAGAAAGGGGGAAAAAGGGTGGGGGAAGCAATCAGAAATAAAAAAAGAACATGGGGGAGTATCTTCTGATTCTGTATACTTAAAGTGCCTTGACTTCCCCTGGAACTTGTCCGTCTAGCTGGTCTTCTAGGGGAGGGGCCTGTTGTGCTGATTTACAGGTGTTAACACTTAGGGGAGCTGCTCTGTCCCCTGCCTGGTGCAGGGCTCAGTGAGGGTAGTTTACCCTGTGAGGCCCTAGGAGGAACAACCTCAGTGGCAGCAGCCAGCCCTGAAAACCTGTATTCAGCCCCCACAGTAACTCCAGAGCAGTCCATCTGCTGGGCTTGGAGGCTCTGGGGTGGGGCCGCTGATCTGCTCAGCTCTGGACCGGAGCATCCTTGTTGTCCCGGGCCCTCCGGGCCTCTGCCTGTCCCAGGGGAGGCCAAATCCTGGGCTGTGTCCTGGCGCCCTGTGCTTTGGGGCCTGTGCTGTTGTATTCGTGCTCCTGGCCGCACAGCTGTCTCTCCCCAGAGCTGCTGCCCAGCCCCTCTGAACTGCTCCTGGTCGCGCAGCCCACTCAGGGAGCCGCCGCCTGAGCACCTCCCAGTTGCTTCTGGAGCCACGCAGCCCCCTCTGCACGGAGCCCCTTCCTCTGCCAGAGGCACCGCTGCCAAGCTGCTCCCGGGGCATGCAACCCCCTCCACGCAGAGACCTGCCCCAGCCCCTCTGAGCTGCTCCCAAGTCAGTGCATGTGCCTTGCAGCCCTTTGGTAGCTTGGTGCACTCTCCTGGAAGTGCAGGTGTCTGTTAGTGTACCAGGGAGCCCGTGGGTATCGCCGCCCTCCTGGGGTCCTGCTCTGAATCCCTGAAAGCACCATTCCACCCAGGAAGATTGGTGCAGATCCTGATTCTCTGGGACAGAGCTCTCCTGACCGTGTGGCACTTGGCCTGGCCTTAGCCTGGCTCCTCATGGTGCCCCTCCCCCTTGGATGCCTTTTGTTTCTTTATTTCTTTTTCCCCGGCTTCCTACCTTGATAGAAGCGTGAACTTTTCTCACTGTAGCATTCGATCTGTTCTCTGTTTAAATCTCAGGCCGAATTCCTAGATTTTCAGGATGATGTGAAGGTTATCTAGGTAATTTGGTGGGGACAGGTGACTTGGGGACCCTACTCTTCCGCCATCTTGCCCCTCCTCCTGTATGTTGCCTTTTAGCTTTGGTTGTTTCCTTCACTTTGTAGAAGTTTTTCAATTTGATGAAGTCCCAATAGCATTTTTGCTTTTGTTTACCTCACCTCAGAGGCATATCTAGAAAGAAGATCCAGTGCCAATGTCAAAGACGTTTCTGCCTATCGTTTCTTCTTTTAATGTTTTCAGTTCTCACATTAGGGACTTTCATTCATTTTGAATTTATTTTTTATATATATGGTGTAAGAAAGTGGTCCAGTTTCATTCTTCTGCATGTGGCTGCCTGGTTTTCCCAACACCATTTGTTCTTATCCTGGGGTCAGGGTTAGTGTTTGTTGAAGAGACAGTCTTTGTGCCATTGGATATTCCTTCCTGTCTTGTTGTCCATTATGGGTCATAGATACATGTTTGTATCTTGTTTCGGCTTTCCATTCTATTCTATTGATCTAAGCGTCTCCCGTTGGGATAACCCTGATTTCTGATTCAATTTCTTTGCTGGTTAACTGTCTGTTCAAATTTCTTATTTCTTCATTTTTGCTATGTTATATATTTCTAGGAATTGATCTATTTCTTCCAGGTTCTAGGTTGCTGTCATGTAATTTTTCTTCTTTTTTTAATTTTTTTTAAATTTTTATTTATTTATGATAGTCACAGAGAGAGAGATAGAGAGGCGCAGAGACACAGGCAGAGGGAGAAGCAGGCTCCATGCACTGGGAGCCCGATGTGGGATTCGATCCCGGGTCTCCAGGATCGCGCCCTAGACCAAAGGCAGGCGCCAAACCGCTGCGCCACCCAGGGATCCCGTGTAATTTTTCATCATATTCTCTTATAATTGTTTGTATTTCTCTAGTGTTGGTTGTTATTTCTCTTTTCTCAGATGTGAGTTTATTTGGGTCCTTTCTCATCTTTTTATCTTTTTTCTTTTTTCTTTTTTCTTTTTTTCTTTTTTATTTTTTTATTTTTTCTTTTTTAAAGATTTTATTTATGTATTCATGAGAGACACAGAGATGCATAGGTATAGGCACAGGGAAAATGAGGCTCCATGCGGGGAGCCTGATGTGGGACTTGATTCCCCAGGACCCCGGGATCATGACCTGAGCCAAAGCACATGTTCAACCACTGAGGCACACAGTTGCCTTTCTGATTCAATTCCTTTGCTAGTTATGGGTCTGTTCATATTTTCAATTTTTTTCCTATATCAGTTTTGCTTGTTTGCACATTTCTAGGGATTTGTCCATTTCTTCCAGGTCTCCCAGTTTGTTAGCATATAATCTTTCATAGTATTCCCTTATGATTGTCTTATTTTTCTGCTGTTGATTGTGATCACTCTTCTCTCATTTGTGATTTTATTTATTTAGGTCTTTTCTCTTTTCTCGTTGATAAGGCTGGCTGGGGCTTTATCCATTTTATTATTTATTTTGAAGAACCAGCTCTTAGTTTCGTTTTTCCATTCTACTGTTTTTTCTTTTTATTTCTGTATTGTGTATTTCTGCTCTCATCTTTATTTGTTCTCTTCTTCTGTAGGATTTAGGCTTTGTTTCCAATTCCTATTCCACCTCATTTAGGTGTAAGGTTAGGTTGTGTATTACAGACTTCTTGTTTCCTGAGATAGGCCTGTATTGCTATGTACTTCCCTCTTTGGACTGCCTTTGCTACATCCCAGAGGTTTGGAGAAACATGTTTTCATTTTCATTTGTTTTAAATTTCCTCTTTAATTTCCTGGTTGCTCCATTCATTCTCTACTAGAATGTTCATAATCTCCACTTATTTTTGGTCTGTCCAAATTTTTTCTTACTGTCGACTTCGAGTTTCATAGCGTCGTGTTCGAAAATGTACAGGGTGTGATATCAACCTTCTTGTACCTGTTGTACCTGTTGAGGGCTGATTTTTGGCCCATGATGTGAACTGTTCTGGAGAATGTCCCATGTGCACTTGAAAGGAATGTGTATTTTGCTTTAGGAAGAAATGTTCAGACTATATCTGTTGAGTCCCTGTGTTCCAGTGCGTCAATGTTATTGTTCCCCTATTGATTTTCTGCATAGACGATCGGTCCATTGCCATATGTGGGTAGGTGTTAAAATCCCCTGTCTTTGTATTATTATCAGTGAGTTCCAGTACGTTTATTGGTAATTGGTTTCTATGTTTAGGTACTCCCATGTTGGCAGCATAAATATTTAGTTGTTAGATCCTGATAGTCTTTTTAACTATGAAATAATGCCTTTCTTCATCACTTCTTACAGTATTTGTTCTTTCTTTTTGAAATTAAATATTTTATTTATTTATTCATGAGAGATACACAGAGAAGCAGAGGAAGAAACATAGGCAGAGGGAGAGAGGTTCCCCAAATGGATGCCGATGTGGGACTCAATCTTGGGATCCCAGAACACACCTTGAGCCGAAGGCAGATGCTCAACCACTGAGCCTCCAGGGGACCCCCAGGGTTTGGTTTCAAATCTAGTTTGTCTAATATAAGTATTGCTCCTCCAGCTTTCTTTTCATAACCATTAGCGTGATAGATGATTTTCCATCCCCTGACTTTCAATCTGCTGTTGTCTATAGGTATAAGGTGAGCATCTAGTAGGCAGCATACCGACGGACCTTGTTATTTTAATAACAATTTTATTTTTGAGAGCATGAGAGAGAGAGAGAGAGAGAGAGAGAGAGAGAGACAGCGACAGAGACAGAGACAGAGAGAGAAAATTAGGCCAAGAGAGAAGCAGACTCCTCACCGGGACCCCAATATGCGACACGATCCCAGACTCCAGGATCACACCCTGAGTCAAAGGCAGAGGCTCAACCCCTGAGCCACCCAGGCATGCCAGATCCTGTTTTTTTTTTTTTTTTTTTTTTTTTTTTTTTTTTTTTTTTTTTTTTAAAGATTTTATTTATTTATTCATGATAGTTACACAGAGAGAGACAGAGAGGCAGAGACACAGGCAGAGGGAGAAGCAGGCTCCAGGCACCGGGAGCCCGACGTGGGATTCGATCCCAGGCCTCCAGGATCGCGCCCCGGGCCAAAGGCAGGCGCCAAACTGCTGCGCCACCCAGGGATCCCTGGATCCTGTTTTTTAAGGCACTCTGATGCCCTCTATTTCTTGTTTGGAGCATTTAGTATCAGCATTCAGAGTGCTTATTCAAAGATATGAACTTTGTGCCTTTGTGTTACCGGTAGAGTTGGTGTTTCTGGTGACGTTCTCTGGTCCTTTCTAGTCTTTGTTTCTTTTGGTCTCTTTTTTCCCCCACTAGAATAGTCCCTCTTAAAATTCCTTACTGGACTGGTTTAGCGGTCATGAACTCCTTTATACTTTTCCTTTCTGGGAAAATCTTTCTCTATCCTGAATGACACCCTTGCTGAAGAAAGAATTCATACAAATTGGACTCCAATAAAAAGAAATTTAAAAACATAAAATAAAAAAAATAAAAAAAATAAAAACATAAAATAAATTTTTGTTATTATGATTAAGGAAAATGGCATTTAGGAGGAAAAGCAGAGGCTGAAAGAGAGAAGGAAAGATTTCACCCTCCGTAACCTTCACAGGGACCTGGTGTCGTTCCTAGGAGGCCCCCCCCCCTCCGTAGGATGCTTCCTGCCCCTCTGCGCTCCTTTTTGGAACCCAGCAGGCACATCTCCGTGCCTCCAGCACCTCTGCAGTCATGGATTATACCGTCTTCCAGGTATCCTATTGGGAACCACGGCGTCATGTATGTAACCATCCAGCTGCTGTTTGACAACATTGGGGGGATTCTGACTTTTGTTGGTTGTGGGGTGTGTGTGTGTCTATCACATGAATCTATCACGTGCAGCTATCGGATCCTCTGGCTGGGTAACCCAAATGCCGAAATGGTTGGTACAACATCATTTCTGGTGCTGATGCTGGGTGGCTAGCTGGGCTCTCCTGGCTGATCCGGGGCTCGCTCCTGTAGTGAATTTCAGCCGGAGGGTCAGCTGAGTTGGAAGGTCTGGCTCGGCCATATTCCCATGTCTGGAAGTGGGTCTTGCCGAATGCCGGCTGCTTCTCTTCTCCCCGATGCCTCTCCAGATGGGATTCCGACCTCGGGGCCGCCCTGGAGGGAGCTCCTGAGGACCCGGGTGCCCATGGCGTGGAGCCCTGAGGCTGCCTGTGCATGGAGGTCAGGGTGGGGACGGGGCTGGGGTTCCTCAGACCCTGTGCTGCCTGGCTTTCAGGCCGAGCCCCATGCTCACCCAGCCCCTACTCACTAGGGCGAGGAGGGTGTCCTCCACACGCTGCTGTGATAGATCCAACACCTCAAGTTGCGCACGCTGAGTCCACCTTGTGATCGTTGCCCAGGTACGCGAGTTGCAAGTTGGAACACAGGAAATTTAACAAAAATCCCCTACCCCTGGACAAGCAGAGCAGGACTGATTCCATTTTGTGCTACACCCGCCACCTCCCCTATGACCCCCACATGACCAGCTTATGGCTTCAGGCGCTGCCCCACCCAAGTCAAGCTGCTGGGCACACCCAAATCGGAAATCGGCTCATAACAATATAACCCTACTTAATGTGTCCCCCTAAACTGCGCACCGATTCTGACCAAAGTAATAGGTCAGCTCAAGTGGATACTATAGTGTAATGTATAATACAATCAGCCACCTGCGTGTGGACTGACATGACTGTGCAAATTTCTGAATCTCCCACGGTCCACTGACCCTATAAAGCTGCTATGCCTCTTAGTCTCGGGGTCCAAGTCCCTGCTCCGCTGTGTCGGGTGCACTTGGACCCAAGATCCAGCTTGTAAAGAAACCCTCGGGAGTTTCCACCAGTGTCAACTCCTTGGTGGTTTCTCAGATTCGCAGTCTTGGGCACAACACAAGGGCCTGCTGTCCTGACATCCCTTCCAGGGCCACGCTGAGCGCCCCACAGGCCCTCTGTGCCCCAGGCACACTGGCATGGGGATGCAGGGAGGGTAGTACGTGCCCCGGAACCAGGCCAGCCCCGGCCTCCTGGACAGAGGGAGCACAGACCTCCCAGGTCGCTTTGCACAGACCCTGGTGACCTGAGGTTCCCTGGCTGTCACTCTGTCCTAGCCCATTCTGGCCCACGGGGCACAGGATGAGTCCCCAGTATAGTCTGTGGGGTCATGACCCTGGCGTCTGGCCGCCCCTGGAAAGCACGTGGGGACGTCAGCTGTGTGTGACTTGCAGTGCCCCTGCAGGGGCTGTTTGGGGCCTGGGTGATGCCCCCTCCTCCTCTCTGTGGGTCTCTCCACGCCTCATGCACCGAGTTCTGGGAGACACAGAAAAGGGCTGGCTGTGCATTTTTACACCACAACACTTTATTGACTTTCTACAGTAAACGTGCTCAGAGCCGTGGGTGCATGCCTTCACCTGGGGAGGGAGACCTTTCTGTCCTTTACGGGAGGATGAGAATCACATGGGTTGGGGGTCGAGTGCTGGAGTCCCCCACCTGGGAGCATGTGTGGACTCCGTGTGGTGGCGTGTGTCCTGAGTTTTCAGCCCGAGAGATGGTTCTGAGGACAGCAGAGCTGAACTGGACCTGCAGCTCATGTGCTCCTGCGCTGGGTTCCTGCAGGGCAACTGGACCGCAGCCTCGGACCCCCTGGGGACCCAGTATCTGGAGGAGCTTGCCTCCTGGTGTGGGTGCGGGTGGGGCCCACCAGCCTACCCCTGCTCTCCCCACCCTGGGGTGTACTGGGATCCTCAGGGCTGCCCTAGGTCAGCGACCTGGATCTGTGGGTCATGCCCAGGGCCCAGGAGGCCACATCCAGCTGTGAGAGGGCTCGCTCAGCGTGGGGCCAGAATCCAGGGCTGCCCAGGGCCATGGGGGGCTGGAACCCATTAGTCTTTGTGTTGGGCCTGGGGGGGGGCCCAAATCAACCCAGCCTCCACAGATCCTGGTGCCAGGGCAGCCCAGGTCCCATTGGGTTAGGGGCTATTGTCCTTTGAAGGGTGTGTCGCCCTCCAGGAGGGAGAGTGGGCAGAGGCAGGGCACAGTGGGTCCTTTGCACCATCCACCTGCACCCACTCTGTTGGGGACTCCGTGCCTTCCCTCCTCCCTGCCACCCCTGTGTGCTCTATTGGACACCCGGTCTTCTGATGGGAGCAGGGTATCCAGAGAACCCCAGGGAGGCTGAGCATGTCCCATAGGGGGCACCTGCACCGGGTTTGCTGGGGGCCGATGGTGTGGGGTAGATGGTGTGGGACCAGGGGCATGATGGCGTTGGACTCTGGGGGATGGTGTAGTGGAGATGGTGTTGGGGTGTAGTGTGGGTTAGGATTGTGTGGGGCTGTGTGGCTGTGAGGAGGATGGTGTTATGTGGAATGCCATTGGGGATGATGATGTAGGGGGACGATGTGGGGGTGGGGAATGAGCAGGATGGCATGGGGCCCTGTGGACACAGGGCTTCCCCTTCTTTTAAGATGCACAAGGAGACGTCTACAGTTAAAAGCGACCCCAGTCTGGGGTTTGCTGTGACACCTGCCCCTGTGGCGCCGTGTGGTCAGTGCAGGGCCCTGGCTGGACCAGGGTCATTATCTGGGGGTCATCATACTATGTATGTTTTCAAATTGCAAATTGTCTCAAATGAAATGCATAGAATTTAGAAATATATAAAGCACCGGGAGTGGGTGTCACTCTGACCCGTCCGACCCTCATGGGATTGATGTGTGTCCTGCTCCAGCCGCGGCCATGCCTCCTGGCCCCCAGGTCTGGTTCCTGCTCCCAACGTCCCCCACCGCATCCCCTGCTTCTCAGGGCGCCATCACTCTCCCCTTTGGGGTTCAGTTCCCATGGCAACCACTGGAGGCCCCATCCAACTGGCCTCCTCATCCCAGAGTCCCCGGGGTTGGGGGCATGTGGGTCATCCCCATCACCCTACCATGGAGCGGTGTGTTCTTGGCTACTGTTGCTCCCCCAGGCTTCAGAAGCCCCATTTTCCCTACCCAGAAGCCCCCAGGCCTCCCCTGGGGCCCCTAAGCCCCCTGGCCCAGCAGCCTCACCCGACCCCCTTAGCAGGCCCAAAATATAGTGTGGCTACCGAACGTCCTGTTGACGTCCAGGTCTACCTGCGTGATGTCCCTGGAGGAGACCAGGGCCTCCTCCTTCATTTCCTGTGGGAAAACCGGGGAGCAGGAGCCCGCATCAGGGACACAGACCCCGACCTGTCAGGAGCTGCCATGCTGGGCAGGGAGCCCTGGGGCCACCATGGGAGTGGGTCTGCTGAAACCTCCTGCCTTGCCCTGGGAGGCCGGGGATGGCGGGAGTGCCCACCGAGCCCATGGGACCTGTGTGAGGGCCTGTTCCAAGCTGTTGTGGGTGGGGAGGAGACTGAGGGTCAGCCTGAGGGGGAGGGGACAGGGGTCAGCCCAGGTGGGGAGGGGACATGGAGGTGTTGTGCCCAAGATTGCAAATCCGAGAAACCACTGAGGAGCCGACACTGATGCAAACACATGAGGGTTGATTTCCAAACTCGAGCTTGCGTCCAAGTACACCCGACACAGCGGTGCATGGACTTGGACCCCGAAGTGGGTTTTAGCTTAGTTTTAAGGGCTTGTCTCGGGGACCTCCAGAAGGGCTGGAGCAATTCCTCAAGTTCTGTTTACATTTTGATATGGGGCCTTCAAGGGCATTGAGCTCTGTTCTCAGTCTAATATGGGGTTTCTGGGACCTTAAGCTGTAAGCTGTTTTTTTTCTTTTTTTCCTGTAACTGAAATAATGTAAATTTTAACTCTTATTCACAGGGGCCTGGGATGGCAGTACTTGTGCTAACAGTGAACTTAAAGTGGAACCGCCTCAATTTTGTCAGCCTCCACACAGACAAGTTACTGAAGTTTAAATCTCCAAATTTTAGGGGCTGCCCTGGTGGAGACCTGTGCTCTTCCTGCCCGGGAGGGTGTCCTCACACTCTTGGCCTTTGCTGGCCTTCCCAGGAACGCGGCCCGATGAGTGCACAGGGGTTTGCAGCTTATGGCCACACAGGGCAGACAGCTGGCCCGAGTCCCGCTGCTCTCAGCCGCATTCCCACTCCTGTGCATGGGAAGAGTTGGTACCACCATCCTTGGGACCCGTGGGGTCCTGAGCCCACCCTGTCGCTCCAGGGACTGTCCCTTACTTCTCCACCTGAACACCTTAAGCCTGGTGTGTCCCCCACTCTAGGAGACTTCTGAAAGTTCACATTTTGTGCTCTGCTGCATATAATACTGTGAGTAGAACCATCAGCTGCCTCCCTGCCCTTGTGGGATCCGGGGCAATGTCTCCCCAAGATAAACTGATTGATATTTTTTAAGATTTTATTTTTCTGTAATCTCTACAGCCAACATGGGGCTTGAACATGCTACCCCAAGAACAAGAGTCCCATGTTCTTACGAACCACACTGAGCGAGTTAGGCTACCTTTGATTGATTGATACATGTTAATTGAAGCATGGGTATTGCATGTGTCAGGGCAGAAACTGAGCTCACTCTTTGAGGTGTGGTGGAGTCATTTGGACCTTGATCAATGGTAAAGAAACCATAGCTTCCCTGGGAGCCCAGGGAGCAGGGACCACATACGTGAAAATTTGATAATTTCCTTTTCTGTAGTAGTTATCTTACTGACTATTTATTTAAAGTGCTATTCAATGGTAAATGTCAATCTAGGATTAGGATACAGTGAGAACGTTCTAGGATTCAGAGGTTACTAAAGCTCCCCGTCAAGGACTCAATGTTCCAGTTCGATGCAGAGATAGGCAAGGAAGCAAAGAGTTATGAAACATGGCACTGGGGTGCCTGGCTGGCCTGGTTGGGGTATCTTGAACTCAGGGTTATGAGTTTGAACACTGTGTTGGGTATAGACAGGACATAAAATATTTAACAAATAATAAATGGATGACCAAATAAAGCTTGATATCAAAGGTAAGTGCTTGCTTATGTCTCACCTGCGACCTATTCTTGATCACCCCACTTGCACTACTTGGCGCAGATGACTTCCTCCACAAGGGACAGTCCCGCCCGAGTGGAAGTGGGCATCTTTCATTGTAAGACCTGTGGTGCCCCTCGTTCTGTAGGGAGAGAGGAGCCATGAAGGCACGAGTTCGGGGGATCAGCATACACCTAGAAAATGATTGTTTCTGAACCCTGTAGCCAGAGCTCAGCCTCCTTTTAGGACAGGATATCATAAAGAAGCCTCTTTGGTCATTGGTTTGGATGCAGGGTGGAGGGTAAACTAGAATTTTGAAGAACAAAGGAGGAGGAAATCCAGAAGCTGAAGGAGAGGAGGAAAGATTCCACCATCCGTAGCCTTCACAGGGACCTGGTGTCTTTTCCTAAGAGGGGTCCCCCTATTGAAGTATGCTTCCTTCCCCCTGCTCTCCTTGTTGGAACCCAGCAGGCACATCTCCGTGCCTCCAGCACCTCTGCAGTCGTGATTTATAGCGTCTTCCATGTATCCTACTGGGGACCATAGCTTCGTGTATGTAACCATTCGACTGCTGTTTGACAACATTGGGGGATTCCGACTTTTTTGGTTTCGGGGTGTGTGTGTGTCTATCACATGCAGCTATCACATGCAGCTATCGGATCCTCTGGCTGGGTCACCCAAACACCGAAATGATTGGCAGAACATCATTTCTGGTGCTGGCGCTGGGCAGCTAGCTGGACTCTCCTGGCCGACCCGGGGCTGGCTCGTGCAGTGACTTTCCACTGGAAGGTCAGTTGAGCTGGAAGGTCTGGCTCGGCCACATTCCCATGTCTGGCAGTGGTTCCCGCTGAGCGCCAGCTGCTTCTCTTCTCCCCGATGCCTCTCCAGCAGGGAGCCGGACCTCGGGGTCGCCCTGGGGGGATCTCCAAGGTGCCAGGTGCCCATTACGGGGAGCTATGGGGCAGCCTGTGTGTGGGAGTAGGGGTGGTGATGGGGCTGAGGTTTCTCGGTCCCCTGTGCTGCCTGGCCTTCATGCCGAGCCCCATGCTCACCCAGCCCCTACTCACTAGGGCAAGAAGGGTGCCATCTACATGCTGGTGTGAGAGATCCAGCACCACAAGGTGTGCACACTGAGTCCACCTGGTGAGGGTGGCCCAGGTGCATGAGCTGCAAGTGTGGGACACAGGAAATTTAACAAAAATCCCCTACCCCTGGACAAGCAGAGCAGGACTGATTCCATTTTGTGCTACACCCGCCACCTCCCCTATGACCCCCACATAACCTGCTTATGTCTTAAGGCGCTGCCCCAACCCAGTCAAGCCGCTGGGCACACCCTAATCGGAAATCAGCTCATAACAATGTAACCCTGCTTTGTGCCCGCCAAAACTGCACACGCTGATTCTGACCAAAGTAATAGGCCAGGTCAAGAGGATCCTATAGGGTAAGGTGTAATTCAATCGGCCACCTGCGTGTGGACCGTCACGACTGTGCAACTTTCTGTGTATCCCATGGGCCACTATTCCCTTTAATAATCATTGTTTTAAACTGTAGTTAGACATCATATATTTATATTGATGGACTTCCTGGCTGTGAGTACTACCTCATGTTATTTTATGGAGGTGAATTTCTCCATCTCATTATTTTTTTCCAGAAAAGAAAGAAGGAAGAAAAAGAAAAACCAAGAAAAACAATAACAACTGCCCTCCCAAAAAAACCACCAGATAATTTTTGCCTGGTTGTTAAAAGATTCTAAATCCCAAAATAAGAAACAAAAATAAAGTACCATGAAAATACAAATGAGAAATATATAAGGTACATACATAAAAATTAAAATAAGGCAATTTATAAAATAGAATCAAAGAAAATAAATGAAAATAAAGCACAAAGTACAAAGGAAGCTAGAGCTACTTTCCAAGCAGAGCTGAAGCTCTGCAGCCTCTGTGGTCCGACACCTTGGTGGCAGCGAGTGGTCTGTGCGGGGTCTGGGGATTGGCCATGGCGCTGATTGTCAGGTGCACATCTGCCTGGGAGATGCATCTGCGGGGTCAGAGGTGGTGTGGGCGTCAGTGCGTTGGCCTCCAGCGGGTCACACTGTGCTGCTCCCTCAGACCCGGCCCAGATGGGTGGGATATGGGTGGGGTCTCTGGGTCCTCTGGCTCTGGGGCTGAGCATCCTGCCCCCCAATCTGCAGGGGCCTCCACAGAAGAGCCCCCAAGCCCCCGGGTCTCCGCCCCTTCTCTCAGAATCCTGCGTTCACTCTACCTGTGTCCGAGCTTCTTTTGGTTTTCTTTTTTTATCTCAGAATATTGTGCCCAAGATTGTGAATCCGAGAAACCTCCAAGAAGCTGACACTGATGCAAACACACGAGGGTTTATTTACCACCTCGAGCTTGTGTCCAAGTATACCCGACAGAGCGGAGCAGGGACTTGGACCCTGAGGTGGGTTTTAGCTTAGTTTTAAGGGCTGGTCTCAGGGACCTCCAGAAGGGCTGGAGTAATTCCTCAAGTTCTCTTTACGTTTTGATATGGGGCCTTCAAGGGCATTGAGCTCTGTTCTCATTCTAATAGGGGCTTCATGCCCTTGGCCTGGGCTCAGTTTTTATTCAATTGTGGGGATTTCTAGGACATTAAGCTGTAAACAGCAAAGGTTCCACACCTGGACGGGGGACGTCCCACTGTCCCTATATGCTGAAGTTGTGGAACTAGAAACAGGCAACTCCAGAGCCTCCACCAAAACCTGTTAGAACTAAGGAGTGAGTTCAGTAAAGTCACGGACACAAACTGACCCTACAGAGCAGAGTACCCTTGCTGTGTCCCGACAATGAGCACTCAGGAAGGAAAGGAAGGACGTGAAGGCCTTCTCAGGAGCATCAAGGAGAAATAATGAGACTGAAACAAAGGAGCACAAGACTTGTGCACTGAGCCATACCAGGCTCTGGGAGGCCGTCCTGAGCTCGTGGGGAGGGAGCCTCATCTTGTGAAAATGTCCGCAGTTCCTGAAGCCACCCTAAGTTTCATTTCTATCAAAATCATGGTGGCAGAACTTAGAAATAGGGAAAAAAAAAACCATAACATCCATCCTCCTCAACAAATAACCCCGGACAGCAAATCAGTATTTGAGAAGCAGGACAGAGTGAGACGCAGCACTTTCTTATTTCCCCTGTTATGCCCCCACCCCTCCAGCGACCCTCAGTTCATTTCCTATCATTAAGAGTCTGTATTTCCTGCATATGTTTTGATCTTATTTGTCTTTCCTTCCCTTCACAGTAGTTTATCTGCTTTGCTTCTTTAATTCCACCAATGAATGACACCACACGGTCATTCTCTTCCCCGAGTGACTTACTTCACTTAACATGATCCCTTTAGTTCTATCCACATCATTGCAAATGGCAAGATTTCCTTCTCTTTGATAGCTGAGTACCATTCCTCTCTCTATGACCATCATCTATCTCCCATCCTCTTTATCCATCATCTGCCACAGGGCACCGAGGCTTCTCTCACAGTGTGGCTACTGTGGACCCGGCTGCTGTGGACATTGGGGTGCAGTTGTCCCACGTGACACTGCATCTGTATCTTCGGAGTAAGCTCCAGGCCATTCACCTGCTTGTCGCAGGGCGGCTCTACTTGTAACTTCCTGAGGGGCCTCCACACTGTTTCCAGGGCGGCTGCACCAACCCGTGGTCCCGCCCACAGTGGAAGAGAGTTGAATGAGATTTGAAGGACGTGGTAAAAGTCTGGTCCACATTTCATTTCGCATCCTGTGGGCACCAATTCCTTGTCCTTAAGTATTTCTGGGGAAGCCGGGTATTGGGCTCCTTTTCATTGAGATGTTTCCGAAGCTACCAGGCCCCAGGTGGAGCTTGAAAGGAGGCAGGTGGGGCCCATGGAGCACCTGCTGCCTCCTGCACAGCCTCCTGCAGCGCCTGAGTGTCCTGCAGGGGGCGCCCGCGCCCAGGCCCCTCGCATGGGGTGCGCTTGTGCAGTAGGCCTCCTCTGCCTGCACTAACAGGAGCCAGCCTGTGCTGGGGAGGCCTGAGGGGGATGTGGGGACACATCTACGAGATGAGCTGAAGCCTCCACAGGATCCGCGGGAAGTCTTCAGGGGGTAATTGGGTCGCATTCATGCTGACAGGAGCCCCGGTCTCCTCATGATCCGCGGGGAGTCTTCAGGAAGATGTGGGTCCACATCCACACTGACAGGAGCCCTGAGCCACCTCAGGTTCCGCGGGGAGGTTTCAGGAAATTGTGGGCCTGCATCCACGCTGACAGGAACCCCTGAGCAGCCTCAGGACCCACAGGGAGGCTTCAGGAAGATGTGGTGCCACGTCCACTCTGGCAGGAGCTCCCGAGTCCCTCAGGACATAAGTTGAGGCTTCTGGAAGTTGGGGGCCGCATTCATGGTTACAGGAGCCCCGGCCTCCTCAGAACCCTCGGTGACGCTTCGGGAGGACTTGGGGCCACATGGACACAACAAGACCCTGACTTCCTCAGGACCCCCGGTGTAGACTTGGGGAAATATGGGGATGCGTCCATGCGGACAGAAGACCCCAGCCTTGTCAGGGCCTGTGGTGAGGCCTAAGAAAAATGTGGGTGCCGCATCCACACTGACAGTTGTTTCCAGCCTCCTCAGAACCCACTGCGAAGGTTTGGGAAGATTATGGGCCACATCCATGCTGACAGGAGCCCCCAGCCTCCTCAGGTCTTATGGTGAGGCTTGAGGAAAATGAGGGGCCACGTCAACCCTGACAGGAACCCCGTCCTCCTCAGGACCAGCACTTTGGCTTCAGGACATATGGGGCTGCGTCTATGCTGACAGGAGCCCACAGCCCCCTCAGGACCCACGGTGAGTTTTCTGGGGGACGTGGGGCCATGTCCATGCTGACAGGAGCACCTGGCTTCCTGAGGACCTGCTGTGAGGCTTCCAGAGGATGTGAGACATAGTCCACAGTGACAGGAGACCTGGCGTCCTCGGGACTCACTGACTATGGCTCAGGAACACGTTGGGCCATGTCCACACTCACAGGAGCCCAGCTTGCTTGGACCCCCTGAGGACTCTGGAGGAGCCGTTGGGGGCCAGGTCTACATCAGAAGGGACTCCTCAGAACCACATGGTAAGTGAAAGTGTAGAATGAATGGTAAGGTTAGGGGATGGGAGGCAGTTGGTGGTTAGCCTTAGGTTATATGTTAGGTGTTAGTGATTATGCTTATGGTTACGGATTAGAGATTAGGTGAGGCATAAGTGTAATGGTCAGTAGATAAGAGTTAGGATGGGGGTTAGGGCAAGGGACAGGATTTAGTGTTAGGGTTAGGGTTTAGGCTCTAGGGATTAGGGCAGGAGGTTAGGAGTTGGGATTAGGGTTATGGTTAGAGTTAGGGTTGGGCTTAGATTTGCAGTTAGGGTTAGGGGTTAGGGTGTGAGTTAGGGTTAGGGTTTAGGGTGAGGGGTTAGGGTTATTGTTAGGGCTAGGTTTAGAATTAGGGCGAGCGTTAGGGTTAGGATAGGGGTTAGGACTAGAGTGAAGGTTATTGTTTGGTTAGGGGTTAGGGTTGGGAACACGTCAGGGTCAGGGTACGGTTTTGGAAGATGGTAAGAGATACATTTAGGGAGTGGGTTAGGGGTTAGTTTTAGGGTACGGGTTAGGGTACAGTTTGGGGTATGTGATAGGATTAGTATTAGAGGGTTAGGGTTAGGGTACAGGTTAAGGTCAGGAATAGGATTTGAGTACATTAAGTTTAGGTTTAGAGGTTAGGGTTAGATTTAAGGTAGCGGTCAGGGTTAAGGGTTTAGAATAGGTTTAGGAGTTAGGGTGAGGGTTGGCAGGAAGGTTCAGTGAATGTGTTTTGGTCTTGGGGTTTGTGTTTGGTTTTTGATTAGTGATAGTACTTGTTTAAGGGTTAGGTTAACATTAGGCATAAGTGGAGGGTTAGGCTTATGTCTGTGTATGGTTAGAGTTTGGGTCTTGGCCTGTGCCTGCACTGGGACTCCTAGTATCTTGGGCAGTTTAGTTTTATGCACTCTATTTAGGTTTTGGGTTCACAGATAGCCTGACTCCACCAAGTCTGTGGCCTCCCCAGAGAATCAAAATACAGGCTTCTGCTGGGGTCAGAAAAGACTTGGCAGGCTTCTCCCGAGCTATGGAGGGGATTTGTGACTCTAAAGACTCTTTATTTGGATTTTCAGTTGCCTTTCTGATTTTATGTCTTGTGCGCACATGTTTCATCAATACTATCAATTATTAAAGTTTTACTTGAATTCCTCTTTGTAAACACAGTATGATATAGTTTCAGGTTTACCACATACTGATTCAACCCTTGGATACAATGCCTGGTACTGGTCACAGGTGCTCTCCACTATCCCCATCGCCTGATTCTCCATCCCCCCCCACCTTCCTCTGGTATTTATTAGTTTATTCTCTGGAGTTAATAGTATGTTTTTTTATTTGCTTCTCTCATCCCCCCTCCGCCCCTTTGCCAGTTTGTTTGGTTTCTTAAAATTCACATGTGAATGCAATTGTATGGTATTTGGTATATGTCTTCCTCTGACTGAATTAATTTAGCATAAGTCTTTTCCACTTCTCCCACGTCATTGTAAATGGCTTCCTTTCATCCCTTGTGATGACCGAGTGATGTCGCAGTGTGTATATTTACCACATCATCTCTGCCCATTCATCTGTCGATGGACATCTGAGCTGTATCCACAGTTTGGCTCTTGTTGATAATGCTGCTACAAACACTGGGCTGCGTGTCCCTCTTCGAATCTACTAAACAACTTCTGTATCCTTGGAGTAAATACCTAGCTGTGCGATTTTGGAATCGTAGTGTTGCTCTATTTTTAACTTCCTTTTGTTAAATTTTTTTTATGATAGTCACAGATAGAGAGGCAGAGACACAGGCAGAGGGAGAAGCAGGCTGCATGCACTGTGAGTCCGACGTGGGATTCGATCCCGGGTCTCCAGGATCGCGACATGGGCCAAAGGCAGGTGCCAAACCGATGAGCTACCCAGGGATCCCCTATTTTCAACTTCTCGAGAACCCTCCACAGTGTTTTCCACAGTGGCTGCACCTGTTCGCCTGCCCACCAGGAGTGTAAGGGGCCTCCCTCTTCTCCATAGCCTCAATGACACCTGTTGTTTCTTCTGTTCTTAATATTAGCCATTATGATGGCTGTCAGGTGACATCTCATAGTGATTTTCGTTTGCATTTCCCTGCTGATGGGTGATGTTTAGTGTCTTTCCGTGTGTCCCATGGCCATCTGGATGTGTTGTCAGAGACAAAGTCCATTCATGTCTTCTGCCCATCTGCAGTTGGATAATTTGTGTTTAGGATGCTGAGATTTATTTTTCTTTTATGTATTTTGGATACTAAATCTTTATTGGATGTGTTGTTTACAAATATCTCCTCTCATTTTGTATGTTGCCTTTTAGGTTTGGTTGTTTCCTTCACTTTGCAGAAGCTTTTAAATTTGATGAAGTCCCAATAGTATTTTTGCTTTTGTTTCCCTCACCTCAGAGGCATATCTAGAAAGAAGATCCAGTGGCAAATGTCAAAGACGTTGCTGCCTATCTTTTCTTCTTTGTATGGTTTCAGGTCTCACATTTAGGTCTTTCATACATTTTGAATTTATTTTATATATATATGGTGTAAGAAAGTGGTCCAGTTTCATTCTTTTGCATGTGGCTGCCTGGTTTTCCCAACATTTGTTCTTATCCTGGGCTCAGGGTTAGGGTTTGTTGAAGAGACTGTCTTTGTGCTTTGGATATTCCTTCCTGCCTCGTTGTAGATTAATGGATCATAGAGTTACAGGTTTGTATCTTGTTTCGGCTTTCCATTCTGTTCTATTGATCTTAGGGTCTCCTGTTGGGAGATTCTTGATTGCTGATTCAATTACTTTTCTGGTTATCTGTCTGTGCAAGTTTCTTATTTCTTCCTTTTCATTTTTGCTATGTTTTATATTTCTAGGAATTGATCTATTTCTTCCAGTTTCTAGGTTGCTGGCATATAATTTTTCATAACGTTTTCTTATAATCGTTTGTATTTCTCTAGTGTTGGTTGTTATATCTGTTTTCTCATTTGTGATTTTATTTGGGTCCTTTCTCATCTTTTTATCTTTTTGCATTTTTTAAAGATTTATTTATGGATTCATGAGAGACACAGAGAGGCAGAGGTATAGACACAGGGAAGTTGAAGCTCCATGCGGGGAGCCTGATGTGGTACTTGATTCCCCAGGACCCTGGGATCATGACCTGAGCCAAAGCACATGCTCAACCACTGAGGTACCCAGGTGCCCTGCTGATTCAATTCCTTTGCTAGTTATGGGTCTGTTCACATTTTCTATTTCTTTCTATTTCAGTTGCTCATTTGCACATTTCTGGGGATTTGTCCATTTCTTCCAGGTCTCCCAGTAAGTTAGCGTATAATCTTTCATACTATTCCCTTATAATTGTCTTATATTTCTGGTGTTGATTGTGATCTCTATTCTCTCATTTGTGATTTTATTTATTTAGGTCTTTTCTCTTTTCTCATTGATAAGGCTGGATAGGGCTTGATCCATTTTCTTAATTATTTTGAAGAACCATCATTTTGTTTCATTATTCTATTCTACTGCTTTGTTGTTTCTGTATTGTTTATTTCTCCTCTCATCTTTATTTCCCCCCTCTTCTATTGGCTTTAGGCTTTGTTTGCTATTCCTTTTCCAGCTCCTTAAGATGTAGGGTTAGGCTGTGTATTGGAGACTTCTTCTTTCTTGAGGTAGGCCTGTATTGCTATGTACTTCCCTCTCAGGACTCCTTTGCTACATCCCAGAGGTTTGGAGAAACATGTTTCCATTTTCATTTGTTTTAAATTTCCTCTTTAATTTCCTGGTTGCTCCATTCATTCTCTAGTAGGATGTTCATAATCTCCACGTATTTTTGGTCTGTCCAAATTTTTTCTTACTGTCGACTTCGAGTTTCATAACGTCGTGGTCCAAAAATGTACAGGGTGTGATATCAACCTTCTTGTACCTGTTGTACCTTTGAGGGCTGATTTGTGGGCCATGATATGATCTGTTCTGGAGAATGTCCCATGTACACCTGAAAGGAATGTGTATTCTGCTTTAGGTTGAAATGTTCAGACTATATCTCTTGAGTCCCTGTGGTCCAGTGTGTCAAGGCTATTTTTCCCTTGTTGATTTTCTGTATAGTTGATCGGTCCATTGCCATAAGTGGGTGTTAAAATCCCCTGTCATTGTATTATTATCAGTGAGTTCCTGTACGTTTGTTGTTAATTGGTTTCTATATTTAGGTACTCCCATGTTGGCAGCATAAATTTTTAGTTGTTTGAACTTTATTTAAAAATAAATTTATTTTTTATGGTGTTCAATTTACCAACAAACAGAATAACACCCAGTGCTCATCCCGGCAAGGCCCTCAGTGCCGTTCACCCATTCACTCGCACCCCCCACCCTCCTCCCCTTAAAGCATCCCTAGTACCTTTCTCAGAGTTAGGAGTATGTATGTTCTGTCTCCCTTCCTGATATTTCCCACACGTTTCTTCTCAATTTCCTTATATTCCCTTTCACTATTATTTATATTCTCCAAATGAATGAGAACATACACTGTTTGTCCTTCTCTGATTGACTTACTTTACTCAGCATAATACCCTCCAGTTTCATCAATGTTGAAGCACATGGTGGGTATTTGTCGTTTCTAATGCCTAAATAATATTCCATTGTATACATAAACCTCGTCTTCTTTACACATTCATCTTTCAATGGACACCAAGGCTCCTTCCATAGTTTAGCTATTGTGGACATTCTGCTATAAACATCGGGGTGCCGGAGTCCCGGCATTTCCTTGCATCTGAGTTTTTGGGGTAAATACCCAAAGGTGCAATTGCTGGGTCGTTGGGCAAGTCAATTTTTATCTCTTTGAGGAACCTCCACTCAGTTTTCCAGAGTGGCTGCACCAGATCACATTCCCACCAACAGTGTAAGAGTCTTCCCTTTTCTCCGCATCCTCTCCAACATTTGTGGTTTCCTGCCTTGTTAATTTTCCCCATGCTCACTGGTGTGAGGTGCTATCTCATTGTGGTTTTGATTTGTATTTCCCTGATGGCAAGTGATGCAGAGCATTTTTTCATGTGCATGTTGGCCATGTCAATGTCTTCCTCTGTGAGATTCCTATTCATGTCTTTTGCCCATTTCATGATTGGATTGTTTCCTTGGGTTTGAGTTGAAAACGTTCTTTATACATCTTGGAAACTAGCCCTTTATCTGATACGTCTTTTGCATATATCTTCTCCATTCTTTAGGTTGTCTTTTAGTCTGTTGACTGTATCCTTTGCTGTGCAAAAGCTTCTTATCTTGATGAAGTCCCAATAGTTCATTTTTGCTTCTGTTTCTTTTGCCTTTGTAGATTTATCTTGCAAGAAGTTACTTTGGCCAAGTTCAAAAAGGGTGTTGCCTGTGTTCTCCTCTAGGATTTTGATGGACTCTTGTCTCACATTTAGATCTTTCATCCATTTTGAGTTTATCTTTGTGTATGGTGAAAGAGAGTGGTCTAGTTTCATTCTTCTGACTGTGGATGTCCACTTTCCCTGCACCATATGTTGTAGAGACTGTCTTTCTTCCAATGGATAGTCTTTCCTACTTTATCGAATATCAGTTGACCATGAAGTTCAGGGTCCACTTCTGGGTTCTCTATTCTGTTCCATTGATCTATGAGTCTGTTTTTGTGCCAGTACCACACTGTCTTGATGACCACAGCTTTGTGGTACAACCTGAAATCTGGCATTGTGATGCCCCCAGATATGGTTTTCTATTTAAAATTCCTCTGGCTATTCGGGGTCTTTCCTGATTCCAAAAAAATATTAAAATAGTTTGTTCTAACTCTCTGAAGAAAGTCCATGGTATTTTGATAGCGGTTGCATTAAACGTGTACATTGCCCTGGGTAACATTGACTTTTTCACAATATTATTTCTGCCAATCCATGAGCATGGAATATTTTTCCATCTCTTTGTGTCTTCCTCAATTAGTTTCAGAAGCGTTCTGTAGTGTTTATGGTTGAGATCCTTTACCTCTTTGGTTAGGTTTATTCCTAGGTATCATATGCTTTTGGGTGCAATTGTAAATGAGATTGCCTCCTCAATTTCTCTTTCTTCAGCCTCATTGTTAGTGTATAGAAATGCCATTGATTTCTGGGCATTGATTTTGTATCCTGCCACACTACCAAATTGCTTTATGAGTTGTAACAATCTTGTGGGGGAGGGTTTTGGGTTTTCTAGTTAGAGAATCATGTGATCGGTGAAGCGGGAGAGTTTGACTTCTTCTTTGCCAATTTGAATGCCTTTATTTATTTTTGTTGCCTGATTGCTGAGGCTAGGACTTCCAGTACTATGTTCAATAGCAGTGGTGAGAGTGGACATCCCTGTCTTGTTCCTGATCTTAGGGGAAATGCTCCCAGTGCTTCCACATTGAGAATGGTATTTGCTGTGGGCTTTTCGTAGATGGCTTTTAAGATGTCGAGGAACGTTCCCTCTATCCCTACGCTCTGAAGTGTTTTGATCAGGAATGGATGCTGTATTTTGTCAAATGCTTTCTCTGCATCTAATGAGAAGATCATACGGTTCTTGGTTTTTCTCTTGCTGATATGATGAATCACATCGATTGTTTTACGAGTGTTGAAGCAGCCTTGTGTCCCGGGGATAAATCCTACTTTGTCATGGTGAATAATTTTCTTAATGTATTGTTGGATCCTATTGGCCAGGATCTTGTTGAGAATTTTTGCATCCATGTTCATCAGGGATATTGGTCTGTAATTCTCCTTTTTGGTCGGGTCTTTGTCTGGTTTTGGAATTAAGGTGATTCTGGCTTCATAGAATGAATTTGGAAGTACTCCATCTCTTTCTATCTTTCCAAACAGCTTTAGTAGGATAGGTATGGTTTCTTCTTTAAAAGTTTGATAGAATTCCCCTGGGAAGCCATCTGGCCCTGGACTTTTGTGTCTTGGGAGGTTTTGGATGACTGCTTCAATTTCCTCCCTGGTTATTGGTCTGTTCAGGTTTTCTATTTCTTCCTGTTCCAGTTTTTGTAGTTTCTGGCTTTCCAGGAAAGCGTTCATTTCTTTTAGATTGCCTAAATTATTGGCGTATAGCTGTTCATAATATGTTTTTAAAATCGTTTGCATTTCCTTGGTGTTGGTAGTGATCTCTCCTTTCTCATTCATGATTTTGTTAATTGGAGTCTTCTCTCTCTTCTTTTTAATAAGACTGGCTAATGCTTTAGGTGTCTTATTAATTCTTTCAAAGAACCAATTCCCGGTTCTGTTGATCTGTTCCACATTTCTTCAGGTCTCGATTTCCTTGATTTCTGCTCAAATTTTTTTTTTAATTTTTATTTATTTATGATAGTCACAGAGAGAGAGAGAGAGGCAGAGACACAGGCAGAGGGAGAAGCAGGCTCCATGCACCGGGAGCCCGATGTGGGATTCGATCCCGGGTCTCCAGGATCACGCCCTGGGCCAAAGGCAGGCGCAAAACCGCTGCGCCACCCAGGGATCCCAGATTTCTGCTCAAATTTTAATTAACTCTCTTCTTCTGTTGGGTGTAGGATCTATCTGCTGTGTTTCTCTAGCTCCTTTATGAGTAAGGTTAGCTTTTGTGTTTAGTTCTTTCCAGTTTTTGAATGGATGCTTGTATTGCGATGTTTTTCCCTCTGAGGCCTGCTTTTGCTGCATTCCAAAGATTTTGAACGGTTGTATCTTCATGCTCATTAGTTTCCATGAATCTTTTTAATTTTTCCTTAATTTCCTATGACCCTTTCATCTTTAGCAGGATGGTCCTTCACCTCCACGTGTTTGAGGTCCTTCCAAACATCTTGTTATGATTTAGTTTTAATTTCAAGGCATTATTGTCTGAGAATATGCTGGGGACGATCCCAATCTTTTGGTATCCGTTCAGACTCGATTTGTGACCCAGTACGTGGTCTATTCTGGAGAAAGTTCCATGTGTACTTGATATTGAAAAGAATGTGTATTCAGTTGAGTTTGGATGTAAAGTTCTGTAGATTTCTGTGAAATCCATTGGGTCCAGTGTATCATTTAAAGCTCTCATTTCTATGGAGATGTTGTGCTTAGAAGACCTATCAAGTATAGAAAAGGCTAGACTGAAGTCACCAAGAATAAGTGTATTATTATCTATGTATTTCTTCACTTTGGTTATTAATTGATTTAAATTTTTGGGAGCTCCCACATTCTGGGCATATATGTAGAGGATTGTTATGTCCTCTTGTTGGATAGATCCTTTAAGTATGATGTAGTGTCACTCTTCATCTCTCACTACAGTCTTCGGGGTAAATTTTAGTTTATCTGATATAAGGTTGGCTACCCCTGCTTTCTTTTGAGGACCATTTAAATGGTAAATGGTTCTCCAACTTTTATTTTCAGGCTGTAGGTGTCCTTCTGTCTGAAATGAGTCTCTTGTAGACAGCAAATAGATGGGTCCTGTTTTTTTATCCAGTCTGAAACCCTTCGCCTTTTCATGGGGTCATTAAGCCCATTCATATTCAGAGTTACTATTGAGAGATATGAGTTTAGTGTCATCATGATATCTATTCAGTCCTTGTTTTCTGGATTGTTCCACTGAACTTCTTCTAAAAGGGGAATTTTAGGGATCCCTGGGTGGCGCAGCGGTTTGGCGCCTGCCTTTGGCCCAGGGCGCGATCCTGGAGACCTGGGATCGAATCCCACTTTGGGCTCCCTGTGCATGGAGCCTGCTTCTCCCTCTGCCTGTGTCTCTGCCCCTCTCTCTCTCTCTCTCTGTATGACTATCATAAATAAATTAAAAAAAAATTAAAAAAAAATTAAAAAAAATAAAAGGGGAATTTTAAGAGTCCCCCTTAAAATTCCCTGCAGAGCTCGTTTGGAGGTCACATATTCTTTCAGTTCCTGCCTATCTTGGAAGCTATTTATCTCTCCTTCCATTTTGAATGAGAATCTTGCTGGATAAAGTATTCTTGGTTGCATGTTCTTCTCATTGAGGACCCTGAATATATCCTGCCAGCCCTTTCTGGACTGCCAGTTCTCTGTGGAGTGGTCTGTTACCCTAATGCTCCTCCCCATAAAGGTCAGGGATTTCTTGTCTCTTGCTGCTTTAAGGATCTTCTCTTTATCTTTGGAATTTACAAGCTTTACTATTAAATGTCGAGGTGTTGGACGGGTTTTATTGATTTGGGGGGGGATCTCTAGATTTCCTGGATCTGAATGCCTGTTTCTCTTCCCAGATGAGGAAAGTTTTCAGGTATGATTTGTTCAAATACATATTCTGGCCCTCTGTCCCTTTCGGCGCCCTCGGGAACCCCAATTACAAGTAGGTTTTTCTTCCTCAGGCTGTCGTTTATTTCCCTTAATCTGTCTTCCTGGTCTTTTAATTGTCTGTCTCTTTTTGCTGAGTTTCCATCTTTGCCATCAACTTGTCTTCTATGTCACTCACTCGTTCTTCCACCTCGTTAACCCTCGTCGTTAGGACTTCTAGTTTGGATTGCATCTCATTCAATTGATTTTTAATTTTGGCCTGATTGGATCTAAATTCTGCAGTCATGAAGTCTCTTGAGTCCTTTATGCTTTTTTCTAGAGCCACCAGTAGCTGTATAAGTGCTTCTGAATTGGCTTTCTGACATTGAATTGTAATCCGTATTTTGTAACTCTTAGGAGATAGGACTGTTTGTTTCTTTTGAGGTGAGGTTTTCCTTCTAGTCATTTTGCTCAGTGCAGAGTGGCCAAAAAAATTGTATTGGGAAAAGGAGAAAAAGAGAGAGAAAGAAGGAAAGAAAAGAGAAAAACAGAAAAGGAAGAAAAAAAAGAAAAGAGAAAAAGAGAAAAGGAAGAAAAAAAAGAAAAAAGAAAAAGAGAAAGAAAAAGGAATAAAGGGTGGGGGATGCAAACAAATAAAAAAGAAAGAAGAAAAGAAAAGAAAAGAAGAGAAAAGAAAAGAAAATGAAAAGAAGAGAAAAAACCACGGGGGAGTATCTTCTGATTCTGTATACTTTACGTCCGTTGACTTCCCCCGGAACTTGTCCGTCTAGCTCATCTTCTGGGGGAGGGGCCTGTTGTGCTGATTTTCAGGTGTTAGTTCTTGGGGGAGCTGCTCTGCCCTCTGCCTGGTGCAGGGCTCGTTTAACCCGTGAGGCCCCAGGAGGAACCATCCCAGTGATGCCGGCAGCTCTGGAGCCCTTTTCAGTGAGTCGTTTCCGAAGCTCATAGGCCTCAGCTGTAGCCTGGAAGGAGGCAGGTGTGGCCCTGTGTATGGGGACGCTGCCTCTTGCATGGCCTCCTGCAGTGCCTGAGCGTCCTGCAGGAGGCCCCCGAGCCCAGGCCCTGCTCAAGGGCTGGGAAGGCTCAGTAGGCCTCGTCCACCTGCACTAACAGTAGCCCACCTGTGCTGGGGAGGCCTGAGGAGGACATGGGGACGCATCCACGCTGATGAACTCCGGTCTCCTCAGGAACCGCGGTGAGGCTTCAGGAAGATGTGGGCCCGCATCCACCCTGCAGGAACACCTGGGCCACTTCAGGACATGCAGGGAGGCTTCAGGAAGCTGTGGTGCTGCGTCCACTCTGGCAGGAGCTCCCGGGCCGCTCAGGACATAAGTTGAGGCTTCTGGAAGGTGGGGGCCGCATCCACGGTGTCAGGAGCCCTGGCCTCCTCAGAACCCGCAGTGACGTTATGGGAGGACATGGGGCCACGCCCACACCACAACGCTGACGTCTTCAGAACCCCCGGTGTAGATGTCGGGAAATATGGGGATGCTTCCATGTAGACAGAAGACCCCAGCCTTGTCAGGGCCTGTGGTGAGGCATAAGAAAGTTGTGGGTGTTGAATCCACACTGACAGGAGTCTCCAGTCTCCTCAGGACCTGCCCTTTGGCTTCGGGATATATGGGGCTGTGTTTATGCTGACAGGAGACCACAGCTCCCTCAGGACCCACGGTGAGTTTTCTGGGTGCCATGGGGCCATGTCCAGGCATACAGGAGCCCTCGGCCTCCTGAGGACCTGCTGTGAGGCTTCCAGAGGATGTGAGGCATAGTCCACAGTGACAGGAGACTCGGCATCCTCAGGACCCGCTGACTATGACTCAGGAACACGTGGGGCCACGTCCACACTCACAGGATCCTGGCTTCTGGAGGACTCTGGAGGCGCCATTAGGGGCCACGTCCACATCAGAAGGGACTCCTCAGAACCACAGGGTAAGTGAATTGGTAGAATGAGTGGTAGGGTCAGGGGAGGGGAGGCAGTTGGTGGTTAAGTTAGGTTAGATGTTAGGGTTTAGTGATTATGCTTATGGTTATGGATTTAGGATAGCATGAGGGATAAGGGTAAGGGTGAGTGGTTAGGAGTTGGATGGGGGTTAGGGATTAATGAAAGGGGTTAGGGTTAGTGTTAGGGACAGGATTTAGAGTTAGGGTTAGGGTTTAAGCTTAGGGATTAGGGCAGGATGTTAGGAGTTGGGGTTAGGGTTATGGTTAGTGTTAGGGTTGTGATTAGGTTTGCAGTAAGGGTTAGGTGTTAGGACGTGAGTTAGGGTTAGTTTTTAGGGTTAGGGTTTAGGGTTAAAGTTAGGACTAGGTTTAGAGTTAGGGTGAGCGGGAGGGTTAGGATAGGGGTAGGATTAGGGTTAGTGTTTGGTTAGGGGTAATGGTCAGGTGAGGGTCAGGGTAGGGTCAGTGTACGGTTTTGGAAAAGGGGAAGAGATAGGGTTAGGCAGTGGATTAGGGGTTAGTTTTAGGGTAAGGGTTAGGGTACAGTTTGGGGTATGAGATAGGGTTAGTATTAGAGGGTTAGGATTAGGGTACAGGATAAGGTTAAGAATAGGATTTGAATACATTAAGTTAAGGTTAGAGTTAGAGTTTAGGGTTAGGGTTAGATTTAAGGTAGGGGTCAGGGTTAAGGAAACCTAAGAATAGGTTTAGGAGTTAGGGTGAGTCTTGGCAGGTAGGTTCAGTGAATGTGTTTCGGTCTTGAGGTTTGTGTTTGGTTTTTGATTAGTGATAGGTCTTGTTTAAGGTTTAGGTTAACATTAGGCTTAAGTGTAGGGTTAGGGATATGTCTGTGTATGGTTGAGTTTGGGTCTTAGCCTGTGCGTGCACTGGGACTCCTAGTATCTTGGCCAGTTTAGTTTTATGCACACTATTAGGTTTTGGGTTCAAAGATAGCTTGACTCCAACAAGTCAGTGGCCCCCCCAGAGAATCAAAATACAGGCTTCTGCTGGGGTCAGAAAAGACATGGCAGGCTTCTCCTGAGCTGAGCTAAGGAGGGGATTTGTGGCTCTAAATACTCTTTATTTGGATTTTCAGTTGCCTTTGTGATTTTATCTCTTGTGCGCACATGTTTCTTCGATACTAACAATTATTATTTTAAACTTTTATTGAATTCCTGTTTGTAAACACAGTATGATATATTTTCAGGTTTGCCACATACTGATTCAACCCTTGGATGTAACGCCTGGTACTGGTCACAGGTGCCCTCCACTATCCCCATCGCCTGATTCGCCATCCCCCCCCACCTTCCTCTGGTATCTATTAGTTTATTCTCTGTGGTTAAGAGTGAGTTTCTTGGTTTGCTTCTCTCATCCCCCCCCATCGACCCCCTTGCCAGTTTGTTTGGTTTCTTAAAATTCACATGTGAATACAATTGTATGGTATTTGGTATCTGTCTTTCTCTGACTGAGTTCATTGAACATAAGTCCTTTACAATTCTCCCACGTCATTGTAAATGGCTTCATTTCATCCCTTGTGATGACCGAGTGATGTCGCAGTGTGTATATTTACCACATCGTCTCTGCCCATTCATCTGTCGATGGACACTGGGCTATATCCACAGTTTGGCTATTGTTGATAACGCCGCTACAAACTCTAGGCTGCGTGTCCCTCTTTGAATCTAAGAGACTACTTTTATTTTATTTTTTTTTTATGATAGCCACATACAGAGAGAGAGAGAGGCAGAGACACAGGCAGAGGGAGAAGCAGGCTCCATGCACCGGGAGCCCGAAGTGGGATTCGATCCCGGGTCTCCAGGATCGCGCCCTGGGCCAAAGGCAGGCGCCAAACCGCTGCGCCACCCAGGGATCCCTAAGAGACTACTTTTATATCCTCGGGATAAATACCTAGCTGTGCAATTTTGGAATCATAGGGTACTTCTACTTTTAACTTCTTGAGGACCCTCCACACTGTTTTCCACAGTAGCTGCACCTGTTCACATGACCACGAGGAGTGTAAGGGGGCTCCCCCTTCTCCATAGCCTCACCAACACCTGTTGTTTCTTGTGTTGTTAATTTTAGGCTTTCTGTCGGCTGTCAGGTGACATCTCATTGTGGTTTTGGTTTGCATTTCCCTGATGTTGGGTGATGATGAGTGTCTGTCCGTGTGTCTGGTGGCCATCTGGATGTCTTGACAGAGACAAAGTCCGAATGGACTTTGCCCATCTGCAGTTGGATAATTTGTGTTTAGGATGCTGAGATTTATATTTGCTTTACGTATTTTGCATACTAACTCTTTATTGGATGTGTTGTTTACAAATATCTCCTCTCATTTTGTATTTTGCATTTTAGCGCTGCTTGTTTCCTTCACTTTGCAGAAGCTTTTCAATTTGATGAACTCCCAATAGGATTTTTCTTTTGTTTCACTCGCCTCAGATGTATATTTGGAAAGAAGATCCAATGGCCAATGTCAAAGATGTTGCTGCCTATCTTTTCTTCTTTGTATGGTTTCAGGTCTCACATTTAGGTCTTTCATCCATTTTGAATTTATTTTTTATACATATGGTGTAAGAAAGTTGTCCAGTATCCTTCTTCTGCATTTGGCTGCCTGGTTTTCCCAACACCATTTGTTCTTATCCTGGGGTCAGGGTTAGGGTTTGTTGAAGAGACTGTCCTTGTGCCATTGGATATTCCTTCCTGCCTTGTTGTCGATTAATGGATCATAGAGTTACAGGTTTGTATCTGGTTTCGGCTTTCCATTCTATTCTATTGATATAAGCGTCTCCTGTTGGGAGATTCTTGATTGCTGACTCAATTTCTCTGCTGGTTATCTGTGTGTTCAAGTTTCTTATTTCTTCCTTTTTCATTTTTGCTATGTTATATATTTCAAGTAATTGATCTATTTCTTCCAGGTTCGGGGTTGCTGGCATATAATTTTTCATAATGTTCTCTTATAAACGTTTGTATTTCTGGTGTTGGTTGTTATTTCTCTTTTCTCATTTGTGATTTTATTTGGGTCCTTTCTCATCTTTTTATCTTTTTCTTTTTTAAAGATTTTATTTATATATTCATGGGAGATGCAGAGAGGCAGAGGCATAGGCAGAGGGAAAATGGGGCTCCATGTGGGCAGCCTGATGTGGGACTTGATGCCCCAGGATCCTGGGATTGTGACCTGAGCCAAAGCAGGTGCTCAACCACTGAGGCACCCAGGTGCCTTGCTGATTCAATTCCTTTGCTAGTTATGGGTCTGTTCACATTTCTATTTCTTCCTATTTCAGTTTTGATTGTTTTTACATTTCTAGGGATCTCTTCAATTCTTCCTGGTCTCCCAGTTTGTTAGTGTATAATCTTTCATAGTATTCCCTTATAATTGTCTTATTTTTCTGGTGTTGATTGTGATCTCTCTTCTCTCATTTGTGACTTTATTTATATAGGTCTTTTCTCTTTTCTCATTGATAAGTCTGGCTAGGGCTTTGTCTATTTTACTAATTATTTTGAAGAACCAGCTCTTAGTTTCGTTATTCCATTCTACTGTTTTGTTGTTTCTGCATTGTTTATTTCTTCTCTCATCTTTATTTTCTCCCTTCTTCTGTAGGCTTCAGGCTATGTTTGCTATTCCTTTTCCAGCTCCTTTAGGTGTCGGGTTAGATTGTGTATTGGAGACTTCTTGTTTCTTGAGGTAGGCCTGTATTGCTATGTACTTCCCTCTTAGGACTGCCTTTGCTACATCCCAGAGGTTTTGAGAAACATGTTTTCATTTTCATTTGTTTTAAATTTCCTATTTAATTTCTTGGTTGCTCCATTCATTCTCTAGTAGGATGTTCATAATCTCCACGTATTTTTGGTCTGTCCAATTTGTTTTTCTTACTGTCGACTTCAAGTTTCATAGCGTCATGGTCCAAATATGTACAGGGTGTGATATCAACTTTCTTGTACCTGTTGTACCTGTTGAGGGCTGATTTGTGGGCGATGATATAATGTGTTCTGTAGAATTCCCATGTGCAGTTGAAAGGAATGTGTAGGGATCTCTGGGTGGGGCAGCAGTTTAGCGCCTGCCTTTGGCCCATGTTGCGATCCTGGAGACCCAGGATCCAATCCCCCGTCGGCCTCCCGGTGAATGGAGCCTGCTTCTCCTTCTGCCAATGTCTCTGCCCCTCTCTCACTCTCTCTCTCTCTGTGACTATCATAAATATAAAAAAAGGAAGGAATGTGTATTCTGCTTTAGGATGAAATGTTCAGACTATATCTGTTGAGTCCCTGTGGTCCAGTGTGTCAAGGCTATTGTTCCCCTGTTGATTTTCTTTATAGACGATCGGTCCTTTGCCATAAGTGAGTGTTAAAATCCCCTGTCACTGTATTATTATCAGTGAGTTCCTGTACGTTTGTTGTTAATTGGTTTCTATATTTAGGTACTCCCATGTTGGCAGCATAAATATTTAGTTGTTTGATCTTGATAGACAGTCTTTTTAATTAGGAAATAATGCCCTTCTTCATCTCTTCTTTTACTATTCTTTCTTTTTTGAAATGTAAATATTTTATTTATTTATTCATGAAAGATACACAGAGAAGCAGAGGCAAAACATAGGCAGAGGGAAGGCAGGCTCCACAAAGGGAGGCCGATGTGGGATTCGATACTGGGATCCCAGGATCACCCCTGAGCCGAAGGCAGATGCTCAACCACTGAGCCAACAGGTGTCCCCAGGGTTAGGTTTCAAATCTCCTTTGTCTGATATAAGTATGGGTCCTCCAGCTTTCTTTTGATATCTATTAGCGTGATAGATGACTTTCCATCCCCTGACTTTCAATCTCCTGGTGTCTATAAGACTAATGTGAGCATCTTGTAGGCAGCATACAGATGGATCTTGTTTTTTTATTTTTTTATTTTTTTTTATTTTTAATTTTTTTAATTTATTTATGATAGTCACAGAGAGAGAGAGAGGCAGAGACACAGGCAGAGGAAGAAGCAGGCTCCATGCACCAGGAGCCTGACGTGGGATTCGATCCCGGGTCTCCAGGATCGTGCCCTGGGCCAAAGGCAGGCGCCAATCCACTGCGCCACACAGGGATCCCTGGATCTTGTTTTTTTAATAATGATTTTATTTATGAGAGAGAGAGAGAGAGAGAGAGGCAGGAAGAATATTAGGCAGAGAGAGAAGCAGGCTCCCCACCAGGAGCAGAATATGCGACTCGATCCCAGACTCCAGGATCACACCCTGAGTCAAAGGTAGAGGCTCAACCCCTGAGCCACCGAGGCATCCCGGATCCTGTTTTTTAAGCCACTCTGATACCCTATATCTTTTGATTGGAGCATTTAGTCTATCAGCATTCAGAGTGATTATTCAAAGATATGAACTTTGTGCCTTTGTGTTTCCGGAAGAGTTGGTGTTTCTGGTGACGTTCTCTGCTTCTTTCTAGTCTTTGTTTCTTTTGGTCTCTTTTTTCCCCCCACTAGAAGAGTCCCTCTTAAAATTCCTTACTGTACTGGTTAAGTGGTCATGAACTCCTTTTTATGTTGCCTGTCTAGGAAAATCTTTATCTCTCCTTCTCTCCTGAATGACACCCTTGCTGAAGAAAGAATTCATACAAATTGGACTCCAATAAAAAGAAATTTAAAAACATAAAATAACTTCTTTCTAATATGATTGAGGACAATGGCATGTAGGAGGAAAACCAGAAGCACAAAGAGAAGAGGAGATATTTCACCCTCTGTAGCCTTCACAGGGACCTGGTGTCCTTTCCTAGGAGGTACTCCCTGTCCGTAGGATGCTTCCTTCCCCTCTGTGCTCCTTGTAGGAACCCAGCAGGCACATCTCCGTGCCTCCAGCACGTCTGCAGTCATGGTTTATAGCGTCTTCCATGAATCCTATTGGGGATCACAGCGACTTGTATGTAACCATCTGGCTGCTGTTTCACAACATTGGGGGCATTCCGACTTTTGTTGGTTTTGGGGTGAGTGTGTCTCTATGACATGAAGCTATCACGTGCAGCTATTGGATCCTATGGCTGGGTAACCCAAAACCCCGAAATGGTTGGCAAAACCTCATTTCTGGTGCTGGCGCTGGGTGGCTAGCTGGGCTCTCCTGTCCACCCCGGGTCTCGCTCATGCAGTGTCTTTCTGCTGGAAGGTCAGGTGAGCTGGAAGGTCCGGCTCAGACACATTCCCATGTCCGGCATTGGGTCCTGCCAAGCGCTTGCTGCTTCTCTTCTCCTCAATGCCTCTCCAGCAGGGAGCCAGACATTCGGGCCACCCTTGCGGGGAGCTCCTGAGGAGCCGGCTGCCCATGGCGGGGAGCCATGTGGCTGCCTGTATGTGGGAGTCAGGGTGGGGATGGGGCTGGGGTTGTCGGTCCCCTGTCCTGACTGGCCTTCAGGCCGAGCCCCATGCTCACACACCCCCTACTCACTCGGGCAAGGAGGGTGCCCTCCACACGTTGGTATGAGAGATCCACCACCACAAGGTGTGCATGCTGGGTCCACCTGGTGAGGGTGGCCTAGGTGCATGAGCTGTAAGTGTGGGAACCAGGAATTTTTTTTTTTTAATTTTTATTTATTTACTTATGATAGTCACAGAGAGAGAGAGAGAGAGGCAGAGACACAGGCAGAGGGAGAAGCAGGCTCCATGCATCGTGAGCCTGATATGGGATTCGATCCCGGGTCTCCAGGATCGCGCCCTGGGCCAAAGGCAGGCGCCAAACCGCTGCGCCACCCAGGGATCCCGGAACCAGGAAATTTAACAAAAATCTCTTACCCCTGGACAAACAGAGCAGGGCTCATTCCATTTTGTGCTACCCCCACCACCTCCCCTATGACCCCCAAATGGCCTACTTATGGCTTAAGGCGCTGCCCCACCCTAGTCAGGCCTCTGGGCACACCCTATTGGAAATCGGCTCATAACAATGTAACCCTGCTTTGTCCCCGCCAAAATCATGCACCAATTCTGACCAAAGTAATAGACCAGCTCAAGTGGATACTATAGGGTAAGGTATAATTCAGTCGGCCAACCACATGTGGACCGACATGACTGTGCAACTTTCTGCGTATCCCATGGTCCACTGGTCCACGAGCTGCCTCGCCTCTTAGTCTCAGGGTCCAATGCCTGCTCCAATGTGTCTGGTGCCCTTGGACCCAAGCTCCAGCTTGTAAAGAGACCCTCAGGAGTTTCATCGGTGTCGGCTCCTTGGTGGTTTCTCGGATTCGCAATCTTGGGCACAGCACAAGGGGCTGCTGTCCTGATATCACTTCCATGGTCACGCTGACCGCCCCGCAGGCCCTCTGTGCCCAAGGCACCCAGGCACGGAGATGCGGGGAGTGGAGGAAGTGCCCCGGAACCCGACCAGGCCCGGCCCCCTGGACAGAGGGAGCAGTGACCTCTCAGGTCACTTTGCACAGACCCTGGTGACCTGAGGCTCCCTGGCTGTCACTCTGTCCCACCCATTCTGGCCGACAGGGCACAGGCTGTGTCCCAGTAAAGTCTGTGAGGCCTGACCCTGGCGTCTGGCCACCCCTGGATGGCACATGGGACATCAGCTGTGTCTGCCTAGCAGCACACCTGCATGGGGTGGTTGGGGTCTCGGTGGTGCCCCCTCCTCCTCTCTGGGTGTCTCTCCACTCCCTATACTCAGAGTTCTGGGAGACACAGAAACAGGCTGGCTGTGCATTTTCACACCACAACACTTTATTGACTTTCTACAGTAAACGGGCTCAGAGACGTGGGTGCGTGCCTTCACCTGGGGAAGGAGACCTTTTTGTCTTTAGTGGAGGGCAAGAATCACACGGGGTGGGGGGCTGAGTGCTGGAGTCCCCCACCTGGAAGCATGTGTGGACTCTGGTTGGGGGCGTGTGTCCTGAGGCTTCAGCCTGAGGACGGTTCTGAGGACAGCAGAGCTGACCTGGAACTGCAGCTCATGGGCTCCTGTGCTGGGTCCCTGCAGGGCAGCTGGACCCCGGCCTTGGGACCACTGGGGCCCCAACACCTGTAGGAGCCTGCTTCCTGGTGTGGGTATGGGTGGGGCCCACCGGCCTACCCCTGCTTTCCCCACCCTGGGGGGTACCGGGATCCCCCGGTCTACCCTAGGTCAGCGACCTGGATCTGTGGGGCTCGCCCAGTGCCCAGGAGTCCACATTCAACTGTGAGAAGGCTCGCTCAGCCCGGGGCCAGAATCCAGGGCTGGCGACGGCCATGGGGGTGCTGGATCCCATTAGTCTTTGTGTTGGGCCTCGTGGGGGCTCAAATCAACCCAGCTCCCCAGAGCCTGGTGCCCAGTCAGCCCAGATCCCTCTAGGTTAGGGGCTGGTGTCCTGTGCAGGGTGTGCCACGCTCCAGGAGGGACAGTGGGTGGAGGCAGGGCACAGTGGTTCCTCTGCACCACTCACCTGCACACACCGTGTTGGGGGCTCCCTGTCTTCCCTCCTCCCTGCCACCCCTGGGTACTTTATGGGGCACCCAGCCTTCTGATGGGAGCAGGGTATCCAAAGAACCCCGGGGAGGCTGAGCATGTCCCACAGGGGGCAGCTGCACCGGGTCCTTGCTCAGGGCCGATAGTGTGGGGGTGGATGGTGTGGGGGCATGTGTATGATGGTGGTGGAGTTGGGGGCTGGTGTAGGGGGGATAGTGTTGAGGTATAGTGTGGGTGGGGATTGTGTGGGGCTTTGTGTGTGTGAGGGGGATGGTGTAGGGGCAAGGCCATGGGCGATGATGATATAGGGGGATGATGTGTTTCTGGGAAATGGGGGGATGGGGTGGGGGGCTGGTAGACACACGGCAAACCCTTTCTCTAAGATGCATGGGGAGACGTCTACAGATAAAGGCGACCCCAGTCTGGGGTTTGCTGTGACACCTGCTCCTGGGTCCCCGTGTGGTCAGTGCAGTGCCCTGGCTGGACTGGGGGCAATATCTCGGGTCATCATACTATGTATGTTTACAAATTGCAAATTGTCTCAAATTAAATGCATAGAATTTAAAAATATATAAAGCACCGAGAAGGGGTATCACCCTGACCCGTCCGACCCTCATCGGATCGATGTGTGTCCTCCTCCAGTCACATCCATACACCCAGCCCCCAGGTCCCCTTACTGCCCCCCACGGCCCGCAACCCCACCCCCTGCTTTTCAGAGGGCCGTCCCTCACACCTTTGGGGTTCAGCTCACATGGCAACCCCTGGAGACCCCATCCTATTGGCCTCCTCATCCCTGAGAACCCGGGGGAGTTGGCACGGGGTACATCCCCAGCACCTTACCATGCAGCTGTGTGTTGCTGGTGCTGTTCTTCTCCCGGCCTCGGAAGCCCTGTGTTCCCGACCCAGAAGCCCCTGGTCCTCCCCCGGAGCCCAATCCCCCCTGGCCCCTCAGCCTTACCCTACCCTGTGGTAGTACCAAAACATGATGTGACTGCTGAATGTCCTGTTGACGTCCAGGTCTACCTGCGTGATGTCCTAGGAGGAGACCAGGGCCTCCTCCTTCATTTTCTGTGGGAAAACCAGGGAGGAGGAGCAGGCATCAGTGTTACAGACCCTGACCTGTCACGAGCTGCTTTGCTGGTCAGGGAGCCCTGGGGCAACCATGGGAGTGTGTCCTGCAGAAACCTCCTTCCTTTCCCTGGGAGGCTGGGGATGGGGGGAGTGCCCACCGTGCCCGTGTAACTGCGTGAGGGCCTGTGCCCAGCTGTTCTGGGCGGGGTGGTGACTGAGGGACTGCCTGGGTTGGAGGGCATAGGGGTTCTGCTCAGGTGGGAGGGGACATGGGATGTTGTGCCCAAGATTGCGAATCTGAGAAACCACTACGGAGTTGACACCAATGCAAACACATGAGGGTTGATTTCCAAACTCGAGCTTATGTTCAAGTACCCCCGAACCCAACACAGTGGAGCAGGGACCTGGACCCCGAGTTGGGTTTTAGCTTAGTTTTAAGGGCTTGTCTCAGGGACCTCCAGAAGGGCTGCAACAATTCCTCAAGTTCTGTTTACATTTTGATATGGGGCCTTCAAGGGCATTGAGCTCTGTTCTCATTCTAATAGGCGCTTCCAGCCCTTGGCGTGGGCTCAGTTCTTATTCTATTGTGGGGCTTTCCAGGGCAATAAGCTGTAAACTTTTGTTTTTTTCCTGCAACTGAAGTAATGTAAATTTCAGCTCTTCTTCACAGGGTCCTGGGATGGCTTGATGTTTTCGAACGCTGAACTTAAAGTGGAAAGGCCTTCATTTTCTCGGCCTCCTTGCGTCCATTCCCATCCTAGCTAGCTCCTACCCCCTTCCCAGGAGCTCCTAAGAGAGCAATTGCAAATGACCTCAGCCTGGCAGCGTGTGTTGGGGGACAGGCTCTGGGATTTGGAATCAGGAAGACCTGGCTCCTGGGCGTCCCAGTTCTGCAGCGGGATTCGATGCTGCAGACTCTTACTTCCTGAGGCTATCTTAACAACTGACTTTGTACATAGAAAAGCTGTCCTTTGTCTTTATAAGATGAAGAGCGAGTCAAAGTGTTTTTTCTCTGCACTTCTGATTGCTCAGATTCCAATCTGAGACGTATTTCCTGTTAATAAGGATAATTTACTATCTGTAGTACTATGCTTAAAATATTCTGACACAAGTAAATCAGAGGGATGAGGGAATGTCTTCTCTTTCTTCACAGCTCAGTCACTCATCAGGAAATGCATCTTTATGGATTTGGAAAGAACTGAGAGACATTATTACCAATGGTCCTATTATTATGTGAAGGATTCTTCCCTGAGATTCTTCAACTTTTTCATCTGACACAGAAACACTGTGAACTCTCTGGAAGACAAATGTCAGGGAAATAAATGTTATACATTGCTAATTTTAAACGCACTTGCAATATGGTGTCTATTATACTAGAAGTATTTTTATCTGATTTTTGCTATTTATTATCCGTTCCTGCTTTTCAGGTTGAGGAGGCATTATACGTGTTCCTAAGTGTTTTTCTTTCCTTCTGATCTAAAATTCTTACTTTGTTCCCATGGAAGGAAGTCTTTAAGAATAAGGCAAAAGTTAATTCAACGATTCTTAAAATGTCTTCACACTTGGAGCCTGATTCATTTTAGTCAATTTTCAAAATAAATCTTATTTATTAGGAAAAAACCAAAGATTTATAGGAAAATTGAGAAGATAGTACAGAGCATTCGCATGCACTTGCACTCAATTTCTCCAATTATTGATATCTTATATTAGTATGGTACAAATATTAGCTAATGAATCAATATTAAAATATTCGCATTAACCAAAGACCATACTTTATTCAGATTTCCTTAGATTTTGCTAAGTTACCACCCCTCATATAACATTCCATTTGTCCTCATGTTTTCTCAGGCTCCTCTGGATTGTGACAGTCTTTCAACCTTTCCTTGATTTGTTGAACTGGAACACTTTGAGAAGTAGATTATTTTGTAAAATTTCCCTCAGTTGGGACATGTCTGTTGTTTATATCATGATTGAAATATTTCTGTAGATTATATACAGAATATACTGCCATTTTCATTATATCATACAAAGAATAGATACTATCTACATGATTTATCAGTCTTGGCATCGTTCTGATCATCTTGCTGAAGTAGGGTTTGTCAGCTTTCTCCGTAGTAAACTGATTATTTATTATTATTATTATTATCATTATTATATTATCATTATTATTTTAAGTTTTTCATAATATATTTTGTAGAAGGAAGTTACTGTGTGTATTGCACACATAAGAGTGGGAAGCTATGCTCATGAATTTGACGGTGGAATGTCTGCACAAATTGTTTGAAATTCTTCTACATGGGAGATTTCTCTTCCCTCTAGGTTTGTTTGATTGTTTTTTTCAAAGATATTATTTATTTATTTGAGAGAGTGAGGAGAGAAAAAGCATGAGTGAGCGGGACAGAGGGAGAGAGAGAAACAGGTTCCCAGCTGAACAGGGAGCCTACCTTGGGACCTGGATCATGATCCAAGCCTAAGACAGAAGCTTAACTGACTGAGCAACCCAGGTGCCACTCTGTTTCTTTCTTTTTTTTAATATTAAATTGACTTTTTATTAGTGTTCTATTTGCCTGCATACAGAATAACATCCAGTGCTCATCCCGTCAAGTGCCCCCCTCAGTGTCCGTCACCCATTCACCCTCACCCACCGCCCAATTCCCCTTCAATCACCCCTAGTTCTTTTCCCAGAGTTAGGAGTCTTTATGTTCTGTCTCCCTTTCTGATATTTCCCACTCATTTCTTCTCCCTTCCCTTATATTCCCTTTCACTATTATCTATATTCCCCAAATGAATGAGAACATACAATGTTTGTCCTTCTCTGATTGACTTATGTCACTCAGTATAATACCTTCCAGTTCCATCCACCTTGAAGCAAATGGTGGGTATTTGTCATTTCTAATGGCTGAGCAAGGCCCACCTTTTCTCTCTCTTCAACTTCTGAGTCTCCTATTATATGAATGTTATTGTTTTAATAAGTGGCTGAGTTCCCAAAATCTGTCTCTATGGTCCATAACGTTTCTTGTTTTTAAGGCTTCAACTTGGGACTGCATCTCAGTTATAGCATTTTTAACGTTGGCCTGACTAGATTTTAGTTCTTTTATTTCTACAGTAAGGGATTCTCTAGTTTTCTTCTGTGCTCTTTTTCCAGCCCAGCTGCTATCTTTATAATCATTGTTTTAAACTGTAGTTAGATATCATATATGTGTATTGATGAACTTCCTGCCTGTGAGTACTACCTCATGTTATTTTATGGAGGAGAATTTCTCCATCTCATTATTTATTCCAGAAAAGAAAGAAGGCAGAAAAAGAAAAACCAAGACAAACAATAACAACTGCCCTCCCCCCCCAAAAAAAACCCAGATTATTTTGGCGTGCTCATTAAAAGATTCTAAATCCCAAAATAAGAAACACAATTAAAGTACCATGAAAGTAAAAATAAGAAATATATAAGGTACATACATAAAAGTTAAAATAAGGCAATTAATAAAATAGAATCAAAGAAAATAAATGAAAAAAGAGCACAAACTACAAAGGAATCTAGACTCTACTTTCGAGGCAGAGCTGAAGCTCTGCAGCCTCTCTGGTCTGACAACTTGGTGGCAACAAATGGTCTGTGTGGGGTCTGGGCATGGGCCTTGGCACTGATTGTCAGGTGCACATCTGCTGGGAGTTGCACCTGTGGGGGTCAGAGGCGGGGTGGGCGTCAGCGCCTCTGGGCTCCAGCAGGTGGCGCTGTGCTGCTCCCTGAGACCAGGCCCTGATGGGTGGGATGCGGGTGGGGTCTCTAGGTCCTCTGGCTCTGGGGCTGAGCATCCTGCCCCCCAGTCTGCTGGGGCCTCCACAGAAGAGCTCCCAAGCCCCTGGGTCTCCGCTGATTCTCTCAGAACCCTACGTTCACTCTACCTGCATCCGAGCTTCTTTTGGTTTTGTTTTTGCATCTCAGACTGTTGTGCCCAAGATTGAGAATCCGAGAAACCACCGAGAAGCTGACACTGATGCAAACACACGAGGGTTTATTTACAAGCTCGAGCTTGTGTCCATGTATACCCGACACAGTGGAGCAGGGACTTGGACCCCGAGGTGGGTTTTAGCTTAGTTTTAAGGGCTGGTCTCGGGGACCTCCAGAAGGGCTAGAGCAATTCCTCAAGTTCTGTTTACATTTTGATATGGCGCCTTCAAGGGCATTGAGATCTGTTCTAATAGGGGCTTCCTGCCCTTGGCCTGGGCTCAGTTTTTATTCTATTGTGGGGCTTGCTGTGTCCTGACAATGAGCACTCAGGAAGGAAATGACGGATGTGACTCCTTTCTCAGGAGCATCACAGAGAATAAATAATGAGACTGAACCAAAGGAGCAGAAGACTTGTGCACTGAGCCATACCAGGCTCTGGGAGGCCATCTTGGGCTCGTGGTTTGGGAGCCTCATCTTGTGAAAATGTCCGCAGTTCCTGAAGCCACCCTCTATTTCAATGTCATTCCTGTCAAATCATGGTGGCAGATCCTATAAATAGGAAAAAAAAAACCCATAACATCCATCCGCCCCCACAAATGACCCCGGAGAGCAAATCAGTATTGGAGAAGCAGGACAGAGTGGGACGCAGCACTTTCCTATTTCAAACGATGTCACAGAGACACAGGATAAAGCAGTGTTGTCCTCGGGACCCTGCCTGGCTCTGTCGGTTAAGCATCCGACTCCTGACCTCACCTCTGGTCCTGATCTCGGGGTCGTTATTTCTAGCCCTGGGCTGGTCCATGGACGAGGCCTGATGCCTACTTAAACAAACCAGACCCACGAGGGTTGGTCCCAGCATAAGCTGAAGGAGCAGAACCGAGAGTCCAGAAGGAAACGTGCTCTGATACAACTGATTTTTTAACTTAATTTAATTTAAACCCAATTAATTAACGTATAGTGTATTATACTTTCAGAGGAAGAATTCAGAGATTCACCAGTTGGAGAAAACCGCAGTGAGTGCTCGTGACACCACGTGCCCTCCTTCATACCAGTCCCCTGTTGTCCTCTCCCCTGTCCCCTCCCCTGCAGAAATACTCAGTTTGTTTCCTATAATTAAGAGTCTGTATTTCCTGCATCTGTTTTCATCTTATTTTTTTTTCCTTCCCTTCACAGATGTTCATCTGCTTTGCTTCTTTAATTCCACCTATGAATGACACCACACGCTCATTCTCTTTTCCGACTGACCTATTTCACTTAAGATGATCCCTCTACTTCTATCCACGTCATTGCAAATGGCAAGATTTCCTGCTCTTTGATAGGTGAGTACCATTCCGCTCTCTATGGCCATCATCTATCTCCCATCCTCTTTATCCATCATCTGCCAGAGGGCACCGAGGGTCCTACCATATTGTGGCTACTGTGGACCTGGCTGCTGTGGACATTGGGGTGCAGTTGTCCCACGTCTCACTGCATCTGTATCTTCGGAGTGAGCTCCAGGCTTTACACATGCTGGTCGCAGGTCGGCTCTATTTGTAACTTCCGGAGGAGCCTCCACACTGTTTCCATGGTGTCTGCACCAGCCCGCGGTCCCGCCCATAGTGGAAGAGGGTTGAGTGAGTTTTACAGGACGTGGTAAAAGTCTGGTCCACATTTCATTTTGCATCCTTTGGGCTCCAATTCCTTCTCCTTAAGTATTTTTGGGGAAGCTGTGTGTTGGGCTCCTTGTCAGTCAGACATTTCCGAATCTAACAGGCCACAGATGGAGCCTGGAAGGAGGCAGAGGTGGTCCTCGGGATGGGCACGTGCCTCCTTCACAGCCTCCTGTAGCGCCTGAGGATCCCGCAGGTGGTGCCCAAGCCCAGGCACAGCCCAAGGGGCACGCATGTGCAGTAGGCCTCGTCTGCCTGCACTAACATGAGCCAGCCTGTGCTGGGGAGGCCTGAGGAAGACGTGGGGACATGTCCATGTTGACGAGCCACAGCCTCCTCAGAATGTGCGTGGAGTCTTCAGGAGAATATTGCACATTGTTCACGCTGACAGGAGCCCCGGTCTCCTCAGGACACACGGTGAGGCTTCAGGAAGATGTGGGCCCACATCCACCCTGACAGGAGCCCTTGGGCCGCTTCAGGACCTGCGGTGATGCTTCAGGGAATTGTGGGCCTGCACCCACCCTGACAAGAGCCCCTGGGCTGCCTCAGGACCCGCGGGGAGGCTTCAGTAAGATGTGGGCCCCCATCCACGCTCACAGGAGCCCCTGGGCCGCCTCAGAACATGTGGGGCGGCTTCTGAAAGATGGTGCGCCTTGTCCACTCTGGCAGGAGCTAACTGGCCCCTCAGGACATAAGTTGAGTCTTCTGGAAGCTGGGGGCTGCATCCACAGTGACAGGAGCCCCGGCCAGCTCAGAACCTGCGGTGACGCTTCGAGAGGACATGGGGCCATGTCCACACAACCAGACGCTGATGTCCTCAGGACCCCCGGTTTAGTCTTTGGGAAATATGGAGATGCGTCCATGCGGACAGAAGACCCCAGCCTTGTCAGAGCCTGTGGTGAGGCCTAAGAAAAATGTGGATGCCGAATCTACACTGACAGAAGTCTCCGGCCTCCTCAGGACATGCTATGAATGATTCGGATGATTTGGGGCCACGTCCATTCTGACAAGAGCCCCCAGCCTCCTCAGGTCTTGTGGTGAGGCTGAGGAAAATGTGGGGCCACGTCAAGACTGAGAAGACCCGTGTCCTCCTCAAGACCTGCACTTTGTCTTCGGGACACATGGGGCTGCGTCTAGGCTGACCTGAACCCATAGCCTCCTCAGGACCACGGTGAGTTTTCAGGGGACATGGGACCATGTCCAGGCTGACAGGAGCCCACGGCCTCCTGAGAACCTGCTGAAGCTTCCAGAGGATATGAGGCATCCAGAAGGATGTTCCTCCTCCTTCCAGAGGAGGCATACTCCATGTTGAGAGGAGACCCGGAGTACTCAGGACCCACTGACTATGACTCCGGAACACGTGGGGCCACGTCCGCATTCACAGGAGCCCGGCTTCCTCAGGACCCCCTAGAGGACACTGGAGGCGCTGTTGGGGGCCATGTCCATGTCAGAAGGGACTCCTCAGAACCATAGGGTAAGTGAATGGGGAGAATGAATGGTAGGGTCAGGGGAGGGGAGGTGGTTGGTGGTTAGGCTTAGGTTAGATGTTAGGGGTTAGTGATTATGCTTATGGTTACAGATTAGAGGTTAGGGTGAGGGATAAGGGTAAGGGTCAGTGGTTAGGAGTTAGGATGGGGGTTTGGGTTAGGGACAGGAGTTAGAGTTAGGGTTAGGGTTTAGACTTAGGGATTATGGCAGGAGGTTAGGAGTTGGGGTTTGGGTTATGGTTAGAGTTAGGGCTCGGCTAGGTTTGTAGTTAAGGTTAGGGTTTAGGGTGTGATTAGGGTTAAGGGTTAGTGTTAGGGGTTAGAGTTAAAGTTAGGGCTAGGTTTAGGGTTAGGGTGAGGGTTAGGTCATCTTCACCAGAGACGTTTTTCAGAAGCTTGTGACACGCAAGTGGAATAATACAGGCCTGGAAGGTGTCTCCAGGTGCAGTATAGTGGTATTCTTCGAACCTCCTGAGTTAGAAAACTGCTATGGTCTCACGGCCATTAGAATGCAGCGAGTTGAAAGCTGACTTCTAGGCAAGCTCTCTTGTGAGAGGTGAGATCAGGGAAGGACCCTCCCGCATCCTGCCTGCCCAGCCTCAGAGTTGCTAACATCCTTAGGTGAAGTGCTGGAAGAGATTGGAGAAATGTGAGTGGAAGTGTCAGGACTGTACTCACGTGTATCTGAGTTCAATAGAGCGATTGCCAACGTCCTTGTTCAATTAGAGTGTAGCTCGGGTATACCTCGCCTCGATAAGTGTCTAGCAGACATCGGCCTGCAAAGCATAGACACTTCTGCAAGTTGAGCTTATGGCTTGTACCTCCCCCATCCTGACTGCCTGTACGTTCTGCTTCCACAGCATTTCGTTGTATGCGGGAGAGTAGCGGAGTGAGAACCAAGTGTCTGCCTTGTCAATTTCACGCCTAGCGGACAGCTGCCTCAAAGGCATGCACACTCCTTTGGATTGAGCTTAGGACTTGAACCTCCCACATGCTGACCGCCTGTACGCTTCGCTTCCAAAGGATATTGTTCGATACGGGACGGAAGTTTTGCGAGAGGCAAATGTGTCTTAGTTCAATCCAGCAACTTCTGAGGAATTCCTCCCTCAGATGGGAGCTACCTACTAACTTCCAAACCTGAGTGCCTAGCTGAAAGCTCTCTCTCTGGGAAACTTCCCCCTCGGAGATGAGCTGACACGCAGTCCTTCCCAGTTCCACACTGCCTGCAGATGCAGTTACGAACATCCTCACTAGACGTTTGTCAGAAGCTCATGGGACGCAAGGGCCAGATGCAGGCTTCAATGGTTGTGTCTCCAGGTGCAGTAGAGTGGTATTCATGGAACGTCCTGCCTTACAATGCTGCTACGTTCTCACGGCCATCAGAAGGAGCTGGTAGAAAGCTGGCTTCTAGGCCTGCTTCCTTGTGAGAGCTGAGCTCAAGGCAGGACACTCCCGCATCCTGCCTGCCCGTAGAGGTAACTGCTAATATCCTTATGTTAGGTGCTGGGAAAGGGAGGCGAAATGCATGTGGAAGTGTCAGGCCTGTACTCCCGCTTATGTGAGTTGAATACAGCGATTTCAAACGGCCTTCCTCAAAGAGTGTATCTAGTTTCTAATTCCAATGTACCAGTGGGTAGCAGACATCTGCCTCCAGGCGTACACACTTTTGAGAGTTGAGCTTATGGCCTGTACTTCCCACATCCTGCCTGCAGGTACACTTCGCTGCTAACAGGCGTAGGCTTGATGCGTGACTGAAGTGTTGTGAGAGGTAAGTGGAAAGTCCCGGCACACAAGACTAGTGCCTCCAAGCTTAATCCAGCAATTTCCTAGTAATTCCTGTCTCAGACAGGTGCTACATACTAAGTTCCATACGCGAGAAGCTAGCTGAACCCCGAGTCCAACAGCATGTCTCTTCCGAGAGTTGAGCTCACACCCAGTCCCTCACAGTTCCCACTGCCTACAGAATGAGTTTTGAACATCTTCACCAGAGACGTTTGTCAGAAGCTTGTGAGACGGAAGTGGAATAATGCAGGCCTGGAAGGTGTCTCCAGGTGCAGTAGAGTGGTATTCTTCAAACCTCCTGAGTTAGAAGACTGCTATGGTCTCACGGTCATTAGAACGCAGCTAGTTGAAAGCTGACTTCTAGGCATGCTCTCTTGTGAGAGGTGAGCTCAGGGCAGGACCCTCTCGCATCCTGCCTGCTCATAGTCATAGCTGCTAACATCCTTACGTGAGGTGCTGTGAGTGGTTGGAGAAATGCGAGTGGAAGTGTTAGGACTCTACTCACGTGTATCTGAGTTCAATAGAGCGATTGCCATCATCCTTGTTCAATTAGAGTTTAGCTCGGGTATACCTCGCCTCGATAAGTGTCTAGCAGACATTGGCCTGCAAAGCATACACATTTCTGAGAGTTGAGCTTATGACCTGTACCTCCCCC